>NC_088692.1:15000-680000 GCF_028017835.1 Emys orbicularis | reverse complement strand
AATGACAAAGTTACACCCTTCTTCACTGGTGACACGTTGCATTTTCTGGGGGCACTGAAGGGGTTAAAGGAAAAAAGCATTTTTGAGGCTTGAGGAGGATAGAAGGCAAATGAAGTAAGTTTCCCAAGTGCTGTCTAAATATGGGGCACTCTCAGAATGGCAGCTGCTGAAATGGCTCTAGCTAAAATGTTGCTTTCCCTTCACTTCTCCACTCAGAAGCAAACACACACACGTTCACATATATGAATATAAGAGTCGACCTACAAAGTCAGGCACATGGAAATTTATTCTGTTCTCTTAGAAATGCTGATAAATGCTATTCTCCGAAGCCAAATGCTCCATCAAAGTCTCTCTTTAACCTTGTTTCTTTATCTTTTAGCAGTTTCTTTGATAAGCCTCAGTAGCCACACTAAGGCTGGAAGTTTTTGCCTCATTCCTTTTTCTGGGGCTTCCAGAACTTGTCAAGGGTCCTGTTCATTTCTAAATGTTTATAGAGATTGAAGCAGGGACAGGCCAATAAGGACCAGTCAGAAGATCTGTCAGCTTTCAAACCCAACATAAAACTTCCTGGAGTGTGAAAACCTCCGGACAGCTTCTCCCCTGTAATTTTCCATAGTGATGGGCTGAACTTCAGAGCTTGAATCCAGCCTGCAGGTCCCTAGAATGCAGGGGAAGTGGGCTCACTGCGCCTTCTGCTCACATTGGAGACTAACGTGCTGGAAGACCTTGAAGGAACGATCCTGGGACTCCAGATTTCTGCCATGACTGAAGTCAGGAAGTCCAAGGACTCTCAAGGGAAAGCTTGTTCCAGTGAGATTTTCATCAAGATTTTGCAGACCTAGGAAGTTTGAATAAACCTATTCTGCAGGGCTGTGTTCAGTGCTAGCACAGTCCCCACTGAACTCTATGGAGTTGCACCCACATACAGCAGGGTGGAATTTGCAGGCAACTAGAAACACGCCTTCTCAAGGATGATTCCCCACATACAGTTACATTTCGAGACCTATCCGTTAGCCAACTTTTCATCCACTGAAGGTTTGCCATGTTCGTTTTATATTGTTCTGGTTTGTTATGTCCAACGCATTACAGAAATCTATGACATCAACCCTGTTACCTTTATCAAACAAACTTGTAATCTTGTTAAAAAAAGATATCAAGTTAGCTTGACAGGATCTACTTTCCATAAACTCCTGTTGATTGGCATTAATTATATTGCCCTCCTTTTATTCTTTATTAACCAAATCCCAGGTCGGCGGATCCATTATTTTGCCCAAGATCAATGTCAGGCTGACAGGAATACAGTATAGAACTGGCTGAACATATATGCCACACTGCTACTTTTGCTGACCTCTCCCCTACTGCTCTGAGAGGGGCCGAGCTCTCCCGTGCCGATCCGGGCTGAGCCAAGCCGGGCTCTCCCCTGTATCTCCAGTAGCCAGGAAGGGAGAGTGCTGGCAGGACCATGAGGAGGCCGATGCACTCTGTACTGCTGAGCATGTTTAGCTCTAATGCGTATAATGGAATGTTTCTTCTATCTAAGCAATGGAGCATTAATCCCAAAGATCTCTTTGTTCCTTACTAGGAACATGTCTCTTGTGGGTGTGAAAGTGACTTGAAAGAACAATAATGTCAGTAGAAATGACCTGTGCAGATATTAATTATTAACTATGTTAGCTTGGCGCTGCCATAATGAAATATCACATTCTTCAAAGAAACAAATCCCACTAAAAAGACCCCAGATGAAAAGCACAGTAGCTACTATGACGTAGTGAGAATTAGGATGAATTAGGGAACACAGTATTGATTCGCCTTGCCTGCAATGGCTGTTTTCTATTTAGAAGTATGGAAAACAAAATGAAGAATAAATGAGGCTGTATCAAAAAAGACTGGGGGGGGGGGGGGAAATGATATTTAAGCACGTAGGCCACAAATACAAGAACTTGTGCATCTTCTGGTGATGGGATGGGATGAGAAGGCAGGGCAGCTGGAGGTGGGGGTCAGGCGACAGGCTGGGCAGTGGGGGTGGGGGAGCTGCAGGCTGGGCAGTGGGGATCGGGCGACAGGCTGGGCAGTGGGGGTGGGGGAGCTCCAGGCTGGGCAGTGGGGGTGGGAGAAGGCTCCAGGTTGAGCAGCGAGGGGGCGGTGGTGCTGGGTGGCAGGCTGGGCAGCATGAGGCAGGGCTGGGGGCCGTGAAGTGGAGACCAGCTGAATCCAATAGGGAGGGGATGGGGATGGGCTGTGGGATGAACAGTTACCTGGTGACCCCTAGGTCTTGTGTTATGAGGAGTAAATAGCACTTCCTTATTTACTTTCTCCACACCAGTCATGATTTTATAGACCTCTAACATATCCCCCCTTAGTCGTCTCTTTTCCAAGATAAGTAGTCCCAGTCTTATTAATCTCTCCTCATAGGGAAGCCATTCCATACCCCTAATCATTTTTGTTGCCCTCTTCTGAACCTTTTCCAATTCCAATATATCTTTTTTGAGATGGGGCGACCACATCTGCATGCAGTATTCGAGGTGTGGGCATACTGTAGATTTATATAGAGGCAATATGATATTTTCTGTCTTATTATCTATCCCTTTCTTAATGATTCCCAGCATTCTGTTCGCTTTTTTGACTGCTGCTGCACATTGAGTGGATGTTTTCAGAGAACTATCCACAATGACTCCAAGATCTCTCTCTAATTTAGACCTCATCATTTTATATGCATAGTTGTGTCACAACCCAATGGCCCCCTCCCCCTGGGAAGGCAGATCAGCACTGCATGTTGCTAATGCTGTTGCAAGCATAGCAAAGCATGTTGGGGAGGGTCAAAGGTGTGAGTGTGGAGTGGAAGATTCCTTTGCAGGTTACGAGAGGCTGAAAGGGAGAGGGGGAAGAAGGAAGAGAGCAGAGAACGGGTTAACTCGACACTTCGGCTAGCTCAGTCCGAAGATAAGACGCTGACTCCAGCCAGCTCAAGGCCACAGCACATATCTGACTCTCGACTGCCTGCCAAGAAAGACGGTGGCCTGGATTCCACTCCGACCAGCCGTGAGAAAGGAGGATTCAGCTGAACAGACTTGCAGAGGCAGCCAAAACGAGAGAGACGATGAAGGTCAGCGAGGGGAAAAACAAACTCTCGCATCCCTGGAGCCGGTGTGTTTTGGGAACGCTGAGGAGGCCACAGAAAGCCGGTTTGGACTGGTACAAAGAGCACCAGCAACAGAGGTCCCTGAACGAAACGCCCCCTAAAAAACCCGGGACTTAAAAACCCTCCTGAGAGCCAGAGCAAGTTGGAGATCACAGCGGACCCTGGATGACCCATGCACGGGACAAGAACTCCTGTCAACCCCTCCCCCTCTTCTTCTTAGGTTACACCCAGGCTTGGCCAGCCTCGGGTCGTGCGTATATGAGTATGAAAGTGGGTTAGGGCTGAGGTACTAACGCTTTCTTGCTTCCTTTGAGTGACGTGGGAGCAGTCCCAACACTCACTGCTGTTATTTTATTATTTTATTAATAAAGCTTTAAAATTCAGACACTTGGTGTGCTCTTCATCTCCTCCCCTAAAGATCCTGCAGCCTCAGCCTGATCATCTGATGTCCCAGGCAGATTGGTAACGTAAATATGTCACAGTTGGAATTATGTTTTCCAATGTGCATTACTTTGCATTTATCAACATTGAATTTCAACCTGCCATTTTGTTGCCCTGTCACCCAGTTTTGTGAGATCCCTTTGTAACTCTTCGCAGTCTGCTTGGGACTTAACTATCTTGAGTAGTTTTGTATCATCTGCAAATTTTGCCACCTCACTGTTTACCCCTTTTTCCAGATCACTTATGAATATGTTGAAGAGTACGGGTCCCAGTACAGACCCCTGGGGGACACCACTATTTATCTCTCTCCATTCTGAAAACTAACCTTTTATTCCTACCCTTTGTTTCCTGTCTTTTAACCACTTACTGATCCATGAGAGGACCTTCCCTCTTATCCCATGGCAGGTTACTTTGCCTAAGAGCCTTTGGTGAGGGACCTTGTCAAAGGCTTTCTGAAAATCTAAGTACATTATATCCACTGGATCTCCCTTGTCCACATGCTTGTTGACCCCATCAAAGAATTCTAGTAGATTGGTGAGGCATGAGTTCCCTTTACAAAAACCATGTTGACTCTTCCCCCAACAAATCGTGTTCATCTATGTGTCTGATAATTCTGTTCTTTACTATAGTTTCAACCAATTTGGCTGGTACTAAAGTGAAGCTTACCGGCCTGTAATTGCCGGAATCACCTCTGGAGCCCTTTTTAAAAATTGGCATCACATTAGCTATCCTCCAGTCATCTGGTACAGAAGCTGATTTAAATGATAGGTTACATACCACAGTTAGTAGTTCTTCAATTTCACATCTGAGTTCCTTCCGAGCTCTTGGGTGAATACCATCTGGTCCTGATGACTTATTACTATTTAATTTATCAATTTGGTCTGAAACCTCATCTAATGATATCCCAATAGGATATCAGGGTTGGAAGGGTCCTCAGGAGGTCATCCAGTCCAACACCCTGCTCAAAGCAGGACCAATCCCCAGACAGATTTTTGCCCCAGATCCCTAAATGGTCCCCTCAAAGATTGAGCTCACAACCCTGGGTTTAGCAGGCCAATGCGCAAACCACTGAGCTATCCCAGATTTGTCACCTAAAAATAATGGGTCAAGTTTGGGAATCTCCCTCACATCCTCAGCCGTGAAGACTGATGCAAAAAATTAATTTAGTTTCTCCACAATGGCCTTATCATCCTTGAGTGCTCCTTTAGCATCTCGATCATCCAGTGGCCCCACTAGTTGTTTAGCAGGCTTCCTGCTTCTAATATACTTAATTATTTTGCTGTTACTTTTTGAGTCTTTGGCTAGCTATTCTTCAAATTCTTTTTTGGCCTTTCTAATTATATTTTTACACTTCACTTGCCAGAGTTTATGCTCTTTTCTGTTTTCTGCAGTAGGATTTAACTTCCACTTTGTAAAGGATGCCTTTTTGCCTCTCGCTGCTTCTTTTACTTTGTTGTTTAGCCACACTTGCACTTTTTTGGTTCCCTTACTATGTTTTCTAATGTGGGGTATACATTTAAGTTGAGCCTCTATTATTGTGTCTTTAAAAAGTTTCTATGCTGCTTGCAGGAATGTCACTTTTGGTGCTGTAACTTTTAATTTCTGTTTAACGAACTTCCTCATTTTTGTGTAGTTCCCCTTTCTGAAATTAAATGCTACCATGGTGAGCTGCTTTGGTGTCTCCCCCCCCCCACCCCCCCAGGGATGTAAAATTTTATTACATTATGGTCACTATTACCAAGCAGTTCAGCTATAGAAAGGTTATTTTACCTCTGTATTTGGCACTGGCGCAACCGCTGCTGGAATGCTGAGTCCAGATCTAGTGTGCTCAATTCAAGAATGCTGTTGATAAATTGGAGAAGGTTCAGAGAAGAGGCACGAGAATGACTGAAGAATTGGAAAACATGCCTTATAGTGATAGGCTCAAGGAGCTCAGTCAAAGAGAAGGTTACGGGGTGATTTGATCAGTCTGTGAGTACACAGATGGGGAACAAATATTGAATAGTGAGCTCTTCAGTCTAGCAGACAAAGGTATAACAAGATCCAATGGCTGGACTCTGAAGCTAGACAAAGTCAGAAATTAAATAAGGTGCAAACATTTAACAGTGAGGGTAATTAACCCTTGGAACCACTTGCCAAGGGTCATGGTGGAGTCTCTGTCACTGTCCATTTTTAAATCAAGATGGGATGGTTTTTGAGAAGATCTGCTCTAGTTTAGCCCGTCTCTGGCCTGTGCTATCGGAGGTCAGAAACACTGGTCCCTTCTGGCCTTGGAATCTATTAATCTGTGCTGGGAACGGCTGCAGGGCAAAGATTGTTACGGGGGATATTCAACACCCTGTGACTGTCCCACTCCTGAGAAGGCTGAACAGGCTGTAGCTTTCCAAGTGACGGATTCCCAGGGTGCTGCGTGGAGCTATCCTAGAGAAACCTGGGGCCACGCCTGCTCTCACACCTGGCAGAGGCACTATTGTTATTCATTCCCCGATGTCACCCAGTGGGAGAATGGGAACGGGCTTGTCGAACTTTCATGACACTGGGAAACAGGCCTTATACCCATGGTACAGAGAGAAAACTGAGGCCCCAAAAGATGAAGTGAGCTGCCCAAGTTCACACAATGATCAGCAGTTGAGTCAGGATTAGAACTGGCTGCTGTCCAGCGCTCAGGCCACAAGAGATGCTGTCACACTCACACCTCAAACACAGGATTGGGTTCTGGTGCTCTGTTAAAACCAGACAGACACGGCTCACTACAACAATATGCAGCACTCGGGCGCTCTGGCCTGGCCCAGCACCTAAGCACAGTTAAGTTCCAAGCATCACCTTACACAACACAATTATGCTCTGATGAATACATAATTATGGTACAGACAGAATCCAAACAGATCAAGTCCCAGAGTAAACAGGAGAACAACCATTAACCATTAACAAGAGGGGAAGAGAAGGACAGAAAAGAGAATTTCGTTGATTGAAGGGGAAAGAAAGCAGGATACTGAGCCCTGTTGTGGCACTGAGCCTTCCCGTTCCCTCAGTGCCCAGATCGCAGAGCAGCTGCCACAGCGGCTGTGACGGAAGGGAAGAACTGAGCATTCTGGTGTGGCTGACGGGAAGGCAGGAGTGGTGAAAGGCCATAAAGGACAGTGTCAATATGAACAGATACTGAGGCAGCCCCACCAATGGGCACTCTCCAATCTGTTGGGAGCGCTGTGTTACTGACCACACGTCCATGGTTTATGACGGTCTCTCACCAAGCCCTGGTCAGCTTGTGAGACCAGATATGATCACAGCCAAAGGGGGTAGGCCGCAGGTTGCCATTGCTGTAGTCGCGTTTCCCTTGGAACACATGGAGAGCATTCAGGGATGGAGATTTGAATAGCACCAGCCAATGAGTTGTGAACAAGGGAAGTAGTTTCATTCCATATGGCTCCTGGATGAGAACAGACAGCTCATCCGACTGGGTCTTCTTAGATGGATTTGATTTAACAGAACTGTTCGAAGCCAGGCTCAGTCCTTAGGTGATAAATACGCCCGGGAATAATCAGTACGGGAATGACAGTGCTGGGCCATCCCGCGGCTACAGCAGACCCAGCAATGGAGATTCTGGGAGCTCTGCAATCCCAAGCACCTTTTACAGGGTGTTTCTTGGAACCTCTCTGTGCTCACAGCAGCCTTGTCAGAGGCCAGGGGCCTGGCGCAGCGAACCCACTGAGACAAAAGGCAGATTTCTCCAGTGATTGACAAATGGGAAAGTGAGATTTCTGGTGCCACACTCCAGGCACAATAGAGGACAGGGGGCAAACGCACTATCATACCGATTACAAACTGCACATTTAATAACCTGTAGGGCTGCCAGCCGTCCAGGATTGCCCTGGAGTATCCAGGAATTAAAAATTAATCTTTCATTAAAGATTATGTCTCACAAGATGACCAGGGCTGGGCTATGATGAAACCTCCAGAAATATGTCTAACCAAAACTGGCACCCTAAACCTGAGGGCTCCTGTCCAGAGTGAATAGTTTCAAACACTGCCTCAGAGCAGAATTAGCACAAAGTGCTCATGATGACAAAACTACAGGGCAGCCCCATGGAGAGCTCTCAGCTTCAGGGGATCAGCATAGGCACGTCTGGTGGCATTTCATTGACTGCAATGGGCTTACATCAGGGATGATTCTAGCCCACAGTGCACAGTGCCCATAGAGAGAGAAGTGGCTCTGAAAGAAGCCACCGTTGGGTCTCAAATTCCTCTCTCAGAATTATTTCAGGTCTATTTCAGGTCACTTTGCAAGCCAAGGTAACATTTCTACTGCTGGCACCATAAACTATGCCTGAAACTCCAGCCAGGCCCTTCTGGACTCTTACGTTCAGTCTCCACAGGAGGAGCGCAATGGGAATGCTCAGTGGGTGCTCACTATGACGGAGCCTTGTGTATCTTGCCCAGCCACGGGGATGTTCGTATACTGTTTAAAAATAAACACCTTTTGATGAATCAAGAGCAGGAATTTTAAGCAATGCTCCCACTGAAACAGATTTTACCTAGATTTGACTAATGGGAACAACAGACAGGTAGCAGCTGAGCTCAGAGAACGTGTCTGAATGTTCAAATACTTCCACAGGTGGTAGCCCCAGAGCCAGCCTGGCCCTCATTCTATGTTATCACACACATGGTCACACTAGGAAGCAGCAAGAGAAACTGCCTGTTTATTCCCCATGGACTTGGCATGGGAGCGTCCTTGGAATGAGACCCAAATGGGTAAATGCAAATCCAACAGCAGAGACAACAGGCTAGGCTGGTGACAGCCCAGAGTACTTGGCAGAGCTGATGGGCTGGGTGACAGCAGGTGTGTTTGGCTGGGCTGGGTGTACCTGATTTTTTAATTCCATATATTAATGAAGAAGAAAATAATTTGGACTCAGGAACATGCAGGAGGACAATCCCAGTCATAAGCTCTGTGCTGGGCCAAGTTAGACAGTGCATGCTGAACATCCCAGTGAGTGCCTGAACCCCCCAAACTCCCCCCCATTAGTTCTCTGAGGCTAACTTGGTGCTGCCACCACTGTAACTTTGTCCAGCTTTGTCCTGTTAACCCAGTGGTAGCAGCTGAGGGAGAGTGTTGACAAAGGGACGCCCCCCAGGAGAGCAGCAGGCCCTGGCATGCAGGATATGGAGAAACCAGGAGCTTGCCACATTGCTACCTTCGCTGTGAGATCTCTCCTGTCCATGTCTGGATCAGATCCAGGCAGACTCTGTGCGGAGACATGGTTGTATTGAGGGAGCTTTCCCCAGACCCATGCGGAAAGGGTTTTAGAACCAGACAATTGCCATTCTCCTCTCCCATCCCACGGGAGCTGATGGCTCACTCAGGAACATTCAGCCCCAGGCCAAGGAAGTCATGCCAACCCCCGCTAGCTACAACCACATTTAAACTCCCCAGTACTGTGTGTTGTTCGGATCCCACTGTAGACATGCAGGGCCCCAAAAAAAGCTGTTATGAGTCAGGTATGGCAGGATGAATGAGGTCCCAAGCCCAGGGCAGCATCATTTTAATGTATGAAAGCAGCTGGAAGTGATGAGATCACAAAGTGAAATTAAATTCAGAAGTCCCTGTCTTTGAGGTGAATTCGCCATCCCCCGAAAGGAGACATCTCCTCTTGTCAAGCGACTTCACTTGCACACAGCAACTCAACCTAACAGCTCTCATTTCTAGCCAGAGTAACTCATCTCAACTCAGCTGTCAGACCCCTTTTTCACTTCAAGCCGGGTCCCCTTTGTGGCAGCAGCATGCACCTCGGGGCAGGGCTTGTGCTAGAACATCACTTGTGCAGTTTTAAACATGAAAGTTCACAAAGCTGACTTCAGGAGCCCAGGCAGGAAAGGCAAATGACACAATTCCTGTGAATTCCAAAGAGAGGAAATCACATCTCCTGCTTTTTACTGTATCAGGGGGACCTTAAAAGAGACATTAATGGTTCCTTTAATCATGATTACAGACAGATGTCACTCTCTCTCCCTTAGAGGACTGAGCACATTGATAGCTGGCTCTCTGAACTCCCTTCCACTGAATTCGAACCTGCTCGGTGGTGTATGTCAAACCACAATGAACAGTTCCTTTCATTGGTGCTGTAGCAAAGGCCTAACCACCAAGGCGGTTTCTCCTGGCAGTGGAGTTCATTCTGCATAAAGGATTATAAATTGCCCATGCCTACAGTCAGACAAAAGAGAAGGAGATAAGGCACTAGAGAAGTCCCTGGAACCTCCCCCCTCATCAAACACATTTAGCCCACTGAGGACCATTGCACCAGCCAGAGAGACCACAGCCAATAGCATTGTACCAGGCATCATAGAGCGAGTCAGTCTTGTGAATCCACAAATCTCTGGGGGGGCCCCAGGAGCAACACAAGATAGGATCAAGGAGTGTCTCTTTTGCGCATCGATGGACAGTTTGAGAGCACAACGTGCTGGGGTGCTTCTGTCCACCCTGGTGACATGTCTGAAGAGCATGTAAGAAAGCTTCTGAGTGTAGCGAGTGACTGGAGGAAGGTCAGAACTCTGCGAGATTATGGCGTTTCACACAAAGTCCCACCACTTATGTTCAGGGACCTGGCACTGACAGCACACATGGAATGCCTCTATCTGCTGCACATCTGCCTGCAAGAGGATCCAGGTTTCCAGCCCATACAGCAGTACAGGCAGTACACAGGTTAGATAGATATTGAGCCTGTTCTCACCTCCCACCACCACTCCCTTTCCCACCCCAAGAGATGGATGGGACAGTCTGATAAGTATTGTCCAACTCCTACTTCATTGTCTCTGCGAGGGGCCATTTTACCCCAAACAGCAGAGAAGCTGCATTTGTTTAGACAAAATGGCAGAATATTAGACCAGTTTCTGACACATCCTTTGAGCAATAACATTGTCCCCACGGGGCACAAGTCAGCACAGAGTTTGGCCCATTATGAATGCTAATGGGAAGGGGGTAGGTTTAGCAGATAAAATAAAAAAAGAACAAGTTAAAAATCACTTAGAAAAGTTAGATGCCTGCAAGTCACCAGGGCCTGATGAAATGCATCCTAGAATACTCAAGGAGCTAATAGAGGAGGTATCTGAGCCTCTAGCTATTATCTTTGGAAAATCATGGGAGACGGGAGAGATTCCAGAAGACTGGAAAAGGGCAAATATAGTGCCCATCTATAAAAAGGGAAATAAAAACAACCCAGGAAACTACAGACCAGTTAGTTTAACTTCTGTGCCAGGGAAGATAATGGAGCAAGTAATTAAGGAAATCATCTGCAAACACTTGGAAGGTGGTAAGGTGATAGGGAACAGCCAGCATGGATTTGTAAAGAACAAATCATGTCAAACCAATCTGATAGCTTTCTTTGATAAGATAATGAGTCTTGTGGATAAGGGAGAAGCTGTGGATGTGGTATACCTAGACTTTAGTAAGGCATTTGATACGGTCTCGCATGATATTCTTATCGATAAACTAGGCAAATACAATTTAGATGGGGCTACTATAAGGTGGGTGCATAACTGGCTAGATAACCGTACTCAGAGAGTTGTTATTAATGGTTCCCAATCCTGCTGGAAAGGCATAACGAGTGGGGTTCCGCAGGGGTCTGTTTTGGGACCGGCTCTGTTCAATATCTTCATTAATGACTTAGATATTGGCATAGAAAATACGCTTATTAAGTTTGCGGATGATACCAAACTGGGAGGGATTGCAACTGCTTTGGAGGACAGGGTCATAATTCAAAATGATCTGGACAAATTGGAGAAATGGTCTGAGTTAAACAGGATGAAGTTTAACAAAGACAAATGCAAAGTGCTCCACTTAGGAAGAAAAAATCAGTTTCACACATACAGAATGGGAAGAGACTGTCTAGGAAGGAGTACAGCAGAAAGGGATCTAGGGGTTATAGTGGACCACAAGCTAAATATGAGTCAACAGTGTGATGCTGTTGCAAAAAAAGCAAACATGATTCTGGGATGTATTAACAGGTGTGTTGTGAGCAAGACACGAGAAGTCATTCTTCCGCTCTACTCTGCTCTGGTTAGGCCTCAGCTGGAGTATTGTGTCCAGTTCTGGGCACCGCATTTCAAGAAAGATGTGGAGAAATTGGAAAGGGTCCAGAGAAGAGCAACAAGAATGATTAAAGGTCTTGAGAACATGACCTGTGAAGGAAGGCTGAAAGAATTGGGTTTGTTTAGTTTGGAAAAGAGAAGACTGAGAGGGGACATGATAGCAGTTTTCAGGTATCTAAAAGGGTGTCATACGGAGGAGGGAGAAAACTTGTTCACCTTAGCCTCTAAGGATAGAACAAGAAGCAATGGGCTTAAACTGCAGCAAGGGAGGTCTAGGTTGGACATTAGGAAAAAGTTCCTAACTGTCAGGGTGGTTAAACGCTGGAATAAATTGCCTAGGGAGGTTGTGGAATCTCTATCTCTGGAGATATTTAAGAGTAGGTTAGATAAATGTCTATCAGGGATGGTCTAGACAGTATTTGGTCCTGCCATGCGGGCAGGGGACTGGACTCGATGACCTCTCGAGGTCCCTTCCAGTCCTAGAATCTATGAATCTATGAATCTATGAATTATATCTAACCTGAAGGAATTACTCTGCCATTCCCCCTTCTAACAAACTCTTAGTGGTATGGTCAGCCGTCTGTGTCAGCAATGATCTCTGTGCATGAGCCGGCGGGAGAGAGGTGGCCTGAACCCAATGTTGCCTTGTGAACCTTGAGGTTGGTTGCTGCACAGTGCTGGGATGTTGGCATGGTCTGACCCCTCAATTCTTTTATCCAGTCTCCAATGAAGCTCCCTCCAAGACGTGACCAAGGAGGAGTCAGAAAGCTGAGCGGGACACAGCGAAGGAAAGGAGATCACCGAGGATCAGAGCTTTCAGCTGTTACACACACTGTGGGCTCTGGCTTTCTTGTCTTCAACCACCACCAAATATTTATTAAAGAAACTGGGCTGACTGTTGAATCATTTCATTGTGAAAGCTTGTGGAGCTCATGTTATTATTCATTCTTATGAATGTTTCCAGTTCAGCCTCTCTCTTTCCAATATATTCCACAGAGAAAATCGAAGGTTGAAGCCAATCGTTACAGTAAATGAATGATGCAGCCGCTTGAGGATAGGAACGAGGCTGCTGCTCGGGGACTGTCGCAGGTTAGTGGGAGTGAGTTAATCTTTGCACACAAGGAATGCAGAATGAGGGAGCGCTACAGGCTAGATTTAATCCTGACCAGCTGTTCTGTGCACTGCTTTCTGAGCTGACTTGTTTGTGGGTTTCACCATCACACATTCAAGGCTGGATCTACAGGGAGGAGCCGTGCTGATGCAATGGCTCCTCCAGACCATCATAATGGGCCTGCCCCTGCCAGCACGGACAGCAATGGGAGTTCTCAAGCCCACCCTCCCCCAGGCTTCAGCACAAGCCAGAATGTCCTTACTGCTGTTTTCAGTGCACTAGCGTGAGTCTGTGTATCTGGCTGGGAGACGCGCTCCCAGCTGCAGTGTAGACAAACCCCTAAATGACCTGGCACCTGCCTACTTCAGAGATGCCTCTCCCTGTGCCCACTGCCACAACTGCCATTAACAGAGACCATGGGCTGCATGCTCCTTGTTATAAAACGGGGGGCCAAAGCAAAGCATGCTCTGTAAGCGTTCCCTCTCTGGGAACCAAGATGCTTCTGAATTCTCCTGTGAGGACTCACACCGGCCACCCCGGACATTACATTTGTTCTTATTATAGCTCGGGCTCCGACAGTCATCACACACCGTATCCTGCCTACTATTCATCTCAAAGGGAGAATGCTGCAAAGCAAGAGGAAATACAACAGAGCTTAACGCAGCTTTGCTCAAACGGAATTTGCCAAAGACTCATTGAAAAATGGGTTTAATTAGGGCTGCTAATGGGGAGCAGTTTGTTCCTGAGATTTAAAACTGAAGTCAGAGGGTATCTATAATTTCAACATTTTAAATTATAGATAGGAGCTTATTTCTCTCTTCCACCTTAATTATAAAAATCCATCTTTATGAATCCCAATTTTGAGGCAAATAAAGCAAAGGCAGCATAACTTTTATAGTTTATTTAAGAAAATTTGAGAGACGCTTCATTGTGGATGAAACAGATTCATCCCAGGAAGTGGTGGGAGCAGCCAGCTCTTGTTAGCCCAGTTATTGTCAGCTCAACAGCATTGATTTTAACTTGGGAGATGTGCAAAGGAAGAAGGTGTTGTCTCTAATAAAAGACCAGAACTTGGTGTAGCTTCATGCAGTGATTGGAATTTCCTGCATATCATGTTACAATTAAGCAGAGTATTAGGGCTGGAGTCTCTAATTGGCCTAGCGAGCTCTCTTTAATAATCCCACGTTCTAGGAGTCACTGCAGCCCTCTCTTCAATTGATTATTGTCAGAATTACTAAATTGCCTGAAAATTGTTTCCTCAGATACAAGGGCCAGTGGTTCTCATTAGAATCACTTCTCCCAAGTCTCCTGTGTAGCTCGATTTTATTTAAAATCAACAAGTGCTGCTTTTGTGAAATTCTGCCCGTTAGCTGGCTCTGACCTGGTGACCCCAGTAAATGAGTCTGAGCGCTGTAAAACACTGATTTAATAATAAGTAGCCAAGACAACTGACTAGCAAGTGAGGCCTGCTGCTGCTTCGCAGCCACTACACTGTATTTTAATACTACACCTCTGCTCGGATCAGACTGGAATCAGTGAGTGAAGTTCAGATGTGGCACATTTCCTATTTTCCTGACAGCTTATTTCATGGATCACAGGGACCAAAGTACAGCTGCTTATTCAACAGAGGAAAGAATGAATCAATTTTCATTCTTTAATACATTATGTGACCTATTCTCTGTTGCTCTCTCCTGTACAATGGCTCCAGTCTTTTTAAGGCCTTCAGTTTTGTCAGATAGAGAAAATTTAAAATAATGACAAAATGACCTGCCCTAGGACTGCTTCCAGCGGAATAACTACTCTGCTGGTAATAAGTCCAAATGAAAGATATTATGTCAGCCAGTTTGAATTAAATAGATGAACTATAGTCCTACATCATTAAAAAGGAACCAATCTGCTGGACGATTTCCAAACTCTAGCTCTGGATTCCTCAGAGGTTTCTACCCTCATCTGCACTAATAATTCCTTCCATTTTAAAATGGAAAGAAATAATTTGACAAAATGGCAGCAGCAGCACCTGGCTGAGGCAGCAAGTGCTTACTGGGGAGAAATCCAAACCTCTTCTGCTCTCCCCGGCTGTAAGGAGTAAGGCATCCACAGGAACTGCAGAGTGGGAGTGGGAGTGGGCGTATGAGGGGGCGTAGGTGGCTCACGGTAGGAGGGAGATGCACAGACTCCTGGGGAAGGGCCAGGCTGGAAACACACTTCAATACCCAGCTACTCACCCACCATAGCCCTGCATCAGCCAAGCCCCAGCCATGCTGCCAACGCCGTGATCATCAGCAGGGAAAACAAGCAACAGGAAGGCTTGATACACTGAGTGGTTCCCTGGGGGCTGCGTGGGATGGGAACATAGGTGACAGGAGGAGCAAGCGGAGAAGAGGAGGAGAGGTGCCCGTGCATGGAAAATCCCCCGTTAATATCCCAGTCCAGGCTACTCCAGCTATGAGGCATTCGCATCCTATTTCTGGATATGCTGAGTAACCAGTCCCTGAATCTGAGCATCTCCCCTGGCTCTGTGCTGTGATCTGCCCATCCCTGGAACACTCCACTCAACTCCATGGATCCTAACAGCTGTCCCAACCTCCCTCCACGCCCATTTCTAGCTCTGCTCACCACGGGATTGGAAAGGTCTGACATGGGTGAGAGAGAGTCACATCAAGTCCGGCTGCTGGGGGCACCGTTGATTAGTGACTTGCCTACTTCCCCCGGCACAGTGGGATGCTGGCACAGAACAAGGGCCAGCGCAGCCTCATGGGGTTTGTTCTGATTAAACCCCAACGCATCTGGGAATCTGGCTGCAACTTATGGAGACACAATATCTTCTCCAAACTCTTCTCCTTCCTTCCGCCTCCCCTCCCAACCAGCCACACCCTGCTCCTGCACACGCTAACCCAGCCCCCTCTTGCAAGGGCTTGTTTGGCCATCCTGAGGTGTTCAGCATATAACTGCCTGTTGTCTTCAGAGAAGTATCTTGTTCTGCTCTGCAAAGGAGAGCCTGTGGCCTTACATACTAGCTGCTAAAGAGGTAAAGACACAGCTGGTGGGATCTGACCCGGTGCTGCAGCGTTACTGCTGCATGGGCGCTGGTAAGCTGAGGCCACAGTGCTGTTCCTTTTCTTTGCAAGCTGGGCCTCACCTCGCCCTCGCTGGCAGCTCTGTATATTCATTCATCCGGTCACCTCTATGCCCAGGGATTTGAGGGTCAGGTAAGACAGAATCGGTGTGGACACTACAGCCTGGCCATGAGACACGCTGCACTCTTGCTACTACATTAACATTCCGTGCTTAGCTTTCTGTTCGCGTACGTTGTCAGCACCGTGGCACAGTATAAGAGACACCAATGTGTACAAAAGAGCAGGCTAATTGTCTTGCTGCTATCATTGCTCTGCACAGGCAGCATGTCAGTGTCTGTCGCTAGGACATGTGTATTAGAATGGAATGCAATGCCGTCTCTCAGACAGGATCACAGCAGTACAATATCTCCTGCTACTCTGCTTAGTATGCAAAAATCTCTGTTGCACTTGACTACCAATAGCCTACAATTCTCCAAGGCATCATGGAGTGGAGAAAGCATCCACAGATCCCTCTGTTAAACATCATGGAGCATGTCCTCGCCATTAAATGACCCAGGAATCCAGGGCTCATAACCAGGCTCAGGACTTGTGCCGCAAATCCCACACCCTGTAGGTCCCAGTGGTGGCTTTTCAAAAGCTTCAGTCCATCATTCTGCACGTTTGCCAATGGCTCTTTGTTTCTTAAGCAGGGCAGAGATGGCCAACTGGCCCCCTCCTCAGAGTGCTGAGACTTATGTTTAACCTCCCTTGGCTGTAGAGTTCTGCTCCCACAGTCCTCCCTTGTGCATGGCTTCGGAGCCCATGTCAGGAACATCAATGGGGCAAAGCTTGTGACAGTCCGAGAGGTCAGCAGGACCAGAGGGGCCTCGGATAAGTCAGCTAAGAAAACATCCTAAGAACCCATTGGCCATGACAGTGCCACTTATGCAAAGGATTGGTGTGATCCCAGTAGGCATATGCTTGGTGTGGCACACACACGTACATGCACAGTACCATAACAGGGACTGGAGTCCACTTCTATCCTGTGCAAACAGAAACCTGCTCCCTTTCTGCAGAGAAAGGCCCAGTATGGAAACAGAAAGAGATTCCACTTTAACAACATGGCTTCAATGAGGCTACAAAAATAGATAGTCACACTAGAGCCCTGTTTGTAAGAGACAAAGATTTACCAGACTACAAACCTGTCCAGTGCAGTGCTTATCTGGCCTGTTGTACTAGCTCACATGGAATACATGGCAAAGGTGTTAACATAACCCATCCATTTGTAACAATAGGCAGGTAAGAAATGCTCCCTCACGGGGAGGAAATTAAAGCACTGGGGGTTCCCCATCTGGACTGGCAGGGCAGCTGCAGGGGCTGCTCCTTCCGCAGCGGAGCTTCCATTCCCTCAAAGCTGTGGTCATCCTAGCAATGTAGGAAAAACAAACCAATAGCTGGTCTGGCAAAGGCAGTGAAAAAGCCAACCCCAATGATGGGACAGTGGCAGCGAGCAGCTCTGCGAGGTCGTGGCAGAGCTCCCAGGCCCAGCGGTATTTGCAGCTGCTGTCCTACTGCTTTTAATCAGAGCCCCCATTTCCCCAGTGAGGCGCGGTGCACAGTCCCACATCTTCCCGAGCGCTAATCGCCACACCGGCTTCTTGATCCCAGGAGAGCACAGAGTGCTCCAGACTCCTGCAGCGTGGCTTGGACAGCACAGTCTGAGGCTACTCAGGTGCTGGGACCTGTAATCTGAAGCCACTGCATCTACAACTGGGGATGATTCCGTCTGCTGCATGTACACGCACACCAGGGGCGTCCATTGGACACCACACTCAGCTGGGAAAGGTTTGAGTGGCCCCCACCTGATTCTCACAATGCTGTTGGCAAAATATTCTGCCATTTTTGTCACCAGAGATCTGTCCCAACCCAGCAGAGCCACCTCTCCTGCCCCGTTTTCCTCCAATAGTGACTGAAACACATCCCACGAGCTACTGTCTGACAGACTCCGCTGGGATGGGAACATTGCTTCTTGTGCCCTGCTGGTCTTGTGATGCGTCACAGATCAGGGACAAGCCTAGGGTACAAGTCAGCACTTGCTGGTTTCTCAGCCACATTTATGAGAGCCATCTCCTCTCTGCGGGGTCCCCGTTAACTAGGATAAAATGCCAGAGAAGTTCGTGAGAGCTTTTCCATGAGGTCACTGGCTGCTGCTCCCTTCCCCAGTTTCTCTCATTCCATGACCCATGTTTCCAGGACTCCCTGGGTTAGATCAGTGCTATTGCTACAGCTCTATAGATATTCCTGTTGTTGGCAGACATTTCTGAACATGTGCTCACTGCTCCAGAGAGCGTACAGCAGATTGTGGGTGCTCCAGGGAAAAAGAGCATCAGGGGCCTCCCGTTGTCATGTGTGCAGGGACTGCTCCCTGCTAGCAGCCCCAAAGCACAGACCACCCTGAAAGGGGTGAGGAGGTGCCATTACACTTATGCCTCTGGGGCCAGACCCCCTGAAATTAGCAGGTCGCCTCAGAGTTTTGTTAGACATTGCCTGCGTTAGGCAGGATTAATACATTGAGAGGCACCCTTTTGCCATTTCAGTCTGAAGAGTATTGTTTTCATTTAGAAATAGCCCTTGATATTGTGGTTAATTACCACCTATGTGCTTGGTGTTTGTCTCATTTATCTTATGTTCACGGGTGATATTCATGTTGTTCTTGGCACTTGTGCCTGGTTTCAATATGTGCTTTCTTTGGGAAAGCTTCTTTCAAGGTTTTAAACAAAAGAGTGCTGCTTTGCAAACTCTGACAAGTGCGTCCATGGGCACCACAGCCTGGGCAGCCGTGGGGGTCTGCAGCAGCCTACGAGCAGGGAGTGCTGAATGAGACACCCACCTGCAGATCTCTTTCCACCGGACAGCATCGGAAACCATCAGTCAGGAGAGCCCCCGATCACAGGGCACATGAGATTGATTGCCCTTAGGATGCTGGTGCCCTGCACTCCCTCTCTCTGACCCCACTCTAACAAGCACCTACTCCTTGCCAGTCCCCCCCCTTTGAAGATAAGTGTGCAGGCCCCATGAGGTTTGCCCATCACTGATCTATAATTAGAATATTTAAAGTGTGTTTTATCAGAACATTGTGCCAGTGAAGCTGACAGCTGGGATCATTTGCTTTAGTTCCTGAATATTTGGTAGCTCAATTGTGAGGCATTTACAGTATGTGAATTGAACAAATATCGCTATCTCAGAGCACGTGCTGGAGCCCAGGCAAGTTGCTTGTTCCTAGTGGCATAAGGGGCCTGGGAATAGTATAGGTTAATAAATTGTTGCAACTAATGTTCTCTAGCCCATACCTGTATTTAATTGTTGGAAGCTGTAATGGAGACTGCTGTTTGATCAGTCACTGCTCAGAAGTCTGTTTCCTGTGTTTATTTTCAGCATTTTGTTCAGGAAATCCAAAACAGACTTAGGGATTCAAAGCACATCACCAGTCAACTACAATTCGGCTGACTGCATTGTTTTGAAGGAACATGGTGCCCGTTTGGCTCATACGCATCAGGAGAGCCAACTGTGCGTTGAGAATTGTACTGTAATCACCATCCGCACTGTAGTCCCCTTCTGGGGCAGCCATCTTGTGCTGCAAGGAGCCATGTTTATGATGGGGGCAGAGCTGGGGAAGGAGAAGCTAGTGCCCTGACGATAAATCCAGCTCATCCAGCTTTAAGACGAAGAAGAGCATTCTAGGGGTTAACACTGAATGTCTGTTTCAATATTAATCAGAGCTCCTTTTCCTTATTATGCTGGCATGGAGGCCAGTACAGACTCTGGTACTGGGCGCCCTGCTGCTAGAGGCTCTGAAGTGACAGGCCTAACTGAGAACCGTGTTGTGCTGTAGAGCCCGAGCACTTGCTTCCTGAGGAAAACAGGGGAGAGAGAGTCTAAACTGCACGGGCCAGCCCATTCCTCCCATGCTGCTCCTGTGCCACAGACTGGACTGAAGACAAATTAAACCCAGGTGTTGGCTAGAATCTTAGTTGGAGGATGCCTTTGCCCAGGTGCATCTCAGCAATAGGGACACAGCAAGCTGCCCGGGGTCATGTGAAATGGCCTCCGAGGTGCCTCCCCATCTACATTGCCACTAATAACAATCCCCTCCTCCCTGCCACCTCACCCTGCAAACTCAGAGCCACCTTCCCTCCTCCCCTACATAGAGGCCCTAAATAAGTCTTGCCACTCCATCCTTCATGACCAAACCAGACCTGCCCTCTCCACCTACTGCCGGACGGCTGTTCCCCATCAGGTGGCCTGCTCCCCACAGAACTTGGGGACACTGACCTTGCCCTTCTGCAGTCTGCCCAGAATGGCACTGCCCAAAGCATCCCAGCCACACCTCACTGGCTGAACCTGGCAGGGCTGGCCTTACCATGAGGCAAACTGAGCGGCCGCCTCAGGTGCCAGACTGGGCGGGGGGGGGGAGGGAGGACACCACTAGGACCCAGAGTGTCGAAAATTGTGTCTGCTGCTGGTGCATATGTATTCTCTCTGCTCTAGATGCACAGAGATGGTGGAGTGCTGTGCTGGAGGATGGAGGGCACAAGAGACATAACAGGCAGCAGGAGAAAAGGTGAGAGGGAATAACAGAAAGCAGCAGGAGCTGCAGGGAGAGAAAGGAGGAGGAGCCTCTTATGTACCTCTCCAGCATCCCCAGGAGCCTGGACTGATTCACACCAGCTTCTCAGGGAGCTTCCTGTTTCCTGTGGCTTCCCTGAACCCACTTGAGGAGAACAGGCAGTCAACTGAAGTAGTAGGAGCCAGTTAGGCCCTTAAGACGCTGATATCTTCCCTCACTCAGGCCCTGCTACCAGCCTGCTTATTTGTCCCCTTCAACTGAGTGTTGAGAGCCACTATAGCTGGCACAGAACAGCAGTCATGAGTGAAAGAAGAAAACACCCCTCTGGGGCAGCATTCAGAAAAAGAAAGAAAGCAAAGGAAGCTTTTCTATCTAAGCAGGAAGGAGCGCTCCTGAGATACATAGACACAAATGTTCACGGTGAGCCTTCCGGCCCCAGTGAGGATGTGAGTGGTGAGGAGATGCCTGATCTTCCAGTTAGTCAGAGTGCAGGTGACCTGGCAGCTACTGCAGCATCCATATCTCCATCTCAAATGGATGTAACCAGGCACATTCCTGAAGAAAAGTGTAGATCAGAGAAGAGTGTGGTGGAGGCGCAAGAAACAGCTGCTGCTGAGTTTAGTTCCTTAAGTCTAGATGATCCAGGACTGTGGACCCACTTGAGCAGTAGCCTGAGGGAATTCCTTGTACTGCATGGGCCACAGCAAGTGAAAAACGTCATGTTCCCCAAAGACAATGAAAACAGAAGTTTCCATCCAACACATTACTGGCGTGAAATCCCCAATGGTGACAAAGTGGAGAGGCCATGGCTTATGTACTCAAAAACCCAGAATGCTGCATACTGTTTTTATTGCAAACTCTTCCAGTCTAATGTTCCAGCCACATTGGGTTCTATGGGAACAAAGGACTGGAAAAATCTGGCTACAAATCTGGCATGCCATGAGAAGGCAGCAGATCACCAGAGAGCATTCCATAGGTGGAAAGAGCTTGAGATGAGACTAAGGTTAAAGGCCACCATAGATTATCAGCATCAGGAGAAGATTGCATCAGAGTCTCTTTGCTGGCAAAATGTTCTGAAAAGGCCCATTGCCATTGTGAGAATGCTTGCTACCCAAAACCTAGCACTGCATAGCACTTTCGATCAGCTGTATGTGCCAAACAATGGAAACTTCCTTAAAATTGTGGAGCTGATGGCTGAGTTTGATGCTGTACTCCAGGAGCATCTAAGAAGAGTCACAACCCAAGAAATGTACACACACCACTACCTTGGAAAAACAATTCAAAATGAGATCATACAGTTACTGGCAACAAAAGTCAAACAGAAGATTGTGGCAGATCTGAAGTCAGCAAGATATTACTCTGTTATTCTGGACTGCACACCTGACATCAGCCATACAGAACAAATTACTTTAATGGTGCGTTTTGTAACAACAACAGAACCTAGTGAAAATGTCCCTGCAATGGTGACTGACAGAGAGCATTTTCTAGAATTTATTGACATTGATGATACTTCAGGAGCTGGTATGACAAATGTGCTTCTTAAAAATCTGGAAGATACGGGAATTGCGATAGCTGACATGAGAGGTCAGGGCTACGATAATGGTGCTAACGTGAGAGGAAAGAACAGAGGAGTGCAGACACGGATCCGAGAGTTAAACCCTCGAGCTTTTTTTGTCCCATGCAGTTCTCATTCATTGAACTTGGTGGTCAGTGATGCAGCATCAACTTCTAGTGAGGCTGCTGAATTTTTTAATATAATTCAAAGCATCTATGTATTTTTCTCTGCATCAACTCATCGATGGCAAATTTTGAAGCAACATCTGAGAACATCTGACACTGAAACCACTGAGTACCACACAATGGGAAAGTCGAGTGGAGGCGATAAAGCCTAGCAAACACCAAATTGGGAAGATAGATGATGCCATGGTTGCCATTATGGAGGATAATGCTATGACAGGAACTGTTCATGGGAGAACAGTGGCAGAGGGAAATGGAATCACCAGAAACATACATAACTTCAAATTTCTGTGTGGCTTAGTGTTGTGGCATGACATACTGTTTGAAATAAAGGTTGTAAGCAAGAGACTCCAAGGTGTTGACCTTGATATATCTGGAGCAATGAAACAACTGGACAAAGCAAAGTCATACCTACAGTCTTACCGGTCAGATGAGGGATTTCAAAACGTTCTGAAGAGTGCACAGAAGTTGGCAGAGAAACTTCACACTGAAGCTATTTTCCCACCCATTCAAGAATACAAGAGTCACTGAAGAAGATGACATTTTGATTACAAGGTACGGGATAATCCCATAAGAGACCCCAAACAACAATTCAAAGTTGAATTCTTTAACCAGGTGCTAGATTGTGCAATACAGTCAGTTGAAGAACATTTCATGCAGCTCAAGGAACACAGCAGTATATTTGGGATGTTGTATGATATTCCAATACGCCTCACTATACCTGAAGAAGATCTACACCAGCAATGCGGGCACTAGAGACAGTGTTGACACATGATGACATGCGCGATATTGATGCGAGTGATTTAGGTGATGAATTGAAAGCCCTTTTAAGATACATTTCAGCAGGATAAACTCCAAAGGCTGTTCTGGAATATATGCGCATAAATAAGATGACCACCCTCTTTCCAAACGCTTTTGTTGCTCTGCGCATACTTCTACACTTCCTGTAACAGTTGCCAGTGGAGAACGCAGCTTCTCCAAGCTGAAGTTAATAAAAACACATCTACGATCCACAATGACATGGGAGAGGCTGGTTGGCCTTGCAACCATCTCAATAGAGCATGAGCTGGCCCAGACTGTGGACCTTCAGGAAGCAGTTCAAATCTTTGCAATCAAGAAGGCACGGAAAGCACCACTTTGATTATTCAAACAGATAAAAATGCCAGTGTTTACTATGCAGACAAGAAAAGTTACATTTGCTGTTCAGGCGTTTGAAAGTTAAGTGTTACTTAAAATTTTTGAACAAGGCATTTTAAGTTGTTAGTTCTCCTTTATTGGGGTAGGTAGCAGAGCAGCACCATGAGAGGAGTTGTCAAGGCTGCTTCCCCACTCTGAACTTTAGGGTACAAATGTAGGGGCCTGCATGAAAACTTCTAAGCTTAACTACCAGCTTAGATCTGGTCCGCTGCCACCATTCCCAAAACTAATTCCCTTCCCTGGGAAGCCTTGAGAAACTCTTCACCAATTCCCTGGTGAATACAGATCCAAACCCCTTGGATCTTAAAACAAGGAGAAATTAACCATCCCCCCTCCTTCCTCCCACCAACTCCTGGTGGATCAAGATCCAACCCCCTTGGATCTAAAAACAAGGAAAAATCAACCAGGTTCTTAAAAAGAAGGCTTTTAATTAAAGAAAAAGGTAAAAATCATCTCTGTAAAATCAGGATGGAAAATAACTTTACAGGGTAATCAAACTTAAAGAGCTCAGAGGACCCCCCTCTAGCCTTAGGTTCAAAGTACAGCAAACAGAGATAAACACTCTAGTAAAAGGTACATTTACAAGTTGAGAAAACAAAGATAAACTAACACGCCTTGCCTGGCTGTTTACTTACAAGTTTGAAATATGAAAGACTTATTCAGAAAGATTTGGAGAACCTGGATTGATGTCTGGTCCCTCTTAGTCCAAAGAGCGAACAACCCCTTAAAACAAAGAGCACAAACAAAAGCCTTCCCCCCCCCCAAGATTTGAAAGTATCTTGTCCCCTTATTGGTCCTTTGGGTCAGGTGTCAGCTAGGTTACCTGAGCTTCTTAACCCTTTACAGGTAAAAGGATTTTGGAGTCTCTGGCCAGGAGGGATTTTATAGTACTGTACACAGGAGAGCTGTTACCCTTCCCTTTATAGTTATGACAGGAGTAGAACAGGAAGAAGGCAGAATTGAGACCTTTCAAAGTTTTGGTCCAAGCGAGAGGGCATGGGGGCATCATTTGAGCTCCCCGCCTCAGGTGCCAAAATGCTGTGGGCCGGCCCTGGAACCTGTGTAGGTGCCCTGGCGGAAGTGGGTCTTGAGGAGGCCTTTGAAAGAGACGAGGGCAGTGGCCTGACGGAGCAGTTCAGGAAGTCCCTGGCCATTCGCTCAGGAGCTGCTAAATCGTAGCATTTACTGAAGGTCACTGGAATGCGCTGAGAGCACGTCACAAAAAATGTCTTCGATCAAGTTGGCTAAGTAACCCCCCTCCAGGACAGAGCATGTGGGCAGACTGGATGGAACTCTGCCTGACACCTAGTTGGCTGAACCCTTATTCCAGCAGAACGTCTGGGAGGGACAGTAATAATCAAAGCCATCCATTAAGTGCCATCAAAGTGATATTAAAAAAATGGAGTTCAAATGAGACCTTTTCCTTTCAAACAAAGTACAAATTAACAGTCAGCAGGGTTTGAAAAATGGCCCTACGCCCTGCCTGCATGGGGAGTTTGTTCCCAATGCAATGTGCCATATTATGACAACGATATATTCTTCAAGTGAATGAAAACTAATGAATAACACACACCCTGACAGTCCTGCTATTACCGAGTGCTTAGGAGCTGGGTAAAACTGACAGAGCAAGATGAATATGGCACTAATACAAGATGTTACTTTGCATGGCTGGTCAGAAGAGTCCAGATTTAATGGATGTTACAGATGGGTTAATTCCAAAGGTGGAATTTGATTCTGAGCTTTAGCTTCGGTGTGAGCAGAGAACGTATTTCACTGCTGGTGAAAGTTTAATTGCTCTGGACGACCAAGTCACATTTTCTAATCATCTGTTTGTGAAGAATTTCTAGCTGGGTCCTGGGACCAAACTATGGTAATTTGCCTCCTGACCAATAAAAAACAACCTCTACCCACACTAACCCCACTCGCCAGGCACCCGGCAAACATAGTTTGGCCGCTGCTTTGCTTACAAATGTGCCCTGGAAAAGAGACATGCGGAAATCAACCTTTATCCCATCCAGGACAAAGAGAAGCTAATCACCAGCGCACTTTGGAGCCTGCACACCCCTACGTCCCCCGTCCCAGGTATTCACTGGCCAGCAGCTACAGTGTGCTGCACCCCAAGGGATGAGATAGCAAAACCAGAGTGTGTATAAGAAGGGGTGGGACTACCTAAGATCCCTCCTAAGAGAGAACTCCCTCTGCACAAGGAATCCCACGGGAACCTAGCGGCTATGGACAGTAACGCTATGGGGTGCCTCTGAGAGCTGTGGTACCAGCGAGGCGATCCATGCTCAAGTCATAAAGCTCACTCTCATTGGCTGGGGCCAAGAGGAGACAGGAGCTACATGGTACCCTCCTTCCCCTGGCAGGCCACCCTGCCTGGCTATTATGGAAAACCCTTCCTGACCCTGGGTCTCCCACCACTGAGTGTGGGCTGTCTCTGTTATAGTAGGTGCGTCTTGCAACCTGCAGCCACGTGTCCCCTGTCACCTGAACTCAGCCCCCCTACTCTTAAAGGGCCTGGCCTCGGACCAGCAAGGTGCCCCCCTTATGACAGTTTTCACAGACTGTGCTCAAGTCACTTCTTAGCCTGAGGATTGCCAACCCCAAGCATTCAAAACTCATTACTCACCCGCAGCAAGCATGAGACTGGCGTAAGAGTCACGATGGTATTAAAATAATACATTGTGAGCAGGTTTTATCTACCATCTGGCTTTGACACCAGGAGGGGTCACATTTCCAAGTTTACCTCCACAACCATGAGGGCTGGAAGCACACTTTAGAGTTAGTGAAAGCTGAGATTTGGTCTAGTCACACAACTCCATGTCTGGGGCTTTAAGGAACACATCAAGCATTGAGAAATAATTAAACACAAATAAAAAAGCCCTACAAAAGTTGGTGTGAGCAGGTTCCCCCTCCAGCCCTGGAAATGCTGGCTGGTAAGGCCTCCTGTGACTAAACAGCACACGCTCCACCAGGGTGCCATCACCAAGTATCTTTATTATTTGTTACCTTATGGTACAGGCAATGTAACAGCAAACAGAAGGGGCTTCCCTCCTGCTCCCTGGTTCAACCTTTCATACTGCTTGCTTTCTTCTTGAAGCTCTGCAGCTGGTGAGTTAATTACCCCATTAGCTCCTTAGACTCCCTACAGGTGCAAGTGATCCCCACTAACCTTCCAAATGCAATCAGATTACCTACCTACCTCCTAGTCTAACCCCCCAGTGCCCTCCGTGTTCTAAGTGAGGGGCTGGCTCCCAAAAGGGCTCTAGTAAACCTAGCTGCACCGGGCACACAGTTATCGTATAATGGATAAACTAGCGTCTTTAGTCTTGCTATGAGGCTGGTTTGCCAGACCTTCCATTGTTCCTGTCGCTCTTTTCTGAGCCCTTTCCAATGTGTCAGCCTTCTTTTTGAAGTCTGGACACCCGAACTGGACACAGGATCCAGTGATGGTCTCCAATGCCATACCCAGAGGTACTACCACTTCCATGCACCTACTCAATGTTCCCCAGGGGTTGATAGCAGAGCAGCAGCTCTGCTGCTGCCGCTGCTGTTAAGGATGAGTCTCTAGTTGAACGATGACGGTTCTAAGTGCTCTTAACTCCACCTCCCGACTCAGATGGTCTTGAACTGGGCTGCGCCTTGCGGGGGTGCAGAGTAAGGTGAGCGGTCCACATTTGGGGTCATTTGAGCATGTGTGACTCATGATGTCAAAAAAAGAAAAACCCAGGAGTTCAAAGCAGATGACACTGCTGCCCGGTGAATTATCTCCCTATATGCACAGGTGGCTGTATCTATGAGGGTCTCCTAAAGCTATGCTGTTCCCCCCCCTCTTTCACAGCCCCCTGTCCCCAGTATATAGGATCACACAGGAACGATTCAATGTAGCCAGGTTTCACTCTTGGCCTGCAGTACTATACATTGGAGGCTGGTGACCTCTGAAAGCTGGTATCACTCAGGGATCATTCACAGCAGCAGGCAAAGATCATACATTCCCTGAGTCAAGAGAGTGTCTAAGTCCCCCTGAGCAGCCACAGGGTGCATTTCTATTCAGCTCAAAGCCAACCAGAGAGACGCCTGCTCTATCATCTCTTGCAACAGGAAGCATCTAGGAGCCACGTGGAGTCCTGTGATACCATTCAGCAGCAGAAATACTGAATGGACTGCGAAGTGCCTGGGGTCCCAGTGTGGTAAAGCCATGACCACAGCGATGCCAGGCCTACCCCGAGCACAGTGAGGGAGGATTCAAGCTTTTGTAATTATAAAGTTGAACAGTATTCAAGGAAAACTAATCAGCTTGTTAGATGCCAGCATATTAAATATTAACCTAACTACTGTGAGCACACAAATGCTCATCTCCAGACATTTTCTAGCACAAGTGTCAAAATCAGAGCGGGACCCAGGCTCTATTCGCTTTCCATTATCAATTTAAATCAAAGACTCTCAGGAACCAGGCAATGATGTGCAAAAGCCATTCAGTGGGGAAATAATTAGCGTGTAAGTTCAGGCAGCTAATCACTCCTGGAATATGTTTCTGATCGAGATAACACTGACTGACTTGTTTCCCTGCTTTGTTAAATCAACTCAGACAGGTCTTCACCCTGGCCTGACATGGGATTTCACGCTCCTAGTCAGTGTCTTCAAACAGCAGTTGGGTTGCTGGGCTGGAGGGGTTTGCAGGTCCCCCCCCCCCCCCCGAGCACCGTGCAGAGGTAGCACCCAGCGGGATGACTGGAAAGCCTTTTATAACTAGGAAAACAATGCACCCAAGAGGGAGGGGAGGTAGTGGGAGCAATGCACCAAGAGGGAATATTAGAGATTCCAGGCCCGGCCTGCTGCCTACAGGAATCCTCCTCCAGGACAACTGGGCTGAAGCTGAAAGACTTTTTCACACCCCTTTTTCTGAACATGGTGACTCCAGCATGACTGGCCAGTCCCCACTTCCCAGAGCTGCTGCTACTCCACTCACTTTGCTTTGCAGTTTCAGGAGCTTGTGAACTGTAGGCCAGGCTTTGCTGCCTAAAAGCAGGCTGAGTAGCAACCTTCCCTGGGAGCACTGGTCCTACAGCGCAGGGGGGTGCCAGGATCAGGGTCTGTGTGGATTAGCTATGGAACCGTGTTAAGCTGCGTCTCTTAAAGAGAAACACTTTGGTTGCAATCTGGAGAATGTCCCACTTTAATGATAAAATGTCCTTTTAGTATCAAAGAAGCCCTATATCATCCAGAAATCACAGTGCTTTTAGTAAACCTTTGGAAGCTTTTGGGTCCTAACCATTGGCAGGCCCTCCTCTCTCCGTCTCTGAGTGGTACATTTAGCCTACATAGGACTAGAAAAATAAACTCCCTTTTGTGATTCTAGTGGATCACTTTTATGTTCTTGATCACTGATGTACGTGTGCATTCTGCTGGGGACTAGGACAAGAATTATCATTTTGTGTAGCAGCTTTCATGGATATTCTGCTTTCCGCTTAATTATTAACTTTGCTTTAGTAAATAAAGGTTCTTTATGAATTCCATCAATCTCAACAAACCCTTTGCATGTAAAACACTCTGAGACATTTGTAATGGTGAAAGCATTCAGCTCTGGCTTATTTAAAAGAATGAATTGATAAATAGTTATATTTTTTGTGTATGTTCTTGTGGAATTTCTTAAATTAAAATGCCTGCTAGCAATTATACTTGACTTACTCGTCTCTTCTTTATAACAACCTAAAAGATAAGAGTAGACTAGAATAAATTCGGACTTTAAAGAGCTGGCATGCCCTTCAGGAGCACACAGACTTTCAGAGAAGGCTAACACAATATTCAATATTCTCTTTAAGCACCAGGGTATCTTTCCGTGTCATGAAATGTGCATCAGATTAACTCCTTAGCCACTTGTTTGAGTTCCACTTCTCAAAGGCTCTGTGGATAGTGATGGGGGAAAGCTGTTTTTAGTAGAGAAGTGCAGGAACGTCATCTTTACTCCTGCTGAAGAGTTTAATGTCCGGTAATGTCTTAGTACCAGTTTGTTTTATTAATTATTCCATAGCACCTACACTGGGCTGAACCAATGGTCCATGCCTGGACGGCAGACCCCCGAGAAAAATCCAGGACACTGCATGAAATTATGCCAGAGGGGAGATCGCCCTCTACTGATTTAGTCAATACTGAGCCCAAGATCTGCTGTGCTGCTAGAGATGCACCTTTCAGATGATGAGGAGACAAAGGTACTGGCCACTTGTGGTCATTAAAGATCCTATGGCACTTCCTCCAGGTCTATATTCCAGAATAGGGGCGTCTTTTCCTGGTGCTGGTTGAAGCTTTCACCAGCTGCCAACCATCTTCTCCAGGTCTGTCTCTGCTCTGTTCTTATGCCTGAAGCACCCACATTCCCAGCAGCAGGAGCTGGAGAT
Organism: Emys orbicularis; assembly: GCF_028017835.1. Classification (NCBI taxonomy): domain Eukaryota; kingdom Metazoa; phylum Chordata; order Testudines; family Emydidae; genus Emys; species Emys orbicularis. The sequence continues at coordinate 650,212 of NC_088692.1, read as the reverse complement.
TCTTCTCTTCTCTCCTCAAAGGAGTTAAAAATCTTGTTCCTGTGATTTCAGAACCTCATGACATTTGGATTCTAACCTCTGCTGCTCAGGAGACTGGCAACTCACCATGGGAATCTCTGACACAGTGACCAGTGGTTGAGCCGAATGGAGTCAGACCTCCTTATTGCTTTTTTCAACAGAGTGACCAAATTTTCCTCCTGGCATTAGAGAGCCCCGGGTTGGAAAGACAGCCTCCAAGCGCCTTTCATTCAGTTTCCAGTAGGCCACCACCATATTAATTATTTACCGGGATATTTTCTTAAAGTAGTGTCTTCGCCTTAATTTTCAATTCCCTTAACGTTATGAGGATCTCTGCTGGCAACTCAATTATTAATGGAGTTAAAACAATATTTGTTTTTCTCTGAACACATTTCTGAATGCTGGCTTCATATCCAGTTAGATTTTTCTGAAACTTTAATGAGGGGCTTTGATTTCCTCCTAACTCAGAGCCAAGGCGCAAACTTGGCATCAACAGCAACGCCTTTGATTTTGCTGTCAGAGCGTGTACAGTACCACAGCCCTTTGCAGAATTAATCTCACTGGGGCCGGTGGAGTGATCAAGCTAAAGAGCTGTGATGAGGAAGGAGGAACAGCAGAGGGGCTGTAATTGGGAATTGCAGTTGTTGGGTTCAGAGGTGTGTGTTGTTCTCTTCAATGTTTTGCATTTTCTTATTTCAATCTCTCTCCTGGGGCTCGATGGAGAAAGTCTGTGCTCTTCCCAGCTTGGAATATTTTTCTTCTGCACAAAGAAAACAAGCAGTGCAGTTTCTTTAATCTCAGAGAGAACAATTTCAATTCAGCAGAAGGACACTTGAAAGATCATGGCTTTAAGAATTTCATGCCATCTCAGCCTCTTCTCTGTCTGCCAGGGCGTATATCAAAAATTAAAGTCCCGAACACTGTTCCCTGTTTTTCTAGGCACTAATTATAAACACATTTCCAAAGGAGGAACTGACTTAAGTCTAATATTGTGTAAAATCTCATAATTTCAATACTGTCTTCACTTGATGTGGATTGGTGATTGGGACTGTGGAATCAATTTTTCCCCTACTTGAAACACCCAAATGGGTATGAAATGTGGTTGCATTTGTTCAGTGCACGTCAGCAATTCTGCACTTTGCTCTGAGTGGGATGATCATTCTGATTTATTTTTTATAAAAGAACAGCATTTCCTTAGACTTTGATGTTTCACATATGGAGCTATTATAGCCACTTGCCATTGAGATGCATGCTCTGTAGCTAATCTCCAAAGCTGTGATGCATGCAATAATTATGATTATTGATGTCATTGCACCATATTTAAAATATGAAAATCTTTTTGTGAGTCCCAAGCTAACGAAGAGGGGAGGGGGACCTGCCCACCCCAACGCTCTAGATTTCATCTTGTTAATGAACAGATCCTTGGAACTTGCAGTGAGGCGAAGGCTCTGATGAATGCATGGGCACATGGAGTGAGCATCGTGATGTCATGGATGCCTCTGACCTCCATGCTGGCGAATGACCTTGGAAAACTGAGACCTTGGGGCCTCCAGATCCCAAATTCTGCCAGTTTGCTCTCACTGCTGACTCTGAATCGGAGTGTGGCTGACAAGCCAGCCATGTGGTGTCCCGCAGATGGACCTGACGCTACGCTTCAAAGTGCCCTCTGTATCTGTGCACGCTGACCTGCCAGCACACACAGGCTCACGTTCATTACCAGTGATTCATAGATTCTAGGACTGGAAGGGACCTCGAGAGGTCATTGAGTCCAGTCCCCTGCCCTCATGGCAGGACCAAATACTGTCTAGACCATCCCTGATAGACATTTATCTAACCTACTCTTAAATATCTCCAGAGATGGAGATTCCACAACCTCCCTAGGCAATTTATTCCAGTGTTTAACCACCCTGACAGTTAGGAACTTTTTCCTAATGTCCAACCTAGACCTCCCTTGCTGCAGTTTAAGCCCATTCCTTCTTGTTCTATCCTTAGAGGCTAAGATAAACAAGTTTTCTCCCACCTCCTTATGACACCCTTTTAGATACCTGAAAACTGCTATCATGTCCCCGCTCAGTCTTCTCTTTTCCAAACTAAACAAACCCAATTCTTTCAGCCTTCCTTCATAGGTCATGTTCTCAAGACCTTTAATCATTCTTGTTGCTCTTCTCTGGACCCTCTCCAATTTCTCCACATCTTTCTTGAAATGCGGTGCCCTGAACTGGACCCAATACTCCAGTTGAGGCCTAACCAGCGCAGAGTAGAGCGGAAGAATGACTTCTCGTGTCTTGCTCACAACACACCTGTTAATGCATCCCAGAATCATGTTTGCTTTTTTTGCAACAGCATCACACTGTTGACTCATATTTAGCTTGTGGTCCACTATAACCCCTAGATCCCTTTCTGCCGTACTCCTTCCTAGACAGTCTCTTCCCATTCTGTATGTGTGAAACTGATTGTTCCTTCCTAAGTGGAGCACTTTGCATTTGTCTTTGTTAAACTTCATCCTGTTTACCTCAGACCATTTCTCCAATTTGTCCAGATCATTTTGAATTATGACCCTGTCCTCCAAAGCAGTTGCAATCCCTCCCAGTTTGGTATCATCTGCAAACTTAATAAGCGTACTTTCTATGCCAATATCTAAGTCGTTAATGAAGATATTGAACAGAGCCGGTCCCCAAACAGACCCCTGCGGAATCCCACTCGTTATGCCTTTCCAGCAGGATTGGGAACCATTAATAACAACTCTCTGAGTACGGTTATCCAGCCAGTTATGCACCCACCTTATAGTAGCCCCATCTAAGTTGCATTTGCCTAGTTTATTGATAAGAATATCATGCGAGACCGTATCAAATGCCTTGCTAAAGTCTAGGTATACCACATCCACCGCTTCTCCCTTATCCACAAGACTCGTTATCCTATCAAAGAAAGCGATCAGATTGGTTTGACATGATTTGTTCTTTACAAATCCATGCTGGCTATTCCCTATCACCTTCCCACCTTCCAAGTATTTGCAGATGATTTCCTTAATTACTTGCTCCATTATCTTCCCTGGCACAGAAGTTAAACTAACTGATGACCAATCGCAGAAGGTCTGAAGGTCGAGCTGAGCATCCAGCAGCTTCTCCAGGCCTTCCCAACACCACCCAGACCACTTTTATGAGACAGTAACCCCACCCCTATCCAGAACTGCGCCACACCACACAGAGCAACAGAAACGTGCTGCTGGGGGGAAACAAAAGCCTCTGGACAGACCGATGTCCTGTGGGTGGGTGGGGCTGGATTTAACCCTTGGAGCAGTCACTAATTCCCATGGGGAAGACTCCAATGAACTGTCTAGTTCAGCGGTGGGCCCCTCAGGGCTTTGGATCCGGCCCGCGGGATTGCCCCCCGTGGCGCCGCAGACCCCGCGCCGCTCTCAGCAGCGGCCAGCACCACATCCCTGCGGCCCCTGGGCAGTGGGGCAGAGGGCTCCGTGTGTTGCCCTGGCCTCCAGGCACCGCCCCCCACAGCTCCCATTGGCCGGGAACAGGGAACCGCGGCCAATGGGAGCTTCAGGGGAGGTACCTGGAGGCGCGGCACGGGCAGCGCAAGCGGAGCCCTTCGCCCCCCACTCCCCCAGGGGCCACAGCACTTCCTGGAGCAGCGTGGGGCCAGGGATAGGGCAGGCAGGCAGACAGCCTGCCCTGGCCCCAGTGTGCACCGCTGCCACCCCGGAGCCCGAACCCCTCCTGCACCCCACCTCCCAACTCCCTGCCCTAAGCCCCCTGCCTGCACCTCGCACCCCTCCTGCATCTCAACCCCCTACCGAGCCCCGTCGTGCACCCCAACTCTCTGCCCTGAGCCCCCTCATACACCCTGCACCCCGCCTGCACCCCAACTCCCTGCCCTGAGCCCCCTCATACACCCTGCACTCCTCCTGCACCCCAACTCCCTGCCCTGAGCCCCCTTTTGCACCCCAACTCCCTGCCCTGAGCCCCTCATACACCCTGCACCCCAACTCCCTGCCCTGAGCCCCCTCGTGCATCCCAACTCCCTGCCCTGAGCCACCTCATACACCTTGCACCCCAACCCCCTGCCCTGAGCCCCCTCATACACCCTGCACCCCTCCTGCACCCCAACCCCCTGCCCTGAGCCCCCTCCTGCAGTCCGCACCCTTCCTACACCCCTTCCCTGAGCCCTCTCCTGCACTCCGCACCCCTCCTGCACCCCAACCTCCTTCCCTGAGCCCCCTCATACACTCCGCACCCCTCTTTTGTCCCAATCCCTTGCCCTGAGCCCCTTCCTACACACCACACCCCTTCCCACACCCCGCACTCCCTCACGCACCCCAACCCACTGCCCCGGCCCTGCATACAATTTCCCCACCCAGATGTGGCCCTTGACCCAAAAAGTTTTCCCATCCCTGGTCTAGTTTCTAAAGATTGGGAAGGGTCCATAGGAGAAGAGGCAGGGTTTCTTCTGGCCTGTGAGAAGAGGGGCAGGTAACAGCTGGCTTAACCCAAGAGCCCTTCCCCATCTCTCCATGCTGCTGGAAGCCCTCTCTCATTTCCTGACAACTCCCCTGATGCAACCTGCCTCTCCAGGTTGCCATGAGAGCTGAGGGCAGGCATCAGGGAAGAGCCAGTAAGCTCAGCTGGGAAGGACTGGTGGCAGCTGGGAGCGTGAGTGAGCCATTGGTCTAGAGGGGAGGGAACATGGCCCAGGAGGGCCGGGGGTGAGAAGAATCTCTCTGGTCAGGGGAGGGAGCAGGGGAAAGCGGGATATACAAGGTACTCTGTGTGGGAGAGGGGCTCAGCAGAGTTTCCCTGCTCCAGCCTGTCAGTGCAGGCACACTCTTCCTATCTGTAGGCATGGAACTGACAAATGCTCCCAGACATCAACAGGAAGCAGTTAATGGGCAGGAGCCATTTTAATTAACTGAATATTGACCCTGGCAGCTGATTATAGAGACTTGGATGCATCCAGGTGTCAGTAAATTCTATAGCCAATTGCTCGACCACACTTTGGTTCGTTATGAAATATATTCAAGAGACCAAATAACCAATGTCAGTCAGGTTTATTGCTAAAAGTCAGTAATAATATAGTACAGAAACCAAGGCTCAATTCGATACCAATTTCTAGGAAGCACCTCCTGCACTGTTACTGTATTCACCTTTAAGAACAGCCAAACTGGGTAAGATGCATGGGCTGTCTAGCCCAGCACCTTGTCTCTGGCAGTGGCCAGTGCCAGGTGCTTCTGGCAGTTGGAGGTTTAGAGACACATGAAGCATGGGGTTGCACCCTGACCACCTTGGCTAATAAGACCTGATAAGAGTCCAAAGAAGGCTTGCTCCCAAAGTTACACCCCTAATGCTATCCTTTTTATAGCCAACCTGTTTACAAGTGACAAGGTACTGCAGGCATCTTCTGATGCTAGATTTAACCAATCTTCTGTCAGTCTTGTTTTTCTGGTACCACATTGTACACCCCTTAGCTCTTTGTTCTGAACACATATACTCCAGGTACTAAGGGCGTGAAGGCACTTCCTAGGCTTGTAGCAGGGTGAACACTCATATTTTCTCCTTATCTATCAGACATTCCAGTACTGGTCGGTGAGAATAACTCTGCCTGTTACTATGGTAAAACACCCACATGGCCTGATCCTGACAGCTTTCCTAGCTATTTAAGCCAAAGCTACTTCAGCTAATGCAAGGTGTTATGAGACACTTAGCATAAGTGGACCGGATTATAGAAAGACATCGGCCAATTCAGGCCATGTAACTGCTAGAAATACATATACAGTATAAAGTTATAGTGATATTGTGTGTTTAATGCAAAGTAAGATATGTGGTGTGGACAATACACATTGACAATGTTATTCTATAAATAAGCACCCAGCATATGTTGCTCACCACAGGCCACCATCACATTAGTGATCTCCCCAGAGACTGGGAGAGTTACGTTCTGCCACAACCGCTGATTCCCTGGGGACTATGTTAAGCTGCTCAGAAGCACAGTACGCAGAGAGCTGCACACAGGGTTAGCCCAGCAGTGCACAGGTTGGATTTGCTCCTTGGGATGCTGGTTGCTAGGGTGCAAAACGCGTGGCTGATGCACCGTGCACTGCCTGGTTCTCTCACGAGAGTCCTGGTGATAAACGTGAAGTGGTTTTCAGAGTTACAGATTTCAAGGCCGGAAGGGAGGGGCCATTTTGATTATCTGTATAACCCAGGCCAAAGAGCCCAGCCAATGATTCCTGGTGGAACTATAGCAGTTTGTGGAGAGAGAGATTCTATTGTGCTTTACTGTCTCCGAATATTTTTATTACTGACCTTGGCACAGAAAGTGGGAATGTGCTAATAAAGTTTGCAGATGACACAAAGCTGGGAGGTATTGCCAATACAGAGAAGGACCGGGATATCATACAGGAAGATCTGGATGACCTTGTAAACTGGAGTAATAGTAATAGGATGAAATTTAATAGTGAAAAGTGCAAGGTCATGCATTTAGGGATTAATAACAAGAATTTTGGTTATAAATTGGGGACACATCAGTTGGAAGTAACAGAGGAGGAGAAGGAGCTCGGAGTATTGGTTGATTACAGGATGACTATGAGCCGCCAATGTGATATGGCTGTTAAAAAAGCTAATGCAGTCTTGGGATGCATCAGGCGAGGTATTTCCAGTAGAGATAAGGAGGTGTTAGTACCGTTATACAAGGCACTGGTGAGACCTCATCTGGAATACTGTGTGCAGTTCTGGTCTCCCATGTTTAAGAAGGATGAATTCAAACTGGAACAGGTACAGAGAAGGGCTACTAGGATGATCCGAGGAATGGAAAACCTGTCTTATGAAAGGAGACTCAAAGAGCTTGGCTTGTTTAGCCTAACCAAAAGAAGGCTGAGAGGAGATATGATTGCTCTTTATAAATATATCAGAGGGATAAATATCAGGGAGGGAGAGGAATTATTTAAGCTTAGTACCAATGTGGACACCAGAACAAATGGCTATAAACTGGACATTAGGAAGGTTAGACTTGAAATTAGACAAAGATTTCTAACCATTAGAGGAGTGAAGTTCTGGAACAGCCTTTCAAGGGGAGTAGTGGAGGCAAAAGACATATCTGGCTTCAAGACTAAGCTTGATACGTTTATGGAGGGGATGGTATGATGTTTTAGCCTAATTTTGGCAATTAATTGATCTTTGATTATTAGCAGGTAAATATGCCCAATGGCCTGTGATGGGTTGTTAGATGGGGTGGGATCTGAGCTACTACAGAGAATTCTTTCCTGGGTGCTGGCTGGTGAGTCTTGCCCACATGCTCAGGGTTAAACTGATCGCCATATTTGGGGTCGGGAAGGAATTTTCCTCCAGGGCAGATTGGCAGAGGCCCCGAGGTTTTTCGCCTTCCTCTGCAGCGTGGGGCACGGGTCACTTGCTGGAGGATTCTTTGCACCTTGAGGTCTTTAAACCATGATTTGAGGACTTCAATAACTCAGGCATAGGTTAGGGGTTTGTTACAGGAGTGGGTGGGTGAGATTGTGTCCTGCGTTGTGCAGGAGGTCAGACTAGAAGATCATAATGGTCCCTTCTGACCTTAAAGTCTGTGAGTCTATGATGGAGAATCCACCACAGCCCGAGGAGAGCTGTCCCCGTGGTTAATTCCCCTCCCTGTTAAAAACTGGTTTCTTGTTTCTAGTGTGAATTTGTCTCATTTCATTTCCAGCCACTGGATCTCGTTCTGCCTTCGCTAGATCAAAGAACCCTCTCCTGTCAGAAACCTCTCCCCCGTGTTGGTACCTGTAGACCTTGATCAAGTCACCTCTTACCCTTCTCTTGACTCACCTAAACAGATGGGGATGGCATCCCAGACAGCCATCAGCTACTGGTGGGACAGAACCAGGCAGGCAAACCCAGCTGGGTTTGAATGTACATGGCCAGTGCCTCTGGACTGCTGTGTTCTCCACACACACACCTGCTGCTGTGCAGCCTACCATCTATACATGCAGCTATGCAAGAGTCGTGCGCTGGGCCAGTTCACAGCCCTGCCCCGGAGGGGCTGAGGTGGGCTGACGAGGAGCTGGGCAGCTCATTCGAATGCCTTGGGTGATGTGGAGAAAGTGCACGCTGGGTCTGGGAAATCATCATCCTCTTACAAGGGGCACTACCTCGCTCAGGGCACACGGGAGGTGCACTGGGCTCTGGGCACACTTGGTGGCAGTGGGGCTCTCATCACACCTGTCAGTTCTGTGCAGGGCTCTCACGCGCCGGTACATGGGTCACTATACGTTTCTGCTTTTCCAGTTGTACTTTACACCAGCTCTGGCCTTTCGCTTTCTTTAAGATCTTAACTTTTATTTTGCCATATTCATTTTAGATTTCAATCAAGTCAGGTTGCCGTTGAAATTAGCAGAGATTATGGCTTTAATTAACCCTCCCCCATGACTTTATAATTTCATGACTTTTAGGCTCTGCTTAGAGCTGGCTGTAATTTTTAACAGACAGAGTCTGAACTGAGTCTCTAACAAAAGCCCTGTTCTCCTTCTCTCTCTCCCAGGCCATCTACACAACATTCTCCCCACCATGGAAGTGCTGGTTCTTTCCAGTCACTCCTCTCGGCAACATACGGAGATTCCCTAGCGCCTGGAAACATACTAATACCTAGCAATGATCCAGTGATAACTAACTAGTCCTCACATCCTCTGGGCGGGAGGGAAGGCTCATTGTTCCCATTGTATAGATGGAGAAAGTGAGACCGCGAGGCAATGTGACTTATCCAGGGTCACCCAGAGAGTCACTGTGTCAGACCAAGAATTAGAACCCAGGAGTGCCTGGCTCCCAACTTGTGCTTTAACCGATAGGCAGACTCCTTCTCCCAGCAGCAGAACTGTAAAGCGCAGGGCCCACAAAACACGCCCAGTTGTTGTTCTCGCATTTTCTGAAAATATGTTTACCATTAGAAGAAGTTTAAAGCTTTGTTGCGCTCCCACAGGAAACACCATTTAAAGTTAACATTTCACATGTAACAAACCATAGCAAAACATCAAAGCCTCCTGCACCAATGAGACAGACTTGGAAAATTCAGTCACTGCTGGGTAAACCTTCACATGGTGCAGACATGCCCCATGAGGCTCTTTATGTACCTCAAAAGCAAGTCTCATTTGTCATCACTAGTGCAGCCAGACACAACGCCACTGGTTTCTCGTCAGGGGTGCCATGTCTGCTTACGCAAGCAGTGAGTCTGGCCCATGTGTGGGGGTAGCTTCCAATATCAACAACAGCTCCTCATCCTATATGCCCAATTTCCAAGTTATTTAAACTTCAGAACTTACATCCCCAGACATTTTACTTTCTAAAACAGAAAAGGATTTGACACCCAGCCGGAATGGGTGGGATTCCTTGGTTTGTCGTGAGGGTGCTGGGGAGAATTTGCCAGCATACTTCATTCCTTACAAGCCTGAGTAATGGTAGAGGATTGCAGATGTCTGAAGCCAGCATGGTGGCCCAGTCTTACAGTTTTCACTTTGTAAATTGCACTTTATGGGTCTCTAATTACATTGGAGCAAATTGCATTGTTAATATATTAAGCTAAAACTGTTTAATTAGGCTACTCATAATCATTTCTGAAAAGTCAAATTTAATAACAACTGAACATATAACTATTAGAAAAAATTGTAATGTTTCAGGTTTGATTGCACACAAAAGTTAATAGTTAATAAATTCACACACCAAAATTATTCCAATACATAAGCTCTGAGAAGACTCATTTACATATCCAGAAACAATATTTGCTTTAATTATGTTAGTTTAATAGTGTGTCTACAGGAAACCTCATTAGAAATCAACAACAGACAAAAACCGCACAAATATCCTCCCCTCAAAACAATCAGGTGCCTGCTAAAAGATCTGCAGTATTCTTCTCCGCTTCAAGGAGCTGAATCTAAGCAGAAAGGGTTTGGCTTCATCAGGAAAGCAGTTGCATGTAGCCAACTTCCTAAACTCCACCTTTTCCTAGTGCAGATGCAAAGTAACAGCTTCAACTTGATTTTAGCTGGTTGCATCATAGCCTAGCCTAGAATGCAACCAGCTAACGGCGTTACCTTGCATTTAAACTAGGAAAAAGGCCAAGTGTGGGTCAGGCTTTGCTAGACACAGCTCTGTTCCTCAGGTCCCATGGAACTCTCCACTATAAAGGTAAAGCTCACGTGGGCAGCAGACAGAACTGCCTCAGGGCCAGTCAGACTGTGGAACAAACTCCCCCAGGAACATCACAGACGTCGCCACCTTCTGCTCCAAGGGCAAGGCGCATTTCTTGGACCTGCCATCTCTAACATAAACATGTAGCAACAGGTATATTTATGAAACACAAACCCTAAAGCCCTATCAAAGCCACATTCCACGTGCTTCTCCCCATGGGGAGATGAGAACAAACGACATAGTCTCATTGCTGAATGCACTACTGCAAGGGGCTCAGATACCATGGTGTCAGGAGGAGTGTAAGCAAAGGGGTTCACTCAATGTAGGAGCACCTCCTTGTGGCCAGGTATGGCACAGCAGCTCTCTCCCCATAGGACCCCCCCTGCCGACAGTCAATCAATCGCTGCGGTGGTCTCTCTTCCCACAACCCTGCCCTCCAGCCAGGTCATGCTTTAGTCCACCCCTTCTGGGGTAACAGAGTCCATCCAAGCTATGGTCCCATGACCTTACAGCAGGTCTTCTGGCTGTCTCTGGGCTCCATGGTGCTTAGACCCCTTGCCCCAGAGGGTTTCACCCCACCTTCCTCGGCGGCTGGTAGGAAACCCAGGCCCTCTCTCTACTCTGGGTTCCAGCCCAGGGACCCTGTACCTGGCAGCCCGGGTAGCCCTCAGACTTCTTGCTGCCTCCCTGGGCTACTTCCTATCTCTTCTATCCCCCAGAGAGTGACAGCAGATCCTCTCCCTGCAGCCCCCTTCTGCTACAAACTTCCCCTCTTTATAATAACCAGCCTGCTTGTGCCCAGCTCAGCTTCATGAGCAGTTAAGCCTGGCTCCCCTCCAGGTGCAGCCAGATAACATAATTGGCCACTCCGGCCCCCATTAATCCATTCAGTGCCTGTGTGGGGCACACACCGCATCACAGAACCTGAATCGAATCAAATGTGTTAGCTATGCCCTTCCTAAGCTCAACCTCCTTTCCTAGTCAAGCCCAGCCCTAGGAGCATAAACCTGCCCAGGCAGGGAATGAGCCTGGGGCTCTGCCCACCTGCTCTGGTGAAATGAGACAAGCTTCTTTGAACTTCACAGGGAAAGAGCTAATTTTCTGCAATTTGTCACTTTTTAGGGCCAGCTCCTGCCCCCTCCTCTGGGGTTGCATGGAGGCCTAGACCAGATGTTGACTGATTAATTTGCATTAGGGTAGCACCTAGAAGCTCCAACAAACATCAGGCCCCATAGTGGGGTGCTGCAAAGACACAGTGAGAGACAGTCCTTGCCACAAAGAGCTCAGTCTGACTAGTCAGAACAGACCCAGGAGGGGAAGGGCTGGAACGTACAAGCAGGGCACTGGTTTGGAAGCGTCATGCAGACTCCACACGTTAGGGTTGCCAGGCATCTGGTTTTTGACTGGAATGCTCAGTCGAAAAGGGACCGCTGACCGGGCCATTAAAAGTCCAGTCGGCGGCGCAGTGGGGGTCCGGGGCTAAGGCAGGCTCCCTGCCTGCCCTAGCTCCACATGACTCCCGGAAGTGGCCACCAGGTCCCTGCAACCCCTAGACCCATTGGCCCCTAGATGCCGGGAACCGCGACCGATGCGAGCTGCGGGGCAGCGCCTGCAGGCACGAGGGCAACGTACGGAGCCTCCCTAGCTGCCCAGACATCCACGGGCTGCAGGGACCTGGCAGCCACTTCCAGGAGCTGCAGTAAGTGCCACCAGGACCCCTCACCCCGAACCCTCTTCCCCAGCCCGGATTCCCCTCCTGCACCCACACTCCCTCCCGGAGCCTGCACCCCACACCCCCCAAATCCCCTGCCCCAGCCCTGAGCCTCCTCCTGCACCCCAAACCCTTCATATATGGCCCCGCCCCAGCTGGAGCCCTCACTCCCCCCGCACCCCAACCCCCTGCTCCAGTCCAGAGCCCCTTCCTTCACCCCAAACCCCTCATCCCAGGCCTCACCCCAGAGCCCACACCTCTAGCTGGAGCCCTCACACCCCTCCTGCACCCCAATCCCCTGCCCCAGCCCGGAGCCCCTTCCTTCACCCCAAACCCCTCATCCCCAACCTCACCCCAGAGTCCAAACCCCCAGCCAGAATCCTCACCCCTCCCATACCCCAACCCCCTTCCCCAGCCTGGTGAAAGTGAGTGAGGGTGGGGGAGAGCGAGCGACGGAAGGAGGGGGAATGGAGTGAGCAGGGGCGGGGCCTCGGAGAAGGGGCAGGGCATGGGTGTTCGGTTTTGTGCTATTAGAAAGTTGCCAACCCTACCACAAGTTTGGTCTTTTATCTCATATCTGAGTGGGTTTTACTGAGTTACGGCAGCGCACGGCTGGGACGGATTCGCTAAAAGAAGAACAAAGGAACGGGGCTGGAGGAGGGTGCAGGCCACGGGGGCAGGTGGAACTAGGCTGATGTGAACAAGTCGTGAATGGGAGGGGCTTGTTGGAGCCAGCAGCCAATCAGCAGATGAGATAGGAGGTTTGGGGTCACTCCATAGACAGCAGCTCGATGACATCATCGGTGTCCTAAGGTCGCTGGTAAACTGTTGCTGCAGCTGCTCTACTGACTTCAGCCTCTGTTCCTCTTCCCCCTTTCCCTTGCGTGGCTGGGGGAGAGGATGACACGTGGGTCCTCTCCCAGGGTTCCTGCAGGGGGGCTCCCTGCATGACCTAGGTCCTTGGAAGGCCTGGAGGAAGCACAGGCCCACTGGATTCATCTGCCCCACAGCGGAGGAGTGCACTGGCTGTGTGGGCTGCTGCAGGCACAGAGTGATGCTACTGCTACTCTGCAGCCTGGGGGAGAAGATTTTCTCTCCTCCCTGGCCTCAGGCTGGACGCTGGGGTCATGGAATTTGACTTCATTGTCCCTGCTTCCAACCAGAGACTGCCTGACTGTGCTAATGAACCAGGTTACAGCCAAAGCTGTGAGAGCTCCTGAGTTCTGGCACCGGAAACTTCAGCCCATGTATGTCTGCCGTGTGTGATCTAGGATTCCATCTGCCTCCTGCTGGGGTCACAGACGGTAACAGTAACTGCAGTGAGGCCTCCATCACCATCTGTGCCAGTCATAGAGGTCTCTCCCTCCCGGCTTACGGGCGACTTGGGCAGGGCTGCAGATAACAGAGTGGCTGCGCCAGGTATAGGAAGGTGCTGCCATCCATCACTCCTGAGGCTGCTGGGAAGCAGGTGATTAAAAGCAAGAAACGCATGAATCGATGCAGGGGAAAGGCTGCAGAATCACTAGGAGTCCTGACCATGCAGGTTCTGGCCTCCTTCAGCCTCCTCTGATGGGACTCTGAGCTCTGGCACTGCCTACCTTTCCAGGATTCCACCACACTGTCCTCTTGTTGCAGCAGGTGTGGCTCTTCCCGGCATTCATCTCATCCTTCCTTCCCTGCTTTTAAAGATGCCTTAGCCCTTGTTCCATCACAATGACTCGGCCCCTATTTACATCCTTCCCTTCCCCTTTATGTTTTTGCCTTAAATCCCCTTGGATTTTCAGCATTAGAGTTAGGGGGGCCAGTTTGGTTATGATGCTCTTGTTGCATTGTACAATGCATTACTCTCCTTTAATTCCATTTGTGCAGCTCCTCGAGGACGTGGAGGGGAGGAGCATGCTTTAAAAATCAAATTAGGAATCATTATTATTAACCTTCCTGAACTGCTGCTTTTAGGTTGTGCTGCTGCCTCATTAACCCAAAACTGAACTAACTTAACGTGAGTGATTTAATCCACACAAGGCAAAAATCGGACTGTCCTCACTTGAAGCCAGTGCAGAGCAAAGCAGGAAAGTGAAAGCAGAGCCAGATTCTCAGCTGGTGTCAATCATCCTCGCCCCATTGAATTCAGTGGAGTTACAACAATTTGTTCCAACTGTGGCTCTGCCCCAACATCCATTGAAAGGAACTGGCTGCATTCACATAGTCTCGTTTGATTTAAAAAAACAAAAGAAAAGAACTGCAAGTAGCATATTGAGCTTTAGAGGATGACAACAGACCCAACATGCTTAAGCAAGATGACACAAAAAGTTCCCAGATGTCATCATCGTCAGTCAAGGCATTTCATTTGATTTCCCCAACAGAGATCTCTAGTTAATCTGCGTTGCATTGTGCAGGATTCTTCACTTCTCAGACGGGACCAAGTTCATCTAGCACTGCATCAGCCATTTCATTCTCCAAGAAAGCAATAAGGGTCAGAAAGCGCCGAGAGGAAAGCTAAGCAAAGCCAGCATCCCTCACAAAGGATAACATCAAAACCCCAAATCTTCTAAGACTTACAGTTCTCTAGTCACAAACCTTTTGGGTCCGCCAGCTAGGTTCCTATTGGAACTAGCAACAGCTGTGTCACAGAGGTTGGCCTTACACTTGGAGTTACCGCTGAGTTTGACATGTCCTGCAGGTAAAAAATATGCAAAACTGAATATGAAAAAATCCCAATAACTAAATCTTTCAAAGGACAGGGCATAACCAATAAGCAAAATAACAATTACACTAAGTGACATGGACAGTGCTCAGAATGCAGGTACTCAATTATTACTGACCTGCATTACCTTCCATTTCTGCACCTGACCATAAGACCCCTGGGACTGTGGACGGAGTCATGGCCTGATTCCATTCTCCAAGAACAGCACACCTGAACAAATCTGCAAAAACTACAAGTGTCTTCTTTAAGCATTCAAGTGGCAAAGAAACAAAGCCCAGCCTTGCTGGAATACAGATTACCAGCCGCCCTTCATGCTTTGGGGTTATTTAAAATAAAACAGAAAGGTACAGATGGGTGTTTTTCTCATGAATAAATGTATTTGTGGACCTGAAAGGCAGGTAATATCTGCTTTCTGCACTAACAAGGTTACTAAATTAACCCCTGGGACACTGGTGTTATCCAGATGGCCAGTCCCATTGTTAGACATCCAAATTATAGGAGTCAGAGGTGGAAAAGATCTACCAGTTCTGAGTTACATCTAGCCCATCCCCACAGGCTCAGACATTGTTAGTGTGGTAGCAGCTCCTGGACAGAAGAATAGTGCAGGTCTGTGGGGTTGCATTTGGGCACAGCACTTCTGAAGGGGGCTTGGGGATTCTGACTGAGCTTTGCTGTTGCTTAGGGCCTGAGGGTTGTGGTGACAGGAAAGGAAATTGGGGGATTCCCACAAAAATAGACTTTTAATAATATATAGCTGGACTCAGGACTTTTTGCATACTGCAGCTGCAAATGCCTCAGTCCAGAAATCAAAAGCGCTATGGAGAGTCACAGGGAATCTGCAGTCATAAGGTTTTGTTTGGCTACGCTGATCTAGAAACTTGGTTCAAACTCATTTCCCTGTGTGTAAAACCAAGGGACTTGCATTGCTCTGTGGGGAGGGGTTTATCACAGAGAACACAGCTACTTCAGCTCATTCCACCCAAAAAAGAACACAAGGACTGACACCTCGGACGCTTCATGTTGTCAGGCAACATCATCAGTCCAGGATTTTTAACTCATTATTCAACCATGACCTGCTGCAGGAATCAGTGAGTGACACTTGCCCAGTATTTCCATGGCATGCGCCCCCTTGTCAGCTGCCAGGCCTCAGCACGCAAAACACACAGGAGCTGGAGCGAATGATCCTGGCTGAGAGAAAAGCAGCTGAAATGTCTATAATGAAAATGCAGTGTTTAAAACACGCTTTGAAATTGTTTCCATTTCTTTCCAGCCTACACTAAAAATCGTTATTTTTAGCACCAGCCCTTTGATTTAATTTTTTAATTGATTGTAAAACTAAGAATAATGGTAATGTCATGACACCTCGCCCAGCTGGGCAGCAGGGGTAGAGACTGCTTGTTTAGCTAACCAATTGCAGATGGGAATGAGAATGTGCTGCCAGGATGGTAGGGTGTTTCAGGCAGGTAGCTCACCTCTGAAATACAGGCTGGGGCTCTGGAAAGGGTCTAGGGCTTCCTTCAGTTAGACACGGTACACTATTCGCTATACAGAACAGAACAGATTCGCATTCAGATTGTGTGCTGCTGCACAGGCTGTTATGCCAACAATGTGACAGAACTGCCAGGCCCCACGCTGCAACTGCATTTTGATCACTTCACTCCCAAAAACGCTGGGCCTAGCGACACAGTGTTGGAAAGAGCATCTCTTCCCTTTCCTCTGACCTCACTTCCACAGTCAAGAGCTTCGCAGCTTAGTAGCCAGAAACTCATATACATGATCTTCGGTGCTAGGTCAGTTATGAGCTGAGCCAGCATCAGGTTTCTTCTGAGCAAGTGGGTACTACACTGGCTGAACAGTATTCTGCAAAAACACCCAAAGTCCATGCCTGCTGCTCTCCTCCAGGAGGGTTTGGTCCATAACTATGCAGACTGTAAGGTCTGTGGGGCAGCAACCATGTGTTTCATACAGGGCCAAGCACAATCAGTGCTTAACAAAGACACGGTAACTGTGGTGCAGGCTTAAGAGCTGTGCCAGGAGAACTGGATGCCTCCTCCTCTTACTCTGTTTGCTTCCCGGGCGGATGTGTTGCAGTTTCATGAGTGTGCTGTACCCTCTCTCTCTCTCATGTGAGCTTTGTTTTACTCAATTCAGTCGCCATTTGAGAGGGGGAGAGGGCAGGCGCTGTAGAAACCCTGGGTGCAGACACTCCCAGTGAATGGGCTATTCCTGACAATGGCCATTCCAGGAGCTGTAAGGAAAGATGGAAAGCAGAGACTCACATGGTTCTTGTGATACTGTCACAATCTAAAGTACTCCAGAACCCGTAGCTCACATTCAGATAGAATCCTCTCCTGCTACCCAAATCACAAGGCAGGGAAATCTACTCAGTGCTGGGCAGACAACAGCCAGGGCATGCAACTCACCCAGCTGTCCCACAACACAAGCACTTGGATTGAGGCACCATCTCTTCTGTTTGCCCCACTCTTCCCCGTCTTGTGGCTTTGTGGCTAAGCGCAGTCTGAATAGGGATGAACGCTGTGTAACTTCATGGCTGGAAAGCCTGGAAGGGCAGGAGAGAATCCCCACTTTCTGCGGTGAGGTGCCAGAGCTGCTTGGCACGTGGAAGCTCATGGAAGGTATACAAACTGTCATTATCCTTCTTGGAAAACTCATTAAAATAATGGCCTAATCATTGTGATTCCCACTTGTATTACTTGTAATAACATTAATCCTGATCGGCCATCCACAGTAATACCAAATGAGCTAAAATTCTTCTCTAGGATTTCCCCTGCAAGTTAGCATTACGGGCTTGTTGTAAGTGTATGTCCATCCTTGCTTCCAATGAGGAGGAGGAAAGCCGTTCCCCAAATCAGGGGATTAACTGAAATAACCCCTTCGTCTGGGTCTCCCAGGTGACTAGTCTCTCAGCGAGAAAGCATCTTCTATTTTTTAAATTGTAAACTCCTTGGGGCAGGGACTCTATTTAGTCTTGCACACAACTGAGCGCATTGTCAGCGCTTAACAATCTATGCAGTAAGATTTCAGGATTGTCACTCTGAAGCCTAGAATGTCTGTCGAGTCAGTGTGGAGGGACAGAAACAGCTACAAGCATGCTTGAGGGCTCTTTTGTTCAGAATATCACCAGGCTCAATCATCACTGCGATTTGCAGTCTGTTACCATTCATTTTTTAAATTCTCACCCATTTTGCCTCTACGAGTTACACCCATATGGTGTATGGCTGCAGAAAGGCATGTACCTATGCCATGCCAAGAGTCCTACCCTACGTCCTCACTACGGGGGTGGGGGTCGATTTAAGATACGCAAATTCAGCTACGCGAATAGAGTAGCTGAATTCGACGTATCGGAGCCAACTTACCCCGCTGTAAGGACGGCGGCAAATCGACCTCCGCGGCTCCCCCGTCGACGGCGCTTACTCCTACTTCCACTGGTGGAGTACAAGCGTCGATTCGGGGATCGATTGTCGCGTCCCGACGAGACGCGATAATTCGATCCCCGAGAGATCGATTTCTACCCGCCGATTCAGGTGGGTAGTGTAGACCTGCCCCTAGACCATTGTGATATCAGAAGTAACTCACCAATCACCACCCTTGCCCTACAGCTAATCTGAATGCAACAATTTCATTGTTGTCTGAGGCAGACTGTACAGATGGTGGATAACTTGGTCCAAATGCCTTCAGCTACTAGTTAATAATGTGTTCACAAACCTGAAGCACAAAACTTGTCTGATGAACTGGGTAGATTCCTAAACAGAGGGGAGATAGAGAAAAGTGCAAAGAGAAGAGAAGTATAAGAGCTATGGGAAAGATGCAAGACTTGGTTAATATGTTACTGGTTAATTAGCTTCTACAAGAGTCAAATTCTTCATTCTGTGGCTCTGAGCAGCTTTGCCTCCTGGCTGCTGATGTCTTCTTGCCAAAGATGGAGGCTATTTGTTTATTGTGGGATTCTGCACAGTCTCTGAGGACAAGAGAGCAAAAGATAAGTATTGGCTCAAGAAAAAGAAGCCCACTTTATTAGTAGTCTTCCTCTGCTGATCAGCTACTGCAGTGTGTCCCCACGTACAGCTGACCTGCCATTATCTGCATTGCATCCGTCCAATTCTGAAGAGCAGCTCTTTGGGCAGGGAGACTCCAGGAGCAGCAACGGATCCAATAGGACACACTGCAAAAGCTGGATCTTCGCCCCCCATGACAGCTGCACTGCCAGCTCTTGCCATCCCCCCTGCATATCAACATCTCTTCCATCCTATGGAGAGTGGGCTTTCCCAGGGCCTGGGGCAGGGGAGCCTGTGCCTGGACACCGCCCTGTCCTGAGTACTGATAATAGCGCTGATCCATGCGCAGGACAAAGGACATATGTGGATTGGATTTCTTCCCACTTATACCAGGCTCTTCTCTCTGTCCAACTGGGATATCGCTGCCCCACCTGCCAGGCCAGAGGCTGCTTGCTGGGACAAGATGCACGAGGGCGGCTGGACAGACCTCATTGAAACACACAGTAAAACCGCACACAACCCTTGAAAATGAGTGACATGGAAAATACTCCTGGAGCCAGCACTTCATCTCCAAGATACAGGCAGGGCAATGGAAGCCACTGAACATGGTGTGCAGGCAAATGATAGGAACAGCAAAGAGACTCACCCCACCCCTTGTACCTCAGCTAGGG
Organism: Emys orbicularis; assembly: GCF_028017835.1. Lineage (NCBI taxonomy): Eukaryota > Metazoa > Chordata > Testudines > Emydidae > Emys > Emys orbicularis. Next base: position 630,917 of record NC_088692.1, on the reverse strand, counting down.
GTAACCTGCAGAGCCCCAAGCAACTATTAGTAAATACACAAAACAACACTGGTGCAAAGAATAAACATCAAAGACCACAGGATTCCTCCCACAGCGTTTGCTCCTATGCAGTATTTTCTGTCCCTGTTTTTCTGGCGGAATGTGTAGTTTACTATGCCCCTGTCTGTTGTAAACAGACAGAACGTGCATGCAACCGGGTTAATGTTGCTGCTGGAACCTTAACTTTTGCATTTCCTGACTTTGTATTTTAACTGTGCAGCCATAACGTTCCACTGATGCAGTCTGTTGTGTATTCGTAACATAGAAAAGAGAAACCAACCGTTTTAAAAGGAAGTCCACCCGGAGCAGGCTGTTTGGGAAATGGTGACAAGCAGTTAAGTAAATGGAAGCTGATATGCGATGTTTCTGTTTTATTAGAAACCATCATATGAGTGCTGCTGATAAACACACTTCTTGTAAAATGGCTCTTTGTAGCGTGCCCAGGTGTGAGCCATAGGCATAACTGGCACTGAAAGGGAGGGAATAAAGAGCAAACATAGAAGATCATAAAATATGGTGGAAAATACATTCCAGGAAGCTCAACTTTACTAAAAGGTGGGGTTTCCTGTAAGTTTCCTTCTGTTTTCCCATCATGCTGGAGAGAGGAGTAGGACAGACAGACAGCACATATTGTATTGTGGAATCAGCACTTATTTGCCTATCAGATACAGCCTGTGGCAAGGTAGCAAACTGCTGGTGAAGGGGATATTTTCCTGTAGTAGCAGGAATGGTGGATAACTCTGTTTGCCCAACCCAGGCATCTTATCACAGAGCCAAGAGTTTTACTACCGATTCCTTCAATGCTCTTTTACATTTCACTAGCTCTGCCTTAGACATGCTTGGAATGTAAAGTACTATTCTCTGTAAGGTAACATCAGCTAACCCATGCTGCCCTCTTCAGGAGCTTATATTATTCCTTACTAGTGTACAGCATTGTCCCTGTTTTGGAAAATACCTTCAGCAGATGCCTTAAACTAGAACCTCAGGGACCTGGGACTGGCAGTGCAAAGATACTCTTTCCTGCTAAAAGGCTGTGAGACAGAACACTGAGAGTTTCTACCTGAACAATTCCATAGCAACAAATCCTTCTAAAGCCACATCCCTGACACCACTCTAATCCACAAAGTCCAGCAGCTCAAGCAAGATCTGAGGAGCTACACAAGGCGCAGAGAGAAGGATGTTGGCTCCTTCCAGGAGCCATGTAGCAGACGCAGCAGAATAGCTTTTTGCTGAATATGATTCATTTACGGTGACTTGCCCCTGTGGCACAAGACACAGAACGTACACGCCAAAGGGAAGTGGAGAATCCCCAAAACTCTGATGTTTGTGCTTGATGTAGGGGCCACAAGGTCAAATGAATCAGCACCAACTCTCTACAGCAATGACCAGTACAGTGTTCTAGGAGAGGTGAAAGGTGGCACCCTGAGCATGTACTAAGCCAGTGGGATACACTCTGTTAAGGATGTGTGGTGAGGCTATAAGTGAGAGCCTGGGGACAGTGGGCACCTGCTACAGACCCATGTGGCCGAAGAACAGCAAGGACAGTATGCTCCTGGGCTTCCTTGTGAGATAGCACACGTGGGAATTGTAGCTCCCCAGATATCAGCAGAATAACAAATGCAGCCAAACATCTAGCTAGCCCAGCATCTGGCCTGTGCCCCTCACAGTGCTCCAGCCCACCAAAGGGGTTCTTAGGTTCCTAGGGGGACAACTTTAGGGTCCAGGAAGTAGAGGATCCAACTAGAGGGGAACCCATCCTGGATCCACTTCATGCTGATGGGAGGGCACTGCTGAAAATGACCAGGAGCTCGGGGCCAGTGGCTACAAGGTGGGTGGACTCCGCACAGCGAAGGACATTGAAAGCAGCAGAACAAGATGTGAGATGTTGGATTTCAGTCTAGTAAGCATGTGCAATGGCAGGAATATTAAAATCCACAAGAAGGCTGAAGAGTCCTAGAGGGGATCAACAGATACCCATGAAAGAAGAATGCTGGGAACAGTGGAGGTGCCTCTCCTCAAAGGACCGCAGGGCACAAAGCAGTACCCAGAGTGGACATGGAGGAGAAGCCAGGACCTACACAAGATCGCTTATAGGGGGAAGGTAACCGCAGAAAAAAGAATGAACTAATGCTGCCAAAGGGAAGGAACAAGAGGAACTTTTACCAGTATCTCGGGGGGGAAGGGAAGACTAGTGAGAAAGTCACTGATAAAATTTGATCAGTTCATTAAGCATCTTAAAATGACAATATATCACATACATGATTGCAGGGAGCAAAGCCCAGTAGGGAGAGGGGGGCTTGTGGGCTGGACACAGAAGGATTAATCCAGCAATGGGACACCTGGGAGTGACCTACCTGTTGGTTTCTCAGCCAGGGGCTTGTTGTTTATCCCCACGGGACGGTTCAGGCAGAGAGGAAGTGGCAGAGCTGTACGTCAGCCCCAGAGCACCTGGCGAGGGGTGCTAGACTTTGGTACAAGTTGTCCCCTGCAAGCTCACATTCACAAGTCGTTTCTTCAGGCTTGACAGGCAGCATGAATTTATATGAGCCTGATGATACTTACTCCGCTTCCTCCTTTGTCCCTGGCACTGTCTGCCTCCCAGGCACACCTTTGAATTTGGTCCTTATTTATTACCAGCCTCTTCTCCGATTTCAGTCCATGGAGCCTGATGGCCAATGTTTGTTAGATTTCCTTCCAATAGTATTGTTCAGGCTGAGCGCCTTTGTCCCTAGCACAGAAGGTGAGAGTCAGTTCCCTAGGAATTTAGATGATATTTACAGTTATTTTCCAATATCTAATTTGCCTTTTATTTATTTAGGGAGCTATTTCAGCAGGACCCTCACTGCTGAGACACCACACTTCTTTATGGTGAAAGTCCTGAAGGCGGCTGGGGGCTGGGAACTTCAGATAGAGATATTACAGACTAAAGTAGTAATTACAACAGTGAATACAGCATTAAGTGAAAGGGAAAACACTGCAGGCAGGAGGAAAAGGAAACATAAATTAGGAACAGTACAATTATCTCCCAGCATTTATAATAGTCACACTGAGTGATGGTGGTCTCCTCCTTAGCAAGCGCTACTCTCTGACACTCTGTGACACCACCACATTCCAGAGAGAGAGAGAGAGAGAGAGTGTGTGTGTAAAGGGGTCTGGAAACCGGACCATGCTAAACTATTCCAACAGACTGGCAGAAGGGTGCACTTTGCTATGGGGGAACATGGAGTTGTAACATCTCCAGCAGCAGGCCTGGCATTTAATGAGCATACAGATGCAGGGCCATTTCCTCAGGGTAGTTCCACTGGAATTTGGATGATTTACACCCATTGAGGATCTGGCCTCAAGTCCTCTCTGCAGGATGAAAATAATAATGTTATTTGTAAGGTGCCTCACACTCCCACCACTCCAGGGACAAACAGTGACAGTTCAATCATAACAACAAGCACAGAGGAGAAAACCATCAGACTAGCAGACACATGTTCACGCCTTGTCCTAAACAAAATCTTTCCCTTTCGTGATGACCAGAAAGAGTCTTTCAAGCAGCTAGAGATCCAGAGCAGCAGCTAGAGATCCAGAGCAGCAGCTAGAGATCCAACCACCTTCCAGAGCTCTGCTCTGCCCAGACCAGGAGCTCCAGCTGCAGACTGACCAGCGCCCATGGGCTGTGGAGCCGGTGCTCCTGCCAATCCCTGGCTCTGCCCACGTGATCAGCTGGCATGGACTCCAGCTGAGTTCACATACACACAGTTCACAATTCATTAACTATTTGGTTGCTGGATTAAAAGCACTGTGCAAGTCATATCTCCACTACCCTCCATGCACCAATAACCTCCCCGCATGCCCCCCACACAGCAGAGAGGCAGGGTCTGCCCAGGTTAATTCTCTGCACTGGGTTTGGGGGTTTGTTTCTTTCTCCCTTGATCCCCAGTAAAACTCTCCATTGCAAAGGGATCTCCACTCCACATAGACTTACTGCAGGCCCAGCCCCTGGCATAGGATGGAGAGAGATGAACCTTCCTCCTCCCCAGGGAGCAGAGAACTCGGCCCTCGCACCCAGATGGAGCATCCCACAGCTTAGCAGCCTGTGACAGCCAGACAAGGTACCTGTCACTCCATCACCTCGTTACTTGGAGCAACAAGGCAGATTATTGAATCAGCCCCTCTCCCCAGCCCACAGCCAGCCGTGCGAGGGGGCTCAGCCTCCCCTCCACATCCCAACCCACAGCCAGCTGTGCGAGGGGGCTCAGCCTCCCCTCCCCAACCCACAGCCAGCCGTGCGAGGGGGCTCAGCCTCCCCTCCACATCCCAACTCACAGCCAGCCATGCGAGGGGGCTCAGTCCCCTCCCCCAGCGCACAGCCCGCTGCGCAGTGGGGCAGCCATCTGTCATTGCATTTGCCTCAGAGGGCAGTGCCAGTTCCGTTCATGAATGGGCACAAGTGGCACCAGGCCCTTTCTGAGCTGCAGAGATGTGTCTGGTGAATGATGCTTTCGCACTTTTCTCTTCTTCATAGCACGTGAATTTGCTTTATTCTAGCCCCACCAGTGCACTGCCTCTCCCTGTTCTGAGGGGACCTGGTTGTGCTCTGAGCTGTGGCCCAAAAGAGCAGTGAGAGCAAAGCTGGAGTCAGCCCAACCCTATGTGCCCTGTTGGGAGTCATGTCCTCCTGCAAGCTCCAGTGCAGTTAGTGTGGAGGGAGGGGCATCACTCACAGCAGCCCATGAGGCTGTAAAGCAGCGGCGGGGGAGTGGGGGGGAGCGTCCCCAGGGGGCTGCTGCTCCACAAGGGGACTGAGAATTTCCACAGACGTGTCACCTAGTAACAGAGTCAGAGGAAAGTTGTCTGGAAATTTCCCCCTCCAGGCATTGCATCAACTGACCCATCTGTGTGAGCATCCCGCTGTGTGAGGGGCATCCCTGGTACAGCAGAGCTGGCGCCTGGCCCGTGCCATGTCCTCCTCTCCCCTCATGCCTAGGGGCCACTCCCAGGAGAAAGTGGCCATGACCGGAGCCCTTCTGGTGATCCCCAGCTGCTGGACGGGCCCCTTGAGGCCACAGCATCAGTCAGTGTTACCCTGTGGATAACAACTCATCAGGTGCCCAGAGACTGGGCAGGCTGGGGCGCCGCAAACACCTCAGATAGAGAAGGGTATAGGGCCAGACCACTGGCCCAGCCGAGCTTCACATGGGCACTCTGTCCCTGGCCAGCCCCAGCATCAGGAGGGAAGTAAAAGTGATTTAAAGGCACATTTATCTCTACTCCCTTGGTAGTGCCAATCTGGCCCCACATCTATATCTACCTTAGGAGTCTGTGGGGCCCCATTCCATATAGTCCTGAGCCCCTGGTGAATCCCTGACTCCCCATCTCTACCCTGGGTACCACTGACGGGCAGGCAAGCCCACGCAGCCAGCCAGCCAGGCAGGACAGCCAAGGAACACACTTTGAATCCAACGTGAGCCTCCTTAGTCTGAGTCTCCCCCATTACAACCAGAGATGCTGTGGTTTCAGTGCTGCAGCTGACAGCGGAGGCCAGGCTCCCCGAATTTGGTGGTGCTCCCTGGGTAGCACCAAAGACATCAGGCCTCCCTTATTAAACATCGACACTTAGCAGCCATTGAATAAGCTCTTTCCCGCTCTAGGACCAGTCCACACCGCAGCTGCTAATTATCCTTTCCTGTTAGTTTCCATGGTCTCACTCTCTGATCATTTTATGGAAAGGAAATTATGAAATATTTGAAGGTTGGAACCAGCAGATCCCCCCACAGCAGGGAATTTCCATTATTTACCCATAAAAATATTTCAAGGGTTATTAGCATGTAAACTGTGATTAATTAAATTCACAGAAATTGTTTCTGAGGCATATAAATGAGGAGATTCCAGCTGAGTGAAAGCTGGGAGCCAGCTCCTCCCTCCCAGCAGCACAGCCACGCAGGGGGACGGAACTGAACTGGCTTCCTCTTCATTGCACTTCTCGGAGTCTCCTACACGGCCGAGGGCCACAAAACAAGCAAAAAGGGGAGCTCCTCTGAGGATAAAGACAAATGAGCCACTTTGCAGGACAGAGCAGCTCCTTGCAGAACCAGTGAAAACAGTTGCTCAGCAAAAGCATCTGCTGTTGAAGGGTGTGGGGGGGGCTTCAGACCAGCGCCCCCATCACAAAAACAGTTGCAACTGTTGGCAGTCTCGGCAGAGAGGAAGAAGACTGACTGGGCCAGACTGGCCCTCACCCCCTTCCTACATCTGCAGCAGATGTCACATTGTACAGCCAGGAAAGCTCCTGCCTTAGACCTTCACATCCAATGCAGGGAGTATGGATCTTGCTGCAAAGAGCAGAATACGTAGCACAGCCTTTGGGCTTGGAGCTGCTCTGTGCACCCAGGGCCGTCCTTAACGGGGTGCGGGGCCCGGGGCAGAAGTGACGGATTCGTCTCTTCTGGAACCGACAGCACCAGCCAATCGCACTGGGCCCCCCAAAGCGTGGGGCCCAGAGTGGGGGGGCCCAGAGCAGAAGTGACGAATTCATCTCTTCCGGAACTGACTGGTGTTGGGATTGGTCCTGCTTTGAGGAGGGGGTGGGACTAGATACCTCCTGAGGTCCCTTCCAACCCTGATATTCTATGTTTCTATGACTGCACCCGCCAATCGCACCGGTCTGCAGGGGCCCCCAAAGCACGCGACCCGGAGCTGTCACCCCAATTCGCCCTACCCAAGGGATGGCTCTGTGCGCACCCACAGTTTCCACTTAGAAGCAGGTGAAACAATAATAAAAACTGAGCCAAAAAAGTGACTAGGTCTTGGTCATTTCTATACATAAAATGTACAAAAGTTGGAATGTGTCAGATGGGCTCAAAGATCTGATCATGGCATGTTAGTGGCTGGAGGGCTGAGAAGAGGGTCTAAACCCCAACACCAGGATTGCTAATGGCTCTCCTCTTTTAACGGAGGTGTAAGCCTCCCACTGTCCAGGAGCAGAGTCTGGAGTTCCACCCCGACACCACAGATATTTAGTTGGTGATCACAATGTCTGCGTGGACAGCTCACGGACTGGTTACCAGTGACTTAGCACATCAGCCACGTACAAGTCACTAACACACCCTAAAATGGGGGCTCCTCAAAAACAGCTTTAAAATAGGGAGGAGACATGCCACTGAAAGGTCAGTGTCCGTGTTCCAGCCCCAAGTGACGGCGAGCATGGTCTGGGGGTCCGAAGTCTCCACATCGCTCGGCAGCCGTTTGTCAGACATCTTGATTAATTTCTTATGCTGAAGAAGATGGAAGAGGGTAGGATTCATCATTTTAAATCCTGGATGATGACAGATCAGGCAGCACATTTAACAATTGAAATATACTTTGCAGACAGTAATGGGTACTGTTAAAGAGTTACCTGGTATTTGGATTACCAACGGCATAGTCTATCAATTTTTATTTTTGCATTAAAGTTGTTTTTTCCATCTGTTGAAAATGTCTTTTTGTGCTTTCATCGGGCATTACACTTTATGTCTCATTTGCTGCACCCAGAGGAATTTCACGCTGCTACATTAATAAATACCCTGGGATGGTGGCTGAGCTTTTTACTTTCCAGAACACTGTTCCATTTCCATCTCTAGCCAGCAGTTTTTTGTTGTATTGCTTTTATATACAGATATAGGGGCAGGCTCTGACTGGTAGCTTAGCTCTCATCCCATCATGCCTGGAGGAGCAGGCCTTCCCCAGATTGCTCTGAACTGCTTTTATTAAAGATACTCCCTCTTCCATTTCCCACCTATGCAGGTAGGCAGCAATACAGCTCCTGAAGCTAGGACCAGAAAATCGCACAGGGGTGGGGGGCGAGTCCTGCTCATCTCTGAGCTGGAGCTCAAAGTCATATGAACAGCTAATGACAGCGACTCTACCACTGGGGGATTGAGGAGTTCCTGCCTTCGCACAAGAAGTGATGCTGAGGCAACTCCCAAGGGGAGACATGGCCCTGGGGTACTAGGGTTACCCCAGAGACTGGTCAGGGGGCGTTAGCAGTGCAGAAGGATAAGCTGTAAATCACAAGTCATGTTACCATTGCCACCATGATGCAGAGTCTGCCCATCTCACTTTGTGCCACAGCCACCGTCCCGCACCCATCTCCTGCTGGACTTGGATCTGAAATGAGGCATGTTTAGACATGTCAATGTGCTTATGCCTGTGATTTTCTGTGTACTGCACCTTTAAACCTCACAGGACTGCTGTCTGCAAAGGCGGGGGCCATTCTGTGCTCAGTTCACAGCAGACACACAAAGGAGAAGGAGGTTCGTGCAAACACACACACACACACACACACACACACTCAGTGCTTTCTCTCTCCCTGTCACAGGCAGACGTTACTGTTCTTTCAGTATAAAGGGAAGGTTATTCTGACTGAAAGTCCATGGTTACATATTGAAAAATGACATTATTAATACCAAATTGGGACTGAGACTAGTAGAAGGGTCACCCTAATGATCATCCCAAACCCAGCACCATGACTACTGCCCACCACAGCCAACATAAGTGCCATCGCTAACCCCATTGCAGTGTGCATCTTCCACCCCGCCTCTAAAACCATGGCAACCAAATGCATCATAACCACCAGTCCTTTTGGTCTCCTGGCTCTGCCAAAGTTCTCTCTGCCTCCTGCATTAGATGCCTCTTGCCGGGCTCAAGATCTGCCATCAGATCTTTCTTTCCATAACAAAATACAAACCGAGCAAGCACCACCCAAAACTAACAACCCACCTGTTGCAGGGTTGATGCACCCCATCGTGGGATGTCAGGCTGTCAAGGAGAAAAGGGGGTGGGGGAGAGCGAAAGCTCACCCCCTTTCGATTACTGCAGCCCCTTGCATTCAGGACAGCAAGGCCCCTTGGCCCATGTCCTTGGTCTCAGGCAGTAGCGCCTAACGTTCACAGTCCCAGGCAGTGGTGCCTAATATCTCGAGAGGTTGCCACACCCAGCGGTAGGCACGGCAGGGGACCTGTCCCACTCTACTTCACCAGGTCCCGACCCAGGGCCCTGTGGAAACAGTAGCCCTGGTTTCTGGTTCAGGTTCCAACCTCCACAAACACGTTCCCTAGGCCACTTCCTACCGGTGGTTCCAGCTCCGGCAGTTCCTCTGGGGACAGCGGCCATCTGTCTCCGTGGTCAACTGGGGGCCCTCAGTGGGCTCGGCGTGTTCGGCCGCCACTGTCTGGAGCTCTAGCAGCTCCCTGGCAGTCCCCTGCAGCATGTGTCCACTCTCCTCCTCAGTCAGCCCAGACTGAGCTGAGCTGCTTCCTTTTATACCCTGGGTCCAGCTGGAGCATGCCCAGCAGGGCAAAGGGGCGTGGCCTCCTGAGCCCACAGTGAGCGGTTAACCCTTGTTGGGCTAGTGCGGGGCTAATAGACTCCGTCACACCACCACAAAACAATTTTCAGGGGAAGGTTTAGAACATTGCAGAATCTAAGCTTCCTTCCGGGTTTTCCTCGACTGCATTATTACTTCAGAAAGCTCTTAGGGGAACTGATGTCCGAGCACAATATGTGGCCAATGCATCCTAGAGAAAGGAGGGGAGAGGGCCAGGCATCCCTGGCTATACAACGTGTCGGACTGTCTGTATAGAGCACTACACAAGCAAGTGAAGATAAAACATACCCCAGATTACTCCAGGTGAAATGCACCCCATTCCCAGCACAAAATGCATATTAACCCTGGGCCTTGGTTTAAAACCATTATCGAGAGATTTTCCAGAATATAGGAAGTTGCACAGCACCCTCCTGATTTTTGCAAAAAAAATAAATGAAAGGGGCGGGGAGAGGGGAATCCTAAATCCTGGCTATTTCTCTTTTCTTGCACTGACAATAGACTCATAGACTCATAGATTTTAAGTCAGAAGGGACCATTATGATCATCTAGTCTGACCTCCTGCACGACACAGGCCACATAATCTCACCCACCCACTCCTATAACAAACCCCTGATCTACGTCTGAGCTTTTGAAGTCCTCAACTTGTGGTTTAAAGACTTCAAAGTGCAGAGAATCCTCCATCAAGTGACTCCTGCCCCACACTGCAGAGGAAGGTGAAAAACCCCCAGGGCCTCTGCCAATCTGCCCTGGAGGGAAATTCCCTCCTGACCCCAAATATGGCGATCAGTTAAACCCTGAGCATGTGGGCAAGACTCACCAGCCAGACACCCAGGAAAGAATTCTCTGTAGTAACTCAGATCCCACCCCATCTAACATCCCATCGGGCATATTTACCGCTAATAGTCAAAGATCAATTAATTGCCAAAATTAGACTATCCCATCATACCATCCCCTCCATAAACTTATCAAGCTTAGTCTTGAAGCCAGAGATGTCTTTTGCCCCCACTACTCCCCATGGAAGGCTGTTCCAGAACTTCACTCCTCTGATGGTTAGAAACCTTCGTTTAATTTCAAGTCTAAACTTCCTGATGGCCAGGCTTTTCCTCCAGAGCCCTGACATGGGTGACCCAGACAGCAGTTACCAAGTAAACAGAGGAGATTCCTTCCTGAAGTAGATGAGAGGCACAAACCATTAACTGCTCATTACCCCTCCATTGTTATTCTTTTCTAGGGGATGGGGATTCCAGAGTTCTGAGCACTCCCCACCCCCCCACACACACTCCTGACTCTGACGCCATGTCTACACTACCACTTATGTCCACAAAACTTGTAGCTAAGGGGTGTGGAAGAAACACCCCAGTGAGCAACATAAATTACACTGACCTAAGCGCTGGGGTGCACAGCGCTACGTGGGCGGGAGAGCTTCTCCTGACAACACAGCTACCGCTGCTCGTTGGGGGTGGATTAATTATGTAGACGGAGGAGCTCTCGCCCGTGGGCTTAGAGCCGCTATACAGGGCTGCCCAGAGGTGGGGGCAAGTGGGGCAATTTGCCCCGGGCCCCGCAGGGGCCCCCCAAGAATATAGTATTCTATAGTATTGCAACTTTTTTTTTAAATGGAAGGGGCCCCCAAAATTGTTTTGCCCCAGGCCCCCTGAATCCTCTGGGCGGCCCTGCCGCTACACGAGAGCTTGCAGCAGCGTTGTGGCTGCATTGATGCAGCTACGCCACTGTAAGCTCTCCAGTGTAACCATAGCCTCAGAGGCAGTCCCTGGCCCCGTGTAGTAGCATGGTGTACGACCCAACTGGGTCCCCTGGCTCTGGGGCCACAGTGCCCCAAGTAGAGTTAAGGACCAAAGCTCCATTTTCCTTGTCAGGCCTGCAGGGAATGGCAGTGGCTGAGAGGAGCTGATGAGCCTGCCATGGAGATGAGGATCCAGCTGCCATCTATAAAAGGAGGAGGAAAGGCACGTCCAGCCTGGGAAGAGCAAGCGGACCCAGCTGAGGAGCCGAGTGTGCTCTCCTGCTTGGCACCCAAAGGACGAGGAAGTGGAGCTTCAGTCTTTCTGCTTTGAGCATTTACAGTTCACAACACCCAGTGACACACAGGGGCCAACTGCTTGGGAGCAGAGGCACTCATGGGCTTGTCGCAGGATTGGGCCCTCAGAAAAATACTCTGGCTAGGTGCAGACACCGCACAAGACAGAGGCTCAGGGAGGAGAGGGAGGCCATGTGGCACAGTCTGTCTGAGAGCACAGGAACTGGTCTGTCAGAAGCTGTAACATGGGGAGTGGGAGAGGAGAGGGAGGTTTGCTAGGGCAGACAGGGGGAGCAGGGTTATGTTCAGGGCGGGCTTGTGGTGGGCCTTCATGGCGAGGATGAGGAGTATGAATTTGATGCACATCTTCCCTTAACATCCTGCGTGTTCTCTCAACCTCCAATATCATTATGGTGACGCGCAACACGAGAGAATATAATTGCTGTAGTGATTACTTACAGCCATTACATTACGCTTTAAAATGCTCCTTTCAAATTGAACAATGTTTTTCCAAAGTCAACAGCTGGTTCACAGCTTGAAAGCAACAGTTAAGATAAATTAAATAAAAAGGGTAATAAAATCACAGTCTAAATTTAATTTCTGAAATGCACGCAGACTCCAGCAAAGCTTTTAAAACATCTTTAAAATACAGCCAGAGGAGCAAAAGTCAATCCACCCAATAATTATACAGTGTTCATTAATACGGGTGTGATGTTCAGTCACAAATAACTGCATCTGCTTTTAAAAATACATGCACTAGAGCACAAAAACAAATCTGTGAAGCACTCACAGGCTGAGAAGCCCCAAGAGGATCTGATTCGAAACTTCCAGTGAGATTAGAGCTCTGGGGAGGAAAACACCTCCTGTGACCTCGTTGATGGGAAGGGCACTTTCACCCCCCAACTGAGCCAGGGACTCATGACATCCCCCAAGGACATCACAGCCTCAGCAGTCCCCTGCAGGCCCGATAGATCTGGATTACATGTCTGATCTGTGCAACTTTATGTAAATGTCAGGTAATTTTTCATTGGACCGTCCTTCTGTTTTTCATTGGGTGAACATTATCTCTGCGGCTGACCCTGGCACTGCATGTGCTGTCTGCTTGGCTGACCATAAAGCAAACAAAATGAACATTCATTTGGCCGAGAATGAGGGGTTGGAACAATTGAAAAATATTCATCTCCAGATTTAGAGGAGCTATGCACCGAGTCTCTTTCATTCTTCTCTCCACACAGCTTTCCACATCCCACACCTTTCTGATCAGGAATGCTGCCAAGCTCTCTCTTTGACTCCGTTCTTTATCCCTTTGATCACCTGTTGAACATTTTAAAGCCTATTGTGTTTTGAAAGGAAAGTGGCCCAAGAATGAAAAGCAAATGTTCCCCCTTCACTCTTCGCTTCTTTCTAATCACTTTATTTTTGACACCTTAGAGACTAACAAATTTATTAGAGCATAAGCTTTCGTGGGCTACAACCCACTTCTTCGGAAGAAGTGGGTTGTAGCCCACGAAAGCTTATGCTCTAATAAATTTGTTAGTCTCTAAGGTGCCACAAGTACTCCTGTTCTTTTTGCTGATACAGACTAACACGGCTGCTACTCTGAAACCTCACTTTATTTTTGTATCTCACCGGGAGTGATATTTCTTACCAGTGCCTGTAGCCAGAAGGAACTCCCCACACCAGTTTTCATACCGAATCGTTATAGTGGACTGACAGCCTTGATGTCACAGTTTTACATTAATACAAGAGTGACAGACCCTCCGATGTCAAGGGGCAAAAATAACACAGCTATGGAAGTCACTAACATGAATCTGCAGACACCCTATTCTAGTGTTCTATCAAAAGGATATGGGCCAGTGGCCAAGGCCTGGTCCAGACTTCCCTTCCCTCCTGCATTTGCCAGTTATGTGATCCCTAATTCTCCTAAAGTAAAAAGCACACTACACAACACAGCAACCCATATTCTCACGGGCACCATGTACTCTGTGTGTGTGCTTGCATTCCACGTCTATGTGCAGTATACTACTGTAGACTTGTTAAATGAAATCACAGTGGACCCTGAAGCAGCTGCACTGCAGTGGTGAGTGATTAGAGAGAGAGAGTTTGGATATAATTTTAAGATTTTAAAGCATGTACAATATTATAAATACTAATGTTAAAATCCCCTGGCACGTTTTGCAAGAGAAGGACTATTAGCTAAATGTCTAAGCTGCAACTTGGGTAATTACATCTACCTGTCAAAAATTTCCCCTGCAGTTTCTGGTGGTGAAGTTATTTTTCACTTCCTTCCTTAAAAGACTGTGTAGCATTGCTGTGCTCTGATAAATAGCTGCTGTGATCCACCCCACAGCCTACTGCTGTGTTTCAGTAGTGGGTGAAGTGATTTCTATCCCGATGGCCTGTATGGGCCTTTCAGAGACAAGGTGTAATATAGTGGTAAGACGTTATTGTTCCCACGATCTCCATCACATTTATCACTGAATTTCCTGCCGCCTTCCTCCCCTGTGCTAAGACTGCCACACAATGCTGGATGTCTGTTGTGACACAGTGGGATATGTCTGTACCAAATTGTGAACTCCATTTTGTATTAACCTCCATTTTGTATTTAACCTCCATTTTGTGCTATGTACTGAATGCATGTATAACCTTGCCCAGTATTCTAGACAGCTACCAAATGCATGTGTAACCTTACCCAAGGCAAATCTATGATGATGTATTTTAGACTGCTACCCTGCCCGGGAAAGGTCCATCACAGAGCAATATAGGGCCATCAACTTTGATTGTCTCTCAAACACTGGCCCAGTTTATAGCATGGCTTGTAACTACAGCTTCTCAGCTTGAGTACAAGGCAAAAGGAGAGAGACTGTATTTAAGAGGCAGGGGTGGTTCTCTGCGCAGCGGGAGATTATCACTGCATGGAAACAGGAGTGAGAGAATGATTCCACCCAGCGTGGACGCTGACAAACCTCAGACTCACACGATGGGTGAGATCAGTGGAGGAGACAGTGTCTCAAGACTTTTGTTTGCCTTGTTGTTTTAGCCATGTCGGTCCCAGAATATTAGTGAGACAAGGTATTCATGAGAGGTAATATCTTGTATTGGACTCAGGACTTTTGTCATTTTGCAAAGTTCTGTAACTCTGTAGAGCTTGTTAAGAGTAAAGGGACAGTGATTAGAAATGCCTTTGCTAAGTCTGTTCTTTGCTTTCCTGACATACTTGCTTGGAAGGAGTTAAATTAGAAGTCAGAGTGGCCACAGCTAGGTGGAACTATGAGGGAGTGTGTTTAAGCCACTAGGGGTTCGGAGGTCTGAGGCGTTGGTTCCAGGATTTGGGAATGGGGGTGGCTGGACTGCAGAGTCCCACCACCCAAGGGAGGGCTCAAACAAGAGGTCAGTGCCTGGGATAAGTGTCTTACAGAAGAAGGGTTAGGAACAGTAACTATACGCTGGCCAGATCCAGCTGGCTTGGAAGCACATGGGACCCTGCAACTGGGTCCACTCACAACAGACAGGTGACAATCAAGAGGGGAAACAGGCCAGGCTGTGGCGTCTCAGCTCCGCCCTGTGCTCTCTGCATTCTGCCTTCCCCCCGCGTGAGCTGCAATCACATGGTCCCTGCTATTCATATTGCCTCAGAAGTACATATAGCGTTCCTGTCCCCCAATTCTTTAGATAATGATTTTACAGCTTACCTATTTCCCTCTCTTAGTGTCCCCTCTAGTTCTTTCCACCCCAGCTACGCTATCCTCAAAGATTCTGCCTTTTTTTCCAAAACACTTTCTTTTAAGAAGTCTCACTGGCTTTTTCATTCACAGAGAGACTGGTATCCACTTTGCCCTCATCTTTCTTAGGATTTGTCATGTGCCGATTACCCACAGCTCCTCCCCCTACAAGACTTGGGCTAGAGTCCCCATGGTCTCCCAAAATGTGCTTTCTTGAAATGGTCTTCTCCTGAAATGTCCATTCGCAATAAGGGATGCTGCAGGCCAGGAGGCAAAGTTGTAGGGGCGAGATCTGTATTGCCCACAGTGTTACAGGCTGGGATTCTGGAGCTTGTCGACCAGCAGCCTGTCCATGGCTGGCCTGCATTCCTGAGCCACTGGTGCCACACTGTATTGAGTCCCTTCTAAACCTGAAGCTCTTTGTCCAGTTCCACCCATCCTGCTACACAGCTCCAAGCTTGCTCCAAGGCATATGCTCTACAGGAAATGACATATAAGGCTTCCGCCTTGTAGGCAGAGGGGAACCAGGTAGGACTTGGGAGGGGGTTCTCTGCACCTGTTATGCAGAAAGCAGGAGCTGGGTAAGGAGAAGCATTGCCTGGGAAGTCCTGGAGAAAGGGCTGTGAGACAGGGCTGTGAGGCTGTCAAGGTTGCTTTGTTTTGCATCTTTGTTTCTAAATTATTAAAGACAGTCTTGAGCAAAGGAAGCGGGGCTGTGCCACTGTTAGGAGCATGGTTTCACTTTCCCCAGCTGGTGGGGGGACAGCCCACCTACTTAAACTTCCATTTTCTCTCCACTGGTCAAGCACGTGCTGCCCAGTGGCTTCCAGGACCCTGGGAAATGGATAGGTGTTCCCAACACAAATTGGGAATTTCCTGGATCCTCTGTGCTTTACGAAACTAATTGGCCAACATATGCCTGGTTATATAGATGCAAGCTCCACTCAGCATGTCTTCTGCGTAAAAGCTTCTGATGATATCTGAAGATACTGACCAGCACACAAGGGTTAATAACTTTTCTGGTTTACTCTATCACTCGTAGAGAAAAATTCCCTCCAAATGAAAATGGCAAAAATGACCTGTCTACTCTCAAAATGTACCTCATTTCAGCGTTTTTCTCCTTTGTTTGGAACTGTTTTGTAACCACGGTGTTTGATTTCTGTTTTCTTTTAGATTTACTTATCCTAATAACAGGTTTAGACTTTAACCTTCTGATTTTTTGAAATAATTTTTTTAAAAGGACAAACTGAAATATATGAATGAATAAATCTAACCTTTCTGTGACTAAAACCAGTTGGAAATGATAAGGTGCAAAGCTCTGCTTTGTGATAAACAATTATTCCACACCTTAGAGCACTTCTGGACATGAGTGTGCTTTCCCTCTTCTAAGGCAAATGCTATTTTGTAATAAAAGATTAAAGAAAATCTCAAAAGTGACACATTACGTGAATCAACTCATGGAATGGGCAGTAGGCACTTTCTGGGGTGCTTGTAAATACAGTTCCATGCAGTCACCTAGAGATCAGCTGCACCAGAAGATTCAGCAATAATATAGCACTAAATAAGAAGGTAAGTATAGCGGTAAGTAGGTTTCCGGTATAGGGTGGTGTTTATGTGTCCATCCCTTATTTGCACTGTAGCATCCAGGAAATGGATCTCTTGTGTGGACTGGTCCAGGCTGAGGTTGATGGTGGGGTGGAAATTGTGGAAGTCCCAGTGGAATTCTTCAACAGCCTCCTTTCCATGAGTCCAGATGATGAAAATGTCGTAAATGTAGTGCAGGGGTAGGCAACCTATGGCATACATGCCAAAGGCGGCACACGAGCTGATTTTCAGTGGCACTCACACTGCCCAGGTCCTGGCCACTGGTCCGGGGGGGATCTGCATTTTAATTTAATTTTAAATGAAGCTTCTTAAACATTTTAAAAACCTTATTTACTTTACATATAACAATAGTTTAGTTAGATCTTATAGAATGAGACCTTCTAAAAACGTTAAAATGTATTACTGGCACGCAAAACCTTAAATTAGAGTGAATAAATGAAGACTCAGCACACCACTTCTGAAAGGCTGCCAACCCCTGATGTAGTGTAAGTAGAGGAGAGGCACTTGGGTACGAGAGCTGAGGAAACATTGTTCTAAGTCTGCCATAAAAATGTTGGCATACTGTGGGCCCATGCAGTACCCATAGCAGTGCTGCTGACTTGAAGGTATAAATCGTCCCCAAATCTGAAATGGTTGTGGCTGAGGACAAAGTCACAAAGTTCTGTTACCACGTGAGCCATGACATCACTGGGGATACTGTTCCTGACAGCTTTAGTCCATCTTTGTGTGGAATGTTGGTGTAGAGGGCTTCTACATCCATAGTGGCCAGGATGGTGTTTTCTGGAAGATCACCAATGGATTGTAGTTTCCTGAGGAAGTCAGTGGTGTCTCGAAGATAGCTAGGAGGGCTGGTAGCATAGGGCCTGAGGACAGAGTCTATATAGCCAGACAATCCTGCTGTAAGAGTGCCAATGCCTGAGATGATGGGGCGTCCAGGATTCCCAGGTTTATGGATCTTGGGAAGCAGATAGAATACCCCAGGTCGGGGCTCCCGGGGTGTGTCTGTGTGGATTTGTTCCTGTGTATCTTTAGGGAGTTTCTTGAACAAATGGTGCAGTTTCTTTTGGTAATCCTCAGTGGGATCAGAGGATAGTAGCCTGTAAAAGTTCCTGTGTGTCTGCATGGCTGTTCTCCATTGGCCCTCAGATCTACACAAGTATTTGTGACTAGCGCACCCTCCTGTGCCTGGAAGCCTGAAAAAGTTATGAGACTCCCAATCCAACTGTACCTGTACTTGTGAATGGAGACACTTTTCTGCCTCCAATGGTAAACGCCTGTTTCCAAAGAAGAAGGATATTAACTACATGTGCGCCTTGCTAACAATTGCTACACCACTGCCTGCAATCACAGACTGCTACACTCCCCCTCACTTTTATTTGTCACAGTTAATAGTGATTCTCTTCAGCATGGCACTGCCTTTTCAGGTAAATAAAAGGTTTCTGTAGTACTGGTTTATTGATAGGAGCTATGGCAATTGGAGATATATCGATCATTAAAACTAATAAGTAACATGTTATAAATCACCAAAGCTGCTGGATATTTATCAGCCCACTGAAAAATATTCTTGGCAAGGCACTGCAAATCCTGCTTCAATAAATATTTGATGCACCAATTGCTGTAAAGATTTTTTGTTTCTTTTCATTTTGAAGAAGCTCCCTGAATGCATTTGCAAATACAAAGAAATCCCTAAGTGGATTCAAATTGAAATAAACAGAGAGAGAAAGCTAGTAAGCTACATTTTTATAATGACTTAATTGATGTTACTCCCACCCAGCAAAGGTACTCAGAGCCCTTTTCAGACAATTAACATTATAACATCCAAAAGACACAAAATCACATGCCCACCTTAAAGAAGTCATTAACAGAAGAGGTGGAACACACTTCTGGGGATACCCAGAGCTGTAAGCCACTATTACCTGTCTGCCTCAGCAAGAGTGAGTTTTGCTTACGTTTAAGACGGTGTCAGCTCCCCGCCACACCAGTCTGTCTTCCTCACCCATGAACTCCTCCAGGCGCTCCTGGCCTAGTCCTCGCTTAGCATGCAGGTAAAAATCATTGGACTCCAGCCCCCCGAGCTCCTCAGAGACGTTTCTCTGCAATGCACAGCTCCTACCACTTTGCTCTGTTAAAAAGTCAGACATCACAGCTCATTGCCTGGGGGTAAATACACACTTCCTTTCAAACACTGCACTGAATTAGTTTATAGTAAAAGTTAAATAAGTTTTTTAACAAAGGAACATGGATTAAGTCATACCAAGCAAAGAGTGAAAGGGAGAGATGGTTATGAACAAATAAAAGTAAAAACACATCTAAAAGTCTAAAATTTAATCTAGCAAGATATAGTCTTTGTTAAAGATGTTTTTTTCACCCACAATCTCCTTTTTACTGGCCGGCCTGCCCAGAACCCATCACAGAGATCAAATCACTTGGTTTCTTTGTCTCCTGAGGTGAAGGATAAAAATGGAGTCTCCACCTGTACCTTATATCCCTAAAGGGATGTCTTTGTCTTACAAGTCAGAAAGGCCTTTTGGGGACTCAGTCTCTTGTATCTCTCTGGCGTGCAGGAGCCATGTTAATTCTCTGTCTCTGGAGTTCAGGAACAGGAAGGATAACCTGTGCTGGTTTAGCTCGATAGCTTTGTTTACCACTAATATGTAAACTGAGATAAACCCACTTTTCTTTGTCTAGGACAGACCTGTTTATCACCTTTATCTAGTCTGGGCTGTCTTGCCTTAAACAGCATAAAGCCAAAATTCATAACTTCACATATAAAGTCAACACATGCATTTTACAATGATATTAATAACAAGTGTGTTATTACCTTTCATATGATACCTCACAAGGTATATTTTGTTCAGTATCACAGCAGTAGTGTGTAGAGAGTGAATACAGGGTGCCTAGGGTCACAGGAGGTCTGACCAAGTGATGTTAAAGAAAACTTGAGTGTTTCTGGTGATTTTTGAAAGTGGGATTGGATGTCCTATGGCAGAACATCCTGTGTCCTACACACACTGCAATGAAACACATTCCAAAGTGCCAAGCATAATGTCACCTTATCTTGGTTAAAGTTATTCCAGCTAGTAATATCAGAGAAATTATGACAATATGTTGTTCTACATGAAAGTACATGACAGAGCTATTTGTAAGACCTGGCAGCTGCCACTCTCGGCACAGCAGATGGCAGTGATAAAAACACAATGCAGAGAACAGGTTGATAAAGACATTTCCGTCATTACACTTTCACTTTACAATTACACTCGACTGCAAGATACAATTGAAATGCATGGCTCTGTCACTCTCGAGCAGGAGGAACTTGCTTATCTATGGAAAATCACTCTGGTGTAACAATTAATTTCATACATATTATTAATCAATATAATTCATCTCCTGTCCACAGACGCAGGAAGAGGCAACCAGCAAAGACACCTGAAATCCAGGGCCGCCCAGAGGGGGAGGCAAGTGGAGCAATTTGCCCAGGCCCCCACGAGAATATAGTATTCTATAGTATTGCAACTTTTTTTTATGGAAGGGGCCTCCGAAATTGCTTTGCCCCAGGCCCCCTGAATCCTCTGGGCGGTCCTACTGAAATCTTCACAGTGAGCAGCGCTAACTTGGTTGTCCTCTTCTTCCCCCAGTGGGAAAGAGACAATCGTCTGTCATCAGTAGCGAAAAGCCAAGGTGAGGGATAGTAACAAACACACACATCTGTGAAAACTATCACTTTATGTTCCCGCACTGAGGGGCATCGAGTGAGTTACATTCACTCACTAGTCCCTCATCTTCAGCTCTCTTGGGTTCCTTAATGGGTCTGGTGCTGGTGGAAGGTACAAGCAGATAGCCCTCAGGCCTGATAACATCTATTTACCCTGAAGCACACAGACCGGGGCAGCAGCTGTGCCAGCTTCTCCCATACTCTTCTCCATCAATAAGCTTGATTCCTACCATAGAGGGACCACTGCTAAACATGATGGGGGACTCCTTGGCCTCTCTGCCGAGATGGCCAAGATCAGGGGCAGGCAATTCAGATCAATGGTGAAGGCATATTTGGCATTGAGGATCGCTGTCCACTAGAAATGGAATTCTGACTCCCATTTCATTTCACACCGGCCACTGGTCACTACTGACCTGGAACTGGTGACCCTGTGGAATTTGTTGCCAGGGGATGTTGCAAAGGCCAAAACAGTAACTGGATTCAAAAAAGAATTAGATACATTCTAATTCTAGTTCATGGAGGCTAGTTCCATCAATGGCTATTAGCCAAGATGGTTAGGGATGCAACCCCATGCTCTTGGTGTTCCTAAAGCTCTGACTGCCAGTAACGACGCTGGTTCTGGCGGGACCCAACTGAGAGTGCCAATTCAGGACAAATTGCTTAAAACAGGGCAGTTACAACCCAAGGCTGGGGTTTTTCCACCTCTAAAGCAAACCAAACCAGCCAGACAAAGAGGACTTTGGTCTCACCCCACTGGCTAACCACAAGTCACACAAGCAATTCCCTTAGACACTCCAGTTTCCCAGTATCACCACCAGTGCCACTTGTTATGGGGACGAATGGTTAGGAAAACCAATACCCCAGTAAAAGAAAAAAGGTTCTCCTGATCCCCACGGACCAAGCCCCAGACCCAGGTCAATATACAAATCAGATCTTACCCACAAATCACGCTGTTGTCAATCCTTTAGAATCTAAAATCTAAAGGTTTGTCATAAAAGGAAAAAGATATAGATGAGAGCTAGAATTGGTTAAATGGAATCAATTACATACAGTAATGGCAAAGTTCTTGTTTCAGGCTTGTAGCAGTGATGAAATAAACTGCAGGTTTAAATCAAGTCTCTGGAGTACATCCCCAGCTGGGATGGGTCATTCAGTCCTTTGTTCAGAGCTTCAGTTTATAGCAAAGTCCCTCCAGAGGTAAGAAGCAGGATTGAAGACAAGATGGAGAAGAGGCATCAGCCTTTTATAGTCTTTTCCAGGTGTAAGAACACCTCTTTGTTCTTACTGTGGAAAATTACAGCAAAATGGAGTTTGGAGTCCCATGGGCAAGTTCCTGCATACTTTGCTGAGTTACAAGTATCTGCCTTCTCTCAATGGGTCAATTGTATAGCTGATGGTCCTTAATGGGCCACCAAGCAGGCTAGGCAGAACTAACACCAACTTGTCTGGGATGTCTCCCAGAAGCATAGCTTAAGTTTGAAATACAGACAGTATAGAGCCAATATTCATAACTTCAACTACAAAATTGATACACACATACAGACAGCATAATCATAACCAACAAACCATAATCTTGTCTTAGACACCTCATTTGACCCCTTTTATACAAGATTTGGTGCCACTACAGGACCTTGGTTGCAACCATGTTCTATACGGTCCCAATTCAAGTCAATAACGTGACACTGCCAGATCCTGGGACTGGACAACAGGGGGTGGATCACTTGATGACTTCCCTGTTCTGTTTGTTTTCTTTGAAGCATCTGGCACTGGACACTTTCAGAAGACAGGATACTGGGCTAGATAGACCATTGATCTGACCCAATGTGGCCATTCTTATGCTCTTATTACCCTGAGATGAAAAGCCTCAGTCCATCTCAGCACAGAAGAGTTGTCTGAATATCTGTGAGAGTCATCAGAGGCAGAGTCCTGCCATTGGAGACCATCACAGCATTGACATCAAACTAAAGTATCTTGCTATAGTGTTTTCAGACTGAATAATCAGATCCCATTCCTGCCTATAAAGCAGCTACTGAAAATAGCGAGTGAAACAGTGAAGAGTTTTCCCAGGCAGTTGCACTAGATAAAAAGAAATCCCAAGCAGCATATGTAGGCCTGGCAGGATGAGATGAGGCTGAGAGAGAGGCCACCACAAGAGTGTATTATGAAGTCATACAATTTATTGGAAGAGGTCACTCCTTTCCAGCTCCAGTTCTTGCCTCCTCTAGTGGCCAATACTTGATGCTGATGTGGAAAAATATATATATCTAATGCAGCAGGCCAATTGTCCATACCTATGTAAAGGGGAAAATAATCCTGTACTGTCCCAGGGGGCAGTCATCTTACACCCGAACACCTGAGACACATGTGCCCTTAACTTCACAGCTGCAAATATTATTGGTCATAAAGTCATCCACATTTTAAAATCTGACTGCAGACTTTAACTGTCTGTATCCTTGCAGCTGGGAGCTCCCCAAGCCAACTACATGCGCTGTGGAGAAGTGCTTCCTTTTATTTGTTCTAAATTCACCAGCCATTACTTTAATTAAATGACCCCTTCTTTGAAGGTGTGAAAGGAATGTTCTGGCCAGCTTTCATTGTCCCTTTCATAACCTCCTGTACCTCTGTCAAAAAAAACCCTAATTCTTCTCTTTCCCTATTTACATAATCCCATTGTTTGTATTCCCTCTTC
The DNA here is from genome assembly GCF_028017835.1 of Emys orbicularis. NCBI lineage: Eukaryota > Metazoa > Chordata > Testudines > Emydidae > Emys > Emys orbicularis. Next base: position 607,760 of record NC_088692.1, on the reverse strand, counting down.
ATAAGTAATCCTTGTCCCAAACTCTAACCTTTTCAGGACCCCTTCTAACTCAGCTCAGATTTTTTCAAGGAGAGGCAACCAAAACTCGACAGAGGGGATTTAAATACACAAACGTGAATAATAATTTGGAATTGTGCAAGAACATTTTTACTAGATGCCCAAAAAGCCACAATCAAAAAAGAAGGCTAAATTGCTTTTAAAAAAAAGTCTGGCTTAGAGGAGAAGAGAAAGCAGCTGTAAATATTTATAACAAATAGAAGAATGGAGAAGTTGACAGTAATGAATATAGATCAGAAACGAGGAATTGTAGAAAACTGAAAAGGGAAGTAAAAGGACTCTAGGAGAAATCTATGGCTGACACAGAGGACAAAAGGGTGAATACAATTCTTAGATCTCAAATAGTAGTAGAGAGGTTATTTTACCTCTGTACTTGGCACTGGTCCAATTGTTGCTGAAATACTGTACCCACTTCTGGTCTTCACAGTTCAAGAAGGATGTTGATAAGTTGGAGATGGTTCAGAGAAGAGCTTCGAGAATGATTACAGGATAGAAAACACACCCTATAGAGATAGGCTCCAGGAGCTCAATTTATTTAGCTTAACAGAGAGAAGGTTAAGGGATGATTTGATTAAAGTCCATAAGTATCTACATGGGGAACAAATATTTAATAATGGGCTTTTCAATCTAACAGAGAAAGGTGTAACATGATCCAATAGCTGGGAGTTGAAGCAAGATATATTCAGACTGGAAAAGACATACATTTTTTACAGTGAGGGTAACTAACCATTGGAAAAATTTATCAAGAGTCATAGTGGATTCTCCAACATTGGTAATGCTGAAACAAAAATTATTTCAGGGAAATCTTATGGCTTGTGTTATGCAGGAAGTCAGATGAGATGATCACAGTGGCCCCCTCTGGCCTTGGAATCTATGAAAGTTTCAAACAGAAGCGGCCCACAACAAGTACCCAAACCAGATTTCCCTAAAGTCCCTATGAAATGAGGTCTGTCTTTTGGACACTCCAGAAGGCACTGCACATTGACCACATTATTTATTATTATAATTTATTTGTAGCATCTAGGAGCCCCAGTCACAGACCAGGACCCCATTGTGCTAGGCACTGTACAAAAAGATCCTGCCCCAGAGAGCTTACATTCTATTTTCTATGCTTCTTTACAAAGACCAAGGGAGTCGGAGTGAATGCTTCCTCCCAGTACAGTATTGTCTGCTATTGCTGATTACCACATAAGTTCTGGCCATGCAATCACCTTTCCTTGTCCTTGAGAGAGCTGTTGGGAAGTCCCTGAAAGGGAGGACCAGCTGAGGGAACTGAGCAACAGCCTGAGGAGCAGCACAGAACAGATTTTCTCTGTGTAGCACTGAGACAGTGGGAGGGGCATCACCATAAAAATTACTCAGTAAAATGATACCGCTCATAAAAGCCAGTCCCTATGTCTCTTGTGGTGCTAGTGAAAGCTGAAGAAATATAGCAATGGAAGACTCAGGTCACAGAGCATGTTGGGTCTGAGTGAGATATTCCGAGAACCCAGTTTCCCTACATTCTCTCACTGCACAAAGCATCCCACGTCTGATTGTGTCTAGTGGAAAATGCTGCTTAAGATGTGCTTGCTCAATAGTTCCCCAATGTCATTGTTCTGTGTTGCCAGAGTCACCCATCAAAGCAGCCAGAAGACCCTTTTGTGCTTTGGCTGTCAGAAGCAGCAGCACAGTCACGGTGATTGTTGTGGGTGAGATCAGATTAATCCCTGCACACTGTTTGGAAACTCCTTAAGAGGGGGTGGGGGGAGATGGGAAAGGGGAGGCTGCCTCTGTAATATAAATTCCAACTCACCCAATCCATCTGATGTAATTTTGCCAATGAACAGTTCAAGTAATTTACAAGTCCCTTCTTGGGATTATATATTTGGGGCATCTGTTTAGTTTTTATTACTTCTGGCCTTGGCTTCAATACTCCTTCACAGATCAAATAACTGCTTCCCCTATTCGCTAATTCAAACAGCTGGTTATTACTCACCAAGCTCCTGGTATAATCACCAGGGGAAGAATTATAAATAAATGTGTACAAGCAAACAGATGCTGTCATTTTAAAAATCAATCCATCTAGTAAAAATGTCCCACTTAGGACTTAACTACTGAATTGCTGAGCATGTGTTGATGTTATTTTAATAAAATCCAAAACCAATGGCAGAGTTTTCTTGATTAATTCAAATTAGCAAATGAGGAAAGAGTGTTATAAAGGAAAAGATGGCTACAAATAACGAGTCAAATCCTGAAGGTGCTGAACACCTGCTATTCCTGATGAAGTCAATGGCACTGTAGGTGCAGAGCCATCCTCAGACATTTGGTCCAATATATCACTTTTCTACACCTGACTAACAATGTAACATAACCATAGCTCCCTGTCTCTGGCTCCCAGGAATCTATGGTTGACAAAAGGAACTGAAAACAAGGTATATTTACTGGCTCTTTATTTTCTTCTTTTTCAACCCATTACTCATTTTTAAAAAATAAATATTTTCCACATGAATTACAGTGCAAGTGGAAGATGAAATCCCTGGAGAATGAATGTCCTCTGTCTGCAGAACTAGTAAAGTACAGGCAGAAGCAGTGAAAGATTCCTCTTGCTGACTCCCTGATCATCTTCAGCCCTGTTTTGCAAGCACCACTTCCTGGGTAGGAGGACAGGTCAGTCTCCAGGACCCATTAAAACCTTGGCTCCTCTGCTGAAAATGGTAGCAGCAGCACTTGTGGTGGTGACACTGCTCTGCAAGGAATTGAAACAGAGTTCCATAATTGATTTCCACAGGCTGCCCAGCAACCCTCAAATGGTAATAACCGTTGTTCACTGATAACATGGGCTGGACTAGTGTCAGTGACTTATGGTACGTCTACACTTACCTCCGGGTCCGACGGCAGGCAATCGATGTTCTGGGATTGATTTATCGCGTCTTGTCTAGACGCGATAAATCGATCCCAGATCGATCCCGGAAGTGCTCGCCGTCGACGCCGGTACTCCAGCTCGGCGAGAGGAGTACGCGGCATCGACGGGGGAGCCTGCCTGCAGCGTCTGGACCCGCGGTAAGTTCGGACTAAGGTACTTCGAATTCAGCTACGTTATTAACGTAGCTGAATTTGCGTACCTTAGTCCGAAGTAGGGGGGTAGTGTGGACCAGGCCTTAGAAGTGAAAAACTGTACATACAATTCACTCTCATGGATCTACAACGAGAGGCTCTCGATATGGCTGACATCTGACACAGCAAGCATTTCAATTTGCTATCAGATGGCAAGACTTTATGACTCAGCCTTCGCAAATACATTTGCATCCTGGTCACTTTCAACCAGGTCATTAGCTGTAGGACAACACTGCAAGCTGTTAATAATGTTTTCTAAACCAAGGGCCAAACACAAACACAACATATGCCTAAAAATCTGCTTTTATCATATTTTAACTGAAAGAGACCTAGTCAAGTACATGAATATTTCAAGATATTCCATTATTCAAATCATTGAACACAATATAACCATTTTATAAGTAAATCCCCATCCACTGTATGCGCAGCATGGCATAGTGAGTACCTGTACCCTTTCTCTTCTCTCTCATTGACACTCCTGGCATCAATACACCTCTACCCCGATATAACGCTGCCCTCGGGAGCCAAAAAATCTTACCGTGTTATAGGTGAAACCGCGTTATATTGAACTTGCTTTGATCTGCCAGAGCATGCAGCCCCGCTCCCCAGGAGCGCTGCTTTACCGCGTTATAAATAAATATAAATAAATAAATTAAATAAATATCCGAATTCGTGTTATATCGGGTCGCGTTATATCGGGTTAGAGGTGTACTTTTAATCAGAGTTTAAATCTGTGCCTGACTGGCTCTTCACTTACAGAACTTCTCAACCTCTCCAAGGTTTTTATACCACAATATTCTTCTAGAGACTGTATGTACAGAACATGGTGTTATTTGGCAATGGAAAATAGAAAATCCAAATCTTTCTAATGTAATCTGCAATTTGTGGAGAGATTCCTGAGAATAATATTTAAACTTTGGGAAACAATGACTGAATAAGAATCAGATTTACATTGCTCGCAACTTCAAGGAATTTAAAAGTTCATCTAGATGGCACGACCAATCAGAAAGTCCATCAAAGTAAAGTTTGCAACATTTGTTAATATTGGACTTATCAAATATTGACAAATGTGGCTTAACAAAAGAAGTGTCCCTTTCCAAGGCAATAAATGTTCCAATAGCAGTCTGCATACAAAGCATCAGCACACATTTAACATTCAATGACTGAGAGTGGTCAGCCAAGTTCTAGATAAATGGGCCGGGACAGCAAAAGCTCCAATCCTTTTGAGGAGACTCAAAGACAGAGAAAGGGAGAGGGGAAACCAAGAATGGACCACCAAAACAAGTAAGTGAACCAAATCTACAGAGTACTGACAACAGATCAATTTTGTATTGGATTTTACAAATGGATAGGGAGCCAGTCAAGGTAGAACAGGAGGGGGAGTGATCGATAACTATGGCAAGGAAGGCTGGCTCACAGGCAAGCAAAGAGAACAAAATGAGGAGATGCTTCCAGAGTTGTCAGGGCACGGCATTTTTAGGAAAAATTTGTGACTGAGTGAGCTTGTTGACAACAAGGAGAATGAGTAAATCCTACAAGGGGTCTCTTCCTGGGTTCATTCCTGGTATCACCTGATGGCTCCCCCCCCCCCACCTTAAAAATAAAGTTATTGTTCAATTGTTAAAAAGAAGGAGATTGGCATTTAAGCAGAGGCATCTGACTCAGGATTTGGGATCCCCTTTATCAACCCCGGAGTGCCCCTACCTGACACAAGGTATCTATTTATCTTAGGGTTTTGTACTGGTACTGTCAACCATAGTATCTGAGCAACTCCCATATTAATTAGATTAGCATAGGAAGGTCCATAGTCAGGGCTGGCTCCAGGCACCAGGCAACCAAGCTGGTGCTTGGGGCGGCACCTGGAGGGGGGCGGCGCGGCGCTCGGGCCGCCGGGGAGAGCGGGGCCACAGCCGGGCTCGCCGCCCTCCCCCCGGCGCTCTGGCCGCCCTCCCCGCCCGCGCCCTCCCCCGGCTGCCGGGGGGAGAGCGGCGAGCCCCTGCCGGGGCTCGCCGCCCTGCGCTCTGGCCACCGGGGGGGGAGAGCCGAGCCCCAGCCGGGGCTCGCCGCCCTCTCGCCGCCCTGCCCCCGGCGCTCTGGCCGCGGGGGGGGGGTGGGGAGCCGAGCCCCCGCCGGGGCTCGCTGCCCTCCTCCCAGGGCTCCGTCCGCCCTCCCCTCCGGCGCCCTCCCCCCGGCCGCCGGGGGGAGAGCCGAGCCCCCGCCAGGGCTCGCCGCCCTGCCCCCGCCGGGGCTCGCCGCCCTGCCCCCGGCGCTCTGGCCGCGGGGGGGGGGGGGGGAGCCGAGACCCCGCCGGGGCTCGCTGCCCTCCTCCCAAGGCTCCGGCCGCCCTCCCCTCCGGCGCCCTCCCCCCGGCCGCCGGGGGGAGAGCGGAGCCCCCGCCGGGGCTCGCCGCCCCCCCCCCGGCTCCGCCCCCCCCCCCGCGGGGGGGGGGGCGGCCGGAGGCTTTTTTGCCTGGGGCGGCAAAAAAGCCAGAGCCGGCCCTGTCCATAGTAGACTTGCTTCATTGCTGCATGTGACAGTCTGCAATCCAAAAATAGCTAAGCCTTTCAGCACTCATCTGTAGTTTTTATAAATATATTAACCCATTTTCAAAACAAAAAAAAGGTTCAAAGTGCAGAATAGCCATCTTCTTCATATCATCATTCTACCCCACCACTATCATTCACATGTAATCAAATCACCCCTTAACCTTCTCTTTGTTAAGCTAAATAGATTGAGCTCCTCAAGTCAATCACTATAAGGCAGGTTTTCCAATCCTTTAATTATTCTTGTGCCTGTTCCTTGAACCTTCTCTAATTTACCAACACCCTTCTTGAACTGTGGACACCACAACTGGACACAGTATTTCTGGTTGCACCAGTTCCAAATACAGAAGTAACATAGTCTACTTTTACTCAAGAGTCTCCTCTTTTATGCATGCCAGGATCACATGAGCTCTTTTTGACACAGCCCTGCACTGGGAGCTCATGTTCAGCTGATTATCCAGCATGATCCCCAGCCTTTTTCAAGTCTCTGCTTCCCAGGATAGAGTCCCCCCATCCTGTAAATATGGCCGACATTCTTTGTCATTAGTGGGTTATACTTTGCATATGGATGTAAATGTAGTTTATGAGTAGATAAGGCTTCCCTACCGGTTCCTTTTTTTCTCTCTCCAGATGTTCAGTTTCTTTTTGCTTTACTCAAATGGGCCAGTTCTGTGCATGTTGAATTTCAAGAGAATATAATCAAAGATTCTGGAGGTAACAGAATGCATCGTGCAAATCTAGTCTGAAATGTTATCATAAAATTAATGCAAGACGACGTCTGGTAATCGCCATATTAGCTGGTAAGGTTGAAGGAAGAAAAAGGATAAGAGGCATTAAAGGAAAAACAATACCTGCATCTCTGAAATGCTTCAAGGAGTCAAAGTCCTCTACCATCATCACGTTCTTTTGTCTTGTGTCTGAAAGCCCTAATGAGGATCCAGGAAGGCAAGGTGCTCAGTAGATAAATGCTGTATATTGTGCCACTTTCAACCTCCTGTGTGTGTGTGTGTCTCTCTCTCACACACAAGCAACATCACATAATGATTCTCAGTTTTGTCACAAAGTTTCCTCAGCATGTTCAGATTAAGTGACAAATGAATAAGAGGAAGGACCTGACTCAGAACAAATTGTATCAGAAGATGTAGCTGTCTCAAAGAAAATGAGAATGAGGCAGATGAATCCCAATACTGTGCTCTGCCCAGCAACTAGTGTCTATATCCCTGTATTCTTACATTATGAGCACTAATTATGGATGGATTTCTGCAGCATATAAAGTTGGGTCTACACTACAGACTGAATCATTTTTTAAACCAGTTGCTAGATCCAGCTCCATCCCAAATCCCACATCCAATACTAGTTGAACAGCGATGACCCTCTGTTTTGTGCAGCACCAAGTTGTGTTCATGTCAAATGTGAAAAGTGTTGACATTCATATGAGTTTCCATACTATAAATGCAGCCAAAAGGGATTATTTTCATCTTTTTCGCATCTCTCGTTTCAGCTGCTGGTGTGGCAAATAGTCACTGTGCTGAAATTAAGGTGAACTGTGATCTAGGGATTTTGCTTAGAAATAAATATAGTTCAATGTTATTTTACTATACCCGCAAAACATACTACTACGTCACAAGAGTAAGTCAGTCCTATATAGAGATATTTCCCATCACACATGGATTTAATGAGAATAACCTTGGAAAATTGTAAGTTCTGCTCTTTAATATGTGCTGTAATTTATGTCCCTATTACTTAAAATACAAAGAGCCTACTTCTTATGCAATGTACTATTTTTGAGCTATGCCGCATTTTAGAGACAAGCTATATTCAGCACGTATTTGGTAAACACTTGATTTTCCCAACAGTAACTTCGTATAGACTGGAATAAATACAAAGTAAAAAGATTCTTGTTTTATCTATTTTCTAAACCATTTCATGTATATTGATGAGGAGGAGAATGGAAAAGAAACAAAGATGTCATACATATTTCAATGGAATGTGCTTCAGTGAGTTGCACAAAGGAGCAAAGATGCCTGTGAGTAGGAGGAAGATAGGGGAACCATGGGACAGGAACACATATCCAGTTGCCTGACCTTCCAGTGGATCTTGTGGGATCCAAACCCCCTGCCCATTCTTTATGGGAGCATAAGGAGTGTGGAAAACTCTTTCAGGGGACCTGATGGAGTATTCCTCCTTTTCTGGTCCATCTCCAGGTTTTTATATGGCAGGATGAGATCCAGCCATTGGTAATTAAAGACCAAAGGATTCAAGCCTGTTTTTTTTTTTTTTTCAGCTTCAGCTTTTCAGTGAGAAGAGCAAACAGCCCATTGTTGCTAAATCATAGTTTTGTGTTCAGTGTCCTTCCACAAAGCCTAAAAACCCCTTATGCTGTGTTTGTACAGACTAATGGCCAATTTTGCAGCTTTCAGAAACTGGATGTACACTCCAGTAATGTGGCTAAAGACAAATGATTCTGGGCAAAACCTATCATTAAAACTTCATTTTATCTAAAAAAAAAAAAAAAAATGAAAATAATCCTGAGTTAGTATTTTAATCCATTTTAACTGTTAAATACTACCAACCAGAACAAGTTGTTTTTCACACAAAATTGAACCTTTCAAATGTAATTTGTAAAGGACTATGCAACTCTTCTAATAGGCAGAGCAAAAATTATGCTCCTAAATATTTCTACCTAGCTTTCCGTGTAGCTGTAGAGTAGGAATCAATATGCCTCTACATGCTTTGTATAAACTGTTGCACTCAAAAGAGCTTTTACCCTTAAAAAAAGGTCCTAGTTCTCACATATTCCACCAGCAAGTAATACAAGCTGCAAATCCAAGATCCATATTGACAAATAACACCACATATGTATTGTTTTGAATACAACAGATTTAGTTGTGTTCCACTGCATTGCAGTTAGCTGTTGTACTGCTAACAGGTTAATACACTACAGAGCTAAATACTTCATTAGGAAATAGTATCAGAGATTTACAAGACAAACCCAATAATTAACCAAATCCAATAACATACCCTACTCCTCCATCAGTGTTCTTGGCAGGGAAAGACTTGTACCAATGGCCAAACCCAGAGGCAAAGCAGGCAAGTGCTCTGCAAGCTTCTCCTATCAAAGTCTGGTGACATTCCTTAATCCTGACTCAGACCACCCTATCGTAGTATAATCCTAAACCCAATACAGTTCAGTCCTGACTGCAACAGCCATACGGCTTTGTCAAGGTCTTTCAACTATGACTTGTAGCAACTCCTTCTGTTCCAGTCCTGGGACTCTGACACAGCTTAGCTAATGGGTCTGATCCTGGACAATAAAAGTAAGTATGAGATAAAATAAGCTAAGGCCTGAATGGGGATACCTACTGGATAGCAACAGAAGTGACAAACAGAGAAGCTAATACCAAAAATCTGAAGAGAAACCAAAGGAGACAAGAACACATCCTTGATAAAAACAGTTTAATAAACTCTTGAAAATGACAGTGATATGCAGAATATTTTAAAACCTAGAATGAGAAAATGAGTTTTGAAAATTAGGAAGTCTTTGTAAAAACACCTATTGATAAATAGCAGGTATGGGGGGATACTTGTAAATTTACAATGTGAAGTTAGCAAATTCAGATTACATGTTTTATAAACTGTTAAAGGATGAACATAAACATTATTTTGTCAATATTTTTTTAATAAATCATGAAGTGGAGAGGTACCGGAAGACTGGAATACAACAAACTCAGTACCAGTCTTCAAAACAAGAAGGAAAAGAGATCCCCCAATTACCCTCCTGTAAGTCCTTAGTGAAATAATAAAAGATATATTTTCATTAAAAAAAAATCACTAAACATCTGAAAGGTAACAGTCATGAGACATAAACAGCACTGGGAGATTATAAAATATAAATCTTGCCAGACAAATGTGATTGCTCTTTTCTGACAGAATTGCAAAAATTAATGGTTGAAGGGATCAGATATGATGTAATATATTTGGATTTTAGTAAAGAATTTGAGACTGTGCCTTGTAAAATCTTAATAGAAAAATAATTGGAATCAGTTTGGATATTTCAATCATGAAGACTGAAAACTGACAGAACTATAAACACAGGAAAATAATAAATGGTCATGTATGAAGTATGAAGCAGATATCTAGTGATTCTACCAGGACGAGTGCCAGGTCTCATTTTGTTTAACATTTTCACTGATGATCTGGAAGACGGAGAAATCAGCATGTTACTAAAAGTCACAGATATATTGGGAGAGCTGCAAATACAATACAGGCAGACAAAGGAACTTACTACTTTCTTCATGGCCACATCATAAGCAAAATCATGGCCGTAGCCTATTAACCTATTCTGAGTGACAAATGGTTTTTCAAACCAAAATGCTTTCTACCAAATCCAGATCCCAGCACAACTTGTGGCAAAGAGCTCTCTTTATATTTTGCAGTAACGATTGTCCAGATCAGAGGTGGTGTTGTCTTCTCCAAACAACCCTACATCAAAGAGATACAAGGGAGATTGAGAAAAAGCTGGATTTTTCTTTTTTTGCAAACCCAGTGACTTCTTTTGGTTTTTTTACGTGGTTTGAATTTCTATGTTGCTCTAAAGTATTTACACGGACATAATATGCATGTCCGTTTTTTTAATTCAACAGCATTATGTTCAAATTTCAATCTGTAAATGGCTATTTTAACTATTCTAATGGCTAAAAGGGAAGTGATGACACATCAAGGTTCTACTTGTGCCTTTTAGGAAACATTACCATATGGCACAGCCCAGAAAGGGGATGGAAATAAGTGGTTATTAGTGCCTGGACAGAAGGGCATGGCTAATGACATTTTGGAGGTACTTGATTGGTTACAGACTGATGCCATTATTATTATTTATGGGTTTCAGAGTAGCAGCCGTGTTAGTCTGCATCCGAAGAAGTGGGCTGTAGCCCACGAAAGCTTATGCTCTAATAAATTTGTTAGTCTCTAAGGTGCCACAAGTACTCCTGTTCTTATTATTATTTATGTTGCTCTAAAATCTAGAGGCCCGCATTCCCTGAAAATTAGGCCTGATATAAATGACAAACTGAAACCACAAAAGGATAAATATGTGAAACACTTCAGAGACGGTATGGATCCTTTCTATTACTTAACCAAGATAACTGATCCTCCACAGATGTCATAGACTGAGCCCAGAACACAGAGGCCAAAACATGGCTGATGGAAGCAATCCCAAGCTCCTTCCTGCTCTTCTAACATTGAAAATTGACAGAATTCTACCCAAAACCTGTCTAGGATGTTGTGTCACACATAGTTTGTTACACTGAGAAGATAAAATCACAGGGCAGGAAAGGCCCTCACGCTGTCATTTAGCATGTCCCCTCTTGCTGAGGCAGGATTAAGTATACGCAGACCATTTCTAACAAATGTTTGTGTAACCTGAACTTAAAAATCTCCAAGACAGTAACCTGTTCCAGTGCTTAGCTCTCCTTATAGTTAGAAACCTTTTCCTTACATTGAAAATAAATCTCACTTGCTGCAAATTAAGCCAACTACTTCTTGTCCTACCTCTTTCTAACCACCTTTACATATTTGAAGACTGTCATGATGTCCCCCTCCGCCTTCTCTAAACATGCCTAATTCTTTTAATCTTTCCTTATAGACCAGGCTTTCTAAACCTCTTATTTTTGTTGCTCTCCTTTGGACTTTCTCCAATCTGACCACATCTTTATTAACGTGCAGCCCCCAAACCTGGGCAGACTAGTCCAGCGGAGGCCTTGGCAGTGCCAACTAGCGGGGATAACTCCTCCGCAATGACACGCCTGTTAACGCTGCTCTCCCATCCCACAGCGACATTGGCCTTTTGGGCAACATCCCCGCCTTGTTCACTCGCAGTCACTTGGCGGCGCGGCGCGGCGCAGCGCGCTCTGACCCCCGCCCCGTGCCGCTCACTGACCCCAGCACGGGGCTCCATTTGCCTCGGCCCTTGGGCGCTCGGATCCGGGCAGGCACGGCCCCGCAAGCCCGCCCGCCCCACAGCGCGGCCGGGAGCTGCTCGCGGGAAGGGTGCGGCCGGGGCGGGTTCACACCCACCGGCGTGTCAGGGACTTGGTCTGACACGGGCACGTATCGCCCGGGCCCCAAGGCCTGACTCGGGCCGCCAGGCCTGTCGCCCTCCCGCCGCCTGGGAGCCGGGCCGAGCCCCGCAGAGCCTGAGGCGGGCGGGCATTGGGCTCCCCACAGGCCGCGGGCGGCTGCTCCGGCCAAGCCCCGCCCTGTTAGCACCGCCCTCCGCCCATCTGGAGCCCGCGCGCGGCCGGGGGGGAGTGAGCCAGAGGGGGCGGGGCTAGGAGGCGGAGCCGTGGTCGGGGCGCGCTCTCAGCTCTGGTGGGGGCGGGGCTGCGCAGGCCCAGTAGATGCGGAACTCGGAGCGCCGGGTGGCGCGCGGGGCGCTGACTGCAGGGCTCCGGCAGGCGGCGCTGCTGAGAGGAGCGAGGCGGTTCCCTCCCCTCCCGGGCTGCGCGGAGGAGGGGCACTCGGAGGGAGGGGCGCTCTAGGGGTGAGGGCGTGCCTGGGGCTCTCTCAGAGGAAGGGGTGTATGGGGCGACGGGGTGCATGGGGGTGGGGTGCTCTAGGGGTGAGGGGGTGGCACTCTTAGAGGGAGGGGTGCACGAGGCGAGGAGGGGTGCTCTTGGGGTGAGGGGATGCACAGGGTGGGGGCACTGAGGGAGGGGGGCATGGGGGTGGGGCATGCTCAGAGGGAGGGGTGCACGAGGCGAGGAGGGGTGCTCTTGGGGTGAGGGGATGCACGGGGTGGGCACTGAGGGAGGGGTGCATGGGGCATGGGGGTGGGGCATGCTCAGAGGGAGGGGTGCACGAGGCGAGGAGGGGTGCTCTTGGGGTGAGAGGATGCACAGGGTGGGGGCACTGAGGGAGGGGTGCATGGGGCAAGGGGTGCATGGGGGTGGGGCATGCTCAGAGGGAGGGGTGCACGAGGCGAGGAGGGGTGCTCTTGGGGTGAGGGGATGCACAGGGTGGGGGCACTGAGGGAGGGGGGCATGGGGCATGGGGGTGGGGCATGCTCAGAGGGAGGGGTGCACGAGGCGAGGAGGGGTGCTCTTGGGGTGAGGGGATGCACGGGGTGGGCACTGAGGGAGGGGTGCATGGCCGTGGGGCACGCTCAGAGGGAGGGGTGCTCTTGGGGTGAAGGGGTGCATGGCGTGAGGTGCTCTCGGTCTGGCACTGTGACTGCCTGGCTTCCACATTGGGCCCCTTTGGCTCTGCTCACAAGTAACATTTGTGTTTGTTTACAGAAGGTGGTGGGGCAAGAGAACCAGCCCCTAATCCCAGCTGTCCAGTAGCAGTAGTCAGCCCCTAGGGGGCCTCATGTCCCAACCCAGCTCTCCTGAGGGCCTAGCCACAAGCTCCTGCCCCGCTGCAGATCAGGTCTCAGCAGGGAACACCATGTGGGCCGACATCAGGGCATTGCTGCCCAACACTAAGGAAGACCTGAAATTGGACTTCAGCGAGAAAGTGGAGGAAAGTGTCATCTCACTGCTGCAGCAAGCTAGAGACCTTCTCTATGGAACTGGAAGCCTCTGCTCTGGAAGCACAAGGGAAACCTGCTTACAAGTCAGTGAAATAATAATAGATTACTCTTGGGAAAAGCTTAATATTGGGACTTGGAGAGATGTGGACAAGGACTGGCGACGAGTCTATTCTTATGGCTGCCTTTTCAAAGTACTGTGTATGTGTAGTGAGCAAGGCACCATAGCAGATACAATTCGGGTCTGTGACATGGGACTGCTGATGGGAGCATCCATATTGGATAACATCCTGGTTAGGATAATTAATGTCCTTCAGAAGCATCTGACGTATGGGAAACGGTCTGCTGAAGAAGACACAAAGGAGTCATGTAGAAAGGTAGCAGCTCTCAATGTTCTTGCCCACCACTGTATTACATACAGAGAGAACAGGAACTGGTGATTCCAGCAAATAACTAGATCCCAAAATCCAGGCTGGGTCAAGGATCTTGGGGAGTAAATCATGTAACTGGGCCTCTCTCGTTCTTGGGTAAAAGCAGAGATCTCAGACAATGCAAATGAGATGAGCTTTACAGAGGCAGAAGATGATGCTTTTATGCAATCATTCCTCTTTTTTTTGTTTACATGGAACTTTTCATCCTGTTTTCTCAGTTTATTTGCAGATCTAAAGGTATTCTGTCCCATTTTTTATCTACTTCTTGCTTATATCATCCTCTGGTTTCCCAATTAATGGGAGGCCTCTATCACACTTTTGTGGTACCTTCCATTCAAGGATCTCAGTCAAAGGATCTTACAAACATGAATGAATTGATCCTTGCAGGCCCTATAAATGAGAATCATCACCATTCTGTGCCTCAGTTTCTCCATCTGTAAAATGGAGATGTGATGTGCCAGAGGTCACACAGTGAGTCAGTGGCAAAGACAGGAAAAGAGTGTCTCTGGGTTCCCAGTCCTGGGATTCACAAAATCACTCTTCCTGCATACACATAACTACTTTGATACACTGTAAGAGCTGCCACTTGCAGCAGCTCTCAGTGCAGCCTGGCGAATTTCTTGTATATTTTACTTTTTTTTTTATTTGGTGACCAGCTGAAATCTCTCTTCCTTTTCTGCTTCTGTTCCTATTCCATATCCTGCTTCTGGGGAAAGAGCTGATGATTGCAGCCTCCATAAGTCAGTCCACCAGCTACTAATTGTGAGATTTTTGTGAGACACTGCAGGCTGTTCCATTGACATGCAATACAAAGAGGCAGGGCAAGCAACACAAAAGGGAGGTCAACTTCCCCGCACACTCACCAGTATGCCTGAGGGAGGCTGTAAATCTGGCTTCTCCATCCATATGCGCTTAGGACATAAGAGCAGTTTACTTTAGACTCCTGGGTATTTTGGGAAGTCTTTGCAGGTTGGAGGAGTGCTGAGGATTTTATCCCCGTTCTGCTTAAGAACATAAGAATGGCCATACTGGGTCAGACCAAAGGTCCATCTAGCCCAGTATCCTGTCTTCTGACAGTAGCCAATGCCAGGTGCCCCAGAGGGAATGAACAGAACTGGGAATCATCAAGTGATCCATCCCCTGTCGCCCATTCTCAGCTTCTGGCAAACAGAGGGTAGGGACACCATCCCTGCCCAACCTGGCTAATAGCCATTGATGGCCCCATCCTCCATGAATTTATCTAGTTCTTTTTTGAACCCCGTTGTAGTCTTGGCCTTCACAACATCCTCTGGCAAGGAGTTCCACAGGTTGACAGTAGCTTTTCCCTCTTTATGTTACATCCTCAGTTCAAGTGATTTCAGCATCTCCTTTGCTGGGAGAGACTCACACTGTTTTTAACATACATGTTTTCTGATGTAATAAAGGGCAGGTTACTTTGTTGTGCTAAAAAAATCCCTGTGTTTCAGAAAATCCGGAATGACCACACGACTGTTCCATCAATAAAGTCAGAAGAAGTTATTCCACGGCTCCACTGCCCTTCTCTAGAGCATTTCAGAGATAATTATATGATTCCACAAAAGCCTGTCATCCTGGAGGGTATTGTTGACCACTGGCCATGTATGAAGAAATGGAGGTGAGGACAAGAGCTTAAAAACAGCTTCATCTGTGGAAAAGAAAAATTGTGGTATTAAGATGCATACAAACCTCACTGCTCATTACTTTGCTGCCTGCATCCTTGGTCTCTCTGGTTGGCTGGCTTTTGAGAGCAGAGGCCTTCTCTGCATATTAGTCTTGTAAATTGCCTACCAGACTTCAGGTGCTGTGTAAATAGAAAATAATTAATAATAATATTCCAAGCAATGCAGCTTCCACCTCTCCTCTTAGGGATACTCTTTCTGGCAAATGGGTGTCTCAGGAAGTGTTGTTTACATGCCATCAGGCATGAGCGGCGCATCCAATAAGCTGGGGACGGCTGTGACCCCCCACAAACAGCCCCGCGTGGCCCCACCCACACTTATTGCCGAAGCCCCCTACTGCTTGCCCTTTTCCCCCTTGGCCCCAGACCAGACTGGCTGCTCCTCTTCAGTGCTGCTGGGGCTGCCCAGCAGGGGAGTGGGGTGGCTGGAGGCACTGGGGCTGCCCACCCTGTGGTTGGGGGAAGTGGGGGGGGGGGGGCGCGTACCGCCCACCCTGTGCTCGGGAGGGGCGGGGGGGCGCCTGCCCTACCCTTGGAGGGACTGTGCACCGCCCGCCCTGCGCTCGTGGGCAGGTGGGGGCTGCACGCTGCCCGCCTGATGATTGGGACAGGGGGGCTCTGGCGGGGGAAGGGGACCGGGGCCGCAGGGGAGGGCAGGGGTGGTAGGGGCTAGCCTCCCCCAGCCAGCGGTTCACCCGCCGCCCATGCCATCAGGTAAATGCTCCACTGGAGTGCTCAGGATGTTTCCATAATCATCTTAGTCAGGACAAAGGCAGCTGCTCTGTGACACTAATGTTCTTTGTTCACAAAACCCTCTCAGAAAATGGATTTCCCATCTGACATCCAAACCAGGAAAAATAATGAAAATGTTAAAGCTAAGATTGAAAATAATGGAACCTGCTTTCTTCCAGTCTGGATTATCTCCGTCAAATCGCCGGCTGCCGCACTGTCCCTGTGGAAGTGGGTTCCCGGTACACCGATGAGGAATGGTCTCAGACACTCATGATTGTCAATGACTTCATCGATCAGTATATCGTGAACAAGGTCTGTTACTTTCACATTGTTTTATCTCCTGACAAAGTCTGGTATTGGACTGGGGAATTCTGTCCTAGACACACTTGGCAAAGGATATTAGAACAGAGAGCTGCTTGCACAATACCCGACACCAGAGGTCCCAAACTGTGGGGCGTGCCCCCTTGGGGGGCACAGAGGAACGTTTCGGGGCCCCGGCTGCCAGCCACATGCCCGGCCGAGGCCTCGCCCCTGCCCCCAGCTATGGCTCCAGCCTGGGCATCTTTACCTCTGTCTGCTACGGGGGGAGGAAGAGGGTGGACAGGGGTAAGGAGGGGAGCAAGGTAAAAAGTTTGGGGACAGCTGTCTTACACGAGTCATGGTGCCTGAAATATTTTTAGGAATTGGAAGTCCCCAATTTGCACCACTGACTCGCTTTCTCCTTATCTAGATGTTAATGTGCAGCGACTGGAATTTTAGGAGTTTTTCTAGGCATTGAGCAGGTAACTTAAGACCACCCCTCTTCTGGGATGCCCCATGTGGGAGGGATAGTTCAGTGGTTTGAGCATTGGCCTGCTAAACCCAGGGTTGTGAGTTCAGTCCTTGAGGGGGCCATTTAGGGAACTGGGGTAAAAAACTGTCTGGGGATTGGTCCTGCTTTGAGCAGGGGGTTGGACTAGATGATCTCCTGAGGTCCCTTCCAACCCTGATATTCTATGATTCTAGTTACATATATATTGATCTGTGTGTGACTATCAATGAACAATCTAAAACTTTGCCTGTTTAAAGGGTGAATCCCTGGCCATAGGGGGGATTTTACAGGCCTGCTGGTTTTGATCGTTGCACAGATTCCATCAGGAGACTCATCCCGCGACTGTTCTTTGTGCTCTTCACAGCATATTTGCTCCTCCACTTTCCCATGAGTCTTGTATGTGACTCACTGAAACTGTGAGGATGTTAGTGTGACTAGAAAACAAACTCATCCCTTGGTCATATTCACTGATATTACAGATAATATGGGTGTGGAGCTGTAGAGGCCTCATCCTGCTATTGCATAGATCCCTTCTCTGAAGCTTCTGTTACAGGTAGAACAAGGACTCTAGAAAATCTCTCACCATTTCTTCCCCCTTTTTGCCCTCCATCTCTGGAGCAGTCATTCTGTCCCAGATGGTACTATATCCGCCTGGCCTGACCCTGTCTAGTGAAGGCCAGGTGCCTCAGACCAAGCCCCCCATAATCACCAGTACTGTTCCTCTAATTGATTATGGTGCTTTGTGAGATCTCATAAGATCCAATTTCACTGCAACCTGTAACAAGGGATGTGAAGAAATGGGACATCAGATTATATACTAAACATCCCGGCACTGTGGCACAAGCATCAGGATCAGAAGTCTCCGAGCTGGCAGGACCACATATCTCCAGCAAGAGGAGCATTTACAGCCAAAATAGTCAGTTATTATTCAGTTGACTCTAGCATTTTGGAATAAATTATGCCAGTAATTGACTTTATTTATAAGTAACTTTCATAAATGTGAAGCCAGACCCTATAAATCATTATTCATTCTCTTTCTCTCTCCTGTAATTCCAGAATAGCATTGGATACCTTGCCCAGCATCAACTTTTTGATCAGGTAAATCTAAAAATGAATATTTTTTTTCAGCTTGCTGTAGAGACAAGGGAATATCTTTCACTGGATCAACTTCTGTTGGTGCAGGCTAGTCTACACTAAAAGCTACATCAGCACAGCTGCACCGCTGTAGCATGTCTGGTGAAGACGCTCTATGCCAGAGGGAGAGGCCTCTCCTGTCAGCATAATAAATCCACTTCCATGAGAGGCAATAGTTGTCCTGCCGACATAGCGCTGTCCACACCGGTGCTTAGGTTGGTGTAACTTACATCGCTCAGGGGGTGGCTTATTCACACCCCTTATTCACACCCCCTAGCACCGGCTTCAGCCCGCAGCCGGAGCCCCAAGACCCGCTACCCACCCCCTCCTCGGCCAGAGTTGTTGCAGGCTGACCAAAACCCTTAGGCCTCCCCCCACCTGCCTGGAAGAGTTCTGGGCCAGCTGCAGCCACGCTGCGCCTCCCCAGCCCAGACCCCAAGCCGCCCTGGGAAAAGTGTCTCTAAGTTCCAAAAGAAGATTTTGATATGCCCCATGCAGGTTCCGGGGCGGCTGAGGAGGCGGTATTTGCTACTGAGCTTTCTGGGTTCATCAGTAATCTCCCTGGAGTCCAGGGAGATTACTAATGAACCCAGGAAGCTGAATAGCACATACCACCTGCTCAGCAGCCCCTGAACCTGCATGGGGCATATCAATCAAAAACTTCCCCCCAAAGCCCTGCAACCAGACGTCTGGTGGCCGCAGTAGCGCCATAGGAGGCACAGATACCCTGTATACCTGT
Source organism: Emys orbicularis (assembly GCF_028017835.1). Classification (NCBI taxonomy): domain Eukaryota; kingdom Metazoa; phylum Chordata; order Testudines; family Emydidae; genus Emys; species Emys orbicularis. The sequence continues at coordinate 588,996 of NC_088692.1, read as the reverse complement.
TGCCCATGCCCCGAGTGACGTAAGTTATACTGAAGTAAGTGGTAGTGTAGACCTGGCCTTAGAGAGAGAAGCTTTCAAGCCACACAGGGCTCTTTTTCAGGTCTGGAAAAGGAACTCCCAGTGTCAGAGCAAAATGCAAGGTGGGACAGATTGTTTAGCATAAGTAGTTAGCACATGCTGTAAAGCAGTGGTTCTCAACCATGGGTCTGGGCCCCACTGGTTTCAGGAGGTCCGCCAGGCTGGCATTAGACTTGCTGGGGGCCCAGGGCAGAAAGCCAAAGCCCCACTGTCTGGGGTTGAAGCCGAAGCCTGAGCAACTTAGCTTCATTGGGCCCCCTGTAGCGTGGGACCCCAGGCAATTGCCCTGCTTGCTATCCCCTAATGCTGGCCCTGGCTTTTATATGCAGAAAAACAATTGTTGTGGCATAGACGGGCCATGGAATTTTTATAGCATGTTGGGGGTGGGGGGGGGGAGGCTTAGAAAGAAAAAGGTTGAGAACCCCCGCTGTAAGGGACCACTTAAGGTAGAGTGGCTTGTTAACACTTCTGCAGTCATAGGATGAAAAGAGGGGGCTAGTGGGTTACAGACTGTTGTAATGAGCCATAAATCCAGTGTCTCTGTCAGTCCATGATTTTTGGTGTCTAGCAGAGTAATGAATTTAAGCTCCCAGGCTCATCTTTAGAAGGTGTTGTGTAGGTTTCCTTTGAGGCTGAGGACTGAGGTCAGAGATAGAATGACCCCTTTGTATGTTCGCCCACAGGTGATAGGGTGGTTTTGTCTTTTATCATTTTCCTGTGAGTTCAGTCGAGAGCGCAGTGATTGTCTGGTTTATTGTTTTGGGGGCATTTAGTGCCCTGAAGCATGTGGGGGCATGTGTAGGATCCATGGATCTTGAATGATATATTGGGAGGGGTCTTGATCATTGTAGCAATTAAGATATGTCTGCAGGTTTTGCATCTGTTGTTCTGGCAGGGCCTGGTGCTGCTTTGATTTGGTGTGTCCTGCTCTGTTGTGAGCTTGCGTCTGATGATGAGCTTGGAGAGGTTGGGGGTGGAAGGAAAGATTTCTTTCAGGATGGGGTTCCCATCGAGTATGGGTTGTAGCTGTTTGATGATATCCAGAATGGGTTCCAGTGTGGGGTGGTAGGTGACAACTAGGGGTGTGCGATCAGAGGGGGGTTTATTTCTGTACCGAAGCAGGTTCTCTCAGGGTATTTGAGTGTCCCATTCCATGATGCGATCTATTTCTCTGATGGAGTGTCCTTGTTTGGTGAAGGCGGTTTTGAGTGTGTTAAGGTGTGTATCCCAGACATTCTCCTCAGAGCATGTTCTGTGGTAGCTGAGTGCCTGGCTGTAGATAACAGATTTCTTGGTGTGTTTGGGGTGGTTACTGGATCTGTGAAGGTAGGTGCGGTGATCCAGTGCTTACTTGTATATGGTTATCTATAGGATTCCATTATTATTAAACGTAATCAGTGCCCAGGAAGTTGATGATAGTGTGGAAGTATTCCAGAGAGAGTTTAATGTATGGGTGGTGGTGGTTAAAGTTGTGGTGGAAATCTATGAGGGAGTTTAAGTCATGTGTCCAGAGGATGAAAATATCATTGATGTATCTCAGGTATATCATTGGTTTTGTGGTGCATTTGTCCAGAAATTCTTCTTCAAGGTGGCCCATGAAGAGGTTGGCTTATTGGGGAGCCATCCTAATACCCATGGCTGTTCCAACAGTAAGGACAAAGTGTTTGTTGTTGAATGTAAAATTGTTCTGGGTAAGGCTGAAATGGATGAATTTGGCGATGTGTTTGGGATGGACCTCTGAGTGTTGTCCATTGTCTTGTAAATGTTTGAGGCAGGCAGCAGTGCCATCATTGTGAGGGATGTTGGCGTATAAGGAAGTGACATCCATGATGACAGCCATCCAACACACAAAGAAGTGGAACAGGCCACCCAAATACCCTGAGAGAACCTGCTTCAATACAGAAATAAAACCCCCTCTGACTGCACACCTCTAGTTATTCCCACCACCTCACACTGGAACCCATATGGGGTATCATCAAACAACTACAACCCACACTCAATAGGGACCCCATCCTATGCAGTGAATACTGTTGCAAAGAACTCATTTTGCTTCTCCACAAGGGCCTTATCTTCCTGGAGTGCTCCTTTGGCACCTTGATCATCCAGTGGCCCCATTGATTGTTTGGCAGACTTCCTGCTTCTCATGTACTTACAAAAAAATGTTTGCTGTTAGTTCTTGCATCTTTTGCTAGTTGCTCTTCAAATTCTTTTTTGGCATGCCTAATTATACTTCTGCACTTGATTTGCCAGAGTTTATGCTCCTTTCTATTTTCCTCAGTAGGATTTGACTTACTATTACTCTGCTGTGTAGCCAGGGTGGCATTTTTTTGGTCCTCTTGATGGTGGGGTTGTTTTTTTGTTTTTTTTTTGGGGGGGGGGGGCGGCAGGGTTATATATTTAGTTTGAGCCTCTATTATGGTGTATTTTTCTGTGAATCCCCTTTTTGAAGTTAGTATGTTTCTTTGGGATTTCCTCCCTACAAGGATATTAAATTTGATTACATTATGGTCACTATTACGAAGTGGTTCAAGTATATTCACCTTTTGGACCAGACCCCGTGTTCCACTTAAGGCTAAATCAAGAATTGCCTCTCCCTTTCTGAGTTATAGGACTGGCTGTTCCAAGAATCAGTCATTAATGGCATCTAAAAAATTTATCCCTGCATCCCTTCCTGAGGTGACAATATAGGAAATCCCCCATTATTATTGGGGTTTCTGTTTTTATAGCCTCTCTAATCTCCCTGGTGATTTCACAATCACCATCCTGGTCAGGTGGTCAGTAATATATTCCTACTGCTATACTCTTACTATTCAAGCATGGAATTTCTACCCCTAGAGATTCTATGGTAGTTTGATTCATTTTAGATTTTTAGTATATTTGACTTTACTTTCTTTCACATATAGTCCCACACCCCTCCACTAGTGCGGCCTGCTCTGTCATTTCTGTATATTTTGTACCCTGGTATTATTGTATCCCATTGATTATCATTGTTCCACCAAGTTTCTGTGATGCCTCTTTGTCCTTTGACTGTTTTTCTTCAGATCTTACTGTACTTTTTATCAACTTCTATCCTATCCTCTTTGTTAGGATATAGAGTATCCCCTTTAATAAATCCTCCACTAAGGAAGGTCTCTGTCCAAACCATGTGGTCCTCTGCGCCCGTCGGCTTTCTCCCAGCACATGGGTCGTACTGAGGATCTCAGTTGCAGCCTGGACACTCTGTTAGTTGGAAGGAGACTCTGTATTCTCCATAATGTTTTAGGATTTCCCACCTGCACCGTAACTTGAAGGGATAGGGAGGTCTGTAACTCTACCCTGGATCCATCCTGTTTAGTGTGGTGGTACCTTTTCAGTAGTGAGAAAATCCAGTCTTTGTAATGCTTTGTGACCATGTCATGTTGCTTGTGTGTGTGAATATAACTTGAGCAGCAGCTCTGCACCCAGGAAATAAAACGGTTGGAAATTTGGGCAGGGAACAGTCTCTACAAGCAATCAGTTCAGCTGCACCACAGTAGGCAACAGGCTTCATTTCATCATCTACTCCCTGTGTGTTCAGATAAACAGAACTGGTAGCAGTCTGTAGTAGTGGCACCTAGTGACTTCCCTGGTGCTAGTCTCATTTACAGAGATCTTTCTCTGCTCGTGGCGAGACTAGACAAGAGGGTTGGAATGACTCTGGATTGTGTATTGATTTAAAGTAAGCCAGGGATCACTTTCTGTTGCTGATCACGTGTCCCTGATCATTGTCACCACTGCGGGATAGGTGACTCGGCTTCTGAAACTCCAGGGACTGTGGCCCCACTTCTAGGGGCTGCTGTCCCTACTCTCTACCCATCTTCAGAAAGTAAACTGTTCTTCTCTCCGCTTGTGCAGTTACTTCTGAACCTTCCTTCCAGTTTGCTAGAGGGAGATGTGTCTGGTGAGGGGTGTATACTGGGGTGACACAAGGGTCAGACTGAAGGATGGGGAGGAGGGGTTAATTTCATAGTTCAAGAGCAATCTGCTCCTCTGCTAAGACACATGCATTACCACCATGCTGACTCATTCTTGTAATTCTCATTCCCCTGTTTCCTCTACCTCCTCTCTATTTTGGCATCCTTCATCTTGTCATGTCTCCACTTACATTGTAAGCTCTCTGGCCAGGGACGCTGTCGGTATCTGTACAGTGCCCAGCAGCATGGTGGCTTGATCCTGAGGGCAGCCTTTGCATGCTATCACAATACAAATAACTAGTGAGCAGGTCTCAGCCCATGAGTAAAGACACTTCTAACAATTATGCGAAAGGAGGAGGTGGGAACAGGGGAAGAAGGAAAAATAATTAAATTGTAACAATAAAAAGAAAAATCCTAACTGCCCCAGGGGAAGTAGGAAGAAAAACTAAACCTTTGGTGTTTCTTTGACAAGAACTGTCTGAGGTGTTCAGATACTGTAATGATGGGAAGGGTATGAAACCCTGGGCAGACTGAGGAAGAGGAGAATGGGCAAGTGTGTATTGTGATTGGGAGAAAGGGAGGGGGAAAGGCAGGACATTTTTTTAAAAGAGTAGATTAAATATGTTAATTTTATTTCAGAGTTCTATTAAGATGCAAAAGATTTTAATAAAGAACTTGATCAGCATGCTATTAACATAGTCAATTCACTAATAAAACAATATTTTCATTAGTGTTTCTGTGTTTTGAGTTTAACTGCTAAAGAAGAAAATTTCTCTGCAGAATTAAAAACATTCCCATAGATTTTGGCTTTACATTACAGTAGTTTGGGGACCTTTCCTACAGATCTTCAGTGGCCCTTCTCTTCTGCCGACCCTGTTGAACAATCCAACCTTTGTGGTTTATTTAACCAGCTGGTTTATAATTTTGGAACTATGATTTACATGGGCTGTCTCACTTCTCTCCATTGTATTGATCTAAGTGACGTTGTTCGCACTTTGAGATAGGGCCTGGTCTTCTGTTCTGGACATGCCATCCATATTGACGCTGCTCTGCACATCAGCACACGCATGCTCTCATTGTGTACTTTTACATAAGAACTTAAGAACAGCCACACTGGGTCAGACCTAAGGTCCATCTAGCCCAGTATCCTGTCTTCCAATACTGGCCAATGCCAGATGCCCCAGAGGAAATTAATAGAACTGGCAATCATCGAGTGATCCATCCACTGCTGTCCAGTACCAGCTCCTGGCAAACAGAGGCTAGGTAGGAACACCATCCCTGCCCATCTTGGCTAATAGCCATTGATGGACTTATCCTCCATGAACTTACCTAGTTCTTTTTTTAACCCTGTTATAGTCTGGGCCTTCACAACATCCTCTGGCAATGAGCTCCACAGGTTGGCTGTGCGTTGTGTGAAGAAATTCTTCCTTTTGTTTGTTTTAAACTTGCTGCCTATTAATTTCATTTCTGTGTTGTTGTTGGTTATTGGGAGTAGATCCCAGAACTGAAGCAGGATATTTGCATCCCTGATTACTGCAGCCTGGGGGAAGGGGAAGAAGATAACATCACCATTAATGCTTGGTTTGGCCCAGAGGGAACCATCTCACCTCTTCATCAAGATCCACAGCAAAATTTCTTAGTCCAGGTCTGTACTCTGTTTTTTTTAATGACTGCATAACCCGAGTGTAACTTTAACAATACAGCTAGAACGTACATAAGTATTAGAGACAAGGGTAGCTAAAGGCTTGATTGATAAGAGTGGCATGTGTGAATAGTTTACCATGTCTCTGTTGTGTTTACCACCTTTGCATCTCAGCATCTGACAGATGTTAACAGATTTATGCTGTCAACGCCCGGTGAGGTAGGGAAGTATTATTTATCTCCATTTTACAGGTGAGGAACCCAGGCACAGAAAGGAGAAGTGAGTTTCCCAAGGTCACACCTGGAGTCCATGGCAGAGCTGGGAAGAACCCATTTCTCCAGATTCCCTGCATGGGGCATTATCCATAAAACCTTCCTTTTCCTCTCTAGGATGCAGCAGAGTTTTGTGTGAATTTATACCACACGGGCAAATAACACCATCAGCCCTGATTATCTTATGAAATAGCTCTTTGTACTTCCATGAAAATTCAGAGTTTAAACCGTGTTCTCACCCTAGCCAAATTAGTGCTAATCTCAGATAAAAGAAAGATTATTGCTGGTAGGTTTATTAACGTTTACATTACAGAAGCACCCAGAGGCTCCGATCAGGATTGGGGCTACTTTGTACTAGCGCAGCACAAACACATGAAGATTGCCTGCCCAGAGTTTACAATTTAAGATGTTCAACTGTGAGTTTGTTTACAGGCTGGAGACCTCAGAGTTGCTCTTTTCTCCCCTTCAAACTCTTAACAGACACGTCAGCCAATGCACTAAGACAAATATAGCTATTGCATTCTTTCACATTGCTTTCAGCTGAGCCATATAACTGAGGCCCTGGCTATTTGTGCCTGTTAATGAGAAGGGGTGTTAGCCCTACTTACCTAAGTACACTACATTTCAATTAGAGATTGTATTCTTTATCACTTACTTTTCTAAAAATGGCTGTTTAGAATTGCCATGCAGTTAAACAGCTGCCATGTTCCACCCAGCAGTGACTGCATTTTGATAGGAAGAATTCCCTAATGTATACAGATTGCAAAGGATACTGGGATCTTTCTGGAGGAAAGGCCTTGCATAGGGTAGTATTGTGAGGGAAAATCTGGATGCCTTGTCGTGCTCCAACCAGCCTTGTGACACTTGTGCCTTGAGAAGAGGAGATTCTCAGTCAGTGAATGGGGAGTGGAGTATTGTGGGCAGCAGGGGACCTCATAGCCCCAGTTTTAGTTCAACTGCTTCTCTTTTCCCAGTGTTGCCTAAGGCCTGGCTATGAATTTCCAGATCGCCTCAAGGCATCGTAAGCAGGCAAAATCAATATGAAAGAAATTCAGTGTCAAGTCTCTTCCAGATACAGTGACTCAGCAGAAACTTCGGCAGTATCAAACCTTTCTTGGAGACCACCATACTTACAGTTGATGAGGATAATGAAAATTTCTGGAAGTGATTAAAGGCTGCCACTCTTTTGACATGTGCTGAGTCCATTGACTATGTCACCTGCCATCACCAAGATTGGTTTGATGAGAATGATGCTGAAATTCAGGGCCCGCTCAACCAGAAAAGAAAAGCTCATTGCATATGGCAAAACGACGTATCACATCTAAAGAAGAAAGAGTCATACAAGCAACTCAAGACTGAAGCCCAAAGGAAAATCCGTGACATCAAAAACAAGTGGTGGTGAGAAAAGGCCAAGAAGATTGAGCTTTCCGCTCATAAACATGACATGAGGAGCTTTTTTCAGGCAATAGGGGCCATTTACAGTCCATGCCCCCATACTCCTATACCACTCTGAGCCCAAGATGGGTCAATGTATTTTAAAAACAGCTAAGCTATCAAAGCCAGATGGAAGGAGCATTTTGAGTCACTCCTGAATCGTGAATCAACTGTTTGATGCCACTATGAATCCATACCTCAAGACATGAAAGAGAATCTCTTGCTGATCCCCCCCCATCCTCAGAGAAGTACCACGAGCCCACATGCAAACCAAGAACAACAAGGCAACAGGACCAGATGGCATACCAGCTGAAGTCTACAAGTTTGGAGGTGAGGAACTGGTAAAGAAGGTCCACAAACTTTTTATTCAAATCTGGTATAATGAGAAGATTCCGGAAGACTTGAGAAATGCCAACATTGTTACAATCTTTAAGAAAGGAGATAAGTTGGAGGGTGAAAATTATCGAGGCATTGCCTTGCTATCTACAGCAGGGGAAATTCTCGCCTGTATCCTCTTAAACCAATTACTTCCCTTTGCTGAGGAAATATTGCCAGAATCTCAGTGTGGTTTCAGACCATCTCACAGGACAACCAACATGATCTTCGTTGCCTGCCAAATCCAGGAAAAGTCTCAGGAGCAAAATCAGGACCTGTACATGGCCTTCAACTCCATCAGTCACAAAGTCATGTGGAAGGTGCTGGCCAGATTTGGCTGCCCTCCCAACATTTTTACGGTCCTAAGACTTCTTCATGATCAGATGACTACCACCGTTTTCTATAATGGCCTGGAGACGGACCCTTTTGTCATCAAAACTGGTAAACAAGGATGTGTTATTGCACCAACCCTGTTCTCCATCTATTTAGCAGTCATTTTGGTCCTCATTAAAGACCGCCTCCCTAATGGAGTTGACATTCAATACAGAATGGATGGGCAGCTGTTTAATCTTCAAAGTTTAAAGTCCTCCGGGCATCCATTAGTGATCTTCAGTATGCTGATGACTGTGCCATCCTCGCAGACACTGAGAATGACTTTCAATCCACACTGGATTTTTTTTGCACAAGCTTACCAAAGCCTAGGACTCTCACTTAATATTAAGAAGACTAAAGTGCTCCATCAGCCTGCCTCAGGCCTTGTACATGACCCACCACAAATCACCATTGAGGGACAGACTTTGGAGACAGTCGAGCACTTCTGCTACCTCGGTAGTGAACTCTCTCAAAATGCAAAAATCGATAGTGAGATCCAGCACAGGATCCGGGGCACAAGTGCTTTCTTTGGGAAAGTGCTCCAACGTCTTTTCATGGACCGTTACCTACGGAAGGACAACAAGATCCAGGTCTATAAGACAACTGTTATTCCTATACTCCTTTATGGATGCGAAACCTAGGTGTCCTATCGACAGCACCTCAAGAGTCTGGAGAGGTGCCACCAGCAATGGCTCTGGAAGATCCTTTGCATCAAGTGTGAAGATCACTGCACTAATGCCAGCATCCTCACTGAAGCCAATGTTACCAGCATTGAAGCAATGATCCTCATGCACTAACTCCGCTGGGCTGGACGTTGTGTGTGGATGCCAGACTCTTGCCTCCCAAAATAAGCCCTCTACTCTCAGCTCACCCATGGTCAGAGATCCTGTGGTGATGAAGGAAACGCTACAAAGAAAACTAATGTGGACATAACAAGCTGGGAGGAGCAAGCCACCAACCAACCTCAATGGCGCCACGTCGAGGAGAAGTGTCTTGCCTTCTAAGCTGAGAAGAGAGAGAGAAGGAATTAAAAAGAAAAAACCTTTTTCCCAGCAGGCAGCTGATCCACTGTACCTACTGCAGGCGGATCTGTGGTTCTCAGATCGGACTCCTGAGACATCTCAGGACCCATATGTAAATCTGTGGTAGAGATCATCCTCAAATCGAGGGATCGCTAGTGATGGAGGCATTATTCTATTGCTAACAGAGAGCACAAGCGCCTTTGAAGTTTCATAGCCTAGCAACTTTAATTTAGTCTGCCAGTTAATTTTTAGCATCACCTGCCTGCAACTCAGAGAAGTGCAGGTCAATCAGTCCAGCTGCCTTTCTAATTCTACTCTCCCAATTGCACATCACAATGTAGAGAACAAATGGTAATGGAAAAATTAGACCTTGTAGAGTATGAGCAAGCTCAAGATCAGCTGGCTGCTACCTGGAAATATCACCTTTACTCTCTTGAATGTAGCACTGCTCAGCTCAGCAGGCACGGCTAACTCAATACCTTTTTTTATTCACCATCCTTTCAACATTGTTTCCTTCTAGCTATGTATGGCCCCAGCAGCACTGTGGAGACTGGGTGCCATATAATTAAAAATGAATTTCAAGAGGAAGAGCTGCCTTCCTTTCCTTAAAAGCATCTCCCCAGTATTTTGGACATCTTACCTGTTCCATGAAGTCAGGTACATAGGTTACAACCCAATCTGATCTGATTTCATTCTTCATTATAGAGTACCTGTTCCTCAGTAGCAAAAATCATGACTTTACCTGTTTTGCCCAGGATCTGGCAATCCGCTGTATTCTACTGTTAAGTGCTTGTCATGATACAGAGGTATACAGCATTACACTGATCACTAATTAACTGAACTCAAACCCTATTTCAGCAGGTAATGTGCAGATTAATGACAGATGGGAAATTTATATCCTTCCACCTGCAGGTAATTGGAAGAAAATACATCCGTCTGTACTCTCCACAGGAATCAGAAAACTTATATCCACATGAAACCCAAATTCTTCACAACACCAGCCAGGTAAATAGCTGCCTGAAATCTAAAAATTGATAATTTAATTTTAAATAACCAAACCATCTTTGGACCTGAAAACAAATTGTGTGTTTGCTTTATAGGTGGATGTGGAGGATCCCGATTTAGTTAAGTTCCCCAAGTTTGAACAGGCTGCATTCCAAGCTTGTATTCTGACACCAGGACAGGTTCTGTTTATTCCAGTTAAATACTGGCATTATGTACGATCTCTCGATGTCAGCTTCTCTGTCAGTTTCTGGTGGTTATAAAGCATTATTTGGTGTGGATAAATCTCTGTTGTGCAATTTAAGGTAATATAAAAAAATGCAGCATGCTGTACTCTTGATTAGTGAAAGAATTTTCAGACCTTCAACAGAGGAAAGTTTTTTCATAACATGAGAATGTTTTCATTATCTTCTGCTTAAAGTGCAGAGCTGGGTTAAGAAATTCAGTTCTTTCTGCCTCCCGACGTAGCGAGAAATCTAAACAAAGAATCAGAAATGAGCTAGCTGCAGCCGCCACTGTTTTGTGAATGTTTCCGATACAAATTCCTAATAAAGAGCATCTGTCAAATGATCAGCTCAAGTATACATACCCAAAACAAGACTATATATGGGCATTATCAAGACACTGGGCCCTAAATGGTGTGATTGTCAAAGTGGAGCTGAAGGGAGCATGTGATCCATTGTAAGTTTACCATCCATCTGAATTTAATAATAGTTGCATATCCATGACTTCCATTATGGTGGATAACATTTATACAAAATCTCAGATAATAAAAAGGAGCCAAGCCAGCAGTAAAGTCTATTGCTAATGAGGGCTGAAAGAGCAGTACACTGGATTATTATATAATTCAGTTATAGAGCTCAGCTGTAGTACTTGTGTTGTGCCCTTTGCGGGGAGATGGACTGTATTCCTTTCATTCTCACCAGCAGTTAATTCATTACCATCCTCGCTGTTGCAGCTGGCAGGGTCTGGTGCCTCTCTCCCTTCCAAGCCATTGTAAGGAAACAGACTATTCTAAAATGATTTTTAAAAATAGCTGCTGGAGAAATACATTAATATATAAAACATGGGCACTCCAGTGACTTCTCGTCTGCTGATCTAACAAAAAGCCCATTTGCTCACAGGGGAAATATGAAATGAAGGTTTCATTTTCTTGATTAAAGCTCTGATATTACTAATCATTGCAAATGCAGAGTTCTCTCTCACTGTTATGCAAACCCCAAGTGCGTGTTTGCTTAGAATGAAGCTTCAACATGAGCTCTGGTGCAGTGAGTCAGTGAAGGAATCAGCACGTGGTGTTTGGAGACTGCTCCTTCATCTGGTGCTCACTCCCATTAGGCTCCTCTCTCCCACACTAAACCATTTTCTGGGGTATTATGTAAAAACAATTATAACAGAAGGAACTGTAAAAGAGATGCTCAACTTCTACTCTCCGGCATTCTGGGCTGAAAAGACTACCCACCTGCTTCTATGCCTGCGAAACTGTGAGACTGAATGTGCTTTGAGATCCAAGAAATGAAGGTGCAGCAGAAGTGCTAACTTATAATAAATAATGCTAACCAACAATTACCACGAAATCATGATATTAAAAGGAGGCTTAATAGATGCTCTTAAATCTTGGGAAACCCTGAGATGTGCTTCTGGCACCACCTCTTTGTCAGATTTGCAGCAATAAAGAATGAATGTGTATGTGAATACTCTATGTTTAAAAGCATCCTTTCAGAGAAGGGCTGGACCTAGGTGGGGATGAGATGTTAATACTGAGCCCTGTCAGAGGCACCTTCACTGAATTCAACCAGGATGACAGAATGGTTGACAAACCTCATTGATTTTATAACAGTTTTAAAATGGAAGTCGAAATAGGTCTTGTCTCTTTTAAAAAGTTTTATTTTTGGAGGATTTGCACAAACTCCCCTGCACTGAGCTCTCCTGTCCCAGTTGCACGTTCAGACCTGTGCAGATGGATCCCTGCACCTGGGCAGGGCCCCATTTAATTTAACAGGACTAGGCCTGGTATAAAGGTCTGTCTATGTGGATCAGCTTACACAGCTGAGGCAGCAGCAGTCAAATCTCCCATTCCTACACAGGTGTAATGTCCCACCCCCCCCTTTGGCAATAATGGTAGGTATGTACACGTACCATGACAGCCTCCACTACGGCTATGCTGACCTTCTTAACAGTGCTGGAACTAAGCAGGACCTTTGAGCAGGGAGGCCAAGGACAGAACAGTTTTATTTTCAAACTTCTAGCAAGATTTTAGCCAAGTAAAAACAAACCATAAAAAGAAAGTTGACTTTGTTCCCTAGGCATTCCTACTTTCAGAATGACACATTTTACACTAACGATGAAGTAAACTGCAATTGGGCTCATCTTTAAGACAGTGAAAGAAAATGGCCGCTCTAACTGAAGCTGGTCTTTCTAACGCCGCCTTGTTCCTGAAGATGAGGTTCTTCTCCTCTCCCTCGGGGCACTTGAAGGCAACTGGGAATCTGGCCGATTTATCTCTGTGTTAAGAAACAATGCAATGTTAGTGAACAAATACTGGTTTGTGTTGTTACCGTGACAATACACTTTCATGAGCTCCAAATTCTCTCTAAATGGCTAAAAATGTGTAAACTCCTATTTGCTTGTGACTTCCATTAGAAATGTTCCATTTCATTAGTTAAATTGAGGAATTCCGAGAAACTTCTGCTTAAATGTAACTGAACATTTCCACATTTTTTTTCTGCACTCAAAATACTGCTGGTAGCAGAGAGGGTCTAGGACTTCGGGAGTAAAGGCACAACCCTGACAGTAATAGGTGCACAAAATTACCAAAGAAAGATCCACCAGCTGAAATACTTGAAGTTTCCAGTAAGTAAGAAAGTTCAACCCACTGTCACCTCATCATGACTACAGTAACTTAAGTATCACCATTAAATACACCTCTACCCCAATATAACGCTGTCCTCAGGAGCCAAAAAAATCTTACCGCGTTATATCGAACTTGCTTTGATCCACCGGAGTGTGTAGCCCCCCCCCGGAGCGCTGCTTTACCGCGTTATATCCGAATTCGTGTTATATAGGGTCGCGTTAGATCGGGGTAGAGATGTATCTCAGTCCATACAGAGGTATTATTATACAAGAGTTTTAAAATGGGTTGCTTGCTACCTGGAATCTCATGTGGCCAAAACTCATTGCAGTGGGGACAGTGTGGTTCCGTCTGAGCTTTGAAATATTTTCCGGCACAAGGCAAGTGCATTCCAATTCCACAGGTTTCACATACTTGACTCTGAAATGAGAAATGTTACTGTTAACAGAAAGCATTTCTGGTCTCCCTCTCAGTGCTACAAAGCATGTCATCTTTGGAAAGAGTCTGCCTTACTGACCCAAAGTAAGAGCATTAACTTGAGAGAATTTTACTTCATTGCCAGCTGGAGGATCCTTGTAAACCGAGGCTGGTATAGGTTACAGGGAAATACGTACTTGGGAGCTGGGAAACGGGCATTTGTTGGGGTGATGGAAAGAATCATAGCAAGAAGGCTTGAGAGCCAAAGGGTGTTGGGACAGGTGGGTGGGAAAAGGAGTGTCAGAACAGCGTGCCTGTTAGGGAAGACTTGGAGAAGAGAAGTAGCTGCAGGAGGCAGGGAATGAGTAACGGGGGATTGACAGCTGAGAAGAGGCGCTCTGGTTCCAGCCTCTTAGGGGGACAAGATTGGGCGCTTGTGGGGGTGCCACTGCCCAGCTCCTCAGTGCAGTTTGTGGGCTTATTCTAGAACTCTGCGTCCACCACCAAGAGTGAAGATGGATGCACGTGCCAGACAGGGAAATCACCATGTGCTGAGCCCAGTGGCTTAGAATAGCTAACAAGGGTTATGCACATGTAAAAATGGGAAAGATTCACCCCCAGCTCAGCTGACTGGGGGGGGGAGGGATAGCTCAGTGGTTTGAGCATTGGCCTGCTAAACCCAGGGTTGTGAGTTCAATCCTTGAGGGGGCCACTTGGGGATCTGGGGCAAAATCAGTACTTGGTCCTGCTAGTGAAGGCAGGGGGCTGGACTTGATGACCTTTCAAGGTCCCTTCCAGTTCTAGGAGATGGGATATCTCCATTAATTAAAAAAATTAAAAATTAAAAATTGACTGGGACAGGAGCCAACATGATGGATGCAGGGTTCTCACTGGCTGAGCTCACTTTCTCCAAGTTCTTACACGTTTTTCCAGTGACAGCAAGCAGCAATAGAATGGGTCAGAATAGGTATTTTGTGTACTGTGGACTCCATTGCCAGGTTACAACAGCAGTCTGAACATAGAACAAATGCTCAGAAAGAAAAATATCATATACTTTAGCTACCATCATGCAGGAGTGTTTCTCAACAGCAGATACCTACTGAGGAAGCCCAGCCCAATTTGTTACCTGGATGGCGAGGCTGTGACAGATGTTACATTTCCTCACCAAGTCTTGGTAGTTGCTGAGGATGTATTGCTCCATCTCCATTATGCAGCGAGTGTGCAACGTGTACTCCCCATCTCGCTAAGGGAACAACACCACCAACTGTAAGACTATAATATTGTTTCTTACAATTCACTCTTGACCTTTTTCTGACCTCGCTCTCTACCTTTTAGCAAAAGCAAAGCTTGACATTCATTTCTTTTCAGCATCCAGCAGCGCCCAATCACTGACTAATACAAAGACAATATCCAAATTCCACTCAAAGCACTGCACCTAATTAGCATAAAACAGCAGGAAAAAGTTCCCTTATCTTTAATAAATATGCATACCATGGAAGCTACAGGTCCCTGCAAGCATTCGCCCATCCTCCATCAAAGACCACAGAGGTAAAAGAGATTATTCTTAACAAAATGTAGGGTTCCGTGTAACAACATATACCTTTGCAACTGGACTTCTCTTTGGCACAGCTCTAAAATACCTAGATTACTGAGAAATATCATGAAAGAAAATCTGGCACCATTTCTTAACACATGTAATAAAGGAAGAGATTTTCAAAGGCACAAATGGGAGTTGCCCCCTGACTTTCAGTAGGAATTGGGCACCTACCTGTCCTTTACATTTTTGAAAGTCTCCCCCAGATCAAGGGAGCCCGTGGCAGAGGTCGGTGTAGAGATTCAAGGTGAAACACCTCCAAGAGCAGAGGGTGAGCACAGCAACAGCACCACTTACGGACATGGTCACCTCTGCTTGCCAACATGAGGAGTGGAACTATCACTCCAGCTCTTCTCTGGTGGGGCTAACACCAGCAGTGGCACAACCACTTCCCTAATTCAGTATTTAAAGGAGAGCTGCAAGTGTTCAGAGTGTCCCAAGCATGGAGACTATGGGAGTGTTTCGGCATGTTTCTCAGTTACACCTATGGAACTTTGCTGCCTTGCATGAGATCCTAGATGTAACCGTATTGTTTGGCTTGCAGAACCTTTGCTACTAGTGATGATACATGAGAAGAAAAGAGCTCTGTCCGAGTCAACTCCTCTAGGGTAAGCTTACAGAACAGCCAGATGCAAAGACTTGTAAACTTAGTACATTTTATATGGAATCATTGAGACAATAAAAATTGGCTCACCCAATACCATTTTTACAAGTCACTCTTTAGAGTAGAACTGCACTTTTGGCTGTCAAAGCAGTAAGAAAGAACAGTCAAAGCTACTAAAATGCCCACTCTCTCTACAAGATAAAGCAATTACTTCAGAGAGCCACTTATCCTGCACTAAATTTTGCAGCACTTGCTCTGCTTCCTTTTTCTTCATTTTCTTTGTTTTAAGTTGGTCAGCCAGGTTTAAAATATTTGTGGAAGATGCAAAGCCACTTTCTGATATGATGATCACATCCATCTGCAGAAAGAAAAATATCTGATGAGAAAAAAAACATACAATTGGCTAGCCCCAGTCCTGGGTTAATGGCAATGTGGAGGTTTTTTTCAGCACCTAGCTTAAATATACTATAAAATGCAACATATAATGCAAATAGTTCAGGAAACAACCAATTAAGAGGCTGTTGGCAGTGTTAACCTGCCACAGGGGAGATAATTCCTCAACTCAAACTGCAAGATGGGGGCTTGCAGGAAGCAATGTTGAAGCCCCTTTAATACACTGCAATGATGCTGAATATATGATGCATCCTCCACACCAGTGAGGAATCTGTGTCTTGACTTGGCCTGAGATCCATGCTTCCTTGATGAAAGATCTTTATCCATCAGGAAGGTATCTGTTCCAACTGGATTCATGTGCACAAGTAAATGTACTTGACATTCTTAGGCTGAATTGGTACTGCCAGTTTTCAGAAATTCTATCATCTTTAGTTTAGCTTCAGTAAAAAAGCTGTGATGGCAACAAATCTTGGAGTGCTAGTGAAGGCAGGACACATGCACTTTCAGCACACTGTATCTGCTCAGCGCAGCTCTAGAGGAGAGTGGTAGTAACCTATGCCCTGGTCTACACTTTTGATCTCATCAATGAAGCTGCTCCAGTCTTAGACCAACAATGTAAGTATTTCTGAAAGCTGTCAGTGTAGATGAGACTTTTGGACAAACTTCACATTGAGGCAAGTGAGGATTTTCTTCTAGGCAAGCAACACATTGCCCTTGCAGTCCATAAAGAACATATGTATTTTTAGCACCGGTAGGCCCAAAACATACACAGTCTCCAAGCGATCACAGAAACTCACTATACTCTTTACGAACAGAACCGAACAACATTATAACAAGAAACCAACAAAAAGCAAGATACTGAATTCTTATCATGGGAAATGCTAGTGATGACAACTTTGGTTCACATGAAGCAGGACACTGCATATAGACCCAATGGAGGAGTCTGGAGCTTTGAAAACTGTTCAAGAGCTGTCTGCCTGTCTTCTTAGGCGGCATTGTCAATTGCTATCAATGCATATGATTCATCGACTAAACCAACAATATACAATCCACTTTATCACAATCTTCAAATCCAAGTACTAGGTTATTTATGTCAAAATCTACTGTATATTAAAGGGATCCTGAAACCTTCTATTCCCAGACAGAATTACCCAGTCATTGCTGGGAATTCTGGGACAGTGCTGCTGCAGAAATATGATTATTAAACTAAAAGCAGGTCTGCCAAGTCTTGCTCTGAGAAGCACTTACTCATTATTGATTTCGATTTAACACTAATTTATCCCCAAGAGGGAATAGATTTATGCCACACTTCTATTTTTTCAATTGATTTGTGGTACAACTAAAAATTATAAACTAAAGCAATATGGTAGCTTATTCTTCAAGCAGATTTCACAGACTATTCCTTTTATTTTAAAGAGGAGACCATTCCCCCAACAGTCTGATTTGCTGAGTAATGAGATGACATACAGTACTTACAGTTTTTCTGAACAATTCTAACTCATTTTCTGTATAGTCAGATGCCATCTTAGATATTTCAGTTTCTGCCAGATTCACCTACAAAATAACAATTATTGAACTAAAACTACCTTTGTACTTCCAGGCAGAACAAAGCATGTATTATTTTAAAATAACATAAAGGTCACTTGTTGCAATAGCATGAAGGGGAACATTCTTTCTTGAGACAAAACCTTTTATTAACAAAAACACCTCAATCCTGCCCTTGTAGCACCGCCTGTGTTCCAGTCCTGGGCCTCTCCTGAGCAAACACTCCACATTGTGCGCAAATGGAGACTAAGATGAGACGGAATTTTTCACTTATACTAAGCCAGTACTTCAGATAAAGGTTTAGATTCTGAGGTAAGTTGAGATGAAAGGGATACAATAGAACAGCATTCAAAAAATCATGAAAATACCTAATAGCAAATAGTAATTTACTATGGTTAATAGGTGGCACTACATGATTATTAAAAACAACAATACTTTGTATTGCTCTTGCACCTTCTACCATTATGTATTATTAGCCCTATTTTACACATGGGAAAATAAGAACCAGGAGCTAAAGGCATTGGTAAAGGTTGCACAGAGCACATGATTCCCAGACCTGTGAAATCAGCAGACACTGCTCTCTCTCTCACTGACATTTACAATCCAGAAATTCCAGGGAAATCATTTCCTAGCAAATCCTTTCTATTGGATGAATTTTTGATTAGCAGGTGCAGAAAACCCATGTTGGGGAGGCTTGAGAGCTTTCCAGATGAAGTTACAGATAGAGAAAAAAAGTTCCTTTTTTAAAAAAAAAATCTTATTGCAGCACCACCTCTTAATATTTATGCTAAATAAGTCCGACACTACTACAGTCCTTGCTGCCATGTTCCATTCCCTCGTGTCTGTCATGTGAACAGTTTATCCTCACACTTCCCTGTTCTACATGTAGATTCTAGAGCAGCTGTCAGCATAAGACTGAAGGAGCCCAGCCAACACAAGACATCACTAAGTGTGAGAAGCGTGCTGGCAGACACAGCCTCATTCGTAAGATTCTGAATATTTGTTCTAAATAACATTGCTATTATAGTCCTTTGTTTCAGTACTTCTATGGGTACCTCCCACTCAAGGGTGGCATTTGGAGCACAAAGAGAAATAGTGGCTATATTTGTTAAGCACTGGCAAAAATACTGTCCCTGCCCGAATGAGCTTACCAGTCTAAAAGCACTACGAGGAATGTGCACTTTTCATTGACGTGTTACACATCACGATTAAAAGTATAGAGATGACTCTCCCCTGCTGCTGCATCTTTGAAATGTGACATTGGTTAGCGTTACTAGTAGTTAGAAATTAAATCCAGAAGGTGGCAGCATATCACACGCTTACCAATGCGTAATATGTTCTCCCATCATCTTCAGACATTCCCTTCCGGATCTGCATAAAGAAAGGCTGTAGATGGATGTTAACAACATTGATGAAGTCATCCAATTTATCATGAGCATAGTAGACTGGAAATTAAAAAAAAAAAAAAAGATGGTTAGCTAGTCAGACAGCCAATCTCACACTACTGAAAACCCAGTCTTGGGCAACAAAGTTTGTGACACCCAGGCAGAGTTTTGAACATGTCTTTTACATTTAGCTGGCATGTACTTGTCCTGTGCGCCTTTCATATCACTGCTGATTACAAACGCAACACCAGATTTCAGAAGAGTCCAGCCCTTGGGACTTCAATAGCCGTGCTCACGGACTCTTATGTTTGTTGCTTGGCTCTTTGGGATCCACAACATTATCCATTCCAGCTGGTCAACTTGAATGGAGTTTTTAAATTGAATAAAAAGTTACCATATAGGATCAAATCTTGTGTATAATGAACAAATATATCTGTGCTCTCTTCTGTTTATGTGGTTTCCTGATTTCTTTTCCTGCTCTGTTTTCACAATCTAGCAACAGCTTTGCTACCTGCATACCATGGATTGATAATAAATTCTGACTTCAGGGACCTGCCATTGTAGCATTTGGTGCCACATCCTATAAGCAAGAAATTTAGCAGTAGAAATTACATCACAGACTTCACTGGGTCATGGAAGAAAGCAGATGAACCAGTCCTGGTCCCCACATAGGCACAGCACAAGCTCCAAGCAAAGATTCTGACAGAACTCCCATTGACTTCAGTGGGACTAGGATTCCACCCTAAATGTTTAGAAGCAGCATTAAGTAATATTTCACAACTTTTTCAACCAATAAAGTTATTTCTTGCAATATATATCTCAGAAGTACACCTCTACCTCGATATAACGGTGTCCTTGGGAGCCAAAAAATCTTACGGCGTTATAGATGAAACCGCGTTATGTCGAACTTGCTTTGATCCACCGGAGTGCGCAGCCCCGCCCCCCCGGAGCACTGCTTTACCACGTTATATCCGAATTCGTGTTATATCGGGTCGCGTTATATCGGGGTAGAGGTGTATTAAGAGTGGTCACTAAAAGGGCATTGGACTGTCTCAGTTACAAGAGATATTATCTGTATTACAGGAGCACCTGGAGGCCTCAGCCAGGGCTCTAGACCCATTGTGCTAAGTACTGTACAACTGTGTAATACAAAGCCAGTCCCTGCCCCAGCGAGCTCACAATCTAGCTTTATGACAGGACTCCAAAGGTGGGTGAAACTGACAAACGAGGAAGAACCAGGTAAGAGTAAAATAAGCATGTGTTTGCATTATTAATTTGCCTGACCATGATAAGGTGGTGTCATGGCAGAGGTGAGTCTTTAGTGACCACTCCTTCAGAGCTCTCCTGGAGGAATATTCTTTTGGGCGACAACTACACCATTTGAATTTTAGATGAAAGTCTGCTTGCACTAGCAGATCCTCTCCCCATGGAGGGAAATCAAATGCTGTGCTTGATAATTTTAACATCTGTCAAATTAGTTTGCACACTTACTGGTGGTGGTGTAGGAGAAATAAAGGGTGCCACACTTAAACTATTTACAAATTTTTATTAAAGCTAATGTTAAAAAATTATATAGTACACAGTTTAAGAAAAGAGTGTCTGTACATCTGCATATAGTGCTTAGATTATCCACAAATACAAGTTTGTTTTTAAAGTCATAAGATATTGCATAATCAGCAATAACCCAAATTTAGGTGAACAATTTAAGAATACAGTTTAGATATTAGCATCCAAAGTATTCAGATACATCACTCATGAAAAGTTATATAGAGAGTTGGTTGTGGAAATCAAATATAGCAATTGCCCCTCAGCAATTGAGAATTTAGGGTAGGTTGTCCTTTTAGAAAATACAATCCATGAGGAAAGTATTTCAAACCTTCCTCCTCTTCTGCTCCTATAAACTATTCCTAGTCTTGGGAAAACATTTACAGAGACTACTCCCTAAGCTAAAACAGTGACATTTTCTCAAGGAGAAAGGGATGGGAAAATTCTCTCCTGTGGGGACACAGATGAACGACTGATCCAAACCACACACTTTTAGAAGGTACACTAATGAGAGCAGTGGGAGCACCTACATAGAATAGACTAAGAAAAGAGCCACTTAAATGGCCTATAAACAACAGTAAAGTAAAATTAAGAAAAGCAGCCCACCCTCCCCCAAGCACCTCAACTAAAAACAAAATACAAATAACTAACCCAAAATAAATGAGAAATATATTAACATTAGAAACAAGACAGTAACACAACAAATTTTTTTCACTTTCTTTTAACCAGAACATTCTCCCAGATGGGAGGTGCACCATTCCTGGAAGCACTGCAATACCAGGTTGATGCATGGAGTGGATGGCGTAAGCTCCTATTCCAGCTCCCTGTTTCAAAAATCCATTTAATATACACAAAAAGAACAGGAGTACTTGTGGCACCTTAGAGACTAACAAATTTATTTCAGCATAAGCTGAATAGGTTGTAGATCTTTGGTGATGCGCTGGAGAGGTTTTATTTCCTAGACACTACTGTGCTAATAAGCGATGGTTACATAAACACCACCCTATACCGGAAACCCACTGACCGCTATACTTACCTACATGCCTCCAGCTTCCATCCAGGACACACCACACGATCCATTGTCTACAGCCAAGCTGTAAGATACAACCGCATTTGCTCCAATCCCTCAGACAGAGATAAACACCTACAAGATCTCTATCAAGCATTCTTAAAACTATAATACCCACCTGCTGAAGTGAAAAAACAGATTGACAGAGCCAGAAGAGTACCCAGAAGCCACCTACTACAGGACAGGCCCAACAAAGAAAATAACAGAACGCCACTAGCCGCCACCTTCAGCCCCCAACTGAAACCTCTCCAGCGCATCATCAAAGATCTACAACCTATCCTGAAAGATGATCCCTCACTCTCACAGATCTTGGGAGACAGACCAGTCCTCGCTTACAGACAGCCTCCCAACCTTAAGCAAATACTCACCAGCAACCGCACACCATACAACAAAAACACTAACCCAGGAACCTATCCTTGCAACAAAGCCCGATGCCAGCTCTGTCCACATACCTATTCAAGTGACACCATCATAGGACCTAATCACATCAGCCACACCATCAGGGGCTCATTCACCTGCACATCTACCAACGTGATATATGCCATCATGTGCCAGCAATGCCCCTCTGCCAAGTACATTGGCCAAATTGGACAGTCTCTACGCAAAAGAATAAATGGACACAAATCTGACATCAGGAATCATATAATTCAAAAACCAGTGGGAGAACACTTCAACCTCTCTAATCACTCAGTGACAGACTTGAAGGTGTCAGTTTTGCAACAAAAAAACTTCAAAAACAGACTCCAAAGAGAGACTGCTGAACTCGAATTAATATGCAAATCAGACACAATTAATTTAGGCCTAAATAGAGACTGGGAATGGTTGGGTCATTACACTAATTGAATTTTTCTCCCCCCCATGTTAAGTTTTCCTCACACCTTCTATGGGTCATCTCGATTATCACTTCAAAGTTTTTTCTTCTGCTGCTACTGATAGCTCATCTCAATTGATTGGCCTCTTACAATTGGTATGCGTACTTCCACCTTTTCATGTTCTCTGTATGTATAAATATCTTCTGTCTGTGTGTTCCACTCTATGCATCTGAAGAAGTGAGCTGTAGCCCACGAAAGCTTATGCTGAAATAAATTTGTTAGTCTCTAAGGTGCCACAAGTACTCCTGTTCTTTTTGCAGATACAGACTAACACGGCTGCTACTTTGTAACATTTAATATACAGTTTATTACATCTGTATCTGTGCCAAAGATACTGGAAGTAGCTGTAGCAAAACTCATAACCTTCCTCTGTGCTACATGACTTGTATTGGAATGCGTTCTATCCATAATACACAATCTAACTGAATGGGCAGAAATTGATCATATATTATTTTTGTACTGACTTACACTGGCAGGTCTGAGCGAAAAATTGGATAGGATTAATCGTATATTATCAAGATGTGGCCATTTACTCACTACCTTTACCACTCTTCTCATAGGCTGTACACTTTCCTCTACCATCTATCTGTCTGTAGATTGTAAAATCCTTGGAGAAGGGATCATGCCCTCTTTTCTCTTTGTAAAATAGCTAGAAATAATAATAACAATACTTCTGTTAGTCTTAAAGGTGCCACAGGACCCTCTGTTGCTTTTTACAGATTCAGACTAACACGGCTACCCCTCTGATACTAGAAATAATGGGTGCTCTGGGAAATACATTATTTATACTGATGACTGCAGTCTTCTGGAGGTATCAAAGGATGCCTTGTGGCATCACACAGTCCAGGTTGGTGTAAGATGTGTATCTAAGCCAAGACACCCTTTTATTTCAAGATATCAAACTATAACCAGTTTCCAGACCAGTTGGGTTTTTTACATTTTTTTTAAACTACATCAGTTTGGTAAAAAGTTGCAGTTTACCAAAAATGATTGTGGATGATCTTTCTATAACAATAATACATTGTCTCTTTCTTTAAGGTGTAGAACACAGTCTCAACTAATGCCATATCAGAGATGTAGCTATTTATTGTGCTTTCAGTTGAGGAGAAAGGGAGGAAAATGCTGTTCCAAGACATGGCTAATAGAAAAGCAAAATCGTTCATAGCATAGAAAACGAAGCATATGCTAGAACCAACTAGTGTTCTTTATCCTCTCTGTAAATAAATGAGTCCCAGCCCTGAACACTCAGTAGATATGCACATGGACAATAACATGTGGCAGCATTAGAAGCAAGCTCATTATCTACAAGCATAGCACGCATATTGGAGCATTTGCTTTGGCAGGAATTATTTGAGTTCAAGGGCAGTTGACAGACCAGCAGAGTAGTAACTAAATGGAACACTGTAAACAATCTGATTTTATTTTAAGTCTGAGACCAACTCTTAATAATAAACCAGATCAACAGACCCCTGGCCAGAACACAAGCTGGAGGTCCGCTCTGGAACTAAGGACTGTATCTGTACTGGAGGTCTCTGTGCCTCTCCTAGGGATTGTGAGTATAAAGCAAACTAAATGCTGCTTTGCCTTTTGGTTAATGATCATTCTGACTCAGACACTGGGCTGAATATTCATCCCCTCTTTTAGACAAGGAAAGTAATAGCAAAATAATGACAGAGATAAAGACCAGGGAGTCTTTACCACAGGATTGGTCAGAGAAACCATAGCTTCCTAGTAAGTTTCAGAATACATACAAGGGCAGATACAAACCTAGGGATCCCTTATTTAGGACAAAAGACTATATAAAAAATGTTAGTAAGGACTTTAAGAAATGTGACAGGCCCTTTATTTACACATCTTACTTGACATCTAAGCATATGGTATATTACACTATTTTGTGTACTTAATCTCCAGCTATGCAGATGTCAGTTACAAAGGAGAGAAAAGTGAAGTTCTACTCTGAAAAGTGACAATGTAAAAACAGCACCTTGCATCTTTACACTTTGACTCAGAACGGATTTAATGCAAAAGTCATTGAGAAACGATGTAATACTCACTTTTCAGAGTACAACCACGTTAAGAAAAATGACACCTATACCATAATCTTCAATGTTCATAATTTTTTAGGGTTTAGCATTAAACAAAAATCAGAATGAACCATGAAACTATAAGATTACTTTGGATTTTAAATCCATGGTGCTCAGTTTTGATTTCACAGCAGGCTAACTAAAGGTGAGTGTCACTGAGAAATGCTTAATTTCTCCATTTCATCTAATTATTCCTCAAATACAAACTTTTAAAAAAAAAAACTTTTATGAAAAGCACCCTATCACACTTGGAAATCTTGCCAAATCATGTAATTATTACATGTAAAAAAATAAAACCAAAAAAAAAAGCACCTACAAGAAAAACCAGAGCTGCTTGTAAATCTGACAGAATTGTATTATTGTTAGGTGCACTTCACATTAAGAAGACTTAAAATTTCACAGGTTGCAACTGCATTTACCATATTGACTGATTTACAGGGTTATACCTAAGAACATCTTTTTCATTAGCTTTCCTGTGTTTTTCAGGTTCAGCATTCACACATGCAAAGAGACCAGAACAAGTCTGTGTTTTTGTTTGGTTGGCTGGGATTTTTGAGGAGGACTGGGTATTTGGCTTTGATTTTGTTTTGTTTTTTAAACGTATCATGTTCATTATGGTGGTGCCTAGGGACCAACCAAGAACAGGTCCCATCCCCCGTACTCCACCCCCATGGTGATATTCAGTGTTTGTACAGTGCCTAAGAGATAGTCCTTGCCTCAAAGAGCTTACAATCTAAACTGTGTTTGACTTCTGACCAGACTTCACCATTAGCTGTTAATCCTTAGGATGTGTATCCTATTTTTCATTATAGTAATAAATGATAACCTACATGTATACAGTTCCCCCAAACACATTACACACAGATCTCCAGTACAGATTTCATCCAAAACACTGTTGCTTGTAACAGGGCACAGCAACACCACACAACAGTTTAGAAAAAGAAGAAGGTATCCAACTGCAGGAGGAATTTAGGGAGGCAAAACAGAATTACTCACGTTGGAATCGGGCCAGAATAACAGGGTTAACACACTTATAAAAGTGCCATGCCATTTTACTGATCACGAGCGACCAGGACTTTGGGCTTACAATGAACCTAAAAATGCCACCCACGTACTACCATGCTATGCTGATGGTTCAGCATTGACTAAGAGGGATCATACATCTATTCAATCACCATTAAAAGTGGAACTAAGACACAGATTTTTTAAGTGTGGGTAATTAACGATTGGATTGATTTTAAAACAAAACGGGATGAATGTCTTTCTATAATATTCTCTAGTTCAACCACAAAACATCGGGCTCAAAGCAAGAATCACTGGATAGCCTGTGGTACATAGGACACCAAAATAGATTATCACAATGATCCTGTCTGGCCTTAAACTCCAGGAATCTATAGATAAAAGTTTGCTTTGAAAATAAAATGGTCCCTATACAGCAGCATATCATTGATATGCAAACTGCTTGGAATGGCAGGAAGGAGGTTCCCACAACCAGTGATGGGTGCCAGCATGACTCGGGGGGACAACTGTCCACGAGGCCACTAAACCCTCCTCTTTCCGACCCCTCCTTCAGACTCCTCCTGCCCCAACATCTATGAGAACTGAGTCAAAGTGGATTATGCAGAGCCACACAAAGGCACTCTAATGCAGAATAAAGGGGGACTTGGGCAGAATAGCTACTGCGGATTCTGGGCTATTTCCCCTTATAGACAAGCCCTGAGTTAGTGCATAATCTCATTGCTGAAAACCCTGTGCTTCCTCAGCATGTTCCTACTGTTGTGACACCCTTCCTTGTGTCATGTCTAAAATTAGATAGCTAGTTCTTCCCTGAAGAACTATGTATTTTTATTTGCACTTATGAGGGGCCTAGCACACTTTTGGGCACTGTAAAGTAAGACATCATCATTGTAGCACAATGTTCTCTTCAAACAGATAGGTATATGCAAATTCCACCACAGATAAAAACAATCCTACAAAACTCTAGCTGAGTTTGGCAGACAAGGTTTTAGTATAATTAACACACTGGGCCCCACACAGAAGCACAAGATGAAGTTCTGCAAAATGCTCCTGAAGCTGATGATCTGAAACTCCTCTTTCTCATATATAATTTCTTGAATGATACTGTAGATCTCACCACAAAAAAGCACAAAATTTGTGGCGCTTAAGAAATGTAGGGCTGTAGAGGAACACTGCTGCTCTTGGGTAATTCCTTTTGAGCCCTAGCCACCATATCCGGTTAGATAAAACACTTGTAGTGTAATTTACATTAGTCTTTCTTTAAGCTAAGACATTTCCTTTTGAACATCAAATAGGGAAAAGGAGCAATTTTCTCTAATCCCTTCTCTCCCCTCTTATCAAGGGCCCTTCACATGTGTATTTTATTGAAGTCATTTTTATATCAAAACATAACTAACTCAGTCTACACAGTTACTTTTCATAATGAATTATACAAACATTACACAGGATGGCTGCTTACTAGCACTTGCCACTGGCTTGAAATGCAACATGAATTTGTCTCCCCAAGTGTAAGGGGAGAAAAGGGGAAGTAAAGACTCTGACCTTTCAGTTTTCTTCACAGCTTAATGAGTCTAACAGAGAAAATCCTCATGACTGGCCAAATCTCAGAAAGATAAAGAGGGAGTCAGCAGTATGTACCAATACTGCAAATTTATTTTGAGAACATGTCAAATTCAAATACTTTAAAGCAAAGAATATGCAGGTCTGCTGGGTTAACAATCCTGGGATGGAGGGAGAAGTGTGTAAACCTCATTATTCAGTCCATGACCAAGAGGATACTAATAGTATTATAGAGAAAGATGTGCTTTTCAAGGGGCAGGGAGAAACAGGGTCTTTCTAGCTTTAGTAATTAAAGAAGATGAAAGCTGCCCTGATGTCTGTGCCCCCCCAGTTATTAAGGAAGCACAGAAAGGCTGGAGAAGAAAGGTGCTTGCTGGTATGTGAGAAGGCAGGGAGAAATGAATGAGTGACTGCTAGCTCAGTGATACAGAATAGTGTTACTATTCTGCCTACGGGCCCCACTCATGGGCCAGGACCCCATTGTGCTAGGTGCTGCACAAACAGAACAAAAAAGACAGCCCTGCCCCCAAAAAGAGCTTACAATCTAAGGATAAGCCAAGACTTGACATATGGATACAGACAGGGCATGCAAAGAAACACTGAGACAATACTGGTCAGCATGATAGTCCTACACCAGCAGATTAATTATTATCTGTTTTTGTAGGCATCATGGCAAAGGAGAGTTTTGAAGGAGGATAATGAGTTAGTTTTACAGATGTGGATGTGGAAAAAGCTAATGTACTCAATGATTTTTTTGCCTCTGTCTTCACAAACAAGGTCAGCTCCCAGACTGCTGCACTGGGCAGCACAATATGGGGAGAAGGTGACCAGCCCTCTGTGGAGAAAGAAGTGGTTCGGGACTATTTAGAAAAACTGGACGTGCACAAGTCCATGGGGCCGGATGCGCTGCATCCAAGGGTGCTAAAGGAGTTGGTGGATGAGATTGCAGAGGCATTAGCCATTATTTTTGAAAACTCATGGCGATCGGGGGAGGTCCCGGATGACTGGAAAAAGGCTAATGTAGTGCCCATCTTTAAAAAAGGGAAGGAGGAGGATCTGGGGAACTACAGGCCAGTCAGCCTCACCTCAGTCCCTGGAAAAATCATGGAGCAGGTCCTCAAGGAATCAATTATGAAACACTTAGAGGAGAGGAAAGTGATCAGGAACAGTCAGCATGGATTCATCAAGGGGAAGTCGTGCCTGACTAACCTAATTGCCTTCTATGAGAAGATAACTGGCTCTATGGATGAGGGGAAAGCAGTGGATGTGTTATTCCTTGACTTTAGCAAAGCTTTTGATACGGTCTCCCACAGTATTCTTGCTGCCAAGTTAAAGTATGGGCTGGATGAATGGACTGTAAGGTGGATAGAAAGCTGGCTAGATCGTCGGGCTCAACGGGTAGTGATCAATGGCTCCATGTCTAGTTGGCAGCCAGTTTCAAGCGGAGTGCCCCAAGGGTCGGTCCTGGGGCCGGTTTTGTTTAATATCTTTATTAATGATCTGGAGGATGGAGTGGACTGCACTCTCAGCAAGTTTGCCGATGACACTAAACTAGGAGGCGTGGTAGATACACTAGAGGGTAGGGATCGGATACCGAGGGACCTAGACAAATTAGAGGATTGGGCCAAAAGAAACTTGATAAGGTTCAACAAGGACAAGTGCAGAGTCCTGCACTTAGGACGGAAGAATCCCATGCACAGCTACAGACTAGGGACCGAATGGCTAGGTAGCAGTTCTGCAGAAAAGGACCTAGGGGTCACAGTGGATGAGAAGCTGGATATGAGTCAACAGTGTGCTCTTGTTTCCAAGAAGGCTAACGGCATTTTGGGCTGTATAAGTAGGGGCATTGCCAGCAGATCGAGGGACGTGATCGTTCCCCTTTATTCGACATTGGTGAGGCCTCATCTGGAGTACTGTGTCCAGTTTTGGGCCCCACACTACAAGAAGGATGTGGAAAAATTGGAAAGAGTCCAGCGGAGGGCAACAAAAATGATTAGGGGTCTGGAGTGCATGACTTATGAGGAGAGGCTGAGGGGGGATTTGATAGCAGCCTACAACTACCTGAAGGGGGGTTCCAAAGAGGATGGAACTCGGCTGTTCTCAATGGTGGCAGATGACAGAACAAGGAGCAATGGTCTCAAGTTGCAGTGGGGGAGGTCTAGGTTGGATATTAGGAAACACTATTTCACTAGGAGGGTGGTGAAGCACTGGAATGCGTTACCTAGGGAGGTGGTGGAGTCTCCTTCCTTGGAGGTTTTTAAGGCCCGGCTTGACAAAGCCCTGGCTGGGATGATTTAGTTGGGAATTGGTCCTGCTTTGAGCAGGGGGTTGGACTAGATGACCTCCTGAGGTCCCTTCCAACCCTGATATTCTATGATTCTATGTTTATGGGTTTCAGAGTAGCAGCCGTGTTAGTCTGTATCCGCAAAAAGAACAGGAGTACTTGTGGCACCTTAGAGACTAACAAATTTATTAGAGCATAAGCTTTCGTGGGCATCCGAAGAAGTGGGTTGTAGCCCACGAAAGCTTATGCTCTAATAAATTTGTTAGTCTCTAAGGTGCCACAAGTACTCCTGTTCTTTTTATGTTTATGGGGAGTTCTTCCCAAGCGTGAGAGGCAGCATGGGGAAAAAAGCACAAAGGCGCTTGCAAGAAAACCTAGTAAGTGGGCGACGGGAGGCTGCCACCAGGGGCTGATCAGAGGCGAGGATCAAAATCAGGATAGCAAATTGGAGATGATAGTTGGGGAGGTTAGACCACAAAGGGCCTAGAAAGTGTGGACAAGCACCTTATGTTTGATGTGAGAGAGAAGGGGGAAACAGTGGAGGGATGCAAAGAGTGGGGCGACATGGTCAAAGCAATAGCCTAGGAAAGTGATCTTTACAGCAGCATTTGGAATGGATATGAGTACGGCAAGATTTAATTTGTCAAGGCTAGAAAGAGGGATGTCGCAGAAATCCAGAGACGGGGTGATGAGAGCTTGGCCAAGAGTTTTAGCTGTGTGGATGGATAAGAAAGGCCATATCTTAGACACGTGATGCATAAAGAATAGATATGATTTAGACAAAGCCTACAGGTGAGGACCTAGAGAGATTTCCAAGTCAAAGACAACAGCCAAGTTATGGGCCTGAGTTACAGGCAGGATGACAGTATTGGCCACAGTGATCAAGAAAGGAGGCAGCTAGATTTGCAGAGGAGGGAGAAAAGCAGCTGTTTTAGCCAATTTTAGCTTAAATGTTAAATGTTCACAAGGAGATGTCAGAGAGACAGGATGAAATTTTAGTTTGGACAGAAGGAGACAGGTCTGGAGTAAAGAGGAAGATCTGTGTGTCGTTAGCGTAGAGATGGTTATTGAATTTGTATTTGTGGATGAGATTACCCAGAGATAAGGTGTAGAAGGAGAAGGGTAGGGGACAAAGAACAGAGCCTTGTGGAACACCCACACAAAGGTGAAGGGAGGACAAGAAGGATCCTCCGAAGAACATTCTGAAGGGGAGATTAAAGACGTAGTAGGAGAACCAGGAGAGGACAGAGGCATGGAAGCCAAGAAAGGACATGATTTCAAGAAGAGCATGGTCAACACTGTCAATCAGGGCTTTGGAGCGGAGCCCGGAGCTGGAGCGCAGAGCAGTAGGTTTGTGCCCGGAGCTGGAGCGGAGCCGGAGTGGAGCAATTGAAAAATTTGATTGCTCCAAATCCCTGCTGTCAAAGGCAGCTAACAGATCAAGGAAGATGAGGATGCAGTACTGGTTCTAAGCAGTGGCTAAGAAGAGGTCATTAGAGACTTTGGCAAGAGAGGTTTCAGAGGAGTGCAAGGAGTGGAAGCTTGATTGGGGAATGTCTAGGATGGAATTGGAGAGGAACACCAAACAGTGATTGTAGTCAGTGCACTTAATGAACTTAGAAATTAAACAGAAATGGGGCAGTAGTTGAAGACGCAAGTGGGGTCAAGGGTAGGTTAAAATAGTGGTTCTCAAGCAGGGGTATGTGTACTCTTGGGGGTACATCAACTCATCTAGAGATTTGCCTAGTTTTACAACAGGCTACATAAAAAGCACTAGCAAAGTCAATACAAACTAAAATTTCATACAGACAATGACTTGTTTATACTGCTCTGCATAATTTACACTGAAATGTAATATTTATATCCCAATTGATTTATTTTATAGTTATATGGTAAAAATGAGAAAGTAAGCAATTTTTCAGTAATAGTGTTCTGTGACACTTTTGTATTTTTATGTCTGCAAGTAGTTTTTAAGTGAGATGAAACTTGGGGTACACAAGACAAATCAGACTCCTGAAAGGGGTACAGTAGTCTGGAAAAGTTGAGAGCCACTGGCTTAAAATACCCCAGCCCAAAATGAGGAACAGCAGGTGGGAGGATCACAGTTCCTTTCAGAAAAGAATGCCATTCCCCCCAGTCTCCTACCAACGCAAGCACCTTTAGAAGGGGTCATGCTAGGCTCTATCACACGATGGCAATGCAAATACAGGTCTTTAGATTTTTAGAAAGAGGAGCAGGTATTACAGAGGTGACCAGGAGTGACAAAAGCTTCCCCCACAAACTGCTGAAGACATCATAGGGATAGTAGGAGCACAGCTTGAGTCATGTTTGCCGTTGTTTGCCTTGCTCTCTCAGGTTTGCTATAATGTGTTTTATCCACTGGGGAGACTTACACCACAGCTTAATCAGCAAAAGGCATTTTAACAGAATCGGACATAAAACAATTCTATCCTGAACAATCCTGCATATTTGTGTTTTAACTGAAGTTTTAAAATAGTCAGTCATTCTGAGCACCACTGTGACGGGTGCTGGAAGTGAGTCCAGAGATACATCACTAGACATGTGGAGCACTTTCTCTCATGTGTTCCAATCTACTGATGAAGATACTATAAAAGCACTTCTGGTGTTATTGATTCATGGTAGTGATCTAAGGCCCAATCAGGATCTCAGCCCCACTAAGAGAAGTGTTGTACATACATACAAAAAGATGCCCCCTACCCCCAAAAGCTTACAAAATAATTTGAAATATGATGGAAAAAGTGAGCGTGACAAACATTAGAAAGGAATGTGATCACTTCATCTAGCTATGGTGTTCCATAGGTCAGCTATTGCACAACTGTGATGGAATATTTGCCCCACACAAGCCTTAACTGGGTTAACCGTATATGCTGCACCTGGAGGGAGGCCAGAGCTTGATAAGCGCTACTTACAGATGAACCTCACCTGTTGGAGAAGCAGGGCTAGGAGTATAGAGCCAGGAAGTGAGAGCAGTAAACGGCTGTGCAGTCACTGCCTAGATGGAAAGGCAATTGTCCAGGGACAAGGAGGAAATCCAGGGGGAGAGTAAGCCCTAGAATCCTATCCTGAACTAGAGAGGCTGGGAAGGGTGAGGTAGCCATGGGGTGCACAGGATGCTCCAGTGATAAACCTAAAGATAAGCCAGGAGATAAAAAGATGGGGTAGGATGGAGCCCAGGGAAACAGCAACAGGTCTGTGATTGAGCAGACCTAGGTTGCTAGTCATAGGATCTGGAACTCGAAGTAGTGGGTAGACCTAGGTTCCCTTACCGGCCACTGGGAAAATGGCACTGGACCTATTCTTGGAATAGAAGACTGCCTAAGATAGCATATGGACAGCTTGTCTAGTGGAACTTTATTGAAGAAGGGGGGAGTACTATACAGTGACTGGGCCAGAGGGCTAGGTTATGAAGAGGAAGTGCCCTGAGTCATTGGGAGAGAGAGAGGTCACACTGTGAGCAACTGATGGAAGAGGGAGCAAAACCAGGTGAAAGCTAATTACAGACCCAGCCACAAGGGGCACCTATGGTGAGTAGAACCCCATTACAACTTGGTTCCTAATAATTTGAAAGGGGCTGTTTTTGTGTCCTCTTACGCTTAAAACCAATTTCACACTCTAATGTCCTAGCACTTGGAATACAACCATCTGGTGATATAGACGTGGGAGGTTAACCCTTTAGCGTAATTGAATTGAATTACGCTAATTCTATAGCATGTTAAATTTGATGTGATCACAAGGATATTATGCTACTACACTTTAATGATATTGAGTGCATCTGGACACACTGCTTCAATAAAGAAGTCCATATCCAGGAATATAGAGAACTTTGAAGAACTACATTAAATGCTACACTTCCTAGTTTAGTACACATCAGTAATGCTACAATAAATCATATACTGACTGGATCTATTTAGAGGATGTTAGAAAACAAGGAAGAGCATGATGTATTTGCCCTTGGAAGCAAAGCTCTGACACATTGCTGTGTTTGCTCAAGAAATGAATGTAAAGAAAGTAAAATCATGTTCTATTCAATGAGTCAAGTTCAGGATCCTTTTGTCCACAAAATCTCCTGACTTGGCACATGGCCTTTAAAGTAGAGTATTTATTGTGGTTATAACATTTGAAAACTCCCACACATCTGAGTAATTTCACAACCTTTTTGCATCCCACACAGGCTGTATATATATACACACTGAATACACTGTACTTAGAAGGTGGGAGTTTTATGGTGTGCTACTCTGTTTTCAGGAAATCTTCCCAACAGATGACCCTTTCTGATAAATTATTTAACTAACTTTTACTGCACTGTAGCTCACTGGCCTAGAAATAGACTTTAAGGCCAGAAGGTACCATAGTGATCATCCTTCTAGTGTGACCTTCTGCACATTGCAGGCCATAGAACCTCACACACCCACTCCTCTAATAGTCCCATAACCTCTTGAGGACTTCAGTAACCACCAATCTTGATTTAAAGACTTCAAGTTATGGAGAATCCACCATTTACTCTTGTTCAAACCAGCAAGTGACTCATGCCCCATGCTGCAGAGGAAGGTGGAAACCCCGGGGCCTCTGCCAATCTGACCGGGGGGAAATTCCTTCCCAATCCCAAATATGGTCATCAGTTAGACCCCCAAACATGTTGTCAAGACCCACCAGCCAGACACCTGGGAAAGAATTCACTGTAGTAACTCAGAACTCTCCCCATCTAATGTCCCATCTCCAGCCATTGGGGATACTTGCTACTATCAGTCACAGATGGGCCACTTGCCATTGTAAGCAATCTCATACCATTCCCTCCATAAACTTATGCAGTTCCATTGTGAAACTAGTTAGATTTTTTTGCCCCCATGGCTCCTCATGGAAGGCTATTCCAGAACTTCACTCCCCTGATGGTTAGAAACCTTCATCTAATTTCAAGCCTAAACTTGTTGATGGCCAGTTTATATCCATAGACTATCAGGGTTGGCAGGGACCTCAGGAGGTCATCTAGTCCAACCCCCTGCTCAAAGCAGGGCCAATCCCCAAATGGCCCCCTCAAGGATTGAACTCACAACCCTGGGCTTGGCAGGCCAATGCTCAAACCACTGAGCTATCCCTCCTTCTCAAAGCTCAGTGGTTTGAGCATTGGCCTGCCAAGCCCAGGGTTGTGAGTTCAATCCTTGAGGGGGCCATTTGGGGATTGGCCCTGCTTTGAGCAGGGGGTTGGACTACATGACCTCCTGAGGTCCCTTCCAACCCTGATATTCTATATACTCCAAGTTACCTTATCCGTTTATATCCATGTGTGCCAACATTGGCGTTTAAGTTAAGCGCCAGGGAGGGAGAAGAGTTATTTATCCCTCTGATGTATTTATAGAGAGCAATCATATCTCCCCTCAGCCGTTGTTATGTTAGGCTAAACAAGCCAAATTCCTTAAGTCTCCTCTCATAAGGTAGATTCTCTATTCCTCTGATCATCCTATTAGCCCTTCTCTGCACCTGTTCCAGTTTGAATCCATCTTTCTTGAACACAGGAGACCAGAATTGCACACAGTATTCCAGATGAAGTCTCCTGTATAGTGGTAATGACACTTTCTTATCTCTACTGGAAAGACCAGAACTGGGACCAAGCTGTAAAGTTTGCTGTAATGTTCAATGTTGCTCTGATCCAGACCTCTGGTTCAGGACATCTCTGCTAATTACAATACATACCTTTATCAAACAAGGCACAATGACTTGTGTGTTTTCAGGAAAAAACTTACGCCAGTTTTGAATTTGAGGGGGTATAGGGGAAGCAGTGGTACTCTCCCATGTTTTACTCATGTTAGTCACCACAATATGATACTGCTCATGGGAGATTGCACAAATGTTTAAAATAGGATTGTTCCTGCTCTCTGAGCTTCTTCAGAGGGGTCTGAATATGCCCACTGGCTTTGCTAGGTTCATTCTGATTAAGGAACAAAAATAAGTAGTGGTATCTCCCAAACGCCACCCCACCAATGGTGCTAAAAAATTAAATGTAGTTCACAGTAGATTGAGCAGTTCTGTGATCTCTCCTCCTTTCTCACATGAGGAATGGAATAGTTAACAATGGTGACAATTAAACCCTCATTGGGCATCTGAGTTATGGCTTGCCTACATGGGGAAACAGACTGGAATAGATTTTAATTTGGAAGTGGATTAAGTTAAACCACAAAATAGCACCCTTAGTGCAGAATACCTCCCCATGGGGTGTTAGCGTGCTTTAAAAGTCATACCCTAGCTGATTCTACAATGTCTCCTCCGTGTAGACAAACCCATACCCCTCATTGAAATGAAAGAGGTAGTTCACCCTCTGAGCTATTGTTCCAGGCTCTCTGCAGACTCATGTAGCTATTTCTGCATTGGTTATATTCAGTTCACAGTGTTGAGGTTTTCTTTGCAGTCATAACACTTAGAGAGTTACTTTTTCCCATTAAATCTGAGATTCTGAAGAACAAGAAAGTATCTTAAGAGAGGCATTGGTATGCTGTACTACCGCATACCAGCTTAATCTGAGCCATGATTTAAGCCAACTAATATTCTAGAGGTACCTGGATTCCAATATCCTCCTCATCATCTTTTTCCTTTATGCCGCTTTTCCTGGTGAGGATCGCAGCAGCATGGAAAATAGGGAGGGCCAGACCTTCTTTTCCTCCACAACAGGTTCCAGCTCCTCCTGGGGGATTCCCCAGCATTCCCAGGCCAGGTGGGAGATATAATCCCTCCAGCATGTCCTGGGTCGGCCTCGGGGACTCCGCCCAGTGGGACATGCCCAGTAGAGTTCCAATGGAAGTTTCCATGGGCATCCTTATCAGGTGCCTGAACCAACTCAGCTAGCTCCTCTCGATCCAGAGGACTAGGTTTTTTTCTTAAATAGTCACTTAACTTTTTTCTATCCAAAACTGTCTTATCTTAATAACTTTCAGAAGCTGCCTTAGGGCCCAATCCTACAAACACTTTACTCATGAAAGGAGTAGCATCAGTTGGTAAAACTACTCAGGTTCAGAAGCATCTACAGACCTGAGCCTGTAGATATCTTTGTACTAATTACTTGCCAATTAGTTTTGTTTGCAAATATGTGAAAGATGAAGGTCTTGTGACCTTTGATGCTTTCAGTTTTTGTTTTGTAAGCAGCAATTTAGTTTTCACTTTGTTTTATCAGATTGTATCACCTACTGCTAAAAATTACTAATTAACTAAAAATGTTACTCATTTCAGCTTAATTTCAGTTTGTCCACCACATTTTCAAAATTAGTGAAGGTATAATACAGATAGTAAGCAGATCTCTCTGAAACATCATAACAAAATTGATTACACATTCCTATACCATTAAAGCCTTAAAAAGAACTTCAAATTAAAATGAAAGCACAAAACCAAAATTCCTGTTTTATAATGTACAGCGTTCACTACTGTGTCTACAGGGACTAGTGAATATGTAGTTAAGTTTGGTGAAGGATTTAGCCTTGAGAGATACTTTTCCCCTGCAGGCAAATATGTGTTATAACATCCCAAAGAAAAGCTGCCCAAGAAAGGATGAAGTGGCAAATTTAACACTGCCAAAAAGGCATTACTTTAAAACTGTCAATTGCAAATATGAATAAAGTTTTAAATATGCAATTCTAAAGACACTATTTTTGTAAAAGCCTTTTACATGTTTTTTGGTGAGGTTTAAATTGGTTTAACCCTTAATTTCTTTGTTTTTATTTGTGCTGTTTACACTATTAACATTATTTTAACATAACTTTCTATAGGGTATATGCTAGCCAGGAATGTAGCTGTTTGTAAACTGCACATCTGTTAGACAGTCAGATTTAACACTGCAATCTGGAACTAGTGACATGTTACTTCATGTGGGAAGGATCTACTCAGTTCCCCATTTAAAAAGCACACTTCTCTGAAATATTTCTGCCTACATAACACCCTGACTACTGTAGTTCAAAGAAATTAAAGAAAATCTCCTTT
Source organism: Emys orbicularis (assembly GCF_028017835.1). Taxonomy (NCBI): domain Eukaryota; kingdom Metazoa; phylum Chordata; order Testudines; family Emydidae; genus Emys; species Emys orbicularis. The sequence continues at coordinate 551,667 of NC_088692.1, read as the reverse complement.
TCATTCAGCTGTTACTCTGTATTTATAGTCAGTTTTGCTGTTTCCGCTTGTATAATTAGGCCCCACTCCTGAAATCAGATCTGTGCAAGTGAACCTCTGGTGCTGATGTAGAGTTCTAAAGTTAGAGACAAGGAAAACGAGAGAGATCCCAGTTTTAAATGGGTCGGCGTCAGCAATAACCTCAACGATCTGACCAACGTTTTCCTGAGTAAAAGAGGTCTTGGTAAGGCTAGGTGTGTACTACTGCTGAGGACACAATTTGCCTACAAAGTCAACATGTTACCTAACTGGTAGCTCTGGAAAGCACTTTGGGATACCCAGAATATGATGGGTGCAATAGAAAACCCAATTTTACTCTGTTCTCTCATTCACTACACTGCTGTTTTTCTCAGGAAATGAGACTAACCTTTATGGATTTCACAGCAGTCCCTGTGTAATGTTCTAGCCACCGACGCTTCCATTATTCCATGAGACATCAGCACCTGCAGAAACCGTCGATGACCATCAGTCATCTGGGTAGCCATTGAAATGTTACACTAGGTTTAAAAAGCTGCAGAAGGAATAAACTGGAATTAGATGCACACATTCAAGCAAAATATTTATCTATATGCACATTTGTAAATACCTTCTATCAAATCAATCCAGATCTGATACTGAAGAAAGAAAAATAAGTTCCCAACAGCACAAATTATTTTGATCTTTATATAAGATTCCAAATGAGATTTCAATTTCACAGGTACCTTTAGGAATTCCACATATAACTTTAGTTAGTTTTAATCCTATCCCCCCTTCCTGGAAAAAGTGAACATACCAGTGAGACAAGAAATTATATTAGGGCAAACTAGCATATTCATGAAGTTTTAGCTCAGAATGCACATAGGGCTTAACGTCGATGCTCTAGAGCAGTGGTTCTCAAACTTTTGTACTGGTGACCCCTTTCACATAGCAATCCTCTGTGTGCGACCGACCCCCTTATAAATTAAAAACACTTTTTTATATATTTAACACCATTATAAATACTGGAGGCAAAGCGGGGTTTGGAGTGGAGGCTGACAGCTCGCGACCCCCCATGTAATAACCTCACAACCCCCTGAGGGTTTGAGAACCCCTGTTCTAGGATATTTGTTATGAAGACACTATCACTACTTCACAGGACTCTTTCAGATATGAAATACAATGTTGCATGCATTATGCCATTGTACTAGCCATATAAAATAGTGGTATTACAGTTCTCAGTGTCTCAGTTTCCCCACCTGTAAAATGGGGGAAATGATACTGACATCCTTTGGAAAGCACTTTGAGATCCACTGAAGAAAAGCGTTATATAAAAGCTAGGTATTATTATTACAATCAGTAAAACTGTCGGTATAGTTTTGTGTTCAATCCATCTTCTGGTCATTTTATCAGAATAATATTGTCTTGTCTACTTAGCCCTGGTCTATACTAGGAGGGGGGGATCAATCTAAGTTACGCAACTTCAGCTACGAGAATAACGTAGCTGAAGTCAACGTACTTAGATTGACTTACCGTGGTGTCTTCACAGCTTCCCCATCAACTCTGCCTGCACCTCTCGCGGTGCTGGAGTACAGGAGTCAACGGGAGAGCGCTCAGGGGTCGATTTATCCCATCTAGACTAGATGCGATAAATCGATCCCCGCTGGATTTATTGCTGCCCGGGATAGTGTGGCCATAGCCTTAGACTGTAAAAGGTCAAGCATGTGGTCTGTGTGCTAAATAAAAGCATCCCTCTGAACCCTTCTCCACCTTTTGGGACACCATCCTCGGTGAGAGAAAACCCACAGCCAGCTAAGAAAGAGGCAAGAAACAAATATTAGGGCAAAGTAATACTAGTTACCCTAAGCTAGTGGCGCTCAACTTTTCAAGACTACTCTACTCCTTTCAGGAGTCTGATTTGTCTTAAATACCCCAAGTTTCACCTCACTTAAAAACTACTTGCTTACAAAATCAGACACAAAAATACAAAAGTGTCACTCCACACTATTACTGAAAAATTGCTTACTTTCTCATTTTTACCATATATTACAAAATAATCAATTGGAATATAAATATCGTACTTGCATTTCAGTGTCTAGTATATAGAGCAATATAAAACAAGTCACTGTCTGTATGAAATTTTAGTTTGTACTGACTTCACTAGTCCTTTTTATGTAACCTGTTGTAAAACGAGGCAAATATCTAAATGAGTTGATATACCCCATAGAAGATCTCTGCGTACCCCCAGGGGTACACATACCCCTGGTTGAGAACCATTGCCCTAAGCCCTTCTGTGTACTGAGCAACTCTGCCCACATTTGCCAGTCATACTGGCACATAATAAATGATGTTAAAATCCTGAACTGTTTAATTTTCTTTAGCATTGGCACATGGAATACTGTTTCTACTCCCTGGCCTTTCTAACCAATGCCAAATGCCGCCACAGGAAACAATATGCTGTAAGACTGAAGTAGCCTTTGCAACAGGAACAGAACTTGTAATTTCTCTATTCACACCACACAGATGTAAGAGCTCAGTTACTCTCCAAACTCTCAAAGCTATCACCAGCCAGAAGGTATACTGCTGGGGGCATAGTCTTACAAACAGCTTTAGGGACTGGATGAAAAGAAAATTCATAAAAGGTTTATGGTGTGTTTGGGGCTCATTCTCTCTTTAAAGTGAATTGACCAAAACCTACTGCAGCCCACTCTATCCAAAGCTTCATCTGCCCCCTGCCAACGGCCACTGTGCTCCCCTGGAGATTCTGTCAGAGGTAACAGTTCAGACTCTGTGATGTTTGGACTCTTGACTGACTGGGGCACCCACTTAAAGCCAGTTGTGACATGGTTGCTTTCCATACTGTGAAATTATTTGAGATCCACCAAATTCATGTCACCCTCGGCAAAAAAAAGAGTCCTCCGATGGAGGTAACTTTCAGTCACTACTGCCCAGGGCTGGAGTGTTACTAAGATGGCATGTGAGGCCCAGCCCCAGGCACGCAGCTGGCATGGGAAATGCTGAGGTTCCTCCTGCCCACTTGGTATTTCAGGTCTCATGCACATGTGCCCTTGACTTTAAATTGTAAATGAGGGAATTAATATTTTACCCTGAACCTACCACCTCCAAATCCCCCGCAATCTACCCTACCCCCTCCAATGCCCTACCCACAACTTACCCTGCCCCCAACCTACCTACCCCACCTCCCCCCACTCCCCACAACCTACCCTCCCCACAACTTACCCTGCCCCAACCTACTTACTCCACAACCTACCCTACCCCCTCCCCACAACTTACCCTGCCACCTACCATCCCCACCTCCTTCCACTCCCCACATCCTACCCTACCCCCTCCCAATGCCCTCTCCACGACTTACCCTGCCCCCAACCTACCTACCCCACCTCCTCCAATCCCCCACTACCTACCCTGCCCCTCCCCACAATTTACCCTCCTCCCACCTCCAACCTACCCCCTTCCCCACAACCCAACCTGCCGCCTGCCCCCCCGCTCACCCCTTCCTGCCCTGATTGGCCCGGCGCTCTTCCTTTTTCGGGCGGGACTCGAGGATTCGGCGCGCGCCGCTGTCGCCTGCTGACATCGATGACTCGGCTGGTCTGAATCCGCCTCGTCCCCGACAACAGCCCCTCCCGCGCCGTTACCCCACCCCGCGCGCTGCCCCTCCCCCTCCCACAATCCCTCCCGCGCCGCTACTCCCCCCGGCGCTGCCCCTCCCCCCCGCCTCGCGCGCTGCCCCTCCCCCTCCCACAACCCCTCCCGCGCCGCTACTCCCCCCGGCGCTACCCCTCCCCCCCCGCGCTGCCCCTCCCCCTCCCACAACCCCTCCCGCGCTGCTACTCCCCCCGGCGCTACCCCTCCCCCTGCCTCCCCCAACATCCCCCCACCTTGCGCGCTGCCCCTCCCCCCCACAACACCTCCCGCGCCGCTACTCCCCCGGCGCTACCCCTCCCCCCTCAACAATCCCCCCACCATTACCCCACCCTTGCTGCCCCCCACCGCCACCCTCTGCCTCCCCCTCCCCGTCTAACAACTTACCCCATCCCGTGCTGCCCCTCCCCCCACCACCCCATCTACCCCACCACCTCCAACAACCCCCCAATGCCACCCTCCCCCTCTAACAATCCCCCCACACACTATTCTGGTCTGCATTGCCCCTCCTGACGACCTCCAACAACCTCTTCCCCTTCGCCACTCTCCACCTCCCCCTGCCCCTCCAACAACCCCTCCCTCACTACTAACCTGCCCTGCACTGCCCCTCCCACCTCCAAGAATCCCACCCCCCCAGCACTGCCAGCCCCACCCAGCATCCTCCCTGCCCAGTGTTCTCCTGCCTCCCCCTCAGTTCCTGGCACTGTCCCTCCCCTTGAGCATTCCTACAGCTACCAGCCCCCTGGCGCAGTAGCCTCTCCGCTACAGCCCCTGGGGTATCTCTCACACCTTCACCTCCATGCCCCAAGCCCTCCTGCGGTTCCCTGCTGCCCATGGCCTGGCAGCTGGGCAGGGAGATGAACTGCATGATCTCACCAGGCTTTTCATTTCTAGGTGCTGTGGTCTGGCACTTGCCTCGCCTACTGCAGGCCATCGCGGGTGCTGTGTGCTATTGTGGCTATGCTGCTGTGGGCGCCTCAGGCCATCATTATGCTGCTGTGGGCCATTCTGGGCATTACTGCAGGCCATCACAGTCATGGTTGCTATGAGCCATCCCAGCTATAAAGATCAGTTGGAGTATTTTTGCTTACAGTTCCTAGCGCTAAAGATTGGGTGAAGGCCCTTGGCTGAAATTCATCCCTCGCTATTGGTCCTAGGGAATTAGAGTCTGTTACCTTGAGAGTAAAAGTTAGAAACCTTTTCTCTTGAGGTGTCAGTTGATTCTCCCAGCCCCTTTCTAGGAACACAGGATCAGATCATGCACTGAGCCATGCTGCCCACTTTTTGGCACTTGAGTGGCTATGGCCTCCATCTACACTGCAAAGTGGTCACATTAGCAGCTCGAGTTTCAGCAGCACTTCACCCTTAGTCTGTAACTCCTGACTGGCCAGCCTACTTGAGTTAAAAGCACCACCACGCTCAAGGTAAGGGGTTTGTGTGTAGATTGGACTTGAATTGGGGCAATACTCCAGGTGTAACATAAGTTAACTTTGCATTGAAGAAAAGCCCATTGTTAGAGTGTAGTTTATGTCAATGGACTTTGGGGAGCTAATGCTGTATTGTAACTGTCTACCGCCAAACACATATTTTCTTCAGACTTTCTAATAAGTAATATCTCAGGGCAGAGAATATGCATCAGAAAGTTCAGCCCCAAAAGGCTTATCTGAGAATGTTATAGACCACTGAACACACCGGCTTACAATGGGAGGTGCTGTATCTGATTTATAGAATCATAAAACCATAGGGTTAGCAGGGACCGCAAGGGTCATCTAGTCTAACCCCCTGCCAAGATGCAGGATTTGTTTAATATAAGAATAAGTGAATTCTGCAAGAATAAACAGAAATTGCAAAGCCTGGTGTGAAGAGTGCTGAGTAAAGCTAAATATCCAACTTGTACACTGAAAATCTCAAAAGTGTTGCATGGGGTTTTAGCTGTCTGACATCTACAAAGGTAAGGGTGTCACATGGCTTCTGCTCACCATTTTGAGAATATGGGGTTAGTTTCCAGGGCACTGATTGTAAATGAAATGCCACAGGTCTGTGAGCTGCTTTTTAAAATCACAAAACGGATCTAACTTGTCTAGGGCCATGCTCGTGAAGGGGAAGGAAAGAGGGAATGCTAGCATTGGTGAGAACTGAGCCCCACGTGGGGAGGAGAATAAAAGAAGGAAGCTGCCTGCTCTGTGGGTGTTTCCATTGAGTCACAAATTATTTCCTTCTGCCTGCTCTGTGGTGTCATTGCTGGGAACTCTGTTGAGTAGGACTGTACCATGTAAAAGAAGAAGACGTTTGTTTGCCAAAGGTAAATGAGTGGGCTGGGAATGCAAATTCCACTCTGCTTAGGAGAGTGCATGTAATAAGGAAATGTGCAATAATTTTTACCCATTGAAAGAAACAAGTTCGTACAGTGCCTGCTATGAAAATGAAGAACGGAGTAGAACAGTGCTTCCCACTCACTGGCTTGGGACAAAGTTACCTGATAACAAAATTCACTCTCCAGCCCTGAAAATGAAGATTGGTTCAGGCAAGTTATACCAAAGAGCTTCCACCCCCACCTCTCTCTGTCTTATATTTAGCTGAAGAAAATTTTTACCCTTATCTGATTACTTGCTAAGGAGAGTTGTGTTGTGAACTGTATGTTTTACTGGCTTGACTTGTATTTACATTTATCTTCGCTGAAAGTATAGAAAGCTATTCGATTTTTCTCCTACATATTGAATGCCCAACCTTCCTCTACTGGTAACTGGAGGAGTCATAATATTTGTCTTTCTTATCAGCACTTCGATCAATATGCTGTAGCTGGAATTGTTTGAAAAAGGTTTCATTAGAGTTACTTGCTTGTTAGAATTGGATACAAGTACCACAGGAAAGAATTAATAGAATTCCAGTTACTTTTACTGAACATTCCCTTATCTTTCCTAGGGCTTATATAGCAATACTGATCACATCTGAGAACAGGAGATATATCAGAATATGAAAGGTGTAAATGTAGAAGAGCAGTTTTAGATGACTGACTAAGGAAGCTTCATGTAGTCTAAATACTGAAAACTTCTTGCAGATGTTAATGAAATTCAGCTTTATCTCCAACTCCTGTCAGAATTAAACTATTTTAAAAGGAAGTTTTGAGGCTAGACAACATGTCAGTACAAACTTTGCTGTTGGCAGAAACCCATTTTTCTTTCTTATTGTTATTTAACCCAGAGAAGCCTGTTGAAATCTTTTCTATTCCATATCAAAACTGAAAATTCAAGAAGATATGTCACCATGAAAACCTCCTCACAGATACCTCCTGCAAGTTCCCCTATGTGAGACCACTCTACCCAGGGCCCTGAGTATTCAGCAGTCATAGAATTTGCTGTAGAATTCACCCCTTGCTGCAGAATTGTTTCCAGAATCTCGGATTTCATTTTTTAAAGAATTACATTTCTAGTCCTTATGACTGCGAAGGAAACATCAAAAGTGTGAATGGATGGCTGTCTAAGTCTGCAAAGAGCCAGCAGCAATAGCTCTGAGAGGAGTGAATTGTCCTAGTTATTTCAGTCAGGGACCTTTGGACTCAGAGATTCTGCAGAAATGATACATAGCATTTGTCACGCTGTCTGCAGTGGTTCATGACGTTGAGTGTCAACCTCAGGGTAGATGGTCAAAAAGCAGGGCAGGGACCTGGTGGTATGGTCTATAATGAGATTTCACCAACCCAGTAACAAATGTGAACTCCTGAAGCACTATAACAGTCTTACCAGGGAGTCACAAAGTCCCCTTGGGCACTCCCGTCTATCTTGCTACCAAGGCAAGCTTAACTCTGTGATAAATGGTTGCTTTACTCCAAAAATCACAAAATACTCAAGTTGCTTCCAGTCCTGGAGACTGGTCATTTACCCCAGGTCAATCTGTACCTCAGATCTCACACCAAAGACAGTGCTTGTAGCTAATCCCATAGTAAACAAACTAAGGATTTATTAACCAGGAAAAAGAAATGAAAGAGTTGTGACACTGCACCCCATATTTGTCATAGCAGTATTATTATGATATGATTATAGCATAATTATGGTGTATTTTATGTAAGATGGGTTGTGTAAAGTGCATTGGAAAAGTTATGTTTTGCTGAATATGATTAACCTATTTATATGCATGTATCATTTTTGTATCTGAAGTTATAAATCTTGACTATGTATCTGTACTTCAACTGTAGTTACACATGGGTAATGTCCACTAGACAAGATGTTTTTAGTCTAGATAGCTGGTTGGGAAGGGCCTATTCTGGGCCAGTTCTGTCCAGTTCTGGGCGCCAGATTTCAGGAAGGATGTGGACAAATTGGAGAGAGTCCAGAGAAGAGTGACAAAAATTATTAAAAGTCTAGAAAACATGACTTATGCGGGAAGATTGAAAAAATTGAGTTTGTTTGGTCTGGAAAAGAGAAGACTGAGAGCGGACATGATAACAGTTTTCAAGTATGTAAAAGGTTGTTACGAGGAGGAAGAAAAATTGTTGTTCTTAACCTCTGTGGATAGGACAAGAAGCAATGGGCTTAAATTGCAGCAAGGAGGTTTGACATTAGGAAAAACTTCCTAACTGTCAGGGTGGTTAAGCACTGGAATAAATTGCCTAGGGAGGTTGTGGAATCTCCATCATTGGAGATTTTTAAGAGCAGGTTAGACAAACACTTGTCAGGAATGGTCTAGATAATACTTAGTCCTGCCACGAGTGCAGGGGGCTGGACTAGATGACCTCTCAAGGTCCCTTCCAGTTCTATGATTCTATTCAGGGCAATGAGCCATTAGGGAAAACAATAGGCCTTAGGAGAAGCTTATCTCCCACCTGGTGAGCCGTCCTGAGAACACTCCAGACAGCCTGTATGTAATGGCTGCTATGACTCTACAAGGACATGTGACCTGGCCACATGATTCTGGACTCCATCTTGGGATGTCAGTATTTTTCCACAAACCGGTCTGGGAACTAAGTTTTGAAACAAAGGGTTCCCACCATATGCTAAAGCTATATAAGGCAGGGAGTGACCTGATCTGTTGTTCTTCACTCCCCACACAAGACTCCTGGAAACACCTGAGGAACAAAGACTGAAGTGGGGGAAGTGCTGGACCCAGTCTAAAGTGATTTCTAGCCTGTGTATGAAGACCTGAGAAACCCCAGCTGTAAAGCTAATGCAGCTTGTGCCTTAAGAATCTACAAGTCTGCCTGTACCATCAGTTAGGGTGAGACTCTGCTATTCATACCCAATCTATCTAGAATATTAAGCTTAGTTTGCATTTTTTGTTTATTTGCTAGGTAATCTGCTTTGATCTGTTTGCTATCACTTATAATAACTTAAAATCTATCTTTTGTAGTTAATAAATTTATTTTATGTTTTAATCTAAACCAGTGAGTTTGGAGTGAAGAGTGTGAGAATCTTTGCTCAGAGAGGCTGTTGCATTTCCTCTCCACATTGGGGGGTGGGGGGGGGGGCGGACTCTGTGAGCTTACTCTGTACAGTTCCCTGTGCAGCGCAAGACAGTATAATTTTGGGTTTATGCTCCAGAGGGGGTGCGTGCCTGGGGAGCTGAGAGTTACCTCAGCTTTAGTTTTTCTAGTGTTGGTTCATGCAGTGGCTAGTCAGAGAGCCTGCATGTAACTGCAGCTGGGTGTGTCCCGAATTGTGTGTATGCTGGTGGAAGTGCAAGACCAGGAGCGTGTCTGCAGCTTGTCACAGCAGCACAGTGTGAGAGGGAGCCCAGGCTGATGGGTCAGAGGGCTCAGTGATACCCCAGTTCCAGGTGGCACCCCGGGGAGGACCCGTCACAAGAGTTATTTACGGGTTAAAGCAGGCAACATATATACACATATGAGTTACAGTTTGTGGTTCCAAAAGGTGACAGAGATGTAGTAATGTCAGCACTGAATGCTTTTTAGGGGGATATCTGCTTTTGTTTCCTAGCTCCGTCCCTGTGAGAGTCCAAACAGCAAAGAGATGGAAAAATTTTATGTCAGCTATCTTTATTTCTCTCTTCCAAAATTAAAACTGATGGGACAAGCCCTTCTGCACGTAACCTGTGTAGGGGCAATTAGCAAAGTCTTTGTGTCATGATTAAAGCTAAGATTTTGTCATAGGTATTTTTAATAAAAGTCACAGGCAGGATGCAGGCAATAAACAATAAATCATGGAAGATGGAGCCCTGCCACCCGGGGCTGATAGCTGGAGCCCTGCTGCTGGAGGCTGAAGACATAGAGGTCACGTAAAATCACAGAATCCATGACCAACTCGTAGCCTTAATCATTTTGTTTCACAATGGCCCACTTTGTTCTAATAGTCCTCCTTGGTAGGCGAGGTAGGCACTCCTCCTGCCAGGGGTGCTGGAACAATTTGTACAGTGGGGGGGCTGGGAGCCAATGAACCAAACTGTAAACCCTGTATATCAGGGGTTGGCAACGTTCGGCACGCAGCTCGCCAGGGTAAACACCCTGGCGGGCCGGGCCAGTTTTATTTACCTGCTGACGCGGCAGGTTCGGCCGATCGCGGCTCCCACTGGCCGCGGTTCGCCGTCCCGGGCCAATGGGGGCGGCGGGAAGCAGCGCGGGCGAGCGATGTGCCGGCCGCGGCTTCTCGCCGCCCCCATTGGCCCGTTGCCGACCCCTGCTGTATATGATGGAAACCACTTCAAGCCAGGGGGCAGCACCCCTAGTTCCAGCACCTATGCCGCCTGCCTGTGCTCACAAGTTCAGAGCAGACATTTTTACCATTATAAAGCAAAACTTACATATTATAGCATGGGATACAGACATCACAAGTAAGATTGATGCATGCAGCAACTTACAAGCATTTTATAGAGTCTAAAAACTAAATACGTCCTTGCAAGTTAACACCTGTCTTGAACAATACTAACATGCAGATGGGCTGGTTTACAGCTCTGGATTTGTCAGTGCTTAGCTGATGCCTACAGCATTGGCAAGAGATGGTACCTGGTCTACCAATGTCACAGCATTTTTCCAAGATACCACAGAAATCAATATTTATGCTGCATAATGAGAATGTTCAACTTTGAGCCATAGTCATGTGAGTGTGTGAGTGTGGGAAGAATAGGAATGAAAGATATGTCATGGAGATACAGAATTTTGGATTTTTTGCTGCAGATTTTGTCCAATTGTGCCCTAGATTATACTGGGCCCTGCCTATAGGTATAATTTATGACATCTGCTGTTACTATATGTCCCTGACAGCTGTCACCCATTAGAACTCAATAGCTATAGGCCTGAAATGATTTTATAGTTCTTATAGTTGGTAAAAAGTAAAGACCAATAACATAATTGGTGAAAAGTAAAGACAACTGCTAGACACTTGCAGTTTCTTCCAGACCAAGGTTATCTGAGAAAATACCTTGTTGCTTGCAGACAAGGTTAGTGGGTGGGTCATAGATCCAGATGACATGTCATGACACCCTTTGCCTTTTCCTCTTCCCCTTCGTGAATGCTCATCTTGGAATGCACAAATCTGATTATATCTTAAGAAAAACAACAACAACAAAAATTACCTGTTCAGGTTTTACTGGAGAGAAACTGCCCTCTTTTGATTAAAAGCTTTTTTCCCCCTATTTATTTAGAGAGCTTTGTCTCAATGAGTCTTGTCATCTGCTGGGGACACACTTCATTTTATGTAATCAAGCACTAGGACACTGGCAGTTAGGGCATGTAAAATGTCATGTGTTGTGAACAGCCAAAGTGGTGGCAGCTGGACAAGGAGAGTGGTACTGAAGAAGTCAGAAGGAATGGTTCATTTACAAACAGCATATACAAATAATGTCTTGTTCCTTGTTCTGAAGTAAAAGGCCTTCTTTATGCAGTGGCCAAACTTAAAATGAGGAGGGAACTATTGTTATTTATATATCACCATGGATGTGCACAACAGATATAAAATAAGACATGGCCATTGCCTTGTGACCCTACAATCTAAGGCCTTGATACTGCAACTAACCTTGTGCAAGTGGAGAAAACAATAACACAAAGGGGGATTAGTGGGATGACAAAACAAGGGGAAAAGGGTTTAAGGGAACATTTTATGTTTATTTTATATATTACAAGTATGAGAGCTTTGGGTTGCAATAATTTGAGTTGTCATGTACATTAATAACCCTGGAAATAATAGAAATAATAAAATACAGAGAATTAATTCACCCTTTTCATTCTTCACAGTGGTCCCCAACACACACATTCATCCCTTCATTCTCCCAGTGTCACTAGTCTCATATTCTTTCACTCTCACCTTTAGACCTTCTACACCACCCTGTTCCAGAAATGACATCCCTGGCTCTTCCTCTCATAACTCAAATTCTTTCCAAAACCTACTTCTTCCAGGAGGCCTGCAGACTCTAGCCTATGTCTGCACTGTGTAATCACTATCCCACATCAAGAAATAAGCAAAAATAAATAAATAAATAAAGCCCATTATGAATTGTATTCCTTTTCTGGTTCTCCCATTTTGTGTTGGTACTTAACAAAACGTAATAGTAAATAGCAATAATAATCAGCAATGCAATAAAATCTATTTCCTGGCTTCTTTATTTTCAGATTTGGATACAACATGAGCTGATTCTTATGTCCTTGTGTTCTTATGAGTCTTAAGCTCTTTATTCATCCAGTTCATTAATGATATAATGAGGTTTTACTCTACCATTCTGTACTGTTAAATTGATCTTAGGCTCTGACTATAGCAGACACGTCAGTTCTAAAGAGTGACATAAATTGTTCTTTAAAATTAAAAGGCCCAATTTTTAAACAAGTTAGGTACCCATTTACATGCACAATTACCACATATGTAAATTGGGCAATCTTGGGTAGAAATTACCATAAGTAGTCGTGTGTGTGCAATTATCCAGTATGTGTAACAGTCATGCTAAGTGCACATGTAAATTAATGCATTTACACATGTAATTTATTTAAAAATCAGGGCTGGACATTATTGATTATTTGCCTTATATTAAGTTAACTGAATGCCATCACATTTTTTTTTAAGAGAGAAGAATGGTCTAAGCATAGAACCCAGGACCAGGAAATTCCATGTTCTACTCTTAGCTCTGACACTAATTTCATCTGTGGTCTTGGGCAAGTCCCTTAACCTCGTTATGCCTTATTTCCGTCAACTACAAAATCGGAATGATAATACTTGTGTTCATCAGGATGTTGTGAAGCTAGGGTATGTAAAGCATTTTGTAGATATACACTGTAAGTGTTAATTTTATTTTATTATTTGTTATTATGAAAAGCTTTAGGGCATACATATGGGACAACTTTTGAGACTTTGACAGTCTTCCTAATTCCTGAGCTTCATTTAATAATCTACTGCTTTTATTAGAAAGAAAAAAATACTTCTTGCTGTTTCGAGCAATACATTGCATCCATTTCACCAAAATATAAAAATCTTTTTTGTGGGGAGATCTTTTTTGCTTTGGGCTCTGTTGTTTTGTATATGCTTATGCGATGTGGAATTCTTTGCCAAATCTTTTAAGAGTTTCTTGGAACACTAGTCATGAGACACCATTATGCAGCAGTTGACTGGAAATCAACCATTTCCTCTCTTGAGAAATCCAGACAGAGAAGGAATAATTTGTATTTGGAGAATTTGTTCTTATTTTTCAGATGCAAAAAATTCTGTTCAAATCCAAAGGCAGCTGTGTCCTTTTGGGAATATTTCTTACTCTTTGGTCAGTCATTTTTTGTCTGTTTGCAAATGCTGATAAGTCAGTTCTCAGGTAGTGTGTATGAGATAAATAGAAATGCATTTCACTTTATAGTGGAATCAGCAGTGACTGCTTAGTTAAGTTTGCTTAACAGTTTCCATCTTAACTCCTTATTTTCAGTCACTCAAAACTTTGTGAAACCTTAACCTTTAAGGTTAAAATTTTCCAATGCTTTCACTGGGTTTTTTTCATATGAGGAGAGTGGAAGACACCATTTAAAAAAATTTCTGACCATTTTGAATAGCTCAACAGCTAAAATAGCTTGGGGTAAGGAGGGGAATAGCACAGTGGAACCTGCCTGATAGTGGAGTGAAGCTTCATTACAGGAGAAGTCCTTTGAAATGTATTTAGCAATTCAGGTCCTTTCACTCCATTTCACTAACTGGGTTTTTGTATGTGTGTAGATATTTACACACATACAAAACCCAAGACACTGTCTTCTGTGTTCCAGTCATTTACAACCAATGTAGGAGCAACTCAGCTTGCAACTCTTCCCAACACTCGATAAAAGGCAATGTCTCGGACAGTAGACAGGGCCATATGCAGCAGAGGAAGGGACTAGCGTTTGCTTGTAACCAGCTGACATAATGCTGAACAAGACTTGTCTCTGTCTACATTGCCTGCAAAGTCATGGTCAACACTGTATTAGTTAACACAACTCTTCAAAGTTGTGTTAACTATACTTTTCTAGTGAAGACAAGACCTTAGCCATTTCTAATCCAAGACAGTATTTTCACTACATGGCCACTTAGTTTCTTTAATAGCTTTTTTAAGGGACTTTGTCAACGGATTTTTGAAAGTCCAAATAATGTCATTTGGATCTATTTTATCCACTATGTGCTTGATACGCCCAAAGAATTCTAGTATATTAAAGAGGCACAATTTTCCTTTTTAGAAGTTGTGCTAGTTTGTCCCTATTATAGCACGGTCATATAGGTGCTTTATAACTCCATATTACTGTTTTAACAAATTTGCCTGGAACTGAAGTGAGGCTCAGTGGTCTGTAATTCCCAGGATCTTCCCAGCGCCTTATGTTAAAGGTTGGTATGGTATTTGCTAGCCTCTAGTTCGCTGAGATAGTAGCCGATTTTAATGAGAAATTGCATGTTTTTGTTAGCAAGTCAGCTGCTTCAATCTTAAATTCCTTCAGGACTCTGGGTTGAACCATCTGGTCTTGGTGACTTGTTGCTCTTAAATGTTTCAGTTTGTTCCTGTACATCCTCTTTGGGGACCTCAGTTTCTGGCAGTTCCTCATCTTTAGTACCTGAGAAGAGTAGGTCTGGTGTAGATCTCTCTCCAACAGTCTCTGGGGTGAAGACTTTTGCAAAGAACTCATTTAACTCTTTTGTAATATCCTTATCCGCCTTAATTGTTCCTTTTACTCCACGGCAAAGCTTCAGGGAATTCGGAATACACTGAATGTGCTAACATCTGGCACTGGGGGCAATATGGAGGGAGAAGGGTAGAAAGAACTGTGTCCTTTGACTAGTTTGTATACTAATCTAAGCTTTTAATGTTTTCTATTGGCAGGATCTCAGCACAGCTTCTCCTATAGAAACTGACAAGTGCTAATGATGGCTGACAGCCTGAAGGCTGCAGTGCTTGCCTTATGGACCCTTTTCTTTTCATGTGCAACATATCACAGTGAGTTTGCTAATGCTGTAACGTAATTCATTTAAAAGTAATTTATCAACAACACTTTAAAGTGAATAGATCAATTAGCAAGCAACATTTTTACCATAATTCAGTAGCCATAATAATATGTCTGATTGCAAATATCAACAATATTTATATGTTAGAATATAGTCTCAGTTCTTGTATATTTTTCCACTAATATTTTCAACGTGCAAAGAAAAACACTCAGGAATTGATAAAGAGCTGAAACTGATGTTTGGAGTGACTGTCTTTCTGTTCCCCTGTTATTGCAACTGGCTTTCTAATCTAATCTATCTGCTTTGTTTATAGTACTCACATTACTATAGTCTGCATTCTCTGCAGCACAGTCCCCTGCTGGCCCAAAGCTATCCAGTGGTTATCTGCTCTGGAGGGACAGAGTATTAAATTCCCAGTGGGTCCTCTCATGACCCACTAATTCTGCCCTTTTTAAAGTAATCAAGTTTTTCTGGTAAGATTTAACCTTTATAAACCACCGGTGCTGCTCATTGCTCTTTGGTTACCCTCTGGAGACCACTGAAGTGCAGTTTATCTAACAGGAGGAGCATTAGGCCCTAGATGTTTGGGGACTTTTTTCTTATTAGCTTTTCCAATATTTCCTTGGGGATAGAAGGTAGATTTATAGGATGATGATTGCCAGGATCCCTCCTTTAACCTCTTGAGAATCAGTCCTACATTTTACTTTTGGTGCAGTATTTTGTTAGCACCCCAGTTGTCCATGGTTTAAAAAAAAACCAAAGCTGTCTGTGGTACAAAAATTGCATTAGCTAATTTCCTTACTACCCACAGTACCAGTTCTACTTCCAGTGATATCAGTGGGAATTTTGCAATAGAATTAAATGGGAGAAGAATCAAGCCCCACAGGTGTATATCGGCTAAGTCATCTGATTTGAATATGCTTAGATTTTCCAAAATTTTCTTACCCGCTTTTTGTCAATGTTTGGTTTTACAGGTTTGTTCCTTCCTTATGAATTGCATGTTTCAAGCTTCTTTGTTGTATTTTTCTTGTTGAAGATAAAAAAAGAAGTTCAGTATCTCAGTTCCCTTTTTCAACTATACAAATTGAAAGTAAACTTTGTATTGTATGTGGTTTCAAAAGGAAATTCTCAAAGATCTGAGATTTAAAAAACTGTGCTAGAAATGAAAAAGAGAGACGGTAAAAGAAATACAAAGTATGTTAAAAGTTGTAGGGAAAAGATAAGGGAAGTAAAAGGCCAAATGAATGAATGCTGCTAGTCAAAGTAGTTTAGGAGACTAGAGAGATCTTTTTACATCTCAAGGGAGAAAGTAAGTCCATTAAAAATTAGGAGGGAGTGAAATTAATGCTGATTCAAAAATGGCTGGTACACTGAACGGAGCCCTGGGAGGAGGGCGGAGTGCCCGGTCGGGGCTCCGCTCTCCCCGGCGGCGAGCCCCGGCCGGGGCTCCGCTCTCCCCAGCGGCCAGAGCGCCGGGGGGAGGGCGGCGAGCCCGGCCGTGGCCCCGCTCTCCCCGGCGGCCGGAGCCGGAGCACCGCACCGCCCCCCTCCAGGTGCCGCCCCAAGCACAAGCTTGGTGGGCTGGTGCCTGGAGCCGGCCCTGTGAATAAGGACTGCTAGGTGATTAAGACTAGAAGGGCTAGGCATTTAGAAGAGAAAGTGAAAGTAACGGATATAATATATATGGATTTTAATGAGGATGACAGACCATAAACAAATGACAGTGATAAGCAGCAAAGTATTTAGTTGGCTCAAGTTTCTAGTGAAGTACCACAGGGATCAGTGTTAGATCCAGTCTTATTTAACAACTTCATTAATGCTCTTGAAGAAGCAGTGAACTGAATGTTCATGAAATTTTCAGATTACACTTCATAAGGAGTAGGTGGAAATACCCATCACACCTGAGAAATAATACAAAGGAACCTAGGGAGATTAGAAACATGGGCAAGAAGTTACCAAGTGAAACTCATCTTGGAGAAAATGCAAGCTGACATATTGGAGAAATAATCCAAGCCCAGACGCTGAGTGGGAGAGAGGAACCTGGGAAGCAGGAGTGGCTGAAAGAACCCTAAGGGGTGGGACTTCCCCGCAAATTAATTTTCAGTTTGCAGTGTGATATGACAGCAAGAAAAGGACCAATAGAGTTTTGGGCTGCGTATGCAGAATCGTCCTGTCCTGGAGCAGAGGAGGAATCCTTTCTCTGTCTAACCCTTGTGTAACTTCAGCTGGAGTCCTGCCAGCAGGCTCTGTCCTGGGAACCTCATTACTGGAAAGAAAGATGTTGACAAGTTTGGCAGAGTTCTGACAGCAGCAACAAAAAATAACCAGGGATGTGGAGGAGACTGACGTGAAAAGAAGGACTGGAAGAGTTAGATCTGCATAACTTGTATAAGAGAGGACTGGGGGGATGTGACAAACATCTACAAATACCCAAAGGGTCAAGCGCCAGAGCGGGAGAGGAATTATCTAGGACAGGAAAAGTGGGTGGTATTTACTGACATTTTTTTTTTTTTTTAAAGTTCACATGTTTCAGAACTTCAAGGCATGTTGTTAGCCTTTATAACTACATGAGCTTATTGTCACACATGCCCTCCCACCCCCTTCCCTTCTGCTGTTCAGTACAGTCACATATGGTATCTTGTTTCAAAGTAGATTGTAAGTTCTTTGGAGTAGGGAGCAGGTCTTGCTGGGTATCTCTACACTGCAATTAAAAATCTGTGGCTGACCCATTCCAGCTAACTCAGGTTCCCATGACTCAGGCTAAAGGACTGTTTAATCCTTTGTGGTGTTGATGTTCAGGCTCAGGCTAGAACCTGGGCTTTGGGACCCCGTGAGTGGGGAGGGTCCCAGAGCCCAGGTTCCTGCCCAAGCTTGAACATCTGCACCACAATTAAACAGTCGCTTGGCCTGAGCCCAAATCAACTGGCACAGTCCAGCTACGGGTGTTTAATTGCAGTGTAGAGATACCCACTGTGTTTGTGCAACACCCAGCACAACATGGTCCTGATCTTGACTGGGGCCTCTGGGCCCTACTACAATACACATTAATAATAATAATTAATAAATAAATAATGGGCATAACTAGGAATAAGGTAATGAAATATCAGGAGAAAACTTCTTTTAAACAGGGAACTTGATTAGGCTATGGAGAAGCCTGTCGCAGGGAATGAGGGAAGCCGGCTTGCTTGGGATGTTTGCAGCTAGATTCGACAAAACACTAGAAAAAACCCTATAGGCAGGAACCTTATTCTGATTCCTAGGAGAGTGCACTGTGACCTAATTAATCTTTTCTGTCACTAATATCTATGATTCTGTTATTCTCTGATTAATCTTTAATAACCTTTACACAGAACTTGTGATAAACTAATTTCCCAATGATAATGTTTCGTGGCCTGAGAGTAGGTGAGCTGGGAGCTGTTTGGGGGTCTTTGACCCAAATTCCGATTGTACAGCCTTTTCATTTTGTCCCATAGAATTTCGAGGTGTGCTCTGTAGTGGGCCAAGTTTAGTTTCTCTTCCCATTTAATCTGAACAAGTCAAACAATTGAGCTTTCACGCTCCCTTTAAGAGATTTTAATAGTTCACCTTAATTGAATTGGCCGTTAGCACTGACCCACCACTTGGTAAGGCGACTCCCATCTTTTCATATGCTGTGTATCTATACCTCTCTACTGTATTTTCCACTCCATGCATCTGATGAAGTGGGTTCTAGCCCACGAAAGCTTATGCCCAAATAAATTGTTAGTTCTAAGGTGCCACAAGTACTCCTCGTTGTTTTTGCTGACACAGACTAACACGGCTACCACTCTGAAACCTTTAATAGTTCTGTTTCAAAAGAATAATTTTATACTTCTAAGCACCAGACCCTGTTCTGGCTGATTTTGTTTCCTATTGCTGTCACTGCTCAGTGTTGTGTTGGTTTTTCCTTAGTTATGGCAACAGGGAGCATACAGATGTTTGACTGCTTCACTGACTATGCCAGGGAGCTGACTTGTCACTGGGGAGTGGCTGCACAAACAAACTGCTCCAAGGAATTCCAACTCTATTACAGGAAGGAATATTTCTCGACAGTGTAAGTGTTTAATGCCACTTTCTGGGTTCATTGTTAAAATGTTAAATATGCTGCAATTATTAACAGCCTTGCCCGGCCTCTCTATGGCCATTGCCGAGGGGTTTGAAGCACAGCAGAATCAATGTAGTCCTGCTGCATGGGGAAGGGCACAATGCTCGGGGTCCTCACCCCCTGTGTTTGGTAGAGCACAACTCTACAGGCCTCCCTGCACCCCCGGTGCAGAGGGGATCGTTAGGTGTGAACTGGGGAAGTGTCAGGGCCAATGGATCTGCAGCTACCTTCACTGGACATGAAGCTCCATGTGGGGAGTATACAGCAGTAGCTGCGTGACCTAGAAGGGGTATTCCCTGTCTTCAGCCTGGGGGAAAGGATTGCCCTCCCCTCCCCCACCCTCTCCCCTGGAGCCCAGTGGTTCTCCTGCGTATAGCACAAGAACATAGGGCCAAGTCCTTATTCCTGGCCCTATTGTGCAGAGGCCTGCTGGCACTCCTACAACAGAAGCCAGTTCCAGCCTGCTCTCCCCAGCGGATTATAGTTTCTCCCCAGAGACATGCAAGTGGCATCACTTTGAACAGGTTAGCTGACCCCTCTTCCTTTCCCAGACGTAAAGGCTTTCCATCACCAATATGCTCTCTCGGATGCAGCCATGTGAGGAACGGGTCCTCACTGTGTTAATTTCTCCTTTACAGACTAGGCCATAGCTTTCTCCATTGAGTTTTTCACTGGGGGACACACAGATAGCTGAGACTTTTGTACCAAATGCTTTCTGGGAACTAAGTTTGTGCATCTTAGATTCAGCTTACACACTGGGAGCCTTCTCTGATGACACTGAATGGAGGCTTAGTTTAAATGAACTGAGTGCTTAAACCTATGTAAACATTACATCAATTTTGATATTTTTCAGATATGACACATGCATCCCTGAGAATGGAAAAGGCAGCAGCATGAATTCCATTTCCAACTGCATTTGCATAATTCTGCCCGAATATTTCTCGACAGGCCTCGCATATCATTTAGCACTACAGGCCAATGGGTCGGTGCTATGGAATGGCACTCTAATACTGGCACACATTGGTGAGATATAGCTTGTTACAGATTTATCATTGATATATCCCATTCCACATCCCTAGCCAACTACCTCACCAGCATCACACAGTCAGCACCTTCTTATCCTCTGAGAGCAACGCACCTGCAGTGTGTTCTTCATGTGGCCATAGAATTCAGGGATGAGGAGTGAGATGTCATTGCCTATTTCTGAGAGAGGACAAAGGTCTGTAGCCAGGATTCTTGGCCCCCAAAACATCTCATGGCAGTTGACTCACCACCTTGAGTGTCTGAATGGGCTGAACAGGGTTTCTAGAACTAATTCTTGGTAGATTGCAACAGCCTTTGGTAAAATAGTCACTGTCTCTCTCATGTCACAGGGTACAGTCAGCATAGATATACCTATTACACACACATGTGCCCACATACTTTCCTGGTATTAAAATAGTTTGTATGGATAAATCTGTCTCACCTCAGGTATTAGGAGAAATATTTCAAGAAACCTGTGTAGTAATTAACCTGCAGCAGTGATCTGGGCCCTTCTTTAATGTCATTGTTGCTCACTAGCAGGATGAGTATGAATCTGGACCTTGGGACCCCATCCCCAGAGGACAGGCATCAGAGAGAGGTTGGCCAAGAAGATGCCACAAGCAAATCCCTATCCCCAAAGCACAAGCTAGGAAGCAACTCTATGCATTTTCTCCATGTTGGGAGCAGGCCACTGATAACATGTATTTGAGACCTACAAATAATTCCACTGACGCAAAAATCCCATTTCAATAAGGAGTATTCTGTTTTTGGCTTTTACATCCCTGTGCCAGAGCACAGGGAAACAAGGCTGAATGCACTGCCCACATCTGTAACTACAGCATTGTCTGTGACTGAATAGCCCTCTTCTGTCCATTCCTCTGAGTCAGTGTTTCTCCCTTACAGTTAAACCAAGGCCCCCAAAAAATCTTACCATTGAGAAGAGTGAAAATGATAACTTGTACGTCTTGAGGTGGATCGAGAGCTACAGCACAGAGGACATGCTCTATGGAGAGGAAGTAAACTATGAAGTCAAATACTGGAACAAGCAGAATCCAGAAGAGGTAGGGAACTGCGTTTTTCTTCGCTTTCTAGAGCTGGTATCCATGGTATGAAAAGTCCTTCAGAAAATCCTGAGGAGCTTTCAATCAGGTGGTTAATAATGGTGATGAGACTGCTGGGTGCCATTTCCCCCATCATTCATGCATAAGGGACAGCAAGCACTATGGCCACAGGAAACATTGCTTCAGGGACATCACCAGGAGTGGAACTGGTGGTAATCTTCTGACCTTCGCCCACAGAATAAGCTCTCCCCATGCGAGTCATCAAATTGAGACGCCTCTCACAGTAGATTGTGCTGAGATTCAGAATATGATTGTTCTTGCTCTCAGAGCTCCACTGGGCTTGGGTCCCCTTGGTGGGGCTTGAATCTCCCTATAGGCTCTGCTGGGCTCCTCAGGCGTGGCTTCCCCTCCTGTATGACAAAGCACACTATAGAACTGTTTGTGCACTGTAACAGTTGCCACACAAGACATTAGTGCACAGCAGACTAGTGATGTGGAAATTCACACTCTGGTTTGCCATGCGCTAATGTCCCATGCAGACCAGCCCGTACTCTCTGTTTTAAAATGAAAGGTGAGATTCTGTAGCGCAGTATAGCAGCTTTGGAGAGGTGTCAGGACACGGTACTACTGCATACTGCCCCAGTTTGAGCCCTGGATGCCACTGAATTCATATTTCATTAAACTCAAGTCTTTAACAACAAACTTAACATATTGAAGTTCAACAGTCATAGGCTGATTCTCAGAATAAATTAGCCAGGTTCTGTGTTTATTTAGATTATTCCTGATATTTTTTTAAATTGTGTGCTAAAAATGGATTTAATCCACCTTAAATTATACAGCAAAGGAGTTTATTTCTCTTCAAATATATCTTGAGCCTTTGGTTTGTTAGCAGGTATCAATTAGATGGTTACAGCAGTGAAATCAGTAAAACACATTTATATGAACTGAATGTCACACCTAACACTGTCCAGGAAACTAAACATAGATTACATACAGAATCTAAGTGTGTTACTTCCCTTTTTATTCAGAAGTTTGTAAAACAGCTTTCCTACCAAACGACACACTTTGAAATTCTTGCAACGCAGTTGAAGCGAGGGTATGACTACCTTGTAAGCGTACGGCGTAATTATACAGGCAGCTATTCCACCAACTGGAGTGACTGGAGCAAAGCAGTTGAATTTCACAGTGGTAAGTATCAGTAACAGATGCAACTCAGTGGAAGAATCTTACAGGATTCTAAAGCATATGGTGTACATCCCACTATTTCTTCTGCCTTTCTGTATCAATTAGAGAGATGTAGCCAGTGAGTCCCAGGGCTGCTAATACAATCATCATCCTCAGACTTTTACTTATTGTAGATCGATGCCCAAAGACTCCAAAGAAAACAAAAAGCATATTACCAAAAGCACAACAACCACACAGTAATCAACTCCATTGCTCTCACCATTCTTTAGGTCCATCAGTGGCTACTAGCCAGGATGGGCAGGGATGCAGAACCATGCTCTGAAGTGTCCCTAGCCTCTGTGGAATGGGCGACAGGGGATGATCACTTGATGATTACCTGTTCTGTTCATTCCCTCTGGGGCACCTGTCATGGGCCACTGTCGGAAGATAGGTTACTGGCTAGATGGACCATTGGTCTGACCCAGTATGGCCATTGTTATGTTCTTATGTTCTAGAATGCCTCACATACCATAACTGTAGGTCCCCATGCACATTTTGATACATATATGGGCTTTACTTTAAACCCTCTAAGTGGCATTATTTCAAGGTGTACAGAAGATCACTGACATGACTAAGCTTATTGACTGTGCTTTTATTTCTGAATATATAGATTATGGAGTAACTTTAGAAGATAGTCTGCAGAAGATTGTTCTCATATCCTGCATGTTGATCCCAGCTCTGATTTTAATCTGTTACTTCTGCTTTGCCATGTATGTATCATGCTGCACAAGGGTTTACAGTTTGCCAAATATTCGGTTTCATTTAGCGTAATGGCATGTACAGTAGTATAGTAACCTAATACTTTGTAATCATGAAGGACCTTTTATCTGAAGATCTACAAGCAACCTCTTTACAAACATTAATTAATTAACCTTCATATCATCTCTCTGAACCAGGCACATTAAGAGATTAGATTACAGCACTTTTCTCCACTAAACCATCTGTATAATAGTGCCAGGACTACACAGGTGCCTACTGAGATTTAATTAATGAGTGTTTGTTAAGTACCATGAGACCCACTGTTGAAAGGCTAAAACACATTTTTAAGGGCTGCATCTGAGGTCCTTACTCAGTCCTTGCTCAGGCTAAATTCTCATTGATTTCAATGGGCCTGAGTAAAATCCTCAGAATTTGGCCCATATATTTTGAAGACAGCAAATGCAGCTAATATAATGTTAAAACGTTAATAGAGCCAACTTCCTCATCTTTATAAAGTATTCCCCTTGTCAGAGCAGTGTCTGTCATCTTTGGGCCCCCAGCTCTGCAAGTATCTCAATAGTGCTGGTTATATCTTATTGCAGTATTTTATTTTTGAGGAGTAATTTGCTGGACTTTGGTCACATTAATAGATTTTCCTGTTTTCTCACAATCTCAAATAATATTCTGATCACGTGATGGTGCTCAGGCCAGTTAATCATTAATATATGCACAAATGTTACACTAGCGTTGCTGAAAAGCATCGTCACTCCTGGACATACACAGAATAAGCGCTTCCAGTTGCTGGAGCATACAGACTGGTTGAGGAGAGAGAGCAGGGGTGGTGAAACTGGGGAACTGAGGCCAAACACAGCTAAGAGTAAGCAACCATTCTTGCGTTGCAGAGTTAAGAGAGAATGGTGGGATCAAATCCCAAATCCAGCTAAGAGCCATCTGGTTGTAAAGAATGTCAAGGCAGCTCAGGTATGTGATTTAAAGATTTTACGAAAAAACATATTTCCCATTTATTTAACAAATGAAAGCGGTAATATGTTCTGATGCTGACTGTGATGTAGACAAGTATCCAGTTTAATTCAGCCATCCCTCTAGTGGGGCAGTTACCCCGCGCCTGACAGGGGTGGGCTGAGTGGGTGTGGCTGCAGCTGTGGCTGCTTCCCCAATTAGGTCACAGCTGGCCCTATAAAAGGGCTGTGAGCCAGGGGCTGAGTCAGTCTCTCTCTCCAGTCTTGGAGGGAGAAGGGCCGGGCTGCCTGCAGTGGCGGATTAATAATTTTGCCGCCCCTAGGCCGGAAAATAATTGCCGCCCTGGCCCCGCCCCGACTCCGCCCTTTTCCCACCCCCATTCCAACCCCCTCCCCAAAGTCCCCACCCCAACTCCGCCCCCTCCCTTCTCCTATTGGATCCCTTCCCCAAATCCCCGCCCCTGGCCCCGCCTCTTCCCCCAGCGCATGGCGTTCCCCCTCCTCCCCCCTCCCTCCCTGCCCCGCAAAACAGCTGGGAGGGGAGAGAAACAGGACGCCACGGCGCGCTTGCAGAGGAGGCGGAGGTGAGCTGGAGCAGGGGGGCGGGGCGCGGAGGGGAGCTTCCGCCCCTGAAAATTTGCCGCCCTAGGCCTAGGCCTTGTCGGCCTAGGCAATAATACGGCGCTGGCTGCCAGGGAGCTCAGGGTACAGGGAACGGAGCAGGGCTGGGGAAAGGCAGGAGGAACTGGGGAGCTCCAGCCTGGTAAATCCCCAGGCTGCAGGACTTGCTAAAAAGCTAAAACAGGTACAGGGGTTGCAGAGGCAGCAGCTCAGGGTTAGGCAGAGGCAGCTGGTCTGACCCCCTTGCCAATGATAAGTGGCCATTACAGACTGCAGTCTGCCCCAGGGAGCGGGGGCTAGATGACGACTGGCAGTAGCCACTGAGGCAAGGTGGATGTAGAGAGTGGGGGTTCCCCTGGGAGGGGAGACCCAGAGTGGGGGTACTGCAGGGGCAGAACCCTGAGGTAAAGGGCACCGGGGTCTGGGCAGGACATGGGGCCCGAGGCAGGTGAGCCACTGGCCTGCAGAGGGTGCTCCAGGCTGGAATCGAGTTAATTCCCAGGATAACCAGCAGGAGGCGCCACGCCAGTGAGTCTCACTTCGCTACAATACCCTAAATCTGTTTTATGCCTCTGTTAGATTTCAGTCTGGAGGAAAATGCTGTCCACTGATGAAATTAAGGCACCTTTCCATGATGTGAAACAGACTCACATGGGACACCAACTGTAAGTAAAATAAAGAACATTTCTCTGGTTTACAGCATAAAATATTTTTCTATCAAGTTAACATTAATTGTGCCTTCCTTTTGATCCCCAAAAACAGAAGCTGTAAGAACTGTCTTGCAAAATATGCTCAAGGCCAAACCTTGAAGGGGAAAGATAACGTCAAAAGTGGTGAGAAACCCGACAGTTGCCTGAATAAATGTGGAGAGTGGTTCCCAGAAGAGTATGAGGCTGTTCTAATTCCAGAGATCACTTTGGTTGAAGATTCTCTTGAAGTCTGTGAGTATTCAACAAACACTGAAACTGAGAGCCATGAGGACAACCTGGGTCAGATCGTCTTGTGTCCACCTTGTGAGAGCAGTGCTAATAGCTTTTTCGAACACACACAACACAATGATGCACTTGCAGAGATGTTTATTAAGCTACTAGAATGTGGAACCAGTATTCATGACACTGAAGTTCCAGACTTCATCATAGAAGAGCATAAAAGCTTTGAGAACTGTGAATCAGAAAATTCATCACAGCAAACACCAAAAGAAAATGTAGTCCAGGATCAACAGTCATGTGACACTTCACACACTTGCTCCTTTTCCACTACAGCCTCTCAGGATGACTACAACTGTACAGCTAGCACAAAGTCAGTGCCATCAGAAGATTCTTTTGAATCTGGTTATCAAAGTTCTAATACAGACACTGCTTCTCCCAAGGCAAAGAATCCTCCAGACATGTTGCATCAAAGCCACTTTCTTTGCAGTTCTGAAACTCAGAATGACTTGTTGGTCTTGATTAAAAAATCACCAAATGCTCCTTCCTCTGAGATAATCAAAGACGGAATAAATAGTCCAGCATATCAGAGCTTCGACAGCCTCATGTCTCAGTCCACTGAGTCTTGTAGCACAGCATATAAGAGCTTCGACAGCCTCATGTCTCAGTCCACGGAGTCTTGTAGCACAGCATATAAGAGCTTTGACAGCCTCGTGTCTCAGTCTACAGCGTTTTGTAGCCCAGCATATCAGAGCTTCAGCAGCCTCCTGTCTCAGTCCACGGTTAGCAATAGCCTGACACAGTGTTTGGAAAACCCAAGCTCTTCACTGTCCTTAGTAGAGTTTCCAGAGAATCAAATACTTCCCTGCAGAGAAGAACAAGCCCATCGACCCCATGGAGATCAAAGTTGTTACACCGACCACAAGGGTGACTGCACCGAGACTGCTTTTCAAACCACCTGTTCAGAGGACATAGACTTTACATGGTTTTCCTCCCATGCTCATGACAAAGTTTCATTTTTCCTGCCAGAGAAAGAAATACACAAGCAAATAACATGTCAAAATGTTCCAGAAAAAGCAGCTGCAATTTCCAGCCCCTCTGTTTCTATTCCATCTAGTTACCAGCCTTTTGATATTGCTCTTAAACACAATAATACACACTGTGACAATAACAGTGAGGCTATTTCTGAGTCGCCTTATAAACCCTTTATCAACCTTTTAAACAACAACCTCAAAGAAACACTTCCAGCTATCATTGTCTGTGAATCTGACCTGGAGATAGACTTGTCAAACTTTCTATAGCATTGACTCAGATGTTACCACAGGCTTTGCCTTTGGTCTGAGTTCAGGAGAGGATCTCACACAAAACAGCAGTGACAGCCCTTGGATTATCAGCTTTAATGAACCTTGTAGTGATGGTGAAGATGAAGATACCGTGGGCGAGAAAAAGTTGCTGTGGTCTTTAGATTCTAGCTGTCAGTGGAAGACTGGGAGGACCATACAGGAGACAAAAAATTGTACTTCTGACTACTTCTGACTGTACAGATGAAAGGATACAAGAGAGTAGCAATAACATGCCATGTTCTCTTCTGATATGTTATACACGTGACCATTTGAGGACGTCTGTAAATGCGGAAGAAAGGGAAGCACAGTTACAGAATATTGTGAGCATGGGAAGTGGCCGTGCAGTTAATTTATCAGATGAGTCACTGAACCACAACACTATTGTATCTAAACCATCCTTAGAAAGAAATCAAACTTCAGAGCCCCCGAACTCAGCCGAGTTGCCACTGGGTGGCCCCTTTGTGGATAGCTCCTGTTTAGGAACCTGTCCTTTTGATTATTGCTCCGTTCCAGGTGAGGGATCAAAAATGTCACTTTTCATAAAAACAGGCCAAATGGACCTAATGAGTGAGAGCACCAGGATGAACCAGAAAACAGTGAAACGTACCTTCATGGACAGGGGCTTGTGTAACTGCTATATGAACATGACCTAGATTAATTTCACGGGGTTGCAATCAAGATAGCCTTTGGGAATAAACTGTGTGGAAAATGGAAATGTTGCTTGTTTTCCCACACTCCCTTCAGAAGAGCAGGCTGTCACTATGCAGACACTGAGTGGGCTCTGGAACAGATCAGAATAGATTTGCTGAGATGTCATGGTCACACTTGCTCCAGCTGGCGATTGGTAAATGGCTTGGACTCTTGGGGCTGTTGGTGCTCAAGGATCCCAGCAGTGGCTCTCCCAATGAAAAGATGGTGACAAGCTACAGACTGAGCTAGAGTCTGTGATGGGGCCTGATTCCACCCCCATAACTTGTAGCAGCTGCATAGGGCATGAACTCGTGTTCATTTTGGCTTCCCCAGTATTGGTCTGGCCCCAATACCCTTGCATGGGAAACATGTTCACCCTGCAGCTCAGATTCAGAGGTGCTATATAAGCTGGTTCACATCCCAAGGACCTGGAAGAAGGTGCAAGTTAAAGCAGGAGGTCGCTGATTTCAAGGACACCTTTGCACAGCCTCTCATTAGCTACTTTCAGGAGAGTGCGGCCCCGGCGTGGGTGATGTGAGAAGGGAAGGTGTAGCTCCCTCCTGGCCAGAGGTTGCTTTGCATCACCCTGCCTAATTTCCCTTTATGGACTCCAAAAAAACTCCAGATCAGAGCCCAAAAGTAATTAAAACACTCCCCTGTTTGGGTCCAATCTATTTAGTCCTGACGCACACTGGCCTTCCAGGCCCTAAACCCAGTTCAGCATCTCTCTCCCCTTTGGGTAGGGAGTCCCACTCCCAAACCCTCCTTCCTGGAGCTGGGTCACTGTACAATGTCTCTCTGCAGGCCTTCAAGCTCCCCTGGTGTGTCAGGGTCTTCCCTGCTTTAGTAAGCTACTCCCAGCCCTTCTTACCTGGGGCAACTCCTCTGGTCTCAGGGTCTTCCCTGCAGGAACCTTTCTCACTCTCTGCATTCCGTTTCCTGCAGACACACCCCCTTCTTGGCAGCTTCCTGCTGCTCTCATGATCCCTGCTCAGGTGTGCCTACTTAGTTACTAAGGTTGGTTGGTCCCAAACCTCTAGCCCTTAAATGGGCAAGCCACCCTTTTACAGAGACTCCTGAGTCTGCCCCCCTCACGGCTGCATGCAAAGGCCAGCACTGTCTAGCCCTCCGTAACTCTATTCATGAGGGTCAGTTTCTGATCTGTTACCTTAGTGTGACTGCAATAACTCTGTGGAAGTCAGTGGTGTTACTCCACACTAGTATCAATGTAACTGAGATCAGACATTTTTAAACTGTGTATGCCCCAAAAGCCTGACTAGTGTAGGATTAAACACCCTAAACTGCGTGTGCATTCCAGCAGGTTTCTGTATGTGTCCAGGGTATAGATTGGAAATGACTCCCACAGCTGAATTCAGCTGGGATCACATGTGCCCCAGCCCCTTGTGATAATATGTCCAAAGGTTTTCCCTCGGACTCTGAACTACTTGAGCGCAGAAGTATATTCTGTGGCATTGTAAATGCCACAGTAAGGTGGTGAGTCCAGATAGTTAAATGGCCACTGCAAATTGTTTACATTTCAAGCCAGCTCATATTATTCAGAAACCCCTGTTCCCATTTCTAGCCATAAACAGAGAGGCCTAGGCCAGTTCAGAGAATGTATCTGTGGCCACTGTTCAGCTACTGCGTTGGCATCTTCTATAAGGGAGGCTTTTCACTGCAGCAGCTCTACCTACAAAACTCAGATGGGCAGGCAGATAAGGGGTTTTGTGCCCCAAGTAGACTTTTGCGGCCATACAAAGGAAGTGCATAACCTCAGGAGGGCACTGCTGCAAGGTGCACGTGTTCAAGGCGGGTGTTTGCATTTGTTTGGACCCTGGTACTTACACCACTATAATGAGGATGCTGATAAATGAAAACATATTGTTGTTCATTGTTAACATGGTGATTAACACATTAAAGACTTTTACCAGAATTATCAGGTTGAGAGTATTTTTTTCATTCAAAAATAGCTTTAATTGTATGTGAAATATTCTATATATTCATTAAAGGGATGAGTACAGTTCAGCTATCACCAAAGTACATGATACAAAGGGATCTCACTAAACTGGGTGACTGGGCAACAAAATGGCAGATGAAATTCAATGTTGATAAGTGCAAAGTAATGCACATTGGAAAACATGATCCCAACTATACATATAAAATGATGGGGTCTAAATTAGCTGTTACCACTCAAGAAAGATCTTGGAGTCATCATGCATAATTCTCTGAAAAAATCCACTCAATATGCAGCAGCAGTCAAAAAAGCTAACAAAGTTAGGAACCATTAGCAGAGGGATAGACAAGAAGACAGAAAATATCAGGGGAGGGGGCGGAAGCCAGAAAGAGGCAGGGTAGGGGTGGAGCAGGGGCTGGAAGAGGTGGGGCAGGGGCTTGGGGGAAGGGGTGGAGTGGGGGTGGGGCCTGGGGCGGGGTGGGGGGTGTCCTGGGACCCACACCCCCCTAGGGATGGCCCTGGCTCCGGGTGTCCCTGCCAGAAGCTGGAACTGGATGACAGGGTGGATCAGTCAATAATTGCGCTGTTCCGTTCACTCCCTCTGAAGCATCTGGCACCAGCCACTGTCGGAAGCCAGGATGCTGGGCTAGACGGACCATTGGTCTGACCCAGTATGGCCGTTCTCCTGATACTGAAAAGCACGTATTGTATTTCAGTTCATCTAGTTTGTTTGTTTTTTCAGGCAGAACATAACATAAGCTAATATTCATGTGATGCAACAGCCCAGTTCCATGTCTGGGCTTCAGGGATCTGTTGGGCTGTATCAGGAGTAGTCAAGAGGCAGACTGTGGGCCAAATCTGGACCGCCAGATGCTTTTGAACAGACCCCAAAATCTTTTTATTTACTTATTATTTATTATATTTTATTATTTTCTCTGGAGTCTAGACCTTGACTATACCTTGATCAAGAAATTTGGTCCTTGACAAAAATAATTGACTCCCCCTGGGCTATCTTGTCAGAAAGGCTATGTTTGGGGGCTCCCTGGTCCTTCCCAGTGTCTCTGCTGGATTTAGAGCTGGCACTCTTCTGCTCCTTGTGAAAGAAATTAGAGTGGTTTTGCAACTCAAGTATCCTGAGCAGTTTGTTTGCGTGAACATATAGCAAGAGCCAGGCTGACAGAGTACAGATGTTGTTTTTCAGGCTGTATTGTATAAAGTGAACTGGGACATCTTAATATTTAAAACCTGTAAATGTGCATCTTTTATTTGTTAATTTCTGTACTTTGCCTACTGTACAGCAATGTGTCCTTCTGCAGATCCGTCTAGAGTAGATGATAATGCTCAGCATTGGTATAGCACTTTACAGACAGTAACTGACTGATGCTCATAGTCACGCCTCTCCTTGTGAGGTCAGGCAATACTGTTAGCTACATTTTACACATGAGGAAATTGAAGCACAGGGTGATACAATTACTTGCCCATTGCCACAGAGCGAGCGAATGGCTGAGCCACATTTTGCTGCTGCTGGTACACTGCACTGGGACGTGATTCTGGTTTTACACCTGTCTCTTTACGTGAAGTCTGGCATTTCCCAGGGACTTTCTTTGCCTCATGTAGCTCATGTTCCCAAGCTTCGTGTCACTCCCCCTGGGCTGGATGATGGCGGCAAAGAACTGTGAGTAAATACTATTAAGGGTACAACACAAAGACAGGAACACTGCTAGGCAGAACATCAAGGCCAATCTCACCCTCAGTAACAGGAACTCCTGGGGTTTTCTGATTGCTGCAGGCCAGTGCCTGTACTGCCAGTGGGGCTGATATCTCTACTTGCTGCACTTCCTTACTCAGTCACAAGTAGAGGCCAGGGTGGCCCTAACACCACGTCATTAGCAGAGTGACCTGTGAGATAAGCTGCCTGCACCTCCCGAACAGAGCGGGGTGTGACTGTGCCATTCACAGATCTGTACTTTCTCCATCACACTCTGTTATCTCTGCACGTAGCATGCAGTGCTGTGCACTGGGCGGGGTGGGAAGCTAGCATACAGTTTTTCCAAATTCTGTTTGAACAGCAGCCAGCCTGGGATGAGATTCAGGCTGGATTCTGTCTGGGTGTGTCTGGTGCAGGCAGCACTTCGCTGAAGCCGTAATCTGATCCTTCAAGCTATTTTGCAAATATTTATATTTAAATTCAGTGGAGCAGTTGCATCTTCAACAGTGTAACCTCACTGAATGGAATTCTATTGGGGATTAAATGGGACCAGTCCACAAGAAGAGTCACTAGAGCATTTGAGTGAGTTGCCTCTGAAAGCTTGAGCAGTTCAGCAGCATTACCGTTAGTTGAGTGACCAAGTGTGGCATCAAACCAAGACAGAGCAGCTCCCTTCACCAACAGACGCGTGGCATTGGAAACACCCCCTATAACCTATCTTTGCTTGGGGCTGCTCAAGCCAACCACTAACGTTCTCTGGGGTAAATGCAAGAACTCCGTGCACAGGGCTCCCTATTTCTGGCCTCCACACACAAACCACCCATTTAGCACCCAGTGTGGATGTTCTTAAATCCCATTACAAGTACATAAAATCAGTTTCTCTGTATTTGATTTGTTACTGAATTGAGCTACGCTGATTCAAAAACTTTTAAATCAATTTCAGAGTATCCACCCCAGGGGGTTACAGATTACACTGCACTGATTTAGTTCAATAGGTGCCATTTCTGCGGGTAGACTGAGCCGAAGAAATAGCTGTGTGACGCTAAAGAAGAGAGGTGGCTTTGCAGGACAACACACAAAATGTCATGAAAACGATGAAAAGGGAACAGGAAAAGAGACGAAGCCCAGCCTCACGCCTCCCTTTGCAGATGAGTCACTTCCCTAAAGCCAGTCAAGTTCAAGGTTAGATCAAGATTACAGGATACAGGCCATAGAAGTCGCACAGAATAAGACATTGATTGTGTATGGCAGCAGGCAGACTAGCAGTGCATAGATTACCAGGCACAGTGTGCACCATTTAACACCCTCTGGCTGAGAAGGGCGCGTGGGAACTTGGGTCTGACATTCTTGCTGTAAGCTTCCTGGCACAATTTGCATGTTTCTGTTTCACTGAAACAGGGGTTTGGCTGTTTACCTTCTCTGGAGATCAGGCCGCTCCTCGCCTCCCCCGTGTGTTGTCCTGCATTGTAGTGACTGGGGATTCTCTCTGTGCTCCTCTGACCCAGAGTAAGGCAGTGTCCCAGCTGATCGTGTTAATGGCTTGGTTGAAGGAGCTCTGAGGAGGATATGTAGAGGTGGGGTTTGGTTCCAGGTGCACTAGTGTGCTGTGCTGGGCCTGAATCAAACGGCATTACTGGCCTGCATGGAGAGGCCTGTATTTGAAAAGACAAAGAACAAAGTTGAGTATTGCTGCCAGAGGGGTTTCAGCAAGCCTACCCTTGTTAACACTAACCCTGCAACCCCCTAACCCCCTACCCTTGTGAACAAGCACAGGGCTCCTGCCCTTCTGAGCCCCACTGGAGTGTTTCTCCACATTCTGCTTTACACATTTGCAGTGTATTTCATTCCTGGTTTGAGAGGATATTGCAGAGCAGGTGCTTGTGCCTAGTTTTGTTTCTCAGACCCAT
The DNA here is from genome assembly GCF_028017835.1 of Emys orbicularis. Classification (NCBI taxonomy): domain Eukaryota; kingdom Metazoa; phylum Chordata; order Testudines; family Emydidae; genus Emys; species Emys orbicularis. Next base: position 518,376 of record NC_088692.1, on the reverse strand, counting down.
GTGTCCTTTGGACCCAGTGCTAGTTCCAAAGCCATTATTCCTTGTTCACACATTCTGTCTGACTTTTCCTTCAGCTCCTTCCCCTCCAAACACCCCCATTCCAATTTATCATTCTTCTGTTTCAGTGAAACAGGAACATGCAAAACTGGTTCTGGAGAAAGCAGGTGAGTTTCTCCAGGTAGGCGCTGCCTCTCCCCACTGCTGGGAGGCCGTAGTTCTCACAAACTACTCTGCCTTGGCAAAGGTAATACCCAGGCCTTTTATTTCCATTTGCTGACACTGTCTCTTCAAAAAAGGCACCTGCAGTGCCAGCTCTGCTCAGTAAACAATGTTGCTTCGTTAGAAATTCACACCCGTGCTGAATATCTGCCAGCAGAAGCCTCCTTAGTCACAGCTCATTCCCTTTGTTCCTGGATTTTGTCCGTAGAAAAACCCTTCCAGCATGGGCTCTGCAGAATGTACAGAGACATTTCTGAAGTGTATGTTTTGAAGGCATTGGGATTGCACAAGGGCCGGGTGTTTCCAGCCACTTCCAGGGAACGATACTCCTGCAATACACACACACACGAACATGCACTGAGCGACCGTCCGCCCACCTCTGCAGATTGTTCAGTTCAAATGCTGCATCATATGACCATTTACTGCCCAGAATTCTATCTTTTATCCTCCTCTGCAGTGTCACTAGCCATACGTCAGTTCCTCCGCTTGTCACACGCGGCGCAGAAACCACGGCTCTCTGCTCTGTGGAGCCAGGGAGGGAAGTGGGGTTGAAGCTGTGCGTGAACTTGCTGACACTGAGCATGTGGCATGAGAACAGTCAAGCAGATTTTGCAGAAACAAAGGAAAGAGACTCGGCAGATATGGGGAGGGACACGCCTCCATGCACTCATTATCTCTCTTCTACCCTCAGGCTCACTTGGACCTCACACCAGTATCCCTGTACCAGCGTTTCTTGTTAAGGTGTATATACATGAGTCAGAAGGGAGGAGGGGAGGGATAGCTCAGTGGTTTGAGCATTGGCCTGCTAAACCCAGGGTTGTGAGTTCAATCCTTGAGGGGGCCACTTGGGGATCTGGGGCAAAAGCAGTACTTGGTCCTGCTAGTGAAGGCAGGGGGCTGGACTCGATGACCTTTCAAGGTCCTTTCCAGTTCTAGGAGATGGGATATCTCCATTTATTATTATTATTATTTATTTAAAGGCTGGGAACTGTATAGTAGTGTTAATTCACTAGACGTTGACAGCTCGTACTCTGTTAGGTCTGCTGAGATAGGGACTCTGAGCTCATAGTCTGTTTGCATATGTCTTTGCTCTGCTCTTCTGTGGGTATCAGTGCTCTGCTTCTCCAGGTACAGGGGAGGCTCTGGTCTCCACACTTGCCCTGCTCTGCTCTTTCTGGGTTGGAGATTCTCTCATCCAAAAACTACACCCTGCTTCCCTATTTCAGATGAGGTCTCTAATCTGCGAGAGAGGGGGAAGGGAGAGGACAGGAGCTGATTTTTATAGCCATTGTGCTGCTCTCTCCCTCCACATCCGAGTTCATCGTTACCTTCCACACACGGACAGCAATAACCAGCCAGCCCCTGAGCCCAGGCACTTTACTCAGGCCAAATTCACTGACGCCAGCAGGAGCTTAGCCTGAGGGATGCTGTGTAAAGGCATCAGGATATGGCTGTACACACAAAGCGCACCTGCCTCTCCAGGGGCTGGCCAGCAGGTGCTTTAACAGAGACCCCGTTTCTCCGCAGGCTCCACGTAGCTTCTCTTTACAGATTGTGAAAGGGGCAGGAGCCATGCTGAGCCCTGCCCTGCCCTGTGGACGGCCTTGGAGAAAAGAAACAGCCGTGGTTCCCGACCGTGGTGCTGACAGCTGGGGCTCATTAAGGAGAAGCCCCAAGTTGTGCAATAGGTGAACTAGCTCCTCCTGGCTGTCCTCTCCCCCGTGCTGCAAGGGGGAGCGTGGCCTGTGAGCCCCCTGCTGTACAGGGAGCTGTCAGTGGGCAATGGCCCTGCTGGCCATTCTTTAAGCTAAGAAAGGAGATTGTAACAGCACTGGATGCTGCTGCCACCCTGTCTTTAAAGGGGCACCACGGTGGCCCTATTGCAGCCCCATCTTTGTGTCCCCCTGTGTGACAGGCCCTGTGGTGAGCTTCACTGCACAGATCCTGCCAGGCCTTTGCAGGGCAGGGTTAGCTGCCTGCGAGCACATGCCCATTCCCCCACTCCTTCCTGTGCTCCCATGCACACGTGCACAGCCTCTAGGAGAGCACGCGGGGTTTGTTCCCCGGGCTGGAAGGGGACGGAGCCAGTGACTAACATGCAGCTGGGACTTTCCCACATGCTGCCATTTCCCCAGCTCTGAGGCATGGGGAATTTACCGTGGGCTGGGGGCGATGGGTGGAGGCAGCCTCTCACCACTTCAAGCATGGCTGGTTTTGTTTGTAATAAGCCACCCACCTGGCAGCGGGGGTTACAGCATGCTGTAAGGAAAGCACAAAGGTGCCTGTTGTGGGGAGAATTTCCATACTTGGCTCAATATTGTAACTAAGTCCTGGCCATCTGGCACATGCTGGCTCTCGCCAGGGCCGTGCAGCAATTCACCACGACGTCAAGGCGAACCTCCGCTCCTCTTGCCGCAGCAGCACAACGCCTGGGCCTGGCCGAGTTAGAGCTTGGGACCGTAGCTGGCCAGCTCCGATTCCTCCCAGCAGAGGGCACTAGGCGACTGCGTCTCTAGCAGGCTCACTCTTGCACAAGCCTTTCGGGGTATCTACAAGCAGGATGCCAACGGAGCTCTGGGGGATGCACAGGGGTCTCGGTGCAGGCCACAGCCCTACAAGAACATCAAGGGGCCCATGCTGGGGTGGGGGGAAATGTGCGGCACATGCCCCGTGTTCTCTGCAGCACACAGGAAAGGGCCCACGCTAGGGCAACAGCTTCAATGAGCGAACGACTTGTTTCTCCCGGCCGGGAGGGTGGGGGTTTGGGCTCGTAGTTCGACTCTGTGCTCCCCACAAACCCAGTCTGTGGCCTGATCCCGAGAGATGCTGAGTACTCATCGCTAACGCGTCTTCCAAACTCCTGCTCAGTCCAGAGATGGCAGCAGCAGACTCCCCTCCCACCACAGTTCAGCCCTTGCAGTTACTTGCATCACTAAATACTGTCTTAGCTCTTCTCCCTGAGGCTTGGAGGGCCTAGATCTTGTACCCTGTACCGTAGCGTCCCTACACATACTCACCTGCAAAGGGGTCGTGCTGGCCTCTTCCTTAGCTGTATCACACCTCATCTATATATGTCACTTTCCATTTCTGAATGCTTGGATCATGTGGGGAGGGGAAGGGATGTGAAAGCTGTGCTGCATGGAGCCACTTTTGTCCCAACCACAAGCCAGCAAAGAGCCCATCCAGACCTCTTCCTTATTCCACTGAGGCCCTTGTTCACAGCCCATGTCAATGCTGCATATTATGGAGCCCCAGCCCCTGATTTCTGTATGCTCAGGAGACTGACCATATCCCCTGCTGGCACTGTGGGGTAAGGACTGCAGGTCTGTCGCATCTTACCCGCATTTAACATGCGCGATTTTCACATTACGCGCTGACTGCGGAACGTAACCCCAGCGTAAGATGCGACAGACCTGTACTTTCCCTCCTGCTGAGTGGTGACTGGCACCATTCTACACCATACAATGACATGAATTATTTAGACTATTCCATCAGTTTGACAGTTTTGTACCTTTCAGGCTTTTGCCCATTCTGACTTCCTCTCCACTGAGGCAGCTGCAGCAGCTCTGAAGTGACTGGATTTTATTGCTCAGTGCAATACGCTTTCCCTAGAGCAACGGTTCCATGTGTAAACTGTTCTCCATTTTTACTCCATGAAACCTGCTCATCTCCAACCAGCTCCAGCGACGGCCTAACAAATAATCACCTTCAGAAATCAATACTGTCTGGCGAGGTTTGAAAGCTCCTGTTGACACAGCAAATGGCCATGTAGCCAGCCTACCCTGCAGGAGTCTGCCTCTGAATCCAGGCTGCTGCACGGCAGGCTCAGAATAGATAGTTCTTCAAGTGACTGCACACAGCCATTCCACTGGTGTGCTCCTGTCCACCATTGTCAGAATTTGCCCCTTCGTGGTACCAATCGGGGCAGCAGGCATGCCCCCGTCCCCCACTGCCTCGCGCACTCAGCACAGGCATAAAGGGCAGAGCCGCCCCCGGCTTCCCTCAGTTCCTTCCTACTCCCCGTGACAGTTGTTAGAGCTCCCGTTCTACAGTGTGAGTGCCTTCTTTCTCCAGGAGCTATTGTAGCTAGTACCCGGTGTTGTTACAGATGAGTCTGTGTCGTTTAATTAGCTTAGTTTTAAAAAGAAAATTGTTTGTCACAAGCTCTCGTCTGGGTAGCGGTGTCACTGCCAGAGTTCAGACCCATTCTCTGGGCTTCAAGCCCTGTCACTCTTTCAGCAAACCTATGCCAGTTAGTGACTTGCACCTCAGCTGCCTTACGTGCATGGAGGAGGCTCACGTGAAGGACACATTCAGTATCTGTAAGGGGTTTAAGCCCTGATCCAAAAAGGGCAGGGCACCCAGACTTAAGTACCTGCTATTGGAATTGGCTCTCGGCCCTCCATTGGAGCCAAGTGCCTCTGCATCATTCAGCCGTGCTCCTCTGGCCCTGTCAGTACCACGAGGCAGACCAGTTTCACCGGTGCCAAAGAAGAGGTACCACAAGTCATCTAAGGACTCCATACTGGGCATATCAACATCAGAGTTGAAGAGGTCAAGCTCTACCAAAGACTCAGGGATACACTCAGAAAGGAGGCATCCCCAGAGCACACCTCAAAACCAGGGAGTTTGTTGACTCCAGACCCTACTTCAGGTCTGTTGAAACCAACTCCTGAAGGGCCAGCTCTATCACTGTCGCCTCAGGTCTGATGTCACAGGAGCAGAAAACTGCCCCAGCACCCTCTGCTTGTGAAGTATCTGTAGCTGTGAGAACGTTGCTGAATCTCTTGGTACCACCTTCCCCGGGAATTCAAGATTCTCACCTGGCATCAGCACCAAAGGTAACAACGCTCACAGCTTCACCTCTGCACTGTGTGGGACCCTTGGGTTCTGCTATTAATGTACCGATTAAAACAGTACCATCCAGGGGAACGCCACAGATGGTCTTGCCAGTGCCCCTTTCTTTGGCATTGGAGCCACCTCTCTGGTACTGACGGGGACGGCTCCTCCGTGGTCTGAAGAAGCAGACTCTTCTCCTCTGCAGTCCAAAGTGGGTTTCTAGGGGTCTCAGCCTGAACACACTTGGCAACCTGTGAACGGTGCCTGCCCCCCTTGGTTTCAGCCTCAATTCCAGAATGGAGCACACCACAGGGACGCAGGGTCCATGCTCAGTTGGAGACCAGGGCCATTTCAGTGGGCCTTTTGAAACCCGTGAGGGTTCCCCTTCAGTCAAGAGCGTCCCCCATCCTACTCCCTCTGCTGGTCATCAGGAACATCGATGCCATGAGCAGCCCACCCTCGGTACCAAGCTCAGCACTGTGCAGGATCAGGACCCGTCTCACAAGCTACCCACAGAGGAATTGGAACAGGATCAGCCCTGAGAACCATTGGCATCCTCTTCCTCATCCTGATGAAGCTGTCGTGGTGGCGCCTATGTCCTCGCCACCGGATGATTAAGCCTGTCAGGAGCTCTTAGGAAGGATGGCTTTGGCTCTGGACATCCATCCAGAGGAGGGCCAGGAAAAGTCCCACAGGCTTGTGGACATTTTGACATCAGCAGTTCAGCTGAGGGTAGCTCTGCTTATTAACCAGGTTATTCTAGAACCTACCAAAGTTCTTTGCAGACCCCAGCGAGCCTGCCACCTCCTGCGAAAGGGGCAGAAAGGAGGTACTATGTCCCTTTTCAGGGTTCAAACCTTTTTCCAACCATCCCCCTTGGAGCTCCCTGGTAGTATCTGCAGCTAATGAAAGGGAGAGGCAGGATCACCAGGCATCAACACCGAAGAACAAGGAAGCTAGGAAACTAGACTTGTTCAGAAGGAAGTTATTCCACAAGAGGGTTACAGATTCGTATTGTGAATCAGCCAGTTTTGCTGGGTTGCCATGATTCTACCCTGTGGGATGCAATTTCAGAGTTTAAGGACAAGCTCCTAGATGACATACATTGGTTTCTCTGCAGGCTGGTCTAATCGCAGCTGACTCTGCAGCTTGCTGCATGGCCTCTGCCATTGCTATGCGACGGTCTACATGGTTGCAATCTTCTGGTCTCCCTGCAGAAGTAAAACGAACAATCCAAGACCTCCCCTTGGAAGGGCCATTGCTTTTCTCGGGAAAGACTGACAAGACTATGCATAGTCTAAAGGACTCCAGAGTGACTCTGAATACCCTGGGGATTTACATTTCAGCAGCAAAAAAAAAGGCCTTTTGTCCTCACCAGACCCAGCTGTGACAGTGTACCCCATAAGGCTTTATGGGGAGGGGGTGCTTATAAATGTATGTATGACATAACTGGAATATGTTTTGTGCTGCCTGTGCCAGGTAACATATCTCCGTAAAGGTTATGGTCTACTATATCTATTCATCCTATTTGTACATATATATATATCATTTTCTACTTGAGGTTAAGAATATGGGCTGTATGCTTGCTTGGTTTCTAAGTAAGCTTTGGGAGGCATTTGGTCAGCTTCTTTAGGAAGGAATTCGCCAGGTTAAGTACCTGATCAGGAAACACTTGGAGAACAATGCATCTTGGAATGCTCCAATCCACATAAGAAGTCTTCCTGGAGACATGCAAGATACCATGTGGACAATGGCGTCGGCCTGTAAAGACTGAGTCATGCAGGGGCATGTGACTTGCCCAGGTGACTCCAAAACTCCATCTTGGAGCTGGACTTTGCATAGGAGGGAGGAGGGGGGTCCCCACCCACAAGAGTCTATTTAAACCCGTGGGAGACCCCTCCATTTTGTCTTCAGCTGGCTAAAGGAGCCTCTCCACCCCCCCAGGATACTTGAAGGAGACTGAAACAAAAGACAGTAACTACAGGGGGTGTGAGTGATTGCTGGACCCAGGCTAAAAGGAGATTAGCCTGTAAAAGGGAGTGCTCTGGAACTGGTGAGGAAATTATCTGTATTTAGTTTGATTAGACATAGATTTGCGCATTTTATTTTATTTTGCTTGGTGACTTACTTTGTTCTGTCTGTTACTACTTGGAACCACTTAAATCCTACTGTCTGTATTTAATAAAATCACTTTTTATTTAGTAATTTACTCAGAGTATGTATTAATACCTGGGGGAGCAAACAACTGTGCATATCTCTCTATCAGTGTTATAGAGGGCGAACAATTTATGAGTTTACTCTATATAAGCTTTATGCAGGGTAAAACGGATTTATCTGGGTTTAGACCCCATTGGGAGTTGGGCATCTGAGTGCTAAAGACAAGCACACTACTGTGAGCTGTTTTCAGGTAAACTTGCAGCTTTGGGACAAGTGATTCAGACCCTGGGTCTCTGTTGGAGCCAGACAGGAGTGTCTGACTCAGCAAGACAGGGTGCTGGAGTCCTGAGCTGGCAGGGAAAACAGGAGCAGAGGTAGTCTTTGCACATTAGGTGGCAGCTCCCAAGGGGGTTTCTGTGATCCAACCCGTCACACCAGCAATTCCCAGAGTTTGTTCCTCGAGCCGAGGACCTACCAAGGAGGAGTAGAGGTTACAAGAGACATCCACCACCACCCTGTGCCCCTGCAGCTGCCAGTTCATCAAGGCAGGCTGCGTCCTCCAAGAGCACATTTTGATGGACTGGTCGAGGATAGAGTACCCGTTCCATGAGTTCCAGATTTCCCTTCCCCAGTTTTTGCAAACCACCTGTCCCACTTCTGACATGCTTGGGCTCACATCACCACCGATAAGTGGGGTCTAAGCCCAGTGGAAGTGGGATGCACCCTTCAATTTCTTTCCATCTCCCACTCCCATCCCCCTTCCCTGTCCCTTTTCAGGGACACCTCTCATGAAGCTGTGTTGCTGAGAGAAATACAATCACTTCTTCTTATAGGAGCTATAGAAGAGGTCCCTCCATTGCTCAGGGAAAAGGGTTTTTATACCCGTTACTTCCTGATCCTGGGAGCAAAGGGGGATCTCAGGCCTATTTTAGACCTGAAAGAGTTAAATGGGTCCCTAAAGAAATCAAAATTCTGGATGGTCACTCTAGCTTCCATTACTCCTTCCCTGGAGCCAGGGGACTGGTATGCTGCTCTCAGCTTAACGGACACTTACTTCCACCTGGCAATTCATCAGAGCCACAGAAAGTTTGTAAGATTCACAGTCAATGGGTTGCCATGATCAGTTCACAGTGCTGCCCTTTGATCTGACAGCTGCCCCTCATGTATTCACAAAGTGTCTGCTGGGGGTAGCAGCAGGAGGCCATATCTTCGCTTACCTGGATGACTGGCTAATAAGAGGTCCTTCGAGGGCACAGGTGTTGTCCAGAGTAGATATAATCCGGTCCACATTCAATGCATTCAGCCTGCTGATCAACACAGAGAAATCTGTCCTGTCTCTGGTACAGAAAAGAAAATAGAATTTATTGGAGCAGTTCTGGGTTCCATGACAGCCAAGGCCTTCCTTCCACCAGAAAAGTTTCAGACAATGCAAAGCATCATTCTAGACATAAAGACTTATCACCTCACAAATCCTGAATCTTGGCAGGGGTCAGGCATGATTGCCCTTGCGGTCCCTCACGCCCCTGTGGTTCTATCGTTCTATGATAAGAAGCCTCTGACTTGGGCTAGGGGGCTCACTTGGGTCTCATGCAGACTCAATGTTTCTGGTTTCCCCATGATCTCAGCCTGCCTTTAAACGTCAGGGAATTGCGAGCAATCCGATTAGCTTGCATGGTGTTTTTTCCACACAGCAAGAGAAGGGGCTTGTTGGTTCTGACTGACAATACAATGGCTGTGTTTTATGTAAACAAATGAGGAGAAGCCTTTGCTGCTGTGTCGGAAAACAATTCTATTTTGGGACTTCTGCATTGCCAATTCTATACCTCTGAAAGCAGCTTACCTTCCAGGGATCCAGAATACTCTGGCAGACTGCCTAAGCAGACTGTTTATCAATCACCATGATCAATCCCTTCAGCTGGACATAGCAAGGTCCATTTTCTAGCTCTGGGAAACTCCCCAAGTGGATTTATTTGCAAGAAAACACAACAGAAAGAGTCACCGGTTTTGCTCCCAAGGAGGCCAAAGTCCGGCTTCATTAATGGATGCTTTTCAACTGACATCCTCAGATGGTCTTCTGTATGCTTTTCCTCCTATCCATCTCCTGCCCAGAGTTCTGTGCAAAATAAAGCAGGACAAGGCACAAGCAGAGTCCTGCACTTAGTCCGCTACAGGCTGGGGACCGACTGGCTAGGCAGCAGTTCTGCAGAAAACAACCTGAGGATTACAGTGGACAAGAAGCTGGATATGAGTCAACAGTGTGCCCTTGTTGCCAAGGCCAACGGCATATTGGGCTGTATTAGTAGGAGCATTGCCAGCAGATCGAGGGAAGTGATTATTCCCCTCTATTCGGCACTGGTGAGGCCACACCTGGAGTATTGCGTCCAGTTTTGGTCCCCCCCACTAAAGAAGGGTTGTGGACAAATTGGAGAGAGTCCAGCGGAGTGCAACAAAAATGCTCAGGGGGCTGGGGCACATGACTTAGGAGGAGAGGCTGAGGGAACTGGGGCTATTTAGTCTGCAGAAGAGAAGGGTGAGGGGGGATTTGATAGCCTTCAACTACCTGAAGGGGGGTTCCAAAGAGGACGGAGCTCGGCTGTTCTCAGTGGTGGCAGATGACAGAACAAGGAGCAATGGTCTCAAGTTGCAGTGGGGGAGGTCTCAGTTGGATATTAGGAAACACTATTTCACTAGGAGGGTGGTGAAGCACTGGAATGGGTTACCTAGGGAGGTGGTGGAATCTCCATCCTTACAGGTTTTCAAGGCCTGGCTTGACAAAGCCTTGGCTGGGATGATTTAGTTGGTGTTGGTGGTGCTTTGAGCAGGGGGTTGGACTAGATGACCTCCTGAGGTCTCTTCCAACCCTAATCTTCTATGATTCTAAGGCTTACCATATACTCAGCGCCTAGCCGGCCCCTCAGCACTAGTTCTCAGAGTTGTTAGCCCTGTCCCTCAGCCCCCGCTGTCGCTCCCGCTACACGCAGACTTGATTTCACAGAATCGTGGTCACCTCCTCCAGCCCAATTTACAGATCTTTCATCTGATGGCCTGAAGGCTTCATGGCTGATGTCTGCAGAGGGGTCCAGCTCTAGGGAAGTCCAGGAAGTGCTGCTGAATAGTAGAAAACCATCAACTAGGAGGACTTAGCTGGCTAAATGGAAGAGGTTCTCCATCTGGTCCAAACTGAAAGGAATTTCCCCGGTCCTCGCATCTATTCATCATGTGTTGGACTATCTTCTGTCCCTAAAGCATCAAGGGTTAGCAATTACTTCAATCAGAGCACACCTAGTGGCTATCTTGGCCTTCCTACTGATAACTGCTTGCTTTTTTTCCCAACCCAATGTCCATGAGATTTCTGAAGGGCCTGGATAGACTTTTTCCACAGGTGTAGGATTCTGTCTCCCCATGGAACTTGAATCTAGTCTTAGCAAAACTAATTCTTCCCCCCCCCATCCCCCATTTTAAGCCTCTAGTGACCTCCCTGTTTCACCTTTCTATGAAGGTGGCATTTCTGGTGGCTATTACATCAGCCAGGAGAGTGAGAAAATTGAGGGCAGTAGTATCTGAGCCACTATATACAGTTTTCTTCACAGATAAAGTTTATCTTCATCCTCGCCCAAGATTTCTTGCTAAAGTGGTTTCCAGTTTTCATATTAACCAAGCAATCTCCTTACCAACCTTCTTTCCAAAGACTCCTGGTCATAAGGGTGAGGAGCTGCTTCACGCTTAGATGAGGAGCTGCTTCACGCTTAGATGTTAAAAGAGCATTAGCTTTTTAGCTGGATCGGGCAAAGCCTTTGACATAACTGTTCATCACATTTGCAGACAGAATGAAAGGCTGTCCAGTATCCACTCAAAGGATCTCAACTTACATTTCTAGTTGTGTTCAGTTATGCTACCAGTTGGCTAATGTAACACCTCCAGACTGAGTGCTGGTTCTTCAACTAGGTCCTAAACAGCTTTTGTGGCCTTTCTAGCTCGCATCCTCATATTTGACATTTGCAAAGCAGAAGCCTGGTCTTCATGTCATTTGTTTGCCTCTGACTATGCAATCCCCCAACAATCTAGAGACGATGCCAAATTTTAACCAGTGGTTCTCCAATCCCTGTTCAATTAGACTCCATGCCCACCTCCAGTTTGGACGTCACCTACGCTGAAATGGAGATGTGCAATCACTCCAAGAAGAAAACCAGTTACTAATCTTTCCATAACTGTTGTTCTTCGAGAAGTGTTGCACATGTCAATTCCATGACTAGCCCTCCTTCCCCTCTCTATCGGTGTCTATCTGGCAGGAAGGAACTGAGGGAGATCGGGGCAGCTTCCCCACTTTATGCCTGCATGCAGTGCACAAGGTGGGGGGGCCCTTGCCCCACCCCAATAGGTACCGCTAAAGGAAAAACTCACCAACAACTGTGCACACATCTCAAAGAATAATAGTTACGGAAAGGTTAGTAACTGGTTTTTGGTGGTAAGAAGCAATTCCAGGAGACATAGAGAGCGGTGATAATGGGCAGCAAACCCAATACCTGCTTGCAACATGATGCTGGCAGAGTGGGCGTCCTAGACCTAGGCGTAGGAGCCAGAACAAGCAGGTCTGTGCTGATCTGCGTGAGTTTAGAGCTGTGCAGGGGCAGCAGAAAGCAGCTTGTTGTCGCCACGTCCATGGGCCGAGGCAAGTACAGCTGGGTCTATTCTGTGGGTTGCTGTCCTCACTCAGCATCCATGGGGCAGTGTGAGGAGGAGGGCGGGGTGAAGGCCTGGGTGGGCACCAATCTAGAAATCACAAACCCAAGTCGGCGCCAGTCTGAAATCAATCACTGGTGCGGGGGAGGGCTGCTTGGGAGGGGAGCAGGAGGCACCAAGAGGACAACAGGGTTGAAGTAAATGAAGGAAAACATCAGTTGAACAGCACGGGAAAGTTTCTGATGTTGAGTCTGTAAGGCTGTGGTACAGCCCCCGTGGGGAAGGGGTGGAAGCAGACATGCTGAAGATCAGTCCTGCTCTGGGAGACTGGGCTAGGTGGGATCCAACAGGTTTCTTCCATCCTGTGATTCAGAGCAAGTGGGCCACACAGCCTGGTTGTGGGGAAGGCTGAATTAGCCTGCATCAAAAGGAGGGCGAGGTTTCTCTGCTCTGAAGAAGTGTACATGGCCCGGTATCAGGCAGCAGCATGGGTCACATTTCACTGCTCACAGGCTTCACTCACCAGCAAGATCACGATGGGGCAGCAGCCGCATGTGTCAGATGGGCCAGGGAGTTTCTGTTCCATATGGCCCTGGGGACACAATCGCTCAGTCATTCCTGTTTCTGTTTACTAGTTTGTGACATGGTGCTTTCCTAAGAGAAAATGAAAGTGTGTCCATGTGACCCCCTCAGAAGCTGCCAGAGCGAGGCAATCACTGCTCTGCTAAGGTAAGTCGTCTTCCCTCCAGTGTGAGCGGAAGTGTAACCGCCTCCCCCACCCTCAAGATCCTGGGCTTCAGTCAGGGTGAATTCAGGCCTAATGCACATTCAGAAAAGAAATGCATGACTCCGGGGCTGGACCCAAACTCGCAGTGTCATGGTGGGCTCTAGCCAGAATGAGAAGTGGGGGAGGGGGATAGGCTGCTCGGATTACTGGGGGGCTGGGTGGGGACACCTGCTTTACCAGTTTGAATTTTCTGTCTTAAAATGGTTTTGGATGAAGAAATGCAGGTTTGGTGCAGGGAAAGGAACAGGGCCTTGGTGATGGACACATCATGTCGGGTGGGCTTGGTGCTGTGCAGGGAGCCGCCCTGCATTGTGGTCACCAAATGGGCTGCCTCGTCCACCTCTCACTCTGGGACTGGGAGGGTTACTTTGAATGAAGCCCAGGGTACCAGGCTTGGTACCTGCAGGCCCTCCCCCAGTCCGAGCCTGGTTTTCAGGGGTAAATCCAGGTTTCACCATTTTCTGCGGCAGTTTTCCCAGCTGGCTGGAATCCCACAGGAGTTGTTCTCCATGAGCCATGCAAGCTGCACCTCCTCTTAGCATTTGGTCTATATTAACTAGTCTCCCTGTCTGGCTTTGTTGTTTTCTTGCATGTGCTTTGCTGACTAACACCTCCACATTCTGCAAGGCTCATTCATATTTTACCTTACTTCCTGGGCTTTCAAGTGGTTTCTTCTCTTGCTGTTTCCATCCGGTGGAAGGATGTTACTTAGCTCTCAGCTGTTCTGCTGTCACTTTACCTCATTATTTTTGGTAATATGCAGATTAACTTCCTCATAAATGTAGAGATGGTTTGACTCTAGGGAGGTAGTGCTAGGGGTGTAACATTTAGAAACATGATGGTTGCTTATCTGATTGTTTTATTTCCATTGTTACAGGCAGGAAATATGGAGAGCTATTGTTTTTTCCATATCATGAGCTTAATAGTTAGAAGCATTAATTAGCAAAACACTGTAGAGCAGGAAATTGTCAAAGGCATGATTGCACTATTTATTGTACATATTTGTGTTGGTTTTCTAATTACACACAAACAGATGTCTATCTCCCAGTTAAGAGGCCTCTGCCAAGACTCATAGAGCCAGCAACACTACTAATACACGTCCAGCAATCCCCAAACCTCCCCTTTCCCCTGGAAATAGACACTGCAGCACAGAGGTTACAGCCCAGGGTAGTTTGGGGCACAGGAATGTTTTCTTGTCTTGCGTCTGAGCTGCCACAAATTGATATCAGGGAAACAGCCTGACATCCCAACCTATCGCACATGGAGGCTTAGGTCTGTATTTCTGAGCCCCATGAACCTTTTCTTTTGTTGAGTGTGTTTTTGACTATGGAAACTCTGATGTCTTTGGTGCAGAAGAGTTGGCGACACCCACAAGTGCAGTGGTGAGTCTCTCTAGACTGGTGTGTGCTGTGGTGACAGGCGCAGTGTCACAGACATAGAGTGGAGCTGGACATTAGGCTTCACTGGACTTGCCATGTCCAAGGTGGGAGGTATCTCTGCTGACTGTTTCACACAGCACAGGCAGTGGCAGAAATAGGGGCTCTCCTATTTCTCCTAGGGGAGAAGCTATATATTTGTCCCTGGTCCCAGCCCCTCGTGGGCTTGGAGTGTGAGATGCTTTGCGTGGAATGCTACAGACAGAAACTCTGCAGCGTTAGTGCGCCCCAGGCTGATACTTGTGTTAAGATGCCATGTTTCCGGCACTAATGGTCCCCGAGGCATTCACTGGCAGCCTCAGGGCCCCACTTCAGAATTCACAAGGGCTACTCCCAGATACGCAGCAGAGACATAACCAATGAGCCTCACTATGCCACAGAGATGCACAATACACACCAAGGGCATTTCCCACCCTCTGCCCTGGGCCTGGTCCCTTATGCTGTTTTTCCCTGCTCCGGCCTGTCAGCAGGAAAACCCCCGCCATGTGAGCGTTCAACAATTGCTAAAAAACAAAATACACATAACTGTTCAGCCAGCCCTTCCCCACCCCTGCCCCAGCCACCAGCAACAGCTCCACCACTAGCAACAGCCCCACCACTATCCCAACCCCCTATGTAACCCCATCCCCACCCAGTCCTGCCCCAGCCACCAGCAACAACCCGACCACTATCCCAACGCACTAACTAACCCCGTCCCACCCTGTCCTGCCCCAGCCACCAGCAACAGCTCCACCACTAGCAACAGCCCCACCACTATCCCAACCCCCTATGTAACCCCATCCCCACCCAGTCCTGCCCCAGCCACCAGCAACAACCCGACCACTATCCCAACGCACTAACTAACCCCGTCCCACCCTGTCCTGCCCCAGCCACCAGCAACAGCCCCACCACTATCCCAACGCACTAACTAACCCCATCCCCACCCAGCCCTGCCCCAGCCACCAGCACAGCCCCACCACTATCCCAACCCACTAACTCTTCACCCACCCAGTACCTACCACCCCATCCTTCTCTCATGCCAATCACTACCCCATCCCTGCCCATACACCATCCCCATGACTACCCCCACCTTTCTCTACCCCATTCCGATAACTACATTCCTGCCCCACCCAACAACTACCATACGGCTATAGTGCAAGAAGGGGGAGGGAGGGCGATCAGCAGCTAAAGGGAAGAAATCAGTTCACACGCTTAAAGTGGGAGCGATGGGGACCATCAGAGCTGGTCAAAAATTGTCTGCCAGTGGCTTCGAGTCAGTAAATGTTGTTTAAAACGTTTAGCAAGACCATAGGGCTGCATTACGAGAAAGGGGGTTAATCAGATAGGGGGCACATGCTTTGCTGTCCCTGCGCTGCTGGGACCTGCCAGTTCCCTGCCCCCCAGAACTGACTCTCAGCTGTCAAGATTCATAGAGTTTAAAGCAAGAAGGAACCATTAGCTCACCTAGTCTGACCTCCTGCATATCACAAGCCTTTAAATGTCACCGCGTTCCCTGGTACTGAGCCCAGTAACTTGTGCTTGCCTAAAGCATCTCTTCCAGAAAGGCTTCTGGTCTGGATTTGAACCCTCAGGAGATGGAGAATGCACCACGTCCCTTGGTAGCTTGTTCCAATGGTTAATCACCCTTGCTTGCAAATCATCGTGCCTAATTTCTCATTTCAATTAGTCTAACTTCAACTTCCAGCAGTTGGGGGGGTTTATTCCTTTTTCTGCTAGATTAAAGCATCCTTAGTGCTCAGTATTTTCTCCCCATGAAGGTATTTATAGAGTGTAAGCAAGTCAATTCTCAATCATCTTTCTGATACGCTAAACAGATTGAGCTCTCACTGACAGGCATTTTCTCCATTCCTTGAATCATTTTGTGACTCTTTTCTGCATCCTCTCCAGCTTTTCACCATCCCTTTTAAAATGTGGACAGCCGAACTGTACATGGTACCAGTCTCACCAATGTCATATACAGAGATAAAATCACCTCTCTACTCATACCCACTACTCTGTTTATACATCCAGGGATCACATTAGTCCTTTGTGCTACTGTGTCACACTGGGAGCTCATTTTGAGTTGTTTGTCCATTATGACCTCTAAATCCAGAGGGGAAAGTAAGCCGGTACGGTACGGCACGGCACGGCATACTGGTAAGAAAGTGGCTGCCAGGACACAGCCGATCATACCAGCAGGGCCCCTGATGGGGTGGGGCAAAAGGGGCAGCTGCCCAGGGGCCCGGCGATTTAAAAGGGCCCGGGACTCCCGGCAGTGGCTGGGGCCCCTGACCCTTTAAATTGCCTCCGGAACCGCAGGGCTCCTGGCCGCCACTACCCCGGGGCTCCAGTGGCAATTTAAAGGGCCCGGGGCTCCCAGCCGCTGCTGCCGCTACCACACCAGCGGCCAGAGCCCTGGGCCCTTTAAATCATCGCCAGAGCCCTGGGCAACGCAGGCTGGGCACCACTGAGGGGCTGGCTGGGGGAGTCTGGCCCCAGCCCCGCCCCCCTCCGCCCAAGGTCCCGCCCCTTCCAGGACCCCAGAGCCGCCTCCCCACCTTGCCCAGGACCCCGGCCGCCCGGTATTCCGGTAAGTCCATTCAGTTACTTTCACCCCTGCCTAAATGGTTTTCAGAGTCCCTGCTTCCCAGCATACGGGCCCCTGTTCTGTAGGTACGGTCTGCATGCCTTGTCCCCAGCTGTGTAACTTTGCATATGGCTGTATTAAAACACAAATTTTGTCAGCGGTGATTTTATATTTACTTCCAGATCATTGATGAAAATGCTGAAAGCATTAGGCCTAGAACTGATCCCTGCACTACACCACTAGAAACACCGCCATTAGATGACGATTCTCCATTGACAACTACTTTTTGCAATCTGTCAGATAGCCAGTTCTTAAACCATCCAACATGTGCTCTATTGTTGGACAAAACCTATTTTCCCTAAACCCAATGGACTAGCATCAATTATTTATATATCCTTTAATTCTTTATCAACTGAACCTCATCTTCACTTTTCCATTAATTTATCCAGGATTGACATCTGGCCACCTGGCCTATGATCATCCAGCTCATCTCACTTCCCTTTTTGAATTCTGGCACGTTAGACTCTTCCAGTCTTCTGGAATCTCCCCGGGAACCCAAGCTTTATTAAAAATTAACAGCACAAGTCAGAGATCTCAGCCAGCTGCTTCTTTCCAAACACAGAACAGAAATATTATTGACCACTTCTGCATCATTAACAATTTCACCATCTCCATCTAGTCATGGGTTGATACAATTGCTACTGATCCCAGTATATTTTAACAGATCCTTCTTATCCTTAGCCCCGCAAGCCAGGGATTTTTCCTGATGTCTTTAGCTTCCCTTATCCATTTTTGAGCACCCACCGGGCACTACAAGGGACCTCTTCTCCTCTCCTCCCTGTTCCCCTCAGCCCCTCCCTTTCTGTGTGTTCAAACCCTTCCCTTTTCCTTCCATTTAGCTAACCCCCTCCTAATTAAATGCATCCCCTACCCCCAAAATTTTGCACTAACTTGATGTTTGTCACACACCCTGTTCCCTCTGCCCGTGTGTTACAGCCCTGCCCTTGCCCTGGGTCTGTCAGTTCTTCAGGGCAGGGACTGCCTGCTACTCGGTGTTGTGCAGCACGTGGAACCACGGGCCCGAGCCATGCCGGGGGCTCCTAGGTGCTGCACTAACAGAACGGGACTCGTGTACAGCTGCCGGGCTGACCAGGCCTCTGCACTGAGCACCAGTGCAAGGGGTAGGGGGCACCCCAGCAAGCCCCATGCTCAGGCCTGCAATGGGACCCAAAGGCAGGGCAGAGCAGCAGGCTGGGCAGCCACCTCCCACCGCGGGTTCACCCGGACAACCCTTACAGTCACCCAAAGCGCCTGTCCCCGGTAAGCTGAGCTGATAGAGGATCTGAGTTGATGAGGGGTGAGGGGGCTGGACTAATGGGGGGCTGGGCGGGGGACAGGCAGATGTGGGGCAAGAGCTCCTGCTGCGGGGCCCCGACCCCATGAATCCCCTGACCCAATGAATATGAGAGAGTGGGCAGTGCTGATTGTCAGCTGTACACAGGGGTGGGTGGGGGGAGTGCAACAACCAGGGCCGGCGCTTCCATTTAGGCGATCTAGGGCGGCAGGATTTGGGGGGCGGCATTTTGCCGCCCTTGGTGGCAATTCTGCGGCGGGGGGTCCTTCCATGCTCTGGGTCTTCGGCGGCAATTCTGCGGCAGGTCCTTCACTCACTCCGGGACCTGCTGCCGAAGTGCCCCGAAGACTGGGAGCGCGGAAGGACGCCCCGCCTAGGGCGGCAAAAACCCTGGCGCCACTCCTGGCAACAACCACTGGTCAGACCAAAAAACTCACCATAGTCTTTCAAAAACTTATGATTTGGGGGGTCTCACTCATGACACATAGAAAAACATAAACTCTTGAGCAATAGTCAACATGGTTTCTGTAAAGGGAAATCGTGTCTTACTAATCTATTAGAGTTCTTTGAAGGGGTCAACAAACATGTGGACAAGGGGGATCCGGTGGACATAGTGTACTTAGATTTCCAGAAAGCCTTTGACAAGGTCCCTCACCAAAGGCTCTTACGTAAATTAAGCTGTCATGGGATAAAAGGGAAGGTCCTTTCATGGATTGAGAACTGGTTAAAGGACAGGGAACAAAGGGTAGGAATTAATGGTAAATTCTCAGAATGGAGAGGGGTAACTAGTGGTGTTCCCCAAGGGTCAGTCCTAGGACCTATCCTATTCAATTTATTCATAAATGATCTGGAGAAAGGGGTAAACAGTGAGGTGGCAAAGTTTGCAGATGATACTAAACTACTCAAGATAGTTAAGACCAAAGCAGATTGTGAAGAACTTCAAAAAGATCTCACAAAACTAAGTGATTGGGCAACAAAATGGCAAATGAAATTTAATGTGGATAAATGTAAAGTAATGCACATTGGAAAAAATAACCCCAACTATACATACAACATGATGGGGGCTAATTTAGCTACAACGAGTCAGGAAAAAGATCTTGGCGTCATCGTGGATAGTTCTCTAAAGATGTCCATGCAGTGTGCAGAGGCGGTCAAAAAAGCAAACAGGATGTTAGGAATCATTAAAAAGGGGATAGAGAATAAGACTGAGAATATATTATTGCCCTTATATAAATCCATGGTTCGCCCACATCTCGAATACTGTGTACAGATGTGGTCTCCTCACCTCAAAAAAGATATTCTAGCACTAGAAAAGGTTCAGAAAAGAGCAACTAAAATGATTAAGGGTTTAGAGAGGGTCCCATATGAGGAAAGATTAAAGAGGCTAGGACTCTTCAGTTTGGAAAAGAGAAGACTAAGGGGGGACATGATAGAGGTATATAAAATCATGAGTGATGTTGAGAAAGTGGATAAGGAAAAGTTATTTACTTATTCCCATAATACAAGAACTAGGGGTCACCAAAAGAAATTAATAGGCAGCAGGTTTAAAACAAATAAAAGGAAGTTCTTCTTCACGCAGCGCACAGTCAACTTGTGGAATTCCTTACCTGAGGAGGTTGTGAAGGCTAGGACTATAACAATGTTTAAAAGGGGACTGGATAAATTCATGGTGGCTAAGTCCATAAATGGCTATTAGCCAGGATGGGTAAGAATGGTGTCCCTAGCCTCTGTTCGTCAGAGGATGGAGATGGATGGCAGGAGAGAGATCACTTGATCATTGCCTGTTAGGTTCACTCCCTCTGGGGCACCTGGCATTGGCCACTGTCGGTAGACAGATACTGGGCTAGATGGACCTTTGGTCTGACCCAGTACGGCCTTTCTTATGTTCTTATGTTCTTATGTTCTTATGATTTTTGATATGCTGGATATTGGCAATACTGCAGGGGAGCCTGTCCCTGGAATCCCCCAGCTCCAAACACCCGCCATGCTCCTGACCATACCCCGCTGCCCCAGTACACACACCCAGGCTCTAAGACACCTCGCAACACCCTCTGGCTGCCCCCGCTCTCTTCACACCTTCCTGTCCTCAAACAACCTCCCTCCCCCACAGCCTGTCTTAACTCTCTCCAATACCCTGGTCCCTCTGGCTTCTCCAGGCCCGCTCAAACTGCCCCTGGCTCTGCTCACCCTCTCCCCCAAGGCTGCTTCTGCAGGTGTGAGGAATAGGCTCCTATCGCCCCGTGTCTGCCCCACAGCTCAGGGCACGCTGAGGTGAAATGACCCATCTGTCATCATCAGGGCTGCCGAGAGCGGGTTCGGGCCCCGGTGAAAAAAAAATTTCGGGCCCCCCAGCAAGGGCGGACCGGCTAAACAGGGCCGACGAGAGGGGGGGGAAGCCAGGCCCGGAATTTTTTCGGGCCCCCCAGCAAGGGCAGACCAGCTAAACAGGGCCAACGAGAGGGGGAGGAGGGGAAGCCAGGGAAACCGGGCCCCGGGCCCCCTTCCGGACCGCCGGGCCCCGGTAATTTGTACCGGCTTCCCCCCCCCCCCCCCCTCGTCGGCCCTGGTCGTCATGCTCCTTTGCACAAAGAAGCTCTGCCCAGGCCTTGGAACCTTCAGCCTGCCTAGCTGGCTACTGCCAACCCACAGACAGGCAGAGTCAAGGCACAGCATCTCCCTGTGTGGCCAGGGTCCAGCGTGCATTCTCTGCTCTGCCCTACACCAACCCATTGCCCTTCAGTCTCAGGCATTTCACCTCCTGCTGCTGAATTTGTCAGGGATTTCCTGCTGTTCTGCTGCCAGCAGCCCAGCAAGTGCAGCCAGAGGCATGGAGCAGAGCTGCGCGTGGCTGCAGATGGGTCCCTGCCTCTGACATGGCAGCATAGTGGTTAGCCATGCATGGCTGTAGAATTAATTACAATTAACACTTCAAGTCTAAGGGCCCAGTGCTGATGCTTCTGCACTGCGGGTCTCTGAATCCACCAGCCCCACAAAACCCCTTAAAATGACCTTTTAAAGTGTGGGTTTGTGCCACTTCTCCCACCGTTTTCTCACATGTGAGCGTTAGAGAGCAGAGAAATACAGCACGGAGCACTGTGTGGGTGTCGGAGTCATGAATTCATTGCGTTAATGTACTCACCACATCCTTCTAGCTGCACAGTAATACTGATACAGAGCTGACGTCAGCCACCGTATCTCACTGTATATTCCAATACATTACTGCTCTGTATTGCTCACAAGCAGATTTTTAGTTTTCACTCATTCAGTGCTGATGAACTCCACCTACTTGTCATAGCCTTTACTTTCAGTGTCTGCAATGACAGTAACGTGTTAACCAGGCAAGTGCCCTATGGATTTTTGGGAGGCTGAAATGGACATCTGAAAGGATGAGGCAAGGTAATATCAGTGGTTCAACCAATTCCCATAGAGGTTTGTTGCCAGCTTGAAGCACTTTGTTAATGTTTCTATTGATAAGTTTGACTACATTTAAAATCTTTCCTGTAGATGATACAGTATTTGCCCCTCTGGTGACATCCATATTGACTTTCATTGTGCAGAATAAGGATTATTTTGCTTCCTTTCTGATTTACCTGTTGCTTTAACCCTATGGTCAGTTGTTTTTTTATTATTGCTGTGTACAGTAGCTGTCAAGCTCAATGCTCAGGGAAGAGCACTTACTGTGCATTTCACTGAATTATCTTTAACCTCTGTAGACCTTCTAGCCTCTCTCCTTTGTTTTGCTGTAACTAAGAAATTATTTTCTGTGTTTGGGAATTTTATATTTCATCTTTATTTCATGTTAGTTTTTATAACTGAGTTCTTAGTTAGACTTTTTGGAAAATGTTTATATAAATGTATACGTATATAATTCATGTAACCATTTACAAACACAGGGTTAGACTAGGTAAACCCAGGCCCTCAGGCTGCTCCATATCTCCAGATGCTTAGCACTATGTGTCTTTGAACATGCCATGTTGGTACAGGCTCCATCTCTCACACTGTAGTTTATTACAATTTTTATCACTGCTTTCACACTTGTATATAAATTACTAAGTCAGTACCAGACATCTTTATTTAGTACAGTGCTTTTCATACAACCTGTCTCTTAAACTGCTGTACAGAGGTTAAAAGAACTGTGCTTAGCAATTCTATAGTGCTTGACATATGAGCATTCATGAATTGAGAACTGTGTCCAGTTCTGGTGTCCACAATTCAAGACGGATGTTGATAAATTGAAGAAGGTTCAGAGAAGAGCCATGAGAATGATTAAAAGATTAGAAAACAGGCCTTACAGTGATAGACTCAAAGAGGTCAATCTATTTAACTTAACAAAGAGTTAAGGGCTTACATGGAGAATAAATATTTAATAATGGGCTCTTCAATCTAGCAGAGAAAGGTATAACATGAGCCAATGGCTGGACAAATTCAGACTGGAAATAAGGCGTACTTTTTTAACTGTGAAAGTAATTATTCATTGGAGCAATTGACCAAGGGTTGTGGATTCTCCATCACTGACAATTTTTAAATCAGGATTGGATGTTTCTCTAAAAGCTCTGCTCTAGGAATCATTTTGGGGCAGTTCTCTGGCCTGTGCTATACAGGAGGTCAGATCAGATCACAATGGTCCCGCCTGGCCTTGGAATGCATGAATCTACGAGCCTCCTAAATCGCCTGGGAGCTCAGTCTGCATCTTTGTCCTCTTTTTACAGACAGGCAAACTGAGCCATAGAGAAGGGACATGACTTGTCCGAGGTTACACAGTGACTCCGTGGCAGATCTGAAAATAGAGCCCAGGGCTTCCATCCTGTTGCTCATTGCTCCGCATCATGTGAACTTTCCAAATTAGTAACAGAGATGAACTAACGGGGTAGGAAAAGGAGGAGATGTGTTTTCTGATTAAAAATTAGATGGAAAGTCAATGAGGCAAAGAAGGGGGTGGTCTTAGTGGTACCCAGGGACTTAGGGCCTCAGCAGGCCTTGGGAATGGAAAAGGCCCTCGACTGCATCTTGTGCCTGTTCAGGCGATGTGCTCATCCAGCCACAAAGGGCCATAACGACACCTGCTGCTCCTTTCCCTTGCTATTCTGCTCTTGCGTGTGTCTCAGCACAGAACCCAGAGTAGAAGCAGAAAGATCTAGGGAACAGGTGCTGGCATTCGCTGGCACACTTGCCCTGACTCTCTCAGAGCAGCAGTCCCTCCTCCCTTACCACCCCATGGCAGAAAATTTGGTGGGAGAAGGAGAGAAAGTTTTGGATACCAAAGAGAGAGAGATCTGGGGGGCCCTGGCAAGAGCAAGAGGTTGGACAACAGAGAACATGGGACATGAAAGAAAGAGGGTGCTTCCCAAAGAGAGAACGAGAAGCGCCAGGGAACAGAGAAAACATGAAAGAGAACGAAGCGATGGAGAGATGAGATGATCACTTGGCAGGATTATCTGGGGGTTTCTAACTTAATTGTTTCCCTGCCATTGCAGGGACCTTAGGCACTGGTGCACCTCAGACCCTCCTGTGCTCTGCCTGTGGAACATCCTAGTCTCCAGTATACCTTGGTCTAATTCCAGTTGTTGGGTTAATGTGGAGGTGTTGGGTGGTTTTAGTGGCCTGGGATATACAGGAGGTCAGACCACATGGTATGGTGATCCTTCCTGGCCTTGGACTCTAAGAGCCAAAGGGGAAAAGCAGCGAGAGACGTACACCACGCTGAGAATAGGTAAATGCATTGAGTGCATTAATCTGCCTATATTCTATTGCATCTCTGTAGACAAAGACCTATATCCTGTGGTATCCGTGTTTGGGGAATGCTATGTAACTGCAACAGGAATAGTGCAGGGGCCTCAGAGTCACTCCTTGCAGGAGACATGTTCTTAATGAAAGAGAACATAAAAGCTAGAGGTGGGATTAAATTCCATCCAGCCCACCCCACAAGTCAATGCATGATTATTCCCATGTGCTAATATTTTGCCCAGTCTAGTTTTAAATATCTCAGGTGAGATGGTTTTGACCCCTTCTCTTAGGAGATAATCCCAAAGCCTAACAGATATCAGTGTTGAGATATTTTTTCTGATATTCAGACTAAATTTTCCATTTCTTAATTTCACCCCTTCACTCTTAGTTCCACCCACTGTACTCCCTAAATGATTCTTCTTTTTCCTTGGTGTTAACCCCTCTCAAATATTTGTGTGGCAGCTTGTAATCTTGTCCCCACGTATTCATCTCTTAGCCAAGCTAGAGGAGTGTAGCACTTTTGACTCTTGCTCTTGTGTCAGGCTCTCCAGCCCCTTGATCTTTTCTATGCTTTTCTCTGAACAGTCTCTGAGCAGGGGAGAAGCATAGGAGAAGGTTCTTGAGCAAGTGATAGCCAGAGGGTTTGGAGGAGTAGACATGTAGCTTGTATTGGCCGAGCAGATGTAGGTGAAAGGGGAGAAGTCCATTAGGGTCTGCTGGAGCAAATCTACCAATGGTTTTAGGAGAGCAGTTTTGAAGTGGATCCTGAAATGAACAAGGAGTCAGCAGAGCTGCTTGATGGTGATGTAAGTCTTGCTTCTTTGTACATATGAGAAGGCAGGAAGCAGCATTCCATGCACACCAGAGAGCTAGGACATCGGGAGGCCAGAGCAAAGGGAGCGAAGCCAAAAGCCTGGGTGAGAATTTCAGCAGAGGTGGAACCCAAGCAGTGGTTTGCATGGGGAATGATACCAAGATCGCAAAGAAACCTAGGACATGTCGAAGGAAAAGGGGAGCTCAGGATGAAAGGAGACAGGAAGATTACAGGCACTGAAGACAAACTGGAGTTTTGAGAAGGAGACAACAGAGAGGGCATGGTCCTTGAGGAGAAGTACTGTCCCAAGAGAAGCACTTCTGTGTTTGAGACACAGTGGGAGGAAGTTGAGGCAAAGCAAGTTTATTTGGTCAAGAAGAACAGCCAGTGGGAGGTAGAGTGGGGCCTTCTGTGTATTGTGAGCTGTGTGCCAACTGAATATTCTTAGCAGAGCAGTAGTGTTAAATGCAAAGATATGATACACAAGAGGTAAAAGGTAGCTAGTTACTAGAGAGACCAGCAGAGTTATGGAGGCAGGTCTGGGAAGGTGGCTTGGTGTCAAAGGCTACGCTGGGGTCCAGGAGAAAGAGAAACAAAAGGAGCCTTCATGATCAGAGAGGAGGAGCTTGTTCATCACACGGCCGGCGGAGAGCTGTTCCCATGCTGTGGAAACAGGCCAGGACACTGTTGTGAGAGCTGACTGGAGAGGTGAGAGAAGGCGGCTTTCTCAGGGGCTTTGTTGAGAGCGGGAAGATTGGCAGTGGGGGGGTGGAGAAGGGAACGTCAGGAGCTGAGGGAAGGTAGAAGAAGGAGGTTGACAGTGGCCCAAGTTTTAGAGAACTGGAGAAAGTTCCAGAGGATAGAAAGGTAGTTACAGTTATGTAGGGAGGCATCATGTCCAAGGGGTGCAAGGAAGAAAGGGAGGTTTTTTTAAAGCACTGGATGACACAAGAAGATCCAGGTGCAAAAAAGAGAGGTGAAGAGGACTGGGGAGAATGTTACTCGGGAGTCAGATATTAATGGATGTTAAGAAGGGACCGCTACAGCCATCTAGTCTGACCCCCTGCACAGCACAGCATAGACAGTCACCCACGGATCTCTGCTCAGGCCCAGTAACTTATGGTTGAACGAGAACATAATTTATTGACAGAAAAAAAGTAAAATGCTTACACCTGGAGGGCAGGGTGACAGTGACATGTTGGGCTTGTATCCTGCTACCATATTACTAGCTGGGATGTGGAGCTGCACATGAGAAAGACATTTCTCCTGCCTTCTGAGCTGGCCCTGCTAACAGTTCAGCTATGAATATGCCTTGATTATCTGACCCTGGTGCCACGGTTCAGTGAGAATCAATCTCTGAACTAGCTCAGGAGCCAAAGGGGCTTTTTGCTGGTTACTAATTTTATTTTGCTTTCATTATTTGAGTAAACCTGGAAAGTTTTTAAACAACAAAAATATTCCCCAGGTTAGAAGAGCTTAGTTAGTGTCCTCATCACTGAGTGATCATGTGGCGCATGTGCTTCCGGAGACGGGAATGCTGAGCATGGAGGGACACACAGGGAATCTTTGAGCGCTGAGCTGATCTCTGTTCAGGGCCATGGGGAAGACATGCTGCAGCAGCTTCATGCCCTGCACCCTTTGGCTTCACTCCTAGCATTCTTCCTACGGGTCCACTTTGAGCCTGGATGGCCAAAGTGTGACCCAGCCCACCTGCCTGAGCCTGCCCCTCTCTAGCCAGCAGAGACCACAGGTCCTACCTCCCGTTTCCTCGGTTTGGCATTTGTCACACTTTCATGATATCCGTGACAGTGTTGCAATATTGTCATGCAATGTGGTGTCTTTGCCCCCCAACATAATCTGACAATGCTGGGTAAGAGCATCCTTCGATTGTAATGCAAGCTAGCTCCCTCTGCAAAAGCCACGTGCCTCTGGGACCCAAAACCTCCTGGCATACAACTCTCCCTGTTTCTTTTGGGGACCACCGGCCCCTTTTGGGATGGCAGTGTTATGCAGAGGGTGAATCTGCAGTGAGTATTGATGATGGGGCGCTCCAGCCCAAACCCTGCAAGGATTGTATTTTTCACTCTTTCACTCTGTATTTGCATAAAAATAAATGTTAGCCATTCTGCAAACAAGCTTGGACTGTGTGTGCCACATAAGTCCCCGGGGGTTGGAATCAGAGCAAGAGCCTTTGCGTTTCATGGCTGAGCAGAACAGTGACTTATCAGTGTCACTGGATTATCACGTAATGGATCTTAAACAAAGATCTGATCAACCTCCTTGTTCCTTGTAATCAAAAGATTTTTGTATAAATGCTCTTTAGCCAATGGTGTCAGAACAGCCTTTCCTTGAATGAATGAGTGTGTTACCAATGTTCTGTGACGCAGGAGAGAGAGGCTTTGCTATACTCCTTTATTTTGTTATATGCAGACAGTTCTCCTGTCCTGTGCCAAGGGCCACAGCCCCACATGCTTTCCTGGGGGGTCTTTAACAAGATGCTTAGAGATTGTTTAAACAAAGGAGGCGGCTTTTAGGGAGACCAGATCTGCTTGTCTCCATAGCTGCTGTCTGTCTGCTGTGTTTCTATAGGGCCTAGCACTAGAATCTACACAGGTGCAAGCACCCACATTAGTTGCAGCAATGTTGTTGCTCGCTGTTGCATGGCATTTCTAACCATAGGCACCCAGCAGTGAGCAAGGACTCCAGCTTAGCCTGAGTGCATGTGCTGTAATCTGTTTATTTACTGAACTACAATACAGTGCAGTGTGAAGCTCCCTGACATCTGTCTCTCTCATGCCCACGCACACACACGATTTGGTGGCTGGGCTGAGCACATGTTTTGTTTTTCAGGACAGCCAACTGGGATCAACATGAGGAACAAATTGCAGCTCCAGGCAATTCCCTTCTTCCTTTTACTTCAGTACAGTAAGTTCCCAGGTTTCTTTCTCAGGCGTTCACACCGGCGAGGCTTCGTATCCTGCTGTGCTGGCCATTGTTTAGGGCTGTGCTGAACTGGCTGAAATGGGGGAGGCTCAAGATATCCAGAGTTAAAGTTTATAGGCTAAAGGTTCAAGCTCGATTTTATTTTGTCCCAACCTGTTTGTCTGTTCCTGTTTGTAGCAATGCAGCCAATTGCTGGGCTTTTGGGGTACATCTACACTCCAAGCTGGGGGTGTAATTCCCTAGCTCTGATCAAGCTAACACACTAAAAATAGCCTGCAGCGTGGCAGTGGGGGAGGGGGAGTAGCTGCCCCAAGGTCATACCTTGGGAAGTGACTCAGATGGATTACCGAGGGCTGTGAGGCACCTCACCATGGCTGCCCTTAGTGGGTGGAAGTCTTGTCTGGGCCTGCTGTGGATCAGCTCCCTGACACCACCAGCCTCTGGCAGCACAAGCCTGGCCAGCCAGGCCTCTCTCTGTACAGGTTAGCGATAGGCACCCACCACCCCCGACTCCTCGGGGCGCTGTGGAGTGCTCAGCCCCTGTTCCACTGAACACTCGCAGAGCTCTTCAATTCGCTGTTCCCAAAAGAACAGTGCACACCAGCTTGTAAGATTCAACTCAGGATCACCACTTTGCTTCACACACAGCACTGAGATACTTACATAGAGAGAACAAGAGTGTTTATTACAAATAACAGAGATTCAAGTGATAGAGAGTGAGACTATTGGAAACAGTTACATATAAAACTAAATCATAACACGCTTTCTAGAGACTAACCTTAACTAACAAGCATTCCCCTAACTCCTACAGAGTGCTCATCTCAAGTTCTTTTCAACCAGTTTGGCTGAGATCTCGTCTCATAAGATCAAGTCCACTGGCAGCTTGTCCTCACAGCCTGAAGGAATGCCAGGGTGTCTCTTTGAACCCATAAAATATCAGAATAGACCTTTGAAGTTCACCTGAAAATAGGGGTGTGTCTCCTCCCTCTCCACTCACCTCTTCCTGTTAAATTCCTTTGGAAATTTCCATCAGATCTTCATTAGCGTTTGCCTTAGTATGCGAATAGATTCCTGTTGCAAGACACACTATATACAGTGGTCCACCAGGCAGAGACGTGTCTCCATCACCTGCCTGGAGAAGTTTGTCTGAAGATACAGTACATTTGAGTGACCTATTTCTAACTACAGACTTAGAAAACATCATTTTTAATACATATACATAACATATTTTCCATACACACATCTCTCAATTATTGTGATGACCAGCATGACACAGGCTTTCAGAACATACCTTACATGATCTCTTTTGGTGAACCCATGGGATCCCTGTGCCCCTATGGACCCCTTGCCCTCTGCCGGTTGGCATCAAGAGGTCCTTGGGTCACACCATCCAGGACGCTAGGCCCTTCCCATGGCTTGTGCCACCATGTCTACACTCGTTTTTAGTGTGCTAGCTTGGTCAGGGCTAGTGCAGGTCTGTCTCCTCAAGCTGGGAATTACACCCCCAGCTCCAAGTGTGGACATCCCCTAAGATTCAGGGCTGGTGGGTGTTTCAGCAGAAATGGCTTCTATTCATGTGTGTGATTTACAATAATTCCAAAACATGTTGGCTATAATGATTAGGCACAGAGAGTCTAGAAATGGCCAGCTCAGCACCACTGGAGAAGCAGCTGCCTTTAAATTACCTGCCTGGGACCCACAAGCTGTGCCACTCTTTTGGATACACGTGTTCCATTACCCAGCTCAGTGCTCTGTGGGTGCCCGTTGTCCTTTACCAAATGCTCCTGGCCACTGTGTAGAAATTTAACTGAGCCAGAGTTGACTTTCTGAAAATATCATTTAGAGTAGAAACAAGCAGCACAAAGAGCATCTGCAGGAACCAGATGTGTGGTTGGATTTTCTTTTTCTGTTTCTAAATGGAGCCTCACCTCGCTTTACACTCGAGTTAGACCAACCCATAAACCTGAGAGCAGCAGCATCCTGCCTACCTGGCAACAGGGATGAGCTGCAGGCCCCTCACACTGGTGTCAGGATGACATCGCAAGACTTCCTAGGCTCTAGAGATGTGATGTGAAGCATGCCCTGCCCTGGTGAGATGGTCCTTCTCCATCTCACTGGGAGTTTTCCCTTAAGGAGCATGCATCCCAGGGGAGAACCCCCTCCACGGGACACTGCATTTTACAGATAGCTGTTTTCCCCCTATCCCAAGGTGCCCTCTCTTTCATCAGATATCTGCCATGCTAGGACATCCAAGAGTTGGCATGGGTGGACTTGAGTCAGGTTTTTCAAATGCAGAATTCTCTGGTCTAATGTTCTAGTCTAGGAGTATTACAGTGGCGGCATGATTCTAATATAATATTCAGCACTTATGTAATCTTTGCTGATTATTGTTTGTACTGTAGTATGGCTTAAGGTGAGGCCTCATCTGGAGTACTGTGTCCAGTTTTGGGCCCCACACTACAAGAAGGATGTGGAAAAATTGAAAAGAGTCCAGCGGAGGGCAACAAAAATGATTAGGGGGCTGGAGGACATGACTTATGAGGAG
Source organism: Emys orbicularis (assembly GCF_028017835.1). Taxonomy (NCBI): domain Eukaryota; kingdom Metazoa; phylum Chordata; order Testudines; family Emydidae; genus Emys; species Emys orbicularis. Next base: position 488,312 of record NC_088692.1, on the reverse strand, counting down.
AGGCTGAGGGAACTGGGATTGTTTATCTGCAGAAGAGAAGAATGAGGGGGGATTTGATAGCTGCTTTCAACTACCTGAAAGGGGGTTCCAAAGAGGATGGATCTAGACTGTTCTCAGTGGTACCTGATGACAGAACAAGGACTATTGGTCTCAAGTTGCAGTGGGGGAGGTTTAGGTTGGATATTAGGAAAAACTTTTTCACAAGGAGGGTGGTGAAGCACTGGAATGGGTTACCTAGGGAGGTGGTGGAATCTCCTTCCTTAGAGGTTTTTAAGGTCAGGCTTGACAAAGCCCTGGCTGGGATGATTTAGTTGGGGATTGGTCCTGCTTTGAGCAGGGGGTTGGACTAGATGACCTCCTGAGGTCCCTTCCAACCCTGATATTCTATGATTCTAAGGGCCTCAGTCATGGATCAGGGCCCCACTCTCGGTGCTAGGTGCTGTACATACACATAACAGAGACAGTCCCTGCCCTAGGAGCTTCCAGTCTAAGTATGAGACAACAGATAACAATAATACTATGATCTCAGTTTTACAAAAGGGGAAACTGAAGTGCAACAGCAACTTGTTCAAGACCACAAACTAAGTTGGTACTAGAGCTGGGATGAGAACTCGGGCGCTCCTGGCGCTCAGTCCTGGGCTCAGGCTGCTTGACTATGCTGCTGCCCCCTTCAGTCTGATGGCTGCCCCCCTGCCTGCCTGACCCCAGCTTGGTGAACCAGGGTCTCCACCCAGCTAGAGGATAATTATTAGAGATGATCAGTTTTCCATCCTGGTGGGTGTTGTGAGGATCCCCAACTGTCCTCTTTTCCAGTCAGTACCCCCACTTCTTTTTGGAGTCTTGCATGCCACTGCGGATTGGTGCCCTTAGGCTGCTCCTGGAGAGCAGATTGTAACCTGATGGGAGAAAACAACAGACTAAGAAAGGGAAGCAGTGGAGCAAACTCGGGGGAAAACCTTAGGTTTTCTTTTCCTTTGAGCTTCTTCTTCTCCTCAGTCAGACTCTCCACCCTCAACTGGACACACAAGTCAGTGCAGTGTTGCCCTAAAATAGGCGCATTATCCTTGTGGGGGTTTTGCATTTGATATGAAGGTGGCTGGACATGGTGGGCATTTCGGGCTGATCTGACAAGTGGATAGACCACAGTGCAGCCTGCTGCATTCTCTGTCAGTTAGCTCTGAGCAGGCAGCTTTCACTTCAGCCACACTCTGAACACTAAATAAAACTGAATCTTGTGGCTGTTTTGAATGTTGGCTTAGGCCTTTCACACACTGCAGCTTCACAAACAACTGCCCGGCTGATAAAGTGCACACAGCCACAGAGATGCAGCTAAGAAGTGCAAGGGAGAAGGGAGCACAGCTCCTGGGGGGAGGGGAGGGGAAGTACACATCTGTGCTTTTTTTAATATCAAGCACTAGCTTCACTGTCAGCAAAGCTAAAATGCAGGATCCTTCCTCTCTCCCCAGAGGAACAAACAGAGAAAGAAGCAGACCTTATGGCTGGTGTAGTACTGACAAGACTTAGGAATTTTGCAGCAGCTGATTTAAAATTTTTATTAAAGCTAATGTTAAAATTACATAAGACACAGGTCAAGGAAAAGGAAGGTAGTAGTGCTTAGATTATCCAAAAGTACAAAGGTTGGTTTAAAAGTCATATAATACATATAGTACATAAACAGCAATAACCCAAATTTAGATTAATAAAGCTAAAGACATAGTTTAGATATTAGTATCCAAATATTCGGATACATCACTCATGAAAAGTTATACAGAGAGTCCATAAAACTGCAGTGACAGCAGTGCCTATCAGCCCACCTTCTGAGTGACGCATAGTGGGACACATGGCAAGAATGGCCCTAGCTCAGGTACTGACGCCACTGAAGGAGGAGAGGATCTTACTAGGGCCACAATCTCAAAATCTGCCCTTGAGTAATGGGAATTTTGCTCCTTTCAAACAGGAACAGGGCTGTAGGCGGAAGAGACCAAATTAGCTTAGAGTCTTCTCCACCATCTGACTGTGGGGCGTGATCCTGTGGGATTTCACCATCAGATATTTGTTGTGTTTCCTGCAGCAGCTTCATTATTCTTTATATTTATTTATTATTTTATATCTAACGTTAGCGCCCTCGTGGCCAAGATGGAGTCTGCTCTGCAGGCAGCTCTGGCCAAGAGACGTCGCGCGCAGGAATGCAGCAGGAGAAATCCCTTCCACCCCAGGGGCACCTGTTCCACACCCCCCAAAGTGAACACACCCCCACAGGAAAAGTACAGTGGATATAACAAGGGAACTATTTATTTACAGAGGGATGAGAGGAGAAAAGCAACAAGGGGAAATATAGGGGGAGCAGTAAGACAGGGCTGCATCCAAGCCAAGGCCCCACGGGCCCAGTGGTAGCACAGTCTGGAAGGGCAGACACGGAGCAATGTGTCTGCACACAGAGGTCAGGAGTCCTGAGCAAAGTTCCAGGCCAGTGGTGAGTCTTGGGTGCTCCTGGTCGTCTTTGGCGCCAGTGAACTTTCCCCAACAAACCCCTCCGGTGTCCTCTTCTGCCGCTCTCTGCAAAGCCACCCAGAGCGACCCCCTTCCCACTTAACTAGCTACAGCCTCCCTCCTTGTTCCCAATGCAGAGTCCCAAGCCCCAGTACTCACAGCCCCATGCAGCTCTGGGCAGCCGTGATACTGGGTCCAGCTCCGGCCTGTCCTTCTCGGGCGATTCCTCCCTGGCCCAGTGCTCCTCCTGGCTCCTGTCCTGGGGTGTCCCCGATCGGCCACCCTGTCCGTCTCAGGCTTCAGGCAGGTTCTCCCTGCTTCACTTTTCCAGGGCCTGCAGGCTGCTCTCCCTCTCCCTCAAGCTCCAGCGCTGCCCCCTGGAGTTTCCCTCCTTTTTTCTTACTCTCCCCCTCCCCCTTAGGAAAAAGATTTAAAGGGCCATGCTCTCTAAACCCCAAAGGGGTTACATATATATTCGTAATATTTATTTATTATTTGTTCTGTGGTAGCCTCCAAAAGTCCTAATCCGATCAGGGACCCTGGCGCTGGTGGGTTGTGTGATGTACACACTGGTTATTGCTACGTTAGCATAGACTACGAAGCTTTTTATCTTTCCCTGAGCACAGTCAGCACTACACACTGCTGAGGTGCACAGCACTGCTTTACTCCTTTATTGAAATCTCTCTTACCTGCATAACCCCATGGAGATACTGTCTAGGCGTCATGCTCAGGACCACTCAGGATCCAATACTCTCATAACAATACATTTCAAATGCTAATGCTAATATCTGATCAGAATACTCTACAGCCGCATCAAATGCTGCTATATGTCAGTTGCACTAACAAACCTCAGCATGTAATTTCTTGACATTTTTCTTCCCTATGTTAGAAACTTGTTTCAGTTATCTAGTTAATGGTTTATAAATCGTGCCTATCATTTTGGCATCTCGACATCTTACACAGATTATAACAAATACAAAATTAAAATATCTGTGGGCCAGGATCACAGAAAAAGCTTTTTCCAAACCTCTGGAGCCAGATATGAAAAAGAACTAACAATAGGGTTACCATACGTCCAGTTTTTCCCAGACATGTCCGGCTTTTCGGCAATCAAACCCCCGTCCGGGGGGAATTGCCAAAAAGCCGAACATGTCCGGGAAAATACCATCCGGGCACTTCCCCTCCCGCAGCTGCTCTGCTCCTTCCTTGACTCTTCGGCTCTGTTTAAGAGCCGAGCTGCCCGAGCGCTACCGGCTTCGGGCAGCCCCCGTGCCTCCGGACCCTGCACCGCCGGAGCCCAGGAGGGGAAGTGCCCGGCCGGGGGCGCAGGGTCCGGAGGCACGGGGGCTGCCCGAAGCCGGTAGCGCTCGGGCAGCTCGGCTCTTAAACAGAGCCGAAGAGTCAGGGGAGGAGCAGAGCCTCCGGCCGCGGCGGAAGTGCCCGGCCGGGGGCGCAGGGTCCGGAGGCATGGGGGCTGCCCGAAGCCCGAGCGCTACCGGCTTCACGGTTTGCCGGGCAGCCTCCAGACCCTGCGCCCCCGGCTGGGCGCTTCCCCTCCCGGGCTCCAGCTGCGCTGGGGAAGCGCCGGCCGGGGGCACAGGGTCTGGGGGCTGCCCGGCAAACCGTGAAGCCGGTAGCGCTCGGGCAGCCCTTTTCGCGTGGCTGGGAGGGAGGAGGGGGAGTTAGGGCGGGGACTTTGGGGAAGGGGCGGAGTTGGGCGGGGAAGGGGCGGAGTTGGGGCAGGGCCGGGGTGGGAAAGGGGTGGGGCCAGGGCCCCGTGGAGTGTCCTCTTTTTTAATTTTTTGAGTATGGTAACCCTAACTAACAATGCAATTGCTAAGCTGTCAAAAATCATTAACAGAGAGAAATGAAAAGAATACATGATTAAAAGATTTTTTTCTACAAAATAAAAATCTTGGAAATGCTGTATACAAAAACCATTAAAAGAATGGTACAGTTGCAAATGAAAGCACTCAAAAGTTAGGTAATGCCAGAATTGTGCATGATATAGTCATTACATGGTCATAGCCAATCTGTGTACTAAGTAAGTCAGAGCTGTTGCAGAAATAATTGCATGTAACTAAAGGATGTATCATGAAGTGTACATAAAAGGAGGCAGAGTTAAGGTTTCACATTCAACCATAATTTGGGCATTTCCTGACTTTTCAGCGCTTCACTTGCAGCCTTAATGTTCTTTAATTAGATATTATTAAAAACAGCTCTGGCTTAAAATGGTTTACTGCCTATGAAGCCTCAATACACATGAAGTCCTGTGTATGGAGGTGAACCGGCACTGAGAGCAAGATGTGTCATGTTGCTGTGCCACGTGCAATGTTGAGGGCTGAGTGTGGTGACATGAGGTGCAGTTTGGTCTAGCCCCGAAGCTGTTGCATTATTCTCTCTCCCTGAACTTACAGCTACATGTTGTGAAGATCTCCTGTGTTCTGTGGACTATGTACAAACTCTGACGTGTGTCCAGAAAACTGACCTCAGTGAGACTTTGTATAATCTCACTGCAACTTGGTATGTATTAATGAGCAAGAGAACAAAGATGAAATTAGCTGTGATTTGCCAGAGGCTAGAGTGCTGTTCTCCTTCCCAGAGCTTGCTCTCGCTCTCTCTCGCAGTGCCCAGCTCACAGCTGCCAGCCAATTGCCCAATCAACAGAGAGGGGAGTTCATGATTCCTGGCTTCCGTAACAGGGCTGTATTACCCCACCACCCACAGCTGTACTGACTGTGCTGGCTTCATTTCCTCTCCCCCACCCTGGAAGCTCCTCTGTCTCCTCAGGGTTGAGGCTGGGTCTGTTGCTCTTTAACAATGGAATTACATTCATCTGGAGCAGAATGTTAGGCCTCAGCCATCTTGTTCACAGACATTAATAAAGTTACTGCCCACTCCTTGCCAGCACGTGGGTTTATTTCTGGCCAGATCTGTGACCGTGTACCTCCCCTCCTACTGTAACCCTTGACCCCTCTCGGTCTTTGCATCCTATGAGAGCTCACTTACAGAAACTTCCCTGAATGAAAGAGACCACACAGCTCATATATAGCCAGTATATTAACCTATAACACCCTACTGACTTTGAAATGCCCTATCTCCCCTTATGTACCAACACCTCAGTGCTGTTTTCTTCTCCCTGTAGTCACACTTTTTTTCTCATAACTCTGCTTAGAGCTGAGTAAATAGAAGGAAAAGGTTTTTTGCAAATATTTATTTGAATTCAGAAGTGAATTTCCATTTGAAAACCTAATTGTGCCCCTTTTGCTTTTCATGAACTTCTCTGCTAACTCATTGAATTATGTGCTGTTCACAAATCACAGACCAGCCCCATTAAAATAGGAGGGGATGTATATTTGATTTTTAAAGGCTCCTTGAAGAAGAGATGAAAATTTCTGAGCACTTCTGCAATCTCCACCAGTCCTCCAGAACTGCTACTCACACTCAGTACACATGCTCCATGGACCTGAAGGAATTCACTTCTGATGACAAGTTCAGAGTAGATGTAACAAAGCTAGCTGATGGGCAATACACAACTTCCAAAGCATGCAGTGAATTTCTTCTGAGCAAGAACAGTAAGTACAAGAAATCATGAGCCTGGCTTTCTTCAGTAATTAAATCCAGGTGCCTCTGGGCATATGTAGCTCTGAGTCTCCTTTGAGTGCATAAAACAGCATCAAGGGTTTGTGCATGCATGTTCCTAGGTAGGGGGCCTACTGCATAAGGATACTAACCCACTGCCAAGGCTGGAGTGGCATGCATGTGTCCGTCCCTAGATATTGCTTGTCCCTGGAGTATCAGGTGACTTGTTCCCACCTCAGATCTGCTCCAGATCCAAATAACTATGATGTTAGTTATTTAGCCAGAATCAGACGTGACAGTGAAGGGTCACTTCCACTGGACATGTCACAAACATCCCCTATACAGGACTGTAGCAGCCTTTCCAGTGGGAAATCAAAGAGCAACATGAAGTTATTGCCCTGTCTGGTGGCATAAAATATCCCTAGAATAATGCAGGCAGGGCCTCTCCCTCTTTCCTGAGTCACCTCTTGTACAGGGGAGTTAGTCTTCATGATAGGAAGTTCAGGGTGGATTCTGGCATAGCCTATTCTGCCAGTTCACACAGCATATTGCTGAACCCTGAATCCTCCAATAAGCCGTGAGGTTAATGAGTGCCCACTAGACCCACAAAGGGCTGTAACCCACTGTCAGAGTTTCAGTATTCCGTTTATTCTGAAAATGAAACTTCAGGTAACTAGTGTCTAGACGAGTGTGAAAAAGATTACAGGAAAATGGACGACATTGCATGGACATGAGTAATAAGTAATTGGTGCTGCTTTCAGAGACAATTCCAGTCCACTGCACCCAGACTGTGCACCTCTCCTCGGTGCTGGGGGGTCTCAGGACAGTGAAAATCGGCACAATTTGTCTTTCTGTGTTCCCACCCACAGTTAAACCGTACCCTCCGTTCAATCTGACTGCCGTGTTTTCAGATGGATATAACATCTCTTGGAAAACCATCTATCAGAACTCTCTGTTTTACTTTTTGGATGATGAGCTGGAATATGAGCTGCGGTATAAGAAGAAGAGTGACACCTGGGAGGTAAGAGGGAAGCAAAGATACCCATGAAATTGCATGTACCAGCAGAACATGTGTGCAGGCATGAACCAAAGCAGGAGAAGCCCAGGAACTTGTCAAATAATAACCCCGAGCTCTGATGTGGGTGGGTGAGGAGGAGATGTCCTCGGGGTGTACATGGTGTTTTCATTTGATTGTCTTGGCTGGAAACAGAACTAAGGTTGAAGCAAGATTTGGAGGTCGGGATAATTTATCCTTGTGTTTGAGAGGCTCTGTCTTTTGTAGGCAAGACTTCTAGCTCAGGCCTGTCCTACACCAGATGAATCGTACACCAGGCCAATGCTGCAGCCACCCAAGGATTAGCAGAGGCTGCTCAGCCGAGGTGCTGTCCTGTCAGAAAGCAAAAGGAGTGTGAAATAGGTTCGCCTCCCTCCCAGCGAAGTGTGACATTCACAGCTGTGGGGCTGCTGCAGTCACCCGACTGTACAGTGCACGTTCTAGTGGGGGGACTCTGCGGTGCAGCTGTCAGCCCTAGCGCTGCCCTGAGCACCAGGCTCCAGGGACCGTGGCCCACGGATGTAGTGCTGGCACTGATGAAGCCCAGCCTCCACTAGGCCTGCTCTGCTGCCCTGTCGTTTCCTGGCTATTTCCTGGGTCTGCGGTCATGTCTGCAGCACCCCAGGCAAGAGTCCCCATTCATGATACTGTCATGTGAAATCAATGGGGATGATACAGGACAGGAGAGCCTAGGGGCTCTTAGGTCCTATGCAGAGATCCAGACTCTGGCTGCCTGGCTCCCATCCACCCTAGGTACTGCTAGGTACAAACATCTCTGATAGAGTTACTGCTTAAGGCAAATTGCATTGCAGACTCTGCTCCCCCTGAGAAACAGACAGGCCGTGTGTCCCTCTCCTTCAGCCATAAGCGTAGTTTGACTTCTATATTTGGGGGGGTAAGGGGTAGAGGGGTGAGGCTTGGTGGGGGATCTGGGTGCATGGGGGTGGGGCTCAGCGGGGGGGCTCTGGATGCAGGGGGTGAGGCTTGGCAGGGTGGCGATTCAGGTGGGGGGCTCAGTTGGGAGTTTCTGGAGGTGGGGGGGGTCTGGCTGCATGGAGATTAGGCAGATGGGGGGGCAGCTCCCAGCTCCCCATACAGGGACCCCTCCCCCTGCAGCTGAGGAGTGATGGGGGCAGAAAGCAGGGTGGGGGGTACAAAGCTTCCTGGAGCCAGGGGAAGTTCTTGGGGGTGGGTCTGACCCAGCCCCCGGTGGCTCCCTGCAGGGGACGTCCCATCACCCTCTTCTCTTCCTCCCCCACCCCTCCCGCCCCAGCCAGGACTGGCAGCTGAGCACTCACTGGGGTTGGGAAGCAGCTCTGCTCCCCTCCCCTCCCACAGCCCACGTGGGGAAACTGACCAGCAGGCCCAGAGCTCCTGGCAGCACCCCTCGCCCACCCAAGGTTACTCTCTGCCCCCCTAGGGAGCTCGTGGGGGGCAGCAGCCTGCCGGTCAGTCTCCCCACGTGGGCTGTGTGGTGAGTCTCTCCTGCCCTCCCCTTACGCAGACCCCTGTGGGGCAAACTGCTGTGCATTCACAGTGCTCCTGGTGTCACCCCTCGTGTCCCCCCGACATTCCTCCACAGGGAGGAAGCAGGACCAACTACAAGGGAGAAATCTGGGTGCCCTCCCCCCATGCGTTGCCTCTGCATCGTATCCAGTTTGGGGGGACAATTTCCCTCATGTCTACCCCAATCTGCGTCCCATGCCCTCAGCCTGCAAAGCAAAGCTCCTGCCTTGTGGCTGTAGAGAGGAGGGTGTTATGGAGTGTCTCTGCTCAGCCGGTACTTGCCGCTCCCTCACTGAGATTACAGTCCCCTGCTCCCCTCTGGTGTGTAAGCAGCAGGCAGCACATGGCACCGTGTGCAGTGTATGTAGCGAGGCTGTGGGTGCTCTCCGTGTTTCTTTTAGCTGAGATCACGGACATTTTCTAGGATGTGTTCAGACCTGTCTAGCTACCAACAGTGTGATAGATCAGAGCATGGCATTTCAGAGGGGAGCTGGAGGGTCAAAGCATCGCCTTCTGCAAGGAACTAGGGAAGTGCTAACCCATCAGTGCTGGAATAAAGATGGATGGGCTCGAAAAACCCAGACCTTGACACCCGCAAGACTTTGAATGCTTACATGCTAGGTCTGTTTTGTGGGCTTAGGCCTGTCTCTAGTGAGATGTCATTGCTATTCAGAAGGCAAAGCAAGGGGATCAGATGGTTCTAAAAGGTTACAGTTAGTTGGTCTAATATTGAAACTGACACTTTCTTAGTCAGAAACAGAACCTTTGGGGGTGGGGAGCGAGAGGGGGCTGGGAATGAACCCTCAACTTCTGCTAAAAGTTGCTTTGGTGTTTCACTTTGCACAGAATCAGAAGAGTAAAGTGATACCAGAGGACGAGCGAAGCGTGGTGCTCCTGCCACTGGAATTCCAGAGGGACACAGACTATGAGTTCCAGGTGCGAGCCAAGCCCCGGCCTGGCTCTGACTACCTGGGGGTTTGGAGTGAATGGAGTTCCCTGCTAACCCTGAAAACTGAACCTGAGGGTAAACAAAGCATCAGCCCCTCTTTGCCTTCCTGTCCTTGCTGCCTCCTCCCCTGTCTGATGCTAGCCAACAGTTCCAGAAAGTCACAGCACAGAGCTCAGCCCATTGCTTGTTCAGCCCTCTAATGGAGCGAATAAACCCCCCGATTGGTCTGCCAGACTCCAGATTTATTAATCTGGGCATCCTGCAATGCCCACCTTGTCTTGGGAGCATTTGGGGAGGGTATGTTGAGGTGTACTGGGTATTGGATTATAAACTGATGCTGATGTAATTTGGGCACTTTGCATTGGTTTTACAATATGTAATACACCTTGAGTTTAGAGGGTACGGCTATGCTGCATTTTAAAACGCATGGCAGCAAGTCTCAGAGCATGGCTCTACAGACTCAGCCTTGTGAGGCTCACACTCTAGCACTAAAACAGCTGTGCAGACATTCGGGCGCAGCTGGAGCTTTGGCTCTGAACCCCCTCACCCCCAGACTTCAGGGCCTCAGCTCCAGCCCAAGCGTAAATGTCTGCATAGCAGACTTTAGCACTGTAGTGTGTGGGCCTGGTCTCTGAGACTCACTGCCCTGGGTTTTAACATGCAGGTAGACATAACTAGGGAGGCACTGTCATCTGAAGACAGAGCAGTGAGGGCTATTACCAGTTCTCTTTTAAATGTTGGCCTTCCAGGATCCTGCTGGCATCATGATAGTTTTCAGAAATCGGGACAGTCTGAGATGATCAGGTTCCACTGCTGGAGTTCAGGGTCCCCCATTCAGATCCAGGGGGTTGGGTTCGGGGAGCCTGCTTTCAGATTTGAGTTCAGGGCGCTGACTTTTAGGACTGGGGAGTTTATATCCAGCTTTGAGACTGGGGTTTGGTACAGCGATCCGGCATTCACATTATACAGCATGTGATTCTGACTCCTGCATAGAGGTCATGCCAGTGCACAAAGCAACATAGGTGGCATATTTGGCCAAGTGGGTAGAGGGTGCTTCCACCGGTGCCTTGCAGGAGTATTTCCTCAAGTTGTGCAGGGGGAGGGACTAGGACTATTGGCATATGGCAAAGGACTTCCACCTGCCAGAGCTGGGCTCTCCCCTGAGGCATATGCCAAGGGTGCTTTCTGCTCTATGTTGTAGGTTTATGTTGTAGATGAGTCCATATGATGTCTTTGCATCCCTCCCGCTGCACCCCAGGCCACTTGCCTGCCTCATCATCCAGGCCCCCTTTCCTTGCCTACTTCTGAAGCCCCTGGAAGGTGTCCCAGGCAGGTGCTAATCAGACACAGCTGACCAATACCAGATCAGGGGTCCTTGGTACAAGGAGCTGCACATTGAGTCCTGTGTCTCCTAATAGAAAGTGATCCAAGAAAGTGCGATGTCCGCAGGATGCGGCTCTGTCAGAGCTGTGGACAAACAGCCCAGATTGCAGTCAGATTCTGTGCTGCCCATACCCCTGCCATGGGAGCGATACCATCTGGGCTCCCAAGGAGGAAAAGAAATGCCTGACCCCAGTTCCAGAGAGCTGTGCCGCAGGCCAGCGCCTCAGAGCTCACAGGAAAAGATTTGGGGTGTTGCGATCCCAGTGCTTTTCCACCCCTCTGTCCTTGACCTCTCCTGCTTTCTCTGGTATCTTTAGACAGAAGCCGAAATGCAGGATAAGAACTGACTAACCCTGCTTGGTTTGCCCTCAGAGAGCCCAGGAGTGCGATGGCTGGTGTCGCTGCTCGCCTTTGCTCTGGTCGCTGTCTCCGTCACAGTGTTTCTGACCAAACACCAGAGGTAAGAGCACACAGGGGGTGCTGGGAAATACTCTGTTCGGCATCTGCTCTATGTGACCTCCCAGTCCCAGGTTTTCTCATCGTTGTCAGTCCAAGTCAGCAGTTAATCAGCGACTGTTTGCACAGCGCTGTTCCTCTTCCCAGGAGGCGGGGAGGGGATTCCACTTTCATTAGTAACCCACCACGAAAGGCACAAAGACTCAGCCCTCTACTGTGATCTCCTGGGTGAACAGGACTGGGGCAGTGCTTGGTGGACTCACAGCCCTGTCTGTGCCCACAGCACTGCCCTTCCCAGAGATCTGCTGCTGCCTGTGGCAAGCTAGCTCCTGGGCCTTTGTTGTTAGCACGCTGACTCCTCAGCCCTCCCCTTTCTGAGGGGACTCTGCCCTCTAGCGGAGCCCTGCTTCCAGTGATGCTCATGTGGGCTGGACTTTTCGCCTGCCCTTCTGAATTGGGAGCACTGCTAATTGCTGCTTGTGTGAAACCCACAGCACCTGGGGCAAGGTGAGAGTAGAGTCTCTAATGATCCAGACGGGGGCACCTGGGAGCAGAACCCAGACCAGGCAAAGTGTACCTGCTCCAAGCTGGGGGAAGGAAGGTCCCTGGGGTTTGTAGCCTCCGGGGAACCTGGGCACTGGGCATTTCCAGGCCTGGGAGACCATTTGTAGGGTTGGGGGGCAAGGACCACAAAGTTCGGGGGCAGAAGCTGGGAGCCTTTTTTCAAGACAAGCCTGGGGCCTGAGCATTTCGGGAGGGGGTGCTGAGCATTATGGGAGGCAGGGCTCCAGGCTCACATGTTTGTTGAGCAGAGCCTGGAGGCCACGCCAGTCGAAAACTCCATTAGCCTGGCCCATCCTGAGACACAGGAGGATGGAGCATTACCAGGAGGGCAGATAGATCCATTTTCTTAGCAGAACCCACTCAAGGGGAATTAGGCTCCCAGCAAGGCCTGGGCAGGCGACTCCAGCTGCTCAATCCCAGATGCTTTGGCTTGGGCCTGTGAAACATGCCTGACACTGAATCCTTGCTCTTGCTTTCTGTTCCAGCATATGGAAAAAGCTGGGGGGTTTCATCCCGGATCCTGCTCCCTTTTTCAAACCACTTTACGTGGTACACAACGGAGATTTCAAGGTATAAATGGAACAAATCATGTCCACGAGCAGAGGTGCACACTGCAGAATTAAAACAAACGGCCCAGCTCCTTCACTCAGGCTGGGGCTTTCCAGAGGAAGCGGTGGGAGGAGGAGTCTAGTGCAAGAGAATCTCAAGTGACACTTGGGTGCAGGTTTGAATTTACCAGTGTATCTGCCTGTGGAAAGAGCAGGCCTGCTGGCCAGCTTTGGGGGCTGTGGAGAGAATAATTTGGGGGAGTCTTTAGCTCTCCACTTTCATTTTCAATCTTCAATTTTCTTGGCCACTTTGTCATTTTACCCCCTTGGGGCACCTTTTACAACAGTAGCACAGCAGATTCATTCACAACCCTAGGGGAGCTAAACCAGCTCTGCACAGCCTCTCCGTGCTGCTTTGTATTTGGGCCTCTATGTTTTCACTGCACCAGAATATGGCTCTTGTGTTGCACCTTAGTATCATAAAGATTTTACACCCAGGACATAGCTGGCAAAGCACTCTCTTGTATACCCAGTAGCCATCTGAGTGGTCTATGAGGTGCAGTCTAGGACCATTCTCATTCCAGTCTTCTGCTTATGCCGGGAACCCAGTGTTAGCCCTAACAATTCCCCCTAGGAGATCTTTTAATCCAGAGAGCGGTTGTAGGTAACAGCCTGGAAACATGGTTAGACCTGGAGGGGTAAATAACCAGCCCAGTAACATTTGTCAAGCTGCAGCTATCTCTGAGTTAGGTGCGTATCCTTCTGAAGTCATAAGAACATAAGAACGGCCATACTGAGTCAGACCAAAGATCCATCTAGCCCAGTATCCTGTCTTCCAACAGTGGCCAATGCCAGGTGCCCCAGAGGGAATGAACAGAACAGGGAATCATCAAGTGATCCATCCCCTGTCGCCCATTCCCAGCTTCTGGCAAACAGAGGCTAGGGACACCATCCCTGTCCATCCTAGCTAATAGCCATCGATGGACCTATCCTCCATGAACTTATCTAGTTCTTTTTTGAACCCTGTTGTAGTCTTGGCCTTCACAACATCTTCTGGCAAAGAGTTCTACAGACTGTGTGTTGTGTGAAAAAAATATTTCCTTTTGTTTGTTTTAAACCTGCTGCCTATTAATTTCATTTGGTGCCCCCTAGTTCTTGTGTTATGAAAAGGAGTAAATAACACTTCCTTATTTACTGTCTCCACACAAGTCATTATTTTATAGACCTCAATCATATCCCCCCTCAGTCATCTCTTTTCAAAGCTGAAAAGTCCCAGTCTTATTAATCTTTCCTCATACGGAAGCCATTCCATACCCCTAATCATTTTTGTTGCCCTTTTCTGAACCTTTTCCAATTCCTATATATCTTTTTTTGAGATGGGGCAACCACATCTCCACACAGTATTCAAGATGTGGGTGTACCATGGATTTATATAGGGGCACTTTTCTGTCTTAGTCAGTAACTTTATCTAGTTCATAGAATCATAGAATATCAGGGTTGGAAGGGACCTCAGGAGGTATCTAGTCCAATCCCCTGCTCAAAGCAGGGCCAATCCCCAACTAAATCATCCCAGCCAGGGCTTTGTCAAGCCTGACCTTAAAAACCTCTAAGGAAGGAGATTCCACCACCTCCCTAGGGAACCCATTCCAGTGCTGTTACCCTGATTCTCTTCTCACTTAAAAACAGCCAAACTCTTTTTTGCTTTAATCCTTAACATTTCCCTCTCTGGCTAAATGGCATGCAAAGAGCAGGGTTCACAATGGAATTCTGATGGACTTTAAAGTGAGGCGAGAAAACTGTGAATTCCAAGTGTGCTTTTCAGTCATAGTCCAGAGGGGACCCTGCCATACAATGGATGAATGGGGATAATGCCAGTGTCCGAATGCAGATTTCACATTACCTCATCTTCCTGCACAAAACCTGTTGTTAAAGCAGCTCTTATTAGAGGCACTTCAAAAGCTACTTCTTGTTTCTGTTTCTTCTCTGACCCCCTTGGGAGAAACACCAGCTGCGCCCTAATGTAGAGACTTTAGCCAGGTGCCCAAAGAGACCGTTGATAAAAATGGTAAATTTTCATATTTTCTGCTCATGAGTTCATGCAGAACAAAATAAAAAATTCCTCCCATTACAGTGCCCCCACCCAGCTCCCCTTCTGATGTCTGCTCTCTTCTTCCATTTCAGCCTTACTTCGCCACTTCCCTTCTTGCCCCTGCACTAAACTTATCGAGCCTATCACGCTCCTCTTAGCTCACTTATTGCTGAGGAGTTTGAAACACGTTTCTTTATTCCTGGGTGTTTCTTCCTGAGGCTGATCAGCCATGGTATCTACACAGGGGACTTTGGCATCTTGTCTCTCTCACTGGAGTCATTCTGATGCCTCAGCATAAACCACTTTCCCTGCACATGACCCTATCTTTACTGCATAATAGTTGAGCGGTTACCCAAGCCCCAAAGCCAAGCAGCATCTGACTCCCACAACGAGTTCCCAGTTTTGCACCATGAGACGCTAGCTCAGAATTGCAGAAAATTACAATCTATCAAAAATGGACTAGAATAGTATATTGAAAATATTATTATGCCATCCCATAAATGAATGGTAGGGCTGCACCTGGCACACCATGTGCTGTGTGGTCACAGCATCTCCAACAGAATATAGTAAAAATAGAAGGTGTTCGGAGACGAAGAAGTGAATTGATTACAGGCCTTGAAACAGTGTGTATCATGAGAGACTGAAAAGATTGGTGTAATTAGTTCGGAGGAAACAAAGAAGAAGGGACTTGACAGAGGTATACAAAATACTGCCTGGTCTAGAGGAGAATCACTGCACACTCCCATTCACCCTCTCTCATAACACAAGAGCAAAGGGACCTTCAAGGACAATGAAAGGCAACACACTTAAAATTAATAAAGGAAGGAATTTTTATGTAAGTCACAATAAATATGTGGAATTCACTGCCACGAGATATCATTGAGGCCAAGGGCTTAGCAGAACTCTAAAAGGACCGGCTGTGTATCTGGCTAAAAGCGCATGCACAGTTACGTAGAGAAGATAAACAATATAAATGTATATCTCCCGTTTCAGGCCGTAAGCCAGCTCAGCTCTCTGATAGGGTAAAGAAGAAACTCCCTCTCAGCAGTGTGAGGCTGCTAAGGTCTCTTACTAACTCTCAGAAAGGGACCCTCAAGTGCTGCCACATCCTGCCCCTCTGGTGCCCTTAGCCCAGGGGTGAGCAAACTATGGCCCGCGGGCCGGATCTGGCCCACCAGCCGTTTTAATCCGGCCCTCGAGCTCCCGCTGGGGAGCAAGGTCTGGGGCTTGCCTCACTCCGGCGCTTCAGCCAGAGAGCAGGGTCAAGAGCCGCTCCACGCGGTTCCTGGAAGCAGTGGCATGGCCCCTCTCTGGCTCCTACGGATAGGGGCAGCCAGGAGGCTCTGCTCTGCACGCTTCCACCACCCCAGCACCGCCTCCACAGCTCCCATTGGCCGGAAACTGCAGTCAATGGGAGCTGCAAGGGCGGTGCCTGCAGACAGGGCAGCGTGCAGATCCACCTGGCTGCGCCTCCACGTAGGAGCTGGAGAAGGGACATACCACTGCTTCCAGGAGCTGCTTGAGGTAAGCGCTGCCCAGAGCCTGCACCCCTGAGCCTCCTCCCGTGTCCCAACCCCCTGCTGCGGCCCTGATCCCCCTCCCACCCTCCAAACCCCTCGATCCCAGCCTGGAACACCCTCCTGCACCTCAAACTTCTCCTCCCCAGCCCACCCGAGAGCCCGCACCCCAGCTGGAGCTCTCACCCCACCATGCCCCAAACCCCAGGACCAGCCCTGATCCCCCTCCCGCCCTCCGAACCCCTTGATCCCAGCCCAGAGCACCCTCCTGCACCCCAAACCTCTCCACCCCAGAGCCCGCACCCCAGGGGTGAAAGTAACTTAAAAGACTTACCTGTACGCCGGAGTCCTGAGCGGGGGTGTGGCCTCAACCAGAAGAGGCGTGGTCTCAACCGGAAGAGGGGGGGCCTTTCGAGATTGAAAGGCCCTGGGGCTCCGGCTGTGGCTGGGAGCCCCAGGGCCTTTAAATCACCCCGGAGCTACCAGCTGCAGAGGCGGCTGGGAGCCCCAGGGCTCGGGGGCAAATTAAAGGGCCTGGGGCTCCGGCCGCCGCGGAGCTCTGGGCCCTTTAAATCACCGCAGGAGCCCGGCTGCCGGAGCTCCGGTGGCGCTTTAAAGGGCCCGGGACTCCCCGCAGCGGCTGGAGCCCTGGGCCCTTGAAATCACCGCTGGGGAAGCTGGTCCAGTCCGGCACGGCATACTGGCTCTTGCCGGTACGCCGTACCCAACCGTACCGGCTTACTTTCACCTCTGCCGCACCCTCCACTGGCGCCCCCCCCCCAGAGCCTCCTCCCGCTCCCTGAACTCCTCATTTCTGGCCCCACCCCAGGGCCCGCACCCCCAACCAGAGCCCTCACCCCCTCCTGCACCCCAACCCCAATGTTGTGAGCATTCATGGTCCGCCATACAATTTCTATTCCCAGATGTGGCCCTCGGGCCAAAAGGTTTGCCCCCCCGCCTTAGCCGGAGGCTGAGCCAAGTCAGACAAGAGCCTGGAGCTTGGAGCTAGTCCCAGCTGTGGTTCCAAGGCAGCCCTGGGAGGCACTGCCCGCTGGGAGCTCAGCAAGTGCAGCCAAGTCTACTTACTACCCTGAAAGGAGGGGGCAAGGCAGGGGCCGTGCTGACCAACCACTGAGGTAGGGCACGTTGGGGAAGCAGAGGAGCGGCCTTGGGGGAACTGATTTCGTTTGTTGCATGGAAGGAATGTACATTTGGAGACATTTGCTGATTTGGTGTCAGTTTGGGTTAAACCAGCGCCCCTGAGATAACCCCCAACCCCGTAGGCGACAGGTGTTCAAACTGCAGTGACTCTTTTTCATTGTCCTCAGCAGCCCTGCCCTGAGCACTGCTGATCCCAAAGGATCTCTCAGCGCTCTGGAGAGAGGTCACTTCCTGCTCTGGGGTGGAAAAGTGACAGCCGTTCTCCATCGGACTGGGACAGAGGGTTTTGCCCGCTCTGTTCCTCGTTGGGCTGCTGAGAGGGAATGAAAGGTCATTCATTTCTAAGTTACAAAATGGTGAAGCTGAGAAACTTCTGGGAAATTAATTAAGTTGCAGAATAAAGCAACAGTCGCCCACACAGTTATCAGCCGCAGCACGAAATGCACAGACAAGGGCGCTACAGAGGATGTGGTGACCTTGCTAACACCTGAACAGGGACTTGATTACCAGCTGGCAAAAAACAACTGTTCTAGGACACATTCAACCACAGTCTGTCTGCACAAAACCAGGCAGCTGAGAAATTCTCTTCAGGTAGCACTGAGGGACAAGGCAGTGGGAGCCCAACACTCAGTAGACTTGTCCCGCTTGTCCCTTCTTAAATGCTTTGGAGTCTTGGTAGCAGCTGTGGGTAGCAAGTGCTGGGAGTGTGAGGGTCACTTATGGCTTTATTTTCACTTACTCTTTACTTTGTGAGGATCCCTCCGTAGCTCTTTGCTCTCCCCAGGCAGGGGCTTAGCCCAGGGCTGGTTGTCTTTTTTTTATTATTATTTTTAATTCAATGAAAATCTGTTCAGTAATTTCTGAGTTATAGAAGAATGAAAAATACCAGCTCCAAAGCTGCTCTGTTTACAGAGGATGGTATCCCAGCACCTTTGGCTCTCTAGGCCCATTTATTCCATCACGATTCCCATACCAGCCCCGTTCAGAGCTGGTGGAATGAAGGGTCTCTCCATTTTTGTCTGTGGATGTGCCCGGCATACTCTAGTCCTGGATCTGGCTGGCAGGGAATAAGTGATTCCCATTATTAAGTGCAGACAGCATTGTTAGAGAACATATTGTAAGAAATACAGACAGAACTGAAAGCAGAGTAGTAGTGCTTACTAGTTATTTCGTACAATTCTTGTTGCACGCTGAGTGGAACTGGACCCTTGGGAGAAGGAGTGAGAGATAGCGGGCGAGCAGCAAGTACTTTCTGCCTGTTTAACGCCAAGAAAAGGGGTTTGCGCTTTTTTTGTAAACAGCCTTTTGCACGTCTGAGCACCTGCCCATTCCTACCCTTTACATCTCACAGACAGCCAGGGTTAAAAATCAAGTAATCAGCATAAACCTTATGATTGCAGCTTTAAATGTATGTTTTCCATGTCGCGTGTGAGACGGTAACAAGCAGTATTCCAAACCTGACCCCCAACGTTTCACTGCTCTGTCTAGTTAGACTGACAGTAGTTTGGGGCAGGAACTGTGTTTTTCTAGATATCTGTAGAGCACCCAGCACAGTTTGGGCACTTGTGCAATATAAATGATTGATATTAATTAGTACAGGGCCATTGGAACAACATCTGGTTTTAGCTAGGGCTTGTCTTCACTACCGCGCCGGCACAATGCTGACGGGAAAGTGCTCTTCCGTCAATGTAATTACTCCACCTCAACGAGAGGCGGAAGCTATGTTGGCGGGAGTGCGTCTCCCACCAGCATAGCATGGTGTGGACACGGGTTTAAGTCGATGTAACGTACATCGCTCAGGGGGGTCGTTTTTTAACACCCCTGAGTGACGTAAGTTACATCAACCTTAGCAGTAGTGTAGACAAGCCCCTAGAGAATTAGAGGATTCAGCCAGGAGTGATGGCTGTGAAATAAAGACAATGAAGTATTTATTCTTCTTTGGGCCGTGCCCACCGAGCATGAGGGCCCCCCCACTTCAGACAGATGTGTCCCAGCCCCTAGGGGCTTATGAGCTAAATCATAATGTACACAGGACATGACAAGTGAGGGCGAGAACAGAGCAGAGGGGGGCGTACTGGGGCTGGGCAGGTTACACAAAGAAACTCGGATCATGTACACTCCTAAGGGAGCAGAGGCCAGGGCAGTGCTGCAGCAAACGGGGTTTGGGGCATTCTAGACATGGGGGCAGCATGACCAGCAAGCAGAGCCGTGTGTGTGTGAGAGGATGCCAGAGAGCACTAAGGCTGGGCTTGCTGGGTCGGATGCAGCAGGAGGCAGGGTCCCGGAAAGGGGTAGGGGCTGTGTGATGAGGGAGCAAAGGCCAGGCCAGGAGCTTGACCAGCAGAGTACAAAGGCAGGGACACACTCCAAGCTTGAGGGGCAAGTACAAAACAATGAAACAAAGAGCTAGATAAAACTACCTAATTGAATTGACTTACAGATAATTCTCCTGTAGCTGCTGGGCTTGGTAATAATGCCACTGAAATTCTTGCCATTCCCGGTCGGTTAAGAGTCCGATTTCCCTCTGAAAAACAATTCAGGTCCTGGGGCAACCGCAAGCCACAGCCCCACTGCCACCTCATACCATCCCTGCCCATACCAATGCGATTTTCCAGCTGCTGGCCACCACTGAGTGCAGCGTTAATAACCTCTCTCCTTGTGTCTCTGTGCAGAAATGGGTTGGTGCATCCTGTACCAAAGCAACACTGGATTTCTTTGAGTGGGGGATTGTCCTTCCAGAAGTTTTAGAAGTTTACAGCAAACACCTTTCCCACAACACTGCTGCTGAGGAGCTGAAAGAACTCAATAAAGATCACCCTCGCAAGACCTGCGTGTCTTGCCTGGCCATGCACGGTCAGGACAGCCAGTCCCGTCTGTCCAGTTTGAACAGTAGCAGTGGGACACAGGACCAGTCATATGGTCATCTCTCTATTGACACTGTAACTGTGGCTGATGAATTTACACCTTGTTACTCACAATGCAATTGTAACAATGCTCACAGGGATCATGAGCATCTGGATGCTGATGGAGAGGATGGCTACCCCAAGGTTAATCTTGACGGTGATAACAGTGAAATTTCCAGCAGTTTGCCTCTGGCTGCCCTGAGTGCACAAGATAACATAATTTCCTCGGGCTCCGTGTCTATGGAGCACTCATGGAGGAATGCAAGTCCCTCGGTGCACCATCTGATGGCAGAGGCCCTGGGAGGAGGGATGGGGAGTATTTTAGAGGCCCTTTGCCTGCATCATGAGCAGTGGGATTTAGAAAGTCCAGCTTCTCTGCCTTCTCCAGATGGTGAAAGTGTTTCCTATAGCGATGGCCCTTACGACTTTTTCTCTCCTAATACACGAACTGGTGATGGTTACCCAGCAATTTGCCTAGATTTAGACACCATTGACAGTGGATTTGTGGACTCAGATTGTGGGAGTCCAATCGAGTGTGAATTTGAGAAAAGCAGTCAGACCAATTCAGGCTGTAGTTCTGGATCCATCACACTCGAAAATGAAGGAGAGGACTTCCCACGGAGTTACGTCAAACAGTGGGTCTCCTGTCGCTCTGCCACACCGCCCAGTGGGACGCAGACAAACTAAGGATTCGTGCTCCTTGCCATTTCCAAGCCTGTGCACTAATACAGGAGCCCAGAAAAACTATGCAGCACAACGGGAACAGAACCAAATTTGCTTAGTGCAAGCAGCCTGTATCTCATGCAACTTAAACTAGCAGCTGCACAGAAATTTGCCTTTTTCTACTGCTATCCACCCTAGGTTCATGTCACATCAGATCTGACATGATCACTTTTTGACAGCTTCTCTGGTCAGAGTGGTGCACACTGAGCTATGGAATTTCATTTCTTCCATGCAGGAAAAGCAGCTGCACCCTGGGAATGGACCTTTAGCTTGGGGAAATGCACAAGATTTTGAAGCCATGTTTATAAAGAGAGTATGAAACTTTCAAATGATTCTTCCTCACTAGTCTCACTCGGCCTGAGAGTTTGGTGGCATTTCGAGCTTTTGTAAGCATCATCACCCAAATTTTAGGTGTGCAAGAAACTGAGCAGAACTCAAGTTTCAGGGCTAAGTTCCAATCAGGCGTGACTGTATATTCTGCAGACCAGAATCTTACTCCCTCATTCTTTGAACCTACATCTTAATGTCATAGTTTCTCAGCAAAGCAACCTTCCAACTCCAGACAAATTCTCACCGCTTTAGGGGCTGCCTCTTTAAGCAACATCTTTTAAAATACCTTCTAAGCACGTTAATTATAGCATTGTAGCGGCTTGTAGATTTATGCAAGAAATGCAGGGACTATGTGTCTGTCTGTCTGTCTATAATGAAGCCCTGACCCAGGCCTTTGGGCACTACTGCAGTATAACTGTTCACCTGTACTAAACCTGGACTGTTCCTGCTTGTGATAGTGCCACTGCACTGGGACATGACACATGCACTGGGATCAGGAAAAAAATTTGCCTCTGGGTGTTTCATGACTGCATTTTGTGTTAATGAGGATAACTGCACTGTAAAGTTAATATAATATTGTTAGTGAGTGTAAGGGCCTAGGCCTGCAGTCTGCTGCATTTCCAGTGTAATAATCCTGTTCTGTCTGTGATACAAATAAACTCCTCCTGCCCCCCATCCCCTCTATCCTCCCTGTTACCTGGGATTCCTGCAGCCTCACCAGCTCTCCAAGGAGAGATCAGGCATCATCCAGTAGGCAGCATCAGTCACCATTCACAAGCACAGAGTAAAGGATCAGTGATCCAGGGTCAGGAGGAGACCTGTTCTGGGCTTGCAGAGTATCTCTGAGCCAGCAGGGAACCTCTGGCCCAGGGGCAGCATGCCTGGGCCTCTGTTCGTAGGAAGTGCCCTCCCTGCAAAATCTTCAGCTTGGCTTGCTCATCAAGATGCAGAGAGCAAGGAGAGCCCTTCAGGCTCACTCCAGGGATTCCTCCCCGAATTCTGGAATTGTATCAAGCCAGGTTTAGAGGCAACTTAATGTCTGCCTTATGCCCCTGGATGTAGCCCCATACCTCCCTGCAGAGCCCCATCCTCTCCAGCCTCAGCCCCTCTGCTGGATGCAGCCCCCTCTTGGCACAGCTCCTCTGCCCTCATCCCTCTATATCTCCGTGTGCAGCCTCCACTTCCTCCTCTGGCCCCAACTCCCTCCCCACTGCAGCTCTGCTCCCCTCCTAGTCTGCCTCCTTCTGTGGGGACATGTTGCAGCCTCCTCGAGGTGCTGTGGGGTGTGCTAACCCACTTGCCCTCACGGGGGCAGCAGAGGAGCACATATGCTTGCTCCATCTCTTGCTGCTCAGCCAGACTCATGTGAACAAACTCAGTCACTTTCAGTGCCTAGTTAGCTCTGAGATATTAGACCGTTCTGACCCTGACCACGCACAGGCCACAGGGAGGGAAGTCCATGCAGAGATAAGACCTTTAAGATCTGCAAAGAGGGGCTTCCCACTACGGGCCCACTCTGCCACAGCATCACCAACCCTAAGTGTCAAAAGTCACAAGCTGGGCCCCAAACAAGCATGAGATTTTTACAAACAATAAATTCCAGGTTCTTATTTACCATCTGGTTGCAGAGCCCCCAGGCTGCACTTGGGTCACGTTTTCCTCCACAGCCATGAGGGCTAGAAACTTACCTTTGATTGCTTTTGAATGAAAGCTGAAAATTCTCCTGTAATCACATGACTCAAAGAGCTGGGCTTTGAGCGAAACATCGGCTACCGCAAAGCTAATGACAGTATCGTGAGAGTTGGCGACCGTGCTACTGGCGGGAGGGGACTCCCAGCAGAGACCAGTTCAGCACGGCCGGAGGAGGGGCACTCCCAGCAGAGACCAGTTCAGCACGGCCGGAGGAGGGGCACTCCCAGCAGAGACCAGTTCAGCACGGCCGGAGGAGGGACTCCCAGCAGAGACCAGTTCAGCACGGCCGGAGGAGGGGCACTCCCAGCTGGGACCAGCTCAGCATGGCTCCTAGCTGCTTGGCTGGGGAGAGACTCCCTTCCAGCTCATTTGGTAGAACTGCTGACTGCCAGTTAGGAGGGGCCTAATGGGTCTCAAGTGTGGCATTGTGGCCAGGAGCTCTACTGTACCTACCACCTCATGCTGAGAGCTTGGCTGATCTCATGAACAAAGCAGGATCAAGCTGGGTTTGTACTTTGATGGGAGCCATCCAGGGAAAACCCAGGGTGTTGTAGCATTAGGGACTGAGGAAGGGGCACACGTCCCTCTGAATCAGGCCTGACCCCAGTGCCTCAGCACAGTGCTAAGGTATGCTGCGTGCATGCTCCACATCGGGGAGTCAATCGGGCTGCCTTCCGTTCTGGGTTAGTTGTCCCCGCAATGCTCCGGTGTGGTGCTAGGGAGTGCTGGCTTCCCATCATTATGGAACACAAAAATAGGGGTGTGGTCCCAGTCTCTTGGCCAAATTGCATCCGGCCTTCCTGCTCTCCTGCTGCTGTTTCAATTGGAAAACGGAGTCTTCTGCCTGACCTGGTGTGCTCTGGGAAGGAGCTGCCATGTTCCACTCTAGCCGGGGATTGCACTGAGCTCCGGTTTGCACAGTTGGTTTAGTATAGTCTGTGAAGTGCTTTATAATAATAATAATAATTAATGGAGATATCCCATCTCCTAGAACTGAAGGGACCTTGAAAGGTCATCGAGTCCAGCCTCCTGCCTTCACTAGCAGGACCAAGTACTGATTTTGCCCCAGATCCCCAAGTGGCCCCCTCAAGGATTGAACTCACTACCCTGGGTTTAGCAGGCCAATGCTCAAACCACTGAGCTATCCCTCCCCCCCCGATTTGGGGTGCATGTGGCTAAAAAGCAGTAGGGTGACCAGACGTCCCGATAAAATCGGGACTGTCCCAATATTCAGCTGTTTGTCCCGCGTCCCGACGGATGTATGGTCGAGACGCCATTTGTCCCGATATTTGGCTTCGGCGGCGCTCGGGCTTTTTTTTTTTTTTGCTTCGGCGGCGCCCTGCCCCCCCTTGTGTCCCGATATTTTTTTCTTATTATCTGGTCACCCTAAAAAGCAGTGACATTCCCTTGTAGAGGACACACAATGCATCAACCATGGCGTGGGACTATGCTAACTCCCTGGGTATGCCCTAGTGAAGGCAGAGCAGCAGCACAGCAAGACCAAGACAGCCTGTGGTCACAGCAGAGGCTAAACTGCTCCACAGCTAAATTCCCATTTGGAGAATGGCCCCATGTTTTCTAACATGAATATCAAATGAATCTGGGGAGGAAGGGTCAGGCTTTTACGAGCTGGTTGCAGAGCTCTTGAGTTCTGGTGCTTCCTTTTCAGCTGCATGGGCAGTGCACGTTGGCTTAGTCATCAGAGCTCTTGGCCTTACAACACCTCCAGAGTGATTCACAAGCCACAGTGATGGGGAAAGGCCCTGAATGTAGGGTCCCAAATCCCCTCGCCAGCAAAGGAAACAAAATATGTCCGGTTTCACAGTAACTAGTTTACGAAGCTCTCTGGGGCCTCCTACTCTGAGTTCAGCCAGCTACATTTATCTCAGGGTGACCTTTAAGAAATAGCTCCCATTTCAGAGGCGCTCTGGTTTTTCATTGTCTGGTTTGGAGGATTCATGTTTAGGAAGCAAACCTACACAATGAGCACGAGGGTGGCATTTCCCAAGGCACGTGATGGTGGCCTCACTCCCCCATTAGCAGCAATGAGAGTTTTACAAGTGACATCAATGGGAGCAGAGCTAGGCCAGTGCTGAGCATGTTGGGAAATCCCACCCTACAGCTACATGTAGGGTGTACCCACAGAGCAACACTGAGGCGCCCACTGCTACATGCAGGGCTCCCATCTCTAATATTCCCAACTTCACACACACACACTCCCTGCCTGCCTCGCCCTTCTGAAGTTAACGCCACCCAAACAGATTATTGTCATGCCAAGCCTTGCTTCGCTGGCTTTAATCTCTCTCTCTGGCTCTCCTCTGACTGTTGTGATGCATCTCAGATACCACTGTGTAAATGACCGTGCAGGTAGCAAGCTAACAGTAAAGCTACTCCTACCAGGCCATGGTCAAGTTCTTGACTGCTTTTCTAGGTCTCAGACAAGGGAATCCCTGAATAAGCCAGAGCTCAATGTTGGGCTGGATACTTATTCTTTATGCAGTGCCCAGACTTTGCTTGGTACCTTACAGAGCACAGGCATGCAAATGTAGCTGAGCCTGGGGCATGAGGATGACAGCAGCCTCGCCGCTCACACTCAGGCAGGGCTAGGAAGTGTTTTTAGGTCACTTATAAAAAACTCTTGTGCTCATTTTTTTTAAAAACTCTAAGAAGGTATTTTAAGTCATTCAGCAAATAGTTCAGTCTCAGTAAAGTTGACCCCTTAATGTAAATTCAGCAACTGCTCCATCACTAATGAGTAATTGCAAATGTGGCTACTTCATATCAGTCTGATAATCTCAAAGAAACTTGTCATTGGTTATTGAGACTAGCTTTAAAACAAGGCACGGTGAACTCTGCTTTATTGTACCAGAACTGCTGCTGCTTGATGAACAAACCACACACTCTAAACTATCAAGAAACAGAGGAGGCATGAAAATTGAAGTTTAATTTGTGCTGGTAAGGAGACAAGCTATTGCTGTGCTTTGTATTTTGCTGGATAGTGCTAGGAGAAATTACTGAACTAAGATGTTAACCAATAATAAATAATACTAGGTGTGCAGCTTTATAGTGTTTCTTGTACTATAAACCTGTAATGATCCAGATCATCTCTGCAATTTTGTTCCACTAGTTCCCAGAGCACAACGCTGTAGTTTGCAGCACATTGTTGCCAATAGAGAGTGCAAACTGCCCAGTGAGGAAGGGTTTATGCTTGTGCTACACCCAAGGAGGGGGCTATGCTGGAAGGAGACCTCACCCCTAACAGCACGTTTCTAGGGGAAACCAGCTGAGGAAAATTAAGGCGGATTAATGAATGACTAGCTACAGCTATCAGTGTGCTGGATTCTGTATAGATACCCATCTGCAGAACATGGTGTGTAATTGCTATGTGTTACTATTGCACTATGCTTTTCACCAGTGAAAAAAGGCTTTTCACAGCCTCCAGGGTTTAGGGCTGGCAGATTTACTGCAGGCAGCTGTCACATGCATCAAGTTCTGGGAAAATATCCCTCTGAGGATAATGGGAGGAACAGACTGATCACTTTGGAGGGTTTGTTATTCTGTGGAAATGAGAAATCTCTATTACTTTTCCCTTTATCCTCCCCCTCTGCACATTCTCACTCTTTATGTGTGTGTGTGTATTATTTATATACTTCTGCTTGTCAACTGATTGTGACATGTATTTTCCTGAATGAGGGAAATGCCAAGAGTGAGTTGGCCCCAGCCCTTGATTATAGCTGAGTGCCAGCTCTGCTATGCCTACGGATCAATGTTCCTCTCCCTTCCGCTGCTGTTCAGCACTGAAATGCCTGTTGCTGGTGCATCTTGAAGAAGCTTAGAGAGGAACAGAAGGTTCTGCACAGGGAGGAGTGACCCATTTACAGCTGGGTGTTAAAGGAATCAGAGCGTTCAATGAACTGGTGAGTCCCCACCGCCTGCTCTCACTGGATTCCACTCATGGCACGAGTACAGAGCATCGCCCTGAGAATAGCGCAGCGGCTCCAGTGGCCTCGCTTTGCAGATGCGACTCCCCCAAGTTAGAGAGGAACACAATGGCCCATGTGTGTGAACTATAATGGGGAGAAATAACACTGAGCATGGCCACACAGCCCGCGGAAGAAGCCTCCCAGCAGGCTGGCAGACTGAGGCTACTGCGGCTCGCACTAGTGCTCTAAAAACAGCTGCATAGACCGTGCTTTGAAGTGTGGCTGGGGCAGGAGCTCGGGCCTTGAAGCCCACCCAGCTCCAGAGGTGCTGGACCAATAAGTACAGTGGGAAGGCTGAGAGCCATTGGTAACCCTGGATATAATGGAACCCACTTCAAGCTCGGGGGTGCGGCAGCCCCCCCAATATGCCTACTTCCAGCATCTCGGCCCCACTCTCTAGGCTACAGAGCCCAAGCTCCAGCCCAAGCCACAACTTCAAAGCGCCGTCTACACTGCTCCTTTTAGAGCGCTAGCGTGAGCCCTCCTAACCTGAATCTGTCGACCTAGGCTGGGAGGCGCATTCCACAGGCTGTGCAGACATACCCTCAGTGCCCTAGCTGGGACTAGAACCCAGGAGTCCTGGCTCCCAGTACTCTCCCCTAAACAGATATTTGATATTACCAGTCTGTGAGTTCCTAGACTCTGCACAGAATATCTCTGTGTGCAGCAAAGGGGCCGTTAGCACTTCTAAGATCCTCACCCAAACATTGCAAAGTACCATCATCCTTCTGCTCTTTAGCAATGTCCAGTGCCTGGCAGGAAGCCTGCGGCTCTCATCACCACAGCGTTGTCCCCCTTAGGGTGTGATTTCTCCCCTCGCCCCTGACAACAGGCAACTCCCATGGGGGTTTCTTGCCAGTCACCTGGAGTTTGGTGCCATTGCAGAAGTGGCCTTTGCCATACTGAAAATCAGCTGAGCTGCCTTGTCACGCAGTGGCCATGTGTCCCAGCTGCCCTGTCCCCCAGCCAGGCTCTGCCCTTATCGCTCAGGGCTCTTGCACAGAGCTGGATGTCACAGTGGCGTTTATGCTTCTGCCCACTGCTCGCTGCCCAGTTGCTGTGTTGATGCATTTTGAGTGGCTGTCCTTGGTTTCTGATTGGCTGCTGCTTGCCTCTTGTTTTCCTGCTGCTCTGGGTCAAACTGCCAGTGCCACTAAGAGCACGTCCCTGGTGGCAGGCAGTGACGGGAATGCTGGAAGCTTAGCCTGTGATTTTTAGATGCCCCTGTCCTTGCTGACTGAGGTTGCTGGACAGTTGCAGGGGGTCATGTTGCCTTCACACTTCCTCACCAGGGCCCCTCTTGATGGCTCCCTCTGAGATTCCCAGAGGAGCTAGCTGGAGTGGAGGGGTGTGGGTAACTCCCATGCTGTCTGGTTCTGCAGAATGGGCGGGGAAGTTTATCAGACCAGGAGCCTTCCCCTGGGATGGCGAGGACGTCTCGCCTGCAGTCAGGCTGAAAACATCACCAAAATAACCTGTTATGGTAGCTTGGCAAGTTCTCCTGCTGGGACCGAGCAGCCCCCACAAAAACAGAATACGAGTGAGGTAGGAAAAGCTCTGCTGGGCGTCAGTTTGCGTTTCGGGTGCCAGTCTGCCCCAGAGACCGCTGCAGAGACCAGCAGCAAGGCCCCAGTGCTGCGCTCACAATGAACAGAGAGGTCAGCACTACTTGGTGGTGTAGTAAGACCTACAGGGTTACCCCGCAGAGAACCTGGGAGCACACAGCTCACCACACACCAATCCCCTTCAGGCTGGACCACTTCGTAACAGACAGACTGGCCGGATCCAGTCAGGCATGAAGACAGCAGCTCTCGCAGGAACATTTGGGGGATTGAAAAGACTTTCAGACTCTGGGCCTAACATACCAGGGAAGTAGAAAGCTACCCCAGGATGGGCCAAATTCACCACTGGGATAAGCAGGTACTAATCCACTGACCTCCATTATGATGGCCATATGTCTGTAGCCAAATGTTCTCTCAGGCAGTAAGGAGAAAGCAGCGATTCGCCTTCCTCTCAAACAGGGAGTCCTGGGCAATAGCTGAGAAGCCAAGAGGCCACCCAGGTAAGCAGTGGAGCTTGGAAGGCATTTTGGGCTTTAAGTTTGTGGGGGTGGATACTGCAGGTCTAAAGGCCAGACCTGGTGATAATCTAGTCTGATCTAGGGTGACCTATCGGGACAGAGCGTGGGGTGCGTAATTGAGTCCTATACAAGACAGAGCCCCAAATATCAGGACATCTGGTCATCCTAGTCGGACCGCCTGCATAGCACAGAACGCAGACCCTCCCCCAAGTCCCTCATCCAGTCTTGACTGACAAACTTAGAGTGCTGGAGAATCTCCCACAGCCCTACGTGAGCTGTTCCAGTGGCTAATTCCCCTCACTGTAAAAAATCTGCACCTCATGTGCTCCCCAACTCCACCAGCCTCTGGAAGCACCAGCATGGCCAGGCCTCCGCAGGCCCAGCTCTCTGGGCAGGTGAGTAATAGGCACACACCAGCCCCTGACCATGCCGAGCATCTTTGCCACTGGACACCCAGAATTCACAGATCCGCTACTCCCAAGGAATAGCACACACCAACTTACCAGTTACACTGCAGGCGCACCGCTCCACTCACTGCACAGCATTTAGCTGGGGTTAGAGAGAAAACAAGACATTTATTTAACAAAGAACAAAGATTGAGAAGAAGCAAATAGAATTGAGGGAAACAAATGATGACACATAAAATCATAACACGCTTTCTAGCGCTTAAACTTAACTAACAAGACATTCCGCTGTCTCATAAAGGTTACCTTGCCCCAAGTTTCTTTCTCAGCATCAAACGACCCAACTAGCTGTGATCTTCTGTTGATGAGACAAGCCACCCAGCAGTTTATCTGTTTGGTGAAGTGTAACTGGGTGTACCCTGCACTAACCCCTCCCCCAGCTATAGGTCCAAAGATCCATTGTCTTCACTCGCAAAAAGGATGTCCTCCTGCTGGTTTATTTCTTCCTATAAATTCCCTCCCTGGAAAATTTCACAATCCCTTGTTAGCAATCAGCTCAGACTGTAACTGGGTGGCCAGTGTGACCTGTACAATACTCAGTTTACATGTAGCCAGACAGATAAACAGCTTTTGCCTGAAATAATCTTGTTGAACACCTTTTGGTGACCAGCCTTCAGTCACAGACCTGAAGAACCTAACGTGCAGTGTATGTACATAACTCTTTCCATACTATCCATACATACATCTCACAATGATGATGCGGACCAGGCTTTCAGTAGAGACCTTGCATGACACTCTTTGGTGAACTAGTATTTAGATATCAGACCCGCCCCCTCAACCCTACGCACCCCACTGCCAGTTGGCACCAAGCGATCCCTGGGTCACAGCCTTCTCTGGGATGAGCTAAATAGATTGAGCTTCGTTAGTCTCTCACTGCATTCTTGTACGTTCTTGTACTCATATATTCTTGTAGCTTTTTCTGAACCTTTTCCAATGTTTTAACAATCTTTTTGAAATGTGGACACCAGAACTGGACACAGTATTCCACTAATGCCATATGCAGTGGTTATAACACCCCCCCACTTCTGCTCAATATTCCTCACATTATACATCCAAGGTTTACCTTAGTCATCTTAGCTACAGCATTGCACTGTGAGCTCATGGTCAGTTGGTTACTTGCCATTCCCACAAGTCCATTTCTGAATCTCTGCCTTCCAAAACAGAGGCCCCACCACCCTATGTGTGACCTACATTCTTGATTCCTAGATGTGTGACCTTGCATTTAGCTATAGTAAAACTCATGGTTTTTAAGTGAGCCCCACTTACCCTGTGATATCTGATACAGATAATACATTATAGAACTGACTTGAGAAGTTTTCTGACAGGAACCTAGAAATAGGTGTCTTTTAATTATTCTGATCTGTGTTTGCTAGTTGGTGTGTGCGCTCAGGTATGCACATGTACATGCCAGAGTGTGCGTGCATTCATGCAGCTTTCTGTATTTCATATTTAGTCAATCTTACAGCATTTATCACAGACAGTCAGCGCCCTGATTAGAATGATAAGGAAGAGATACTTAATCCTACTTAACCGCCCTCGGCTGATGTCAGTTAATTGTGAATTTCCTCTTCTCAGCCCCAGATCAGAATAAAATCTGCAGCAATATATAGGGTGGTAGCGAGACATCCCCTCCCTGCCCAGGGGATGAAGCCTGATCTGCTTCTTAGCACCTG
Source organism: Emys orbicularis (assembly GCF_028017835.1). NCBI lineage: Eukaryota > Metazoa > Chordata > Testudines > Emydidae > Emys > Emys orbicularis. Next base: position 457,165 of record NC_088692.1, on the reverse strand, counting down.
CCTGTTGTTTTATTTTCAGTGTTTCATTAAAGATAAGGGAAGCTTCAGGCAGGCAAAGGTGTAGGAAAGCGAGATTATTAGGTACACTGGCAGGTGCTGAGCTCTCTTCAGCTGCTTGCTTGATGACAGGTCCTTTAATAGCTATTTGAATTTTTTAATTAATTGGGTTTGGCTGAGTTTGCACCTTGTGCTCCTTTCCCCCAACACTCTGGTTACTGCACACCTTCTGGTCTTCAGACTGGTTCTCTACCCCCTAGAGCAGCACATGGGCTACACTAGACAGTGGGCTTGTTTCCAAAACCAGGGTGACGCCCACCCTGTGAGAGCTGGAGGTATCTCACAGGACACCACTAACTGCTGACTTCAGACCTGTAACCACAGATCAGGCCAATACCAACTGAGCTGAAGGACAAGGCCCTGCAAACATTAACTCAGGCCAATGAGATGAATAGGGGGTTCAGATGGCTAAGAGAAGGGACAAGTAGGAAAGAGGCATTAAAGATGCCAAAGGTGGGTTCAGGTGAGTACGTTCGCAGCAACAGAGCCTGTGGCGGTTACAGGCAGAAATGAGAAGAGGGAGAACAGCTGTTAGGCACTCAAGAGAAGAAGAGCCACCATTAAAGACAGACCAGTGCCTACAATGCGCGTGGTTCTTTACAGGTATCACTGTACATGGAGGGAGGACCAGGAAGGATGGGGGGAGGAAGGAATGAAACGTATCATAGAAATTAGAGCTGGAGAAGATGTTGTAGGCCATGCAATCCCTGCAGTGCAGCCTGTGCCCTCAATTCCTTTGGCTACAGGATGTTAGCTGCAGGGAGGAGAGCAGTTCCGGGGCTATGCCAGGCCCTGCAGGGGCCGGGTTGGACCAGTCCCAGCTCCAGCATGGAAAGGTGATTGATACACTCTGCATGTTGCCATAGAGACCCCCAAAGCTCTTTCTACTCCTGACATACTTTGTATTTCAGACACATTTACAATGGGAAAGGACATCTGGGGAGTGTGCCTCCAACTCTGCTTTATTGCCATTGTGTTCTCCAGAAGAGGGGAAGGAAGAGGTAAGGGGGAGAGGAGATTGGGGGCATTCATGCTGTTTCTCTCTCTCTCTCTCTCTCTCTCACACACACACACACACACTCTCTCTCTCTCTCTCTCCCTCCCTCCCCCCACCTTCCCCACTCCCCACACCAGGAACTGGACAAGTCAGAGGGCAATATGGGGCCCAAGGATCAGGTAGTTATTATTATTTCCCATCCCCAACGATATGCTGGGCAGCTAAGAGAGCAAATAAACTGCACACATGCACCCTGCCCCCGAGAGTTTATAGCCTCATTTCATACAATAAAGGGCCAGCTAAACAGTGTGGTGCGGGGGAGGATAGATCTGTCCCAGTAATAAGTGGCAAGGCTAGTGCACAGCATCGCTGATGTATCAGGGGTTTGGAGCCCAAAGTTGGCATTAAATAACAAATGGATTTAATTTCTGAAAATCTCGGATCTCCTTCCTCAGCAGAATTTCCTGGGAACCTGATCTGCCTGAATAACTACCTCTACCGAGTAGACTGTACGTGGGAGACAGATGGGAGAGTGGGGGATGGACCCTTTCACGTGCATTTCACAAAGTAAGCTCAATGCATACTCCCTGTCTGGCACACTGGGGCCCTGGGCCAGGCAGGAGGGCAAGCAGAGTAACAGGGCAGGCAGGGCTCTCTGGATTCCTTGGCCCTGAACTCTCCCCAACAGCCAAATCCTAGTGGTCCTCCACCTCCTCACTTGCTGGCTTGGCGTTCACCTGCCGTCCCTTTTCAGGCCAGACACGTAAGGCACTTGCTGGAGCCCAGGACTGCATTCCTTTGCATTTACACACTGGGAAGATCCCAGTTCTATGGGCCCAGTGCAAAGTGATTCCCCCGTGTGGTGACTGGCACTCCCACAAATAACTAAGGCTGAACTCTTAAAGTAACTAAACCCATTACGCTCCAGCATAAGACAAACTTTCAGCCGCTTGGTTATTCTAGCTCGGATGAGAATTACACCTGCACACTGACTGCCAGAGACAAGCTGCACAGCCAGCATCACTGCACAATTAACATGATGGAGAGGTTCACGCAGCACGACAGTTACAGCATCTTGCTACAAGGTGGTTTCTTTGGGAGGAATCGCACATACGTTGCTTTCCAGGACTATGAACCCAGTCTGAACAGTGAGTACCACCCATGGCAGCTATGGGACGGGGGCCAGCTGGTCCCTTTGGAATGAGAGTGTTTGGCCTGTGAAGTCCATTGAAGAGTGAGACTTCAGTGGCAGCAAGTGAGACTGATGGGGATGCAGAGCCCCCACCTTGGGCAGCATGGCCTGTACTTGTTATATATGGGGGCAGCCCATCATCCCCTCAGGACTCTCTCTGGGTCTCTCATTCTTCCACACACACCCCAGCCCATCCTTAGGGGTCATTCTCCCACCATCCTCCCTTGCTTTGCTATCTGCCTTGGGCAACATCCATCAAGCCATCACTGCAGTTTGAGCCCTGGGGGCTCCCCCTGCCAACAGCAGCACCGTTTGCTGAGCTAGAGGAAGGACTGTGGAGCCTCGGGAAATGTGAACAATGGGCCTGATTCTCAGCCCCACTAAGACCACTTCACAATGCACAGTGTCACGGAGGGGTCTGAAAGCTCCCTAAAGGGGATAATGAGGATTTTCCCAGTGGGAAGGAAGCCCGTTTTGCAGCAGCCCCTCTGGTCTCTGTCCCCAGCACAGAGCATGTCCGTGTGTCTTCATGGTAGGGAGGGCTAGAGCATAACCTGCTCTGTGATCCCTCGCTGGCATATCAGTCCCTTGGGGACCGTTACAGCTGGTGTTACGTTACAGAAGCCCTGTGGCTGCTTTAACTTGCACTGGGGGCTTATTTGGTCTCCTGCTGACCCCAGGATCACAGGATCCATAGAACCATATTTATGTCCCCCAGCTGTGAGCAGCCTAGGGCTGTGCTCTGTGTTCTGCAGGTCTCTCAAAGCCAAGCGTTTGTAACAGTTCCTCTCTCTGTTTCCAGTTAAGTGTGATCCCCCCTTCAACCTGCAGAGCAACATCAGTGCCAGTAAGTGCCAGCTCCGGTGGAGTGTGCCAGGGCCTCTAGAGCCCATTCTTCAGTATGAATTGGAGTATAAGGAACACAACACATCCTGGGAGGTAACTTTACCTGCTCTCAGCCTGGATGAGCCATGCACAGATGCCTGCTGCCACAATTCAGAGCAACTGCACCTGTGTTCCCCCTCCGTGGTCCACCAAGGGCACCCAGTGTAGGCTGCCAGCTCCTTAGCCATCGCCTCTCTTGGGCAGAGACCTGTGTCTCTCTCCCTACTGACCAGGGGTTTCCCAATGAGTCTGCATTGTTCCCTGCTAGCACTGTGATACTCCCAGTAAGCCACTCTGCCTAAACAAGCCAGCATCTGCACTTTGCTTTTTCTCCAGAGGCTATGAACAGCTGTAATTGCCCACAGCCCTTACGAAGCAAGCACATTTATTCTTCAGGTAAAAGCATTACAGAGAAAACATAATAAAACAATCAAAGACCCTATATGCATGCTAAAATGCTTACCAGAGATCACCGCCCCGCCCCCAACTCAACAAAGGCTCTGATAAGAGCCTGTCCTTCCAGCCCCACCAAGGTGTTTTTCTGTGGTTACAAGGTCACAAGAGCTTTAGTGTAGAACTAGCCTCCCCATGAATGGGTCTGTCCTTCATTTATACAGCTTGGGCCATTGATCCTGAAACTTCAGGAACAGGTGATCAGCAAACAATGGTCCCTTCTTAGGGTGCAGCCAGAGGCGAGAAATTTGCATACAACTCCCCCTAGAGATTCCCAAGGCAAATCACTTGACACTGTCTGTCCCCAAAGTCCATTCTTGTCTGGCAGGTTTAGTAAAGTTTTCTGAAGTTCATAACACTTCCCACAGTTCACATGACATCTCCCTCCGGAAAGGTTATATACAATCCCAGCCCACAATAATACATAAACTTTGCGATTAATTCAATGGACTCCAAAGATACTTAAACTTAATTCAATAAGGTTTTCTTCAAGGATATTGCAGAAAATTCCCATGTGTGTCACATTTGGCTTTGGCATCTCTGTCACCTGGGATCCAGGTCTCCCCAGCATCTTGGTTTGGGACTGGCTGGCCTCTTTGGCACCCCTGGTTGAAGTCGATGCATCCCTTCCAAGGCATTGATATTTGAGGTTTGTGAGTCCTCCCCACCTGAATCCTGCATCCAGGATCATGTGACCTCATGATCCTGGATGCATATAAGAGGGCTTCTGAATGCAGAGCTCAGATGGGGAGTATTCACTAACCTCAGATTAGCACAAGGGTGGGCAAACTTTTTGGCCCGAGGGTCACATCTGGGTATTGAAATTGTATGGCAGGCCATGAATGCTGACAAAATTGGAGGCTGGGATGCAGGAGAGGGTGAGGGCTCCAGTGGGGGTGCAGGCTCTGGGGTGGGGCCAGAAATGAGGAGTTCAGGGTGCGGGAGGGGGCTCTGGGCTGGGGCAGGGGATTGGGGTGCAGGGGGGGGTGAGGGCTCCGGTTGGAGATGTGGGTTCTGGGATGTGGCTAGGGATGAGGGGTTTGGGGTTCAGGAGGATGCTCTGGGCTGGGACCGAGGGGTTCAGAGGATGGGAGGGGGATCAGGGCAGGGGATTGGGGCACAGGAGGGTGTCAGGTGTGCAGGCTCTGGGTGGCGCTTACCTCAAGCAGCTCTCGGAAGCAGCAGCATGTCCCCTCTCCGGCCAGTAGCGTAGCTAGTGGGGTGCAGGGGAAGCAGCCGCTTCCCCTCAGCACATTTTTCAAAAGCGGCTGCCGGAGCTCTGGGTCCCTGCGCGGCTCGGCGCGGCTCGGCGGCGGGAGGGGGGAAGCTGCTGTGGCGGCAGCTCAAGACATTCCGGCACTAGGCAGAGCGCCGGCGACTTCGTGGCGTGGAGGGGCTGCAGCGGGGCGCCCAGCTTGGAGCGCGGGAGAAGAAAGTGAGGAACGGGAGGAGGCGCTGCTGCCGCCTGGAGCTTCCCGCGCGCCTCTCCCCTCCCCCTCCCGCGGCGGCCACCCGGCGCGGTGTCATGGCTTCCTCCGAGGTCGCTCGGCAGCTGGTGAGTCCCGCCCGGGGGCAGGTGAAACTTTCTTGCCTCTTCTCCCCCCCCCCTCCCCCGACCGCACCCTAAAAAGTTCCTCGGCCGGGCCGCACCTTGCCCGGCCCCCTCCCTCCGGACCGAGCCCCTCCGAGGGGGGGCGCAGCATGGCCGCAGCGTGGCCGAGGAGCCAAGGGGGGGGGGAACGTGGCGCGGCCGGAGGAGCCAAGGGGGGGTGCGGAGCGGCCGGAGGAGGAGCCAAGGGGGGGCGCCTTTTTTATGTTTGCTCCCCCTGCACTTAGAACCTGGCTACGCCACTGTCTCCGGCTCCTACACAGAGGCGCAGCCAGGTGGCTCTGCGTGTTGCCCTGTCTGCAGGCACCACCCCTGCAGTTCCCATTGGCTGCAGTTCCCAGCCAATGGGAGCTATGGCGGTGGTGCTTGGGGTGGGGCAGCATGCGGAGCCCCCTGGCTGCTCCTATGCGTAGGAGCTGGAGTGGGGACATGCCGCTGCTTCCAGGAGCCACGGCACACACGAAGCGGGGCAAGCCTCTGACCCCGCTCCCCAGCGGGAGCTCGAGGGCCAGATTAAAATGTCTGAAGGGCTGGATGCGGCCCCCCAGCTCATAGTTTGCCCACCCTTGGATTAGCACCTAAGAATGCAGAGTCAGGATTGGGGAGCTGTCAAATTGTTCAGAGTACCAGCCCTTTATTATGTGTTGCTAATAAGAGTTATTTCTTAATAATTTTCAGCAGGCACATCACAAACAGCTGTTCAATGCAATGACAAAGGTAGAAATCGAGGCCATGGAGTTTGAAGCAGGCATCACTTATACTGCGAGAGTTCGCTGCAAAACTTCCCAAGTAGAGGATGGTTATAAAAGTCAGTGGAGTGAGTGGAGCCAGACAACTGAATTTCAAAGAGCAGCCCCCCCAGGTGCAAAAAACGTTGTTTTGTCCCATTTTGTTTCACTTTATAAAACAGAGAGAGAAAGAGACACGCTGGGAAATGGAGGGGCTGTCAGCAGCAGGTTCATGGATCAAGAACCATGTCTTCCAGCCTTTTATAGTCAAGTCACTTTCTTTCAAGGTTTTAATAGCTTCTGCTTGGTTCATTTGCATTGCTCGTTTGTTTAAGAATCTGGATAGAATTCCACTCTTTATATGGTCATTTGTGAATTGATTTTGTTAATGGAATAATTCTTTTTGTAGTTTTTTTACAGGTGCCCAAAAAGTTCTTTCACAGAAGCATGATACAGATTTTATTCATTCCTCTATGTCTTGGTGTCATACTCTACATAATTTTGAACTTCAAGCTTTCCTCAAGGTACATTATAGTCCTTTGCACAAGCCATGGCTGCCTTTTCTAGTTTAATGTAGTTTCTAGTTTTAAAGTTTAATGAGTGTGTATATCATGTGTCCACACATCGGGGCTGCTTCTTGGCTCTGCACCAGAGTCAGATCTTTGAATGTCATAGCCTCAGTGGAATGTGCTCTGCAAACATTCTCGAACATGCTATCTCCATGTGCTTGCAATAGTTAGTGAACCAATACTCAGAGTAGAAGGCACAGGGTGCACTGCAGGGATCCTACACTCAATCAAGGAGCACAGCTGAGACGACACAGGGTATCTTACGGTTAAAAGAATTTTTTAAAACTTTGTGCCAATTTGCCTAGACATAAAATAAGGGTGACTGGTATGGAGCATTGGCTATTGATGATCAATCTGCCATCAACATTTAGATCTTCCCTGGCTGGACTCCTGCCAATGGGAACTACACTAACAGTGTGTGAAGTGCCAGTGTGACTAAGCTAGCTGACCAAGTTTCTGTGTTTCTTAAGTTCTGAGCAGAGCAAAGGACCAGGGGGTAAAAGGGGAAAAAATGGCTCAAACCTGCAGCTGTCATGCCCCAACACATGGGAGCTCTGAGATGGACTGCACCTCTATGCAGGGACAGGGGATCTACCTGGGCAATTTCCAAAGTTGCATGAATGTGGGGTAGAATCTGGCCTGGGTTAGTAGCAATGGGGAAAGGTGTAAGGACCCAGGCACTAGAACAGGGGCGGGCAAACTTTTTGGCCTGAGAGCCGCATCGGGTTTTGTAAATTGTATGGAGGGCTGGTTAGGGGAGGAGGTTGTGGCCCAGCCCCCACCTCCTATCTACCCCCCCCTGCCCCATCCAACCCCCCCGTTCCCTGTCTCCCTGACTGCCCCCGGATCCCAGCCGCCCCATCTAACCCCTCCTCTTATTCCTGATGGCCCCCCCGGGACCCCTGCCCCATCCAACCACCCCTTCTTCCTGTCCCCTGACTGCCCCCTGCTGCCCCATCCAACCCCCCTCCTTCCTGACTGCCCCCCCCGGGACCCCGCCCTGCCCCCATTCAACCCCCTGTTCCCCCCCAACCCCTATCCACACCCCCGCCCCCTGACCACCACCCTGAACTCCCCTGCCCTCTATCCATCCCCCCCCTGCTCCCTTACTGCACCACCTGGATCACCGGTGGCTGGCGGCGCTAAAGCCGCACCGCCCAGCTGGAGCCGGGCCACGCTGCCGCTACGCAGCACAGAGACCGGGTCAGGCCGGGCTCTGCAGCTGCGCTGCCCCAGGAGCTCACAGCCCCGCTGCCCAGAGCATTGCACCGGCGGCGGAGAGAACTGAGGCTGCAGGGGAGGGAGGACAGCGGGGGAAGGGCCGGGGGCTAGCCTCCTGGGCCAGGAGCTCAGGGGCTGGACAGGACGGTCCCGCGGGCCGGATGTGGCCCACAGGCCGTAGTTTGCCCACCTCTGGACTAGAACCTAAGTCTAAAGAACCTGGGGCAGCTGCTATTCCCACAGTGCCACCAGGAGGCCCTGTAGAGGCACAGCAAGGGAGCCCTGTGGAGAGTAGGTGCCACAGGAAGTATCACCACGAGACCTAGAGAGACAGTACTCTGCTGCCCTCTGATTGGCCAAGTGCCCCTACTTAACCCCAGGGTTTCCCCCAGGAACTTGTCTGGGCAGCCACACAGACTTTGGCTTGCTGTAATGCCAGACTTTGCCTCGTCTTCTGGTCTCTGAGTCCAGTCTGACTCTGACCCCGATTCCTGCCTCTTGATTCTAATCCGGTACTGCCTCCGAACTTTGACCCCTGCCTGACTCTGGTCCTGACTCTTTTTTACGGGGCCTGGCCTTGCGATTCCTCCAACTCCGGCCTGATGACTCCCATCCTGGGTGGGCAGACCTCAGCCCAGCTGTGACCGCTAGGAAGACCTCCTACACCCCAGTCCTTTAAAAAAAGGCTTTTCAGATGGCGAAAGGAATAGTGCAGGGTTATGCACTCTACATTTAATAAGACTAGTACTTCTGTAAGATGCTTCATTCCTGGAAAGGTTCTGGGGTGATTTAGATCAAACAATTGCTGTAAAATGCCCTGCCGGCTGAATTCATACAAAGAGGAGCAGTTCAGACAATTCTCTAATACTGTTAAACTGCAACATATATTAAGACTCAGAAACCTTGAAGGAGTCTGCACTGAGGACTTGCAAACATACATTTTATCCATCTGGACTACAGTTGTCTCCAGATAGTCTGCACTGTTGATATTAAATGCACCCACATAGCTGTGTAGCCATGCACAGACAGATGGCAGGAGCTATATGAAATGGGCCTTTCCGGGAGTCTTTCCAGAAGAAAGTTAAGTGTTTTGGTTTAATCTTTCGCAGTGTGCTGCAGGGTTGAGATAGAAGGTGGAACATTTATCTAGATTTGATAGCAGTGTCATTCTTTCTCCACAGGGCAAAGAACATCTTCTGCCTGAACGTTCCCACACCAGCTGCTTTCTTCCAGCCTCTCTACACCTTGCACAATGGGAATTTTAAGGTAACAGCAAATTCTCTTTCTTCTTCATGATCCTTCTCCTCAATGTGGGAAGGTGGTTTGTGGGTTCTCATCACTGCTTCCACTAACTGGCTTCACCAGGCCCGTTCCAGCACTGGGCTTTAGTCTGCCTGGAAGTTCCTCATTCTCCACTCAAACACCTGCCTCCATATTCCTCCTGCTCCATCACCAACCTCCTCTCCTCCTAGGAACAAAGCCCTCCCATCCTGAGCATCTTCCTGTCACTGCCTCCCTTCCTTTATACCACCACCATCGGCCCTTGCCCAATCCCCACTGGACCTTCCAGATCACACCCACAACTGCTGCTATCAGGCTCTTCCTTGCCTAGCCAAAGAACTGCAGGAGAATCAGTCAGACCAGACTATCCAGGGACAGCCCACCCACACTGTCCTGTTAAATCCAGCTGCTCCTACCCCATGCACTGAGGGGGCGTCAGCAGGGAGGGTCATTGCCCCTTTATGCTCAGAAGTACAGGATCCTTTTCCTTTTACCTGAAATCAGTTCCCCTGGGCCAGCATCAGCCTTGTCTCCTTCCTCCATTCTCTCTCCATCTCTGCCTGTGCTGGGGGCTGGCTGGTTTTGGCTGAGCCTTGTTGCCACCCCACAGGATGTCAAGTCCCTTGTCCCCCTACTTTGAGGTCTTCTGGGTAAATTAGCACTTACTCTGACTGCCGAAAGTTACAATAGGGTCCAGCGCCTGGCAAGTGCAAAGTCAAAGCCTGGGAGAATTGCCTGCCTCAGTAGTGCAGTTGCCTTTTTCCTTATCCCCTCCCTGCTTCCCTTGCTACATGCCAACTGGCAATGCTCCCTGTGCCCCAGGGAGCCAAGATAGCAGAGGCTGCTCAGGGTATGGCTCAGGAGTGAAAGCTTGAAGGTCATCAAAACTTCCATCAGAGAAAGCAGGGGCCTTATTCTCCACTCCATTACTTGAGGTTCACTCAGTGGAGTTGCACTGATGTAGAACTGAATCCAGCCCCTGGTCTGCACTGCCAAAGCCTATGGAAAGCAATAGTTCAAGAATTCCTTTGCAAATTCTGCTTCTCCCCACTAAATAGTATTTACCATTCCTTGCTTCAGGACTGGATTGGACCTAATGAGACATGTGGCCAGCTCAGAAGAGATGAGGCTAACAACCCAAGCAAAGTGACTGGGGATGGAGTTCCTGGTCTAAGTGCTCATGATATCATTTCCCAGCTCTCCTTCAAGTCACTGGCAAAGACCGAAATGATTCCTCAGGAGGACCTTTGTGGCCCTGCCTCCAGGCCCGACCAGCAGTACCTCTGGAGCAGGTATGTGAGTGCGGAAGAGGTGGAAGCGAGGCTGCCATCATTGTTCCTACAAAACCACGCTGATGATGCAGGTGCCCTGGACTTCTCTGAAACAAGCAAAACCAACCTTGGCAGCCCAGATGTGAGTGGGAACCATCCCCCATATTTACGGGATGGTCAGGGTGACTCCTTTATGCCACAGGAGTCTCTGGAGCTGGAAAGTTTGTCCTTCTGTAGTAATGACTATTGCACCTTGTGTGGCAGTGACTCCACAGGTGGCCCAATTCCTGCTGAACTGCTACAGCTCACCGAGACGGACAGTCAGGTCAAGCATTAGAATGATGGGAATGACAGACTCTCACTGAAAGCTGCTGCATGTCCAAGTCACCAGGTCTGCCACATCCACCAGCTGGCCCATCTGAACCCCTTGTGCAGTTACAGGCTCTGTTAACTTTGGGCCAGATCTGGCGATCCTTTCTTAAAAGCAAGTTATGTCCAGTGCCTGCACAGTGGGCCCAAAGAGGGCAGGCACAAGCAGCCCCCTTCCCTTGCTGCCCCCCTCGGTGCAGGAGCTGAGCACAATCATGGTTTCTGTGACCAGGTGAGCCAGGTCTGTGCCAACCTAGCAATACGCTAGGCTCCCCAAGAGAGGCTGGACCATGCCTTTCCCCCACACCAGCCATGGAGCTGACTAGTAGCAGAACTCCTCCTGCACCCTCTGGAGGGATGTAGCAGAAGGCACACCCTCCCTTTGTGCCTCCCTGAGGTCCAGTGGTTCCCAGATATCCCCTGGGGCAGGGCAGCGCTGCCCTGCCCCCAAAGCACCTCCCTAACTGCAGCTCTTACTAATCAACCCCCCAGTGACTTCATATTCTGTACCCCAGACAGAGCTCCTGCTGTGCTGCGATCAGGGTGAAGTCAGACACTAACCGCAAACCCTGCGCCAGGCTTACACACATTTCAAATATAGTGTCACTCTTAGAACACATACGATGCTTGATGAAAAACAATGCTCTTCCAGTGATAGACACTAGTGAGATGCTGCATTTTCTGTTCATTTTAAACTGCACCTGAGTTCACAGGCATGCCTGGGTCGGGTCCCATACTTTAATGTCTTTAAATACTGTGTATTGCTGTTTACGAGCCTGGTAACTTTCTAGCTTACATTAAATCTAGCTTATGACTTGAAAAGATTTATTTCAAAACACACTATGAGCTGCTGGGCTGATTCACCATCTGGGGAGGGTGAAATCACACCCCAAACAATGGGGCTCAGGCTTTTCTTAGGTAATCCCATTATCCAGGCACTGCTGCTAAACAAGGATTCTGCTTTGGGAGACCTTGGTTTTGCAGGAAAAAGCAGCCCTGGAGTCCAGACTCCATAGCCCATTTACTCCTTGGTGCCTTTTCTGAGACAGCCACCGATGGTGCCAACTGGCGCCTGTATTTTAATGCTCTAATCAGGGGGCCTTTCTAAAACCTGTCTCAGATTAGGAGATTAGTATGGCCCATGGGCCTCCTGCTGTCAGTTAGATTTTTTTAATCTTAATTTTAAATAGCACAAGGGGGCCCAGGAGTGCCTTTTACAGCTCACAGCTGTTCATCGTCCAAGGAGAGGGTGGGAATTTGATGCAGTCCTCATGCTCTGTTTTTATCATTTCTCCAAACTCAGAACTGGTAGATAAGGTCCCATGGGAAGAAAAGCTAAGGGATAAAAGAGTTCAGGGGTACTGGCAGCTTCTCAAGGAGACAATATTAAAGGCACAATAGCTAACTACCCAATGTGAAGGAAGAATAGGAATAGTAAGAGGCCAATATGGCTCCATCAGGAGCACTTTAATGAACTGAAAATCAGAAGGAAATCCCACAAAAGTGAAAACACGAACAAATTGCTAAGGAGGAGGACAAAAGAACAGCACACGCACATGGGAACAAAATCAGAAAGGCAAAGGCACAAATGAGTTACACCTAGCAAGGAACATAAAAGGCAATAAGAAGGGGTTCTTTAAACTCATTAGGCACAAGAGAAACTAGGAGGTGTATATATAGGGTGTATCTATTGGGATTCCACAGGGGTCAGTCCTGAGTCTGGTACTATTCACTATTTTAATTAATGACTTAGATAATGGGGTGGAGAATCATACTATCGTCGGACTGGAAGGGACCTCGAGAGATCATCTAGTCCAGTACATGCTCTCACACCTTTTGGGGTGCTTGGTTGTGCCATAGGTCTGGTTGCTAGACCATAATCATGGAAAAAGAGGTGTATGAAGCAACAGTAATACCCAGCCAACTCGAAGAAAGATTTTATTTGCTGCTTTGTGATGGGCAGTGGCATTCGACCAGGGCCTTTCCTTATTTATCAATGGTTTGATCCTCCCCTTCCTCAGTATATAGCCCAGGTACTTCATCTCTGTGCAGCTAAGTCAGCAGTTGGTCATGAGCCTCACAGCCCTAAGGGACTGGAGTATCACTTGGACACCTTAGAGGTGGGGTAGACCGCTCCATCATCAAGGCACGCAGCAGCATATGCTTAGTGGGGCAGAAGCGTCTGAAATGTCACAGGAGTGTCATGGAGCCTAAATGGAAGGGTCCGGAAGTGGTACAGACCCGAGAGCATGGCACATGCAGTTAACTCCTTGGACTCAGATGCTAAGGGGATCTAACCCTAACCCCGGTCACTTGCCCACCAATCAAACCTCATGGGCCACCTCTCTGACTCCTGTGAACATCTCAAAAGGCCCTTGCCACTTTGCCAGCAGTTTGCTATCTGCAGCAGGGAGCAGCAGGAGACCCCTATCCCCTAATGGGATAGGGTTCTACTGGACACTTCTATTCTACTGTTCTTCCTGGGTGTGCTCTGCTACTCACAGGTTCTCCCTGACAAAGCCCCCTACCAAATCCAGTCTCTCTCTCTCTTATTCACCTTGAGACCATACTGGATCACTTTCTGGCTAGTGATGCCTTGTTCCTGCCAAGAATCCTGTAAAAGATCCAATATCCCCCGGGGTTGTTGGTCATCCAGCAATTCATAGGGTGAAAAGCCTGTGGAGGATTGTGGAACCTCCCAGATTGCAAACAACAAATACAGTAGCATTTTGTCCCAATTCCAGGCTTCCCTAGTTACGAATTTTCACAACAGCTGCCTTAGTGTGCGGTGAAACCACTCCACTAGATCATCTATTTGTGGGCATTAGCCAAGAGATTTTTACCAAGAGAGTTTTCAGGACAGCCCAAACCTCTCGTATTAACTGGGATGTGAAGGCTGTGCCCTGATCCATCAGGATAACCCATGGAAAGCCCACTCTAACGAATACTTCCATTAATTTGGTTATTGTCTGTAATGTTGCTGAGTGCAGGGCTACGGCTTCGGGTACTGAGTGGCATAATCTTCAATCGTCAAAATAAATAGATACCTGCTTGAGCTTGGTTCCAGGGGCCCTACGAGGTCTTCCCCAATCCTATCAAAAGGGGTGCTCACCAAAGGAAGATGGCCTAAGGAGGTCCTGTGGTCCAGCTGGGGGCCCATCAGTCGGCATTCTAGACAGGATTCACAATAATCTTTGATGTCAGGATAAACTGTGGGCCATTATCCTCTCTTGGATTTGCTCCACTCCCAAGTGACAGACCATGGCACATCATGGGTAAATTTTAACACCTGGTTTTGATATAACTTGGGGTCCAAGAGTTGGGTTTGGCAGGCTCTGGTTTGTTTATCCTGGACCACTCGCACCCAGAAATCCCTTTTCACTCTGAATGGGAGTAGTGAGTGTTCTGGGCAGGATTAACCAGCACTTCATTTCCTCCAGCCAACCAGCCAGACAGTGGCCTGAAAACTGGTCCTCCCTCTGTCTTGGGATGAAGTTCGGACCCTGTGTAAGACCAGTGGGTTGCCCCAAGGGGGAGGCTGTTCATATGGCCATTCTTCAGGAGGCTCCAAACTACACTGCACTCTGTGTACCTTTCCCAGTCTCTTTTCACAGACCCTTTGGGCCTTGAGTGCCTCCCTTCAGACCCGACACTGTTCCTGGCATGACTTTGCTTTGGGACCAACTAGCTCAGAGTTGGAAGAGGGGAAAACTTCTTTCGGCCTAACTTTTCCTTGGGTCTCTAAATTGAGTGCCAACCTCGCCTTCCTGGCCACCCTCAGAAGGCTGGTTACAAGTCCCCAGTCCTGGCTCAATACAACTGGGTAAGCAGGTGTCAGGCCTGTAATTGACATTTCCCCTTCTCAACACCCCCACTGTTAATCTGACTTTAGCCAGAGGGTAGGGCAGATTGTCCCCATGAATACATACTACATATATCCATTTGGCCCCTTTTAGAGCTTGGGAGCTATCGATTGCTCTTGTATGAATGTCTACCTTGAACCTGAGTCAATCAGGTCCAGCACCACAGTCCCCGCCATTGTAACCGGGACTACGTAGGCCTTCAGCCCAAGGTTTCTAAGCAACAGTCGTGGGCAGAGTTGCATTGTATATTGGGGCAATCTTTGTACCATTTGCCTTCCTGCCCACAAATAAAACCAATTAGGGACCTCCCTTTCTTCTCAGCTGGGACTCCGTCAGCTGGCCCACAGCCAGGTCCAGGTTCCAATCCCAGGGAGTACCGTGGGTGCACCCTATGGCCCAATGCAGCCCTTCCTAAGGGGTCTCTTGGAGCTTGGGCCCCCTTCCCTATTGGAGCTGAGCCATGGACATTCGAGTTCCCCAGTTTGCCCGGAGGCTCACACGCTATTTCAGCCTCCAGAAAATTCACTATGAGGTGTACTGCCTCCTCCAGGTGAGACACTTGGTGGCAGCAGACCCACTCCTTGGACCTCACTGGGAGAATTTGGTAAAATTGTTCTTGTTAGAGCAAAGGTCAACTATTTGCCTATTATCCCAGATGTATCCTGTTTTCCCGCAAGTAGCTGCTTTCCCATACATTGCACAAGATAATCAATCAAGGAAGTCCAACAGATGTATCCTATTACCCCTAGAAAGGAACTTAAAATTCCTTAGGTTAGCAGAATGTATGCACGCTAAGTTGTTTGTTTCTGTGTATAAAAAAGGCTTGCTCTGTGCTTGCAAGTGTGTTCCTCCCTCTGGCAATAGTCGAGGGAGACACCCACTCAGCTGACTGATCAATAAAGAACTTGAAGCCGTCTTCTAGACTCCCGTGCCTCCTTGGGGTAATTGGGCAGCTCCAGGGGGAAACGAGCCCATTTGGCTAACAATGGCGACTCCGCCGGGACTTCTCTCCCTGTAGAGGGCACTGACCGATGGCCGAGGGCGATTCCGAGGAGTGGCCACCTCGAGCTGTTGGTTTGCTCGGGCCTCGGATCGTCACAATCGGCCGGGGCGGCTGCGTCCTCTCTGAAGAGAGCTCTGAAGGACACGGAAGCAAGACGGCTTCAGAAGGAGGGGAAGTCTGACTGCCGGACGCGGCCACTTCGGGCGGTAAGTGCATTTACCTCCTGGGTTTGAGGAATAACGCCCCCGAGGTGTGGGTTGGATGGTGGAAATCCCCTAGGCAGCCTGTATACAGGAAGGTATATTAACAACATTGTAGCTTTGTAAATGTCTTGTTGTTGTGTTTTTGGTTAAAGGGTAAGCAAATAACGGCCAATAAGTAACGTAACTAACTCCACAAGTCCATGGGCCGTTCTTAACAAGCATTGGGACTTGGAGCAACCTCAGGGATTACTCTTGTTTATAGGAGGGGTAATCTTGTTTCTCCTCTTAATGGTGTGTTGGAAACCGAGATTGTAACTGATTAAGGGATTTGTGTGAAAGATGAATGAGTGCCGCTGACAGGTCTGAGGCTTAAGCTGACTTCAGCCGCCCCAAGACTCCTGCGAGGGGAAACCCGGTGACCAGGATATCTTGATTGCAAGGGGGGTCAGCCGAACCTCGTGACCCAGCGGATATCTGATCCCTACCCCTTCCCCCTCTTGATACCTCTGTCTCGAAAAACTCTGGGTAAAGCATAAGGGGGTCCGGACAAAGCACCTTCTCCGGGACACCCCTGGGATGTATGCTGGATAACTGGAAGGTGTTTAGACGCCAGGCTGATTATGGAATTGTATTATGTAAAGACAATCTTGTAAAATTCTGTACTCTTGAATGGACGACATTCGGGGTGGAATGGCCCGAGGGAGGGACGCTCAAACCAGGGATTGTACAAGCAGTACATAGCATTGTGACCCAGGATGGGCATTGGGACCAATATCCCTATATAGATATTTGGCAGGACCTCGTGGCCAATCCTCCCCCATGGTTGCAGAAATGTAGATCACAAACTATTAAGACCTTAATGGCCCGTGCCCCTGTTAGGAAACCCTGTCCCCCTGTTAAGAAATCTTGTCCGCAGGCTGTGATTCCCTCTGCCCCTGATCCTATGCCCCCTCCCCCTTTGTATCCCGGCCTCCCGGCTCCGGTACCCTCAATTGAAATCCCCACCCCCTCCTCTGAGGATAATGCCTCAACTGAAAGGGGTGAGCTAAGCCACCAGGGCTCTTCCAAACGGGAGTCCCCTCCAACTTCTCTGAGCTCCTCGGTGTCTAATTGCACCAGGAGCAAGACTGGCCCTGTAATAGGTCAGAGCTCCGAGGAGCAGTGGAACGTGTCATCTGACTATAACCCTGGGGATATTCGGTTTACCCTTATTAGCTCATCGAGCAAGGGTGGCCCGGTACTCCAAGGGCCCCTGCAACAGAATTATTTGTGTCCACTGCGGAAAACTGTAGCCCCTGAGGGCAATCTCACTATGGTATATGTTCCCTTTACCACTAGTGATCTATATAATTGGAAACAACAGAATCCCCCGTTCTCGAAAGAAAGGGGCCCGCGTTTTAGCCATGGCCCTAAGGGAAGAATATGAAGAAAGGGGGGACAAAGTTAAGAGATGGCCAGAGCCACCAGGGAAGGGGCGGGCCCCCCGCCTGGGTCGAAATCAGTGCGCTATCTGTAGGGAAGGGGGGCACTGGAAGAATAAATGCCCCCGGCAACAGGCCATGGGAAAGGGACGTAAAGATAAAACCCCGTCCCTTCCCATCCTCTACAACAGTACAGGATGTTCAGGGGAGGAGTCTTCCCCATAGGGGAGCCGGGGGACCCAGCGGCCCCTCCTGACAGCACAAGCTGCCAGCCTGGATCCCACGGTAAAAATTAAAGTGGAGGGCCGCCCAATTGAAGCCCTTATTGATATTGGGGCCACTCTTAGTTTGCTCCCCCTTAATAAGGCTCCCCGAGGTAGAGCTCGGGGACGTGCCATAGTCCAGGGGATTGAGGGACAAACTACAGCTTTGAAAAAAACTCTGCCTCTCCTAGTAAAAATAGGGGACCGTCAAATTTCCCACCAGTTTGTTTGCAGCCCCTCCTGCCCCATCGCGCTGCTCGGACGAGATATTCTTACTAAACTGCAGGCAGAAATCTCGTTCAACAAAGGGACTATGGAAGTTAGACTTCCTAAACAGCAATCCTCCAACTACCAGATGGCCCTGATAAGCACTAGAAATCACTCCCCGGAGTGCCAGGGGAGGAATGAAGGGAGCCAACTGTCAGGGGTTAACCTTGAGGTTTGGGCGGAGGAGGGAGGCGTCGCTCGGGCCCGGAATGCTTCACCAGTGCATATTTCCCTTAAGGAAGGAAGCAGCCCGGTCCGAATTCGACAATACTCTCTTAAGCTGACCACTAGAATCGGGTTAAAACCTCTGATTCAAAAGTTTCTGCAGCGCGGGTGGCTCAGGGAAGGCACGTCCCCTTATAACACTCCAATAATGGGGGTGCCTAAGCCTAATGGGCAGTATCGGTTGGTCCAGGACCTAAGACAAATTAACAAGTTAATAGAAGCCCCCTATCCAGTTGTCCCGAATCCCCATACTATTCTGGGCCAAGTTCCCAAAAGCCACAGTTGGTTCTCTGTAATAGATTTAAAAGATGCCTTCTTTTCCATCCCCCTTGATTTGGAGTCTCAGAGACTGTTTGCCTTCGAGTGGGAGGACCCAGATACCCACTACAAAGCTCAATACCTTTGGACCGTTGTCCCACAAGGACTTACCTGTGCACCCGAGATTTTTGGCAGCCAGTTAAGAAGGGATCTCGCCCCATTCCTGGCTAGACACCCCTCATGTAACATAGTCCAGTATTGCGATGATTTGCTCTTAAGTACTGAAACAGAGGCAGCCTGTAAAGAGCAGACTATAAAGCTCCTTAATTACCTTGGGGCACAGGGGTATAAGGTCTCAAAGGAAAAAGCACAACTGGTTAGGCAGCAGGTCACTTTTCTTGGGTATCATTTGTGCCAGGGAAGTCGTAGTCTGGGTAAAGAAAAAAATCCAGGTTATACTTAATAGCCCTCAACCCCGGAGCCCCCGAGAATTAAGGGCTTTTCTGGGATTGACTGGCTTTTGTCGGCTCTGGATCCCTGACTACGGGGAAAGAGCCAAACCATTATATGAATCCTTAACTAAAGAAGGTCTGCTCCATTGGACGTGGACCAGAGAGATGGAAAAAGCATTTCGAGAGCTAAAAGAAGCCTTGGTTCAGCCTCCTGCTCTAGCCCTCCCCGACCCTCGGAGGCCATTCACTCTATACGTTCATGAGAGGGGAGGGGTGGCTGCTGGAGTTCTGTGCCAAAGGTCGGGACCAACCTGGCGACCCATTGGATACTACTACTCAAAGGTGTTGGACCCTGTCGCCAAGGGGTGGCCTGCCTGTTTACGGGCCATTGCAGCAACCGCTCTCCTTGTACAGGAGGCTGAAAAATTGACCCTGGGAGGGGACACTGAGGTTGTGGTTCCCCACGGGATGCCTCAAATACTGGGGACGGGCGCTGGGGAAAAGCATCTAAATCCCAGCCGACATACCAAATATGAAGTAGGGCTCTTGCTAGCCCCTAACCTAACCTTTAGGACAGTTAGCTCCCTCAACCCAGCTACCCTATTGTCCGACCCTCGGGTTTCCCATGAGACCGGCCCCACTCATGACTGTATTGAAGTCTTGCAACAGGAAACCAAACCCCGCCCTGATCTCTCGGACTTGCCTTGGCCCGACCCTGAAATTGAAGGGTACGTTGACGGGTCCAGCTATGTAATAGATGGCAAGCGGTATACCGGAGCAGCAGTAGTAATTAAGGACAAAGGAGTACACAAGTTTAAACTTAGCCCTAATTTGTCCACCCAAGTGGCAGAGCTAGTGGCTCTTATTGAGGCTCTCTGGTTGGGGACTGGGAAAACTATTAACCTGTATACTGATAGTCGCTATGCCTATATGGTGGTACATGCTCACGGGACCCTGTGGAGAGAAAGGGGATTTATCACAGCGTCAGGCCAAAGAATTGCACATGGGAGTCTCATCAAAACACTTCTTAAGGCTTTGATGCTTCCCCTCCGGGTTGCCGTAATACATGTGCGTGCCCATGGAAGGGCCCCGGATGCCGAACAGCGTAGATATAACCAATTGGCTGATCAGGCCGCAAAGGAGGCCGCACGGGAAGGGGCCTCATGGCTCCTCTTGGTTCAAGATACAGAAGCTAAAAACCCCCCTCCCCAATACACAGCTGAGGAGGTATGTCACGCGCAGGCTGCGGGGGCCCGGCAGGTTCCCTCGGGATGGTGGAAATTACCGGGGGGGGGGGGGGGGGAGATTTTTGTCCCCCGGCCAGTGCTTCAGGAAATTCTTCGGCACATGCATAAAGAAGAACATATGGGGTCGGGGGCAATGGTTGATTTGGCCACCCGATCCCTTAAGGGGCTGGGCAGGCACATAAAAGCCCAGAGAATTGTTAGTAATTGCCCTGTTTGTCAACGAACCAACCAAAAGGGGTGTGGCCCTCCCGCCCCAATGGGAGGCTGGCCCTGGGCCACATTCCCTTTCCAAAAGTGGCAAGTTGACTTTGCAGAAATGCCCCCTTGCAGGGGCTATAAATACTTACTCGTATTTGTGGACCAGCTTACCGGATGGGTAGAGTGTTACCCCACGCGGCACTATCAGGCCCGGGCTGTTACTAAGACCCTGTTGCATAAAATACTTCCCCGATTCCATCTCCCCAAAACGATTGAGTCTGATCAGGGAAGCCACTTTACCTCACAAGTGGTCCAACAGGTGTCCCAGGCACTCGGTATACAATGGAAGTTGCATACACCCTGGAGGCCGCAAAGCTCGGGTCAGGTAGAAAGAATGAATAGAACTCTCAAGAATACCCTCACTAAACTATGCACAGAGTCTAGTTTAAAGTGGCTTGATGCGCTGCCGCTCGCCCTTACCCGCATTCGGAGGGCCCCGCGTAAGGGTCTTAAGCTTTCACCCTTTGAACTGGTCTTCGGGTTCCCTCCCCGAATCCTTATCCCGGGGTTCCGGGAGGATGTAAACTGGGAAATGGGGAAGGACTCCTTATGGAAACAGGTCTCTGGGCTGCAATCTGTCTTGTTACAGCTACATCGACGCGGTGCCTTTTCAGGCCCTTCCCTTGGATCAGCCCGTGCACCCGTTCCAGATCGGTGATCAGGTCCTTGTCAAGAAGTGGAAACGTGACCCCCTCACACCACGGTGGGAAGGCCCATATACTGTTTCGCTCATTAGCCAAGCTGCAATTAAAATTCTTGGGAGTGACAAATGGACACACCATACGTGGGTAAAGCGGTTTCTGAGCCCTAAACCTGGAGATTGAACCAGCGAAAGAGGACACCAGCCCTCTGCCCGTCCCGGCTCCGGATGCCCGGGGTGGCACAGGTGAAGACTCCACCTGGGAATACCAACAACTGAACGGACTGAAGGGATTGTTTAGGAAAAGATAATGAAGTTATTGTTAATATTTCTGTTTATGTACTTCCATCACTATTATGGTTGGGAAAATAGGTTTTTACAACTGGGGAAAACAATAGCAAACTCTTTTAATCTCAGTAACTGTTGGGTGTGTGAAGGCCCAGGGGAATTAAATGAATGGCCTTGGGTAGCCCAACCAGTGCAACCTAAATGGTGGCTCAGTAATTTAAGTATAGTCCACAATGAAACAGAAGTTTGGACTGAGGATGGTAGTCCCTGGCGACTCTATTCTGCTGGAATGGGTATTCTTTGCCTTAATCAAACAAGACAGGAGGAAGTGTATGTGGGAGAAAGTAGGCGTGAGTGGACTCTATCCCGAGGATTTGATTGCTGGGATCTCTACTGTCGCCCGTATGACTGTTCTAAATATCAAGGGCGATGGAACCACACCCATGTAAAACTTACCAATAATAGTTGGGTAAAATGTTCCTACCAACAACCTAACGGCAAAGGTTGCAAGGCAGTAGGACAGGATAGGTTCTTTGATGCCCTATCTTAAGTTGCCAGCAAAACAATACCACTAGTAAGGACCATGTGGTGCGGTGGTATCAGTGGGCATAGCAGCATCATAATGGGACCCGGGTCAAAGGTTTTAAACAGTTCTGGTCTAGCACCAATCAGCCAAAATGGGGCTGCAACTGTGTCTGAAAGGCAAAAGCTGGGGCGTGAAAATGTAATTATTGCAACTCGTACGGTTACAGTGATGGGCTTGTGGGGGGACCTTTAGGGCCAGGTACTTATTTATATTTTGAACAACCAGAGGACTCTGAGACCTGGGATGGTTCCTTTGCTAGTGGAACTTGGGCCCTGAAAGGCCATTATTGGATCTGTGGGTCCTATGCCTACCAAAGACTGCCTCCAAATTGGTCAGGAATATGTTACATCGGCTATATTAAACCCTTGCTCTTTCTATTACCCCAGGTGCAGGGAAATAAATTGGAAATTAAGGTGTATGACGATTTAATTAGGGAAAGGCGGTTTGTGAACTCCACCTTGGCCGCCGGAAGCTCCCAAACATGGGGAGCTCAGGAGTGGCCCCCTGAGAGGATTATACAACATTATGGACCGTCCACTTGGAATCCTAATGAGTTAATATCCGGGGCCAGAAAACCTATTTATAACCTAAATCAAATAATTAGGTTACAGGCTGTATTGGAGATCTTAACTAACCAAACAGCCGCGGCTCTCGACCTTTTGGCTGATCAATCAACCCAAATGAGGAATGCGATCTATCAGCATCATATAGTCCTCAATTATTTACTGGCGGAGGAAGGAGGGGTTTGTGCAAAATTAAATAAGTCTAATTGCTGTTTACAAATCAACAATAATGGAAAAGCGGTAAAACAGCTAACGAAGGAAATAAGAAAGTTAGCCCATGTCCCAGTTCAAACCTGGGGAGGGTGAAATATGGACTGGTTTACATCCTGGCTACCGCAACTAGAATGGCTTCGAAAAGGTTTTCTCCTCGTTGTACTCTTTATTATAACCCTATTAATTCTAGCTTGCTTTGCTCCCTGCATAGTTGCATTGATCCGACAAATGACTAATCAAATTGTATACCAACAAATAATGGCACTATACCAGCCGGTAAAAGCTGAGGATTGGGGGCCGTAAAGCTCTCAAAATGCTTTTAAGGGGGGAAAATCCTGTTAGAGCAAAGGTCAACTATTTGCCTATTATCCCAGATGTATCCTGTTTTCCCACAAGTAGCTGCTTTCCTATACATTGCACAAGATAATCAATCAAGGAAGTCCAACAGATGTATCCTATTTACCCCTAGAAAGGAACTTAAAATTCCTTAGGTTAGCAGAATGTATGCACGCTAAGTTGTTTGTTTCTGTGTATAAAAAAGGCTTGCTCTGTGCTTGCAAGTGTGTTCCTCCCTCTGGCAATAGTCGAGGGAGACACCCACTCAGCTGACTGATCAATAAAGAACTTGAAGCCGTCTTCTAGACTCCCGTGCCTCCTTGGGGTAATTGGGCAGCTCCAGGGGGAAACGAGCCCATTTGGCTAACATTCTGATGTCACAAATTGCACAATTTCCAGTGGAGAACAAGCCTCTGGTTTCAGCCAGTGAGAACAAAAATCTCAAAGTCATGGGGGCTACAGTCCTTGGCCAGGACTCTAGAGTGAATGGTTCACATTGGAATAACTGGCAACAGCCCTCTTTACTAAGTCCCAGGTGGTCTAGTACGTGGTTTTGAGTGTCCCATAGTCCTTTGCCCCCTCTACTCCTAGGGCACGATACTTAGCCTGGGCCTCTCCTGGCAGATAGGGGCCACTAAGATCGCACCCTTCGACCCGGAGCCACCGGTATACCCCAGCCACTTGCTCTAAAGTCTCTAGGAAGGCCTCAAGAGCATCTTCTGGCCCCATTTTGGAGAAGACTCCTCTATCACGCATAGTTAACTGCAGCACCCCCACCTACCCGAGGGCTCTGATTCTCTGAGGTTAATAGATGAAGCATAAACTGCTGCCATTCCTCCTGCTACTTTTGTTGGAACTGTTGTTGGAACTAGAGCTGCTGCTGGGTCAGAATCTGCTGTTGCTGCTGTTGTGGTGGTTCTCTCGCTGCTATTGTAGCTGCTGTTGTTCTCCCATCCATTTCAACATGGCTTCAGGAGCCATGCTTTTTCTAGGCAGTGGTAGACTTTGCTCGCTGGTGTCTGTAATTTGGTGGGGCTGTCGACTGGCTTGGTAACAAAACAGTCAGCCAAACCCAACTCTGGTTTAGCCTTCAGCACAGGCTCTTTTATTCCTCTACCACACAAAGGCAAGAAATATAGACAAGTAACAAAAAACGATAGTTGTAACCTGGACTGGTACTGCAGGGTGCTCTACCCACAGTGGCTCAAGGGTCACAGCCCTTCCTTAGCCTCAGGGGGACCACAGGACCTACCTGCCCTGTTGCAGCCTTTCACTACTGCCACTGCTCAGAAAAGTGTTTGTTTGTCTCTCCTGCCTCCCCGCTTATACAGCTGAATCCTTCCTTATATTCTCCAGCTGAGAATCAGAGCCACTCATTAGCTACTGCTTAGCTGTATTAGCTGGTTTCCAACACATACCTGCTGGGCTTCTCAGGCCCTTGAAGGGGCAGACTGCCCTGCTACAGTTATGGAGCAGACAGCAGCAGAATTTCTACATCATCTGCCTCTTTGGAGCAAAGGAGGTGTTGAAGATGACCCCCAGTTTACAGGACTGAGTGGCAGACAGGTTGGTGATGCTGTCAGCAGTGACACAGAATGGGATGAGCATAATGGAATCCAGAGTAAAGGCGCACACACACACACACACACACACAACAGTTCCTCAGAAAAAGAAAAATGCCAGGAACAAGGACAGGCCACTAATGTGTTTGCACAAGGGCCTGGCTCAGGGATCTGAGGGGAAACAAGAGGCTGAACCCAGAATGGAAAACTGGTGTGGTTCTTTTACAAATTAGCCTGAAAGTGGCATTTACAGTGTTGTCTGCTACAAAGTGCTGAAATGCCAGGGCAACCAGTGGGACTATCAGCACAGAAGGTCTATTTTTTAAAATATGCGTGAATAATTCTTCTTGTGATTTGCAGTGATATCCAGCATCAAACGCTGAGGTTCTGGGAAACAAAATGGAAAATATTCTCGCTCAGACATGGGCATGGACACACACACACACACGTGTGCGCACACACACTCCACAGACCTGAAGAAAAATCCCAGCAGATTTTACCAACATTTCCCATGTATTGTCCCTCATTTCAGCCCAGTGTAATCCCCCAAATCTCTATTAACAATGTCACTTCAGTTAAAGCTCTTTGGCAACAGGATCAAGATGACTTTTAACAGGTGCTATTGTGAAATAGCACTCTACAGTACTGTGCAGCAGCAAGAAAAGCTGCCTTGGTATCTCTACCAAATAATGTGCTGTTTAGTCATCCGTTTATTCATTTCAGGGGAGGGTGATCAGAAGATTAGTCTCTGCACATTTGTCTGCAATGTAAGTAATGTGACACAAATGCAAACTAATTTTAAAAGAAATAAAAACCTGTTCCTTACATTGGGACAGAGGGGTTCAGCCCAGACTAAATCCTTTGAGTTAGAGGTTGGATTCTCTTTACAACATGGCTACTATCTATTATCTATTAACTCAAAGCACAATTTGTTTTAAGTGTCAAGGGTGGGTGCATGACTAGAACACAGAGCTGGAGCTGCAGAGCACATGAGCCATTGCTTGGCAAACTCCACCTCAAAGCAGCAGAAGCCCAGCCTGCAATAATGACTATTTTGTTTTCTCTGTTGTTGCTATTAGCTGGTGGCTGAGGGCACAGGAGGACAGTCATTCTGGAAACAGAAAAGGTTTAATTTTGGGTGAAACTGATGAGCGTAAAAGTTAAAGACAGAGAATGCTGGTAACAGTCAGACAAGTGGGTAAGCGCTGGACAAGCTCCTCCTATGCAACTCTGCCAGTGAGCCTCAGTTCCAACCCCCATCTCCCCTGCCACTCATGTTCCAAGGTCTCTACAATTCTGCCCAGGCAACTAAATAATCCTGGCCTGCAGAAGTCCACCACTCAGTATTCCAACTTTGCTCAACTCTGCAGCTTTTGCAATGTACCTCAGACTTGACCTGCCGTACCCTATGCTGTTCTAGTTCTAGGCCTCCACATTGCTCACTCCCCTCCCACTCGACCCCACTACCCCGTTCCAAGCAGTAAAATCACCAGTGGTTAAAAATAGCCAATCTAATCTTCAGTAATTAAATCTAATCTAAAGATCTGTTCCTGCCAGAGTTTCTACAGCATTTCTGAAGAGATAAGCACAAATCAAATACAGAGATCTCAGCTATTAATTCTGAAAGTGCAAACCATATCTGATGATATGCAGATTCCCATACTAGCAGCAGTTAACAAACGATCTCCTCCCGCTAGCAAAAAGGGTGAATACAGACTTTCTTAACAATAGGGCAGCCAGGGTTAAAGCTGCAACACCAGCCCCCAGCATTTTGTATTGTTTTCTTGTTGGTGGTCATACACAGGATAATGGTGTTAACTGGGAAAATTCCCAAGGCCCCCAGTCTCAAAGCTGCAGAAAGATAATTCTAGGGTCTCCTGCTTTAGCAGTTCCCCCTAGATTCCGCCTCAGGGTGCTCAGGGGAGCTGATCACACAGGGATAATTCCCATGGCAGATTCCTCATGACGAACCCAAGGGTGGGGCATACACAGACAATTCCTGGGGACTAGGGCACTTTAAAACCTTGCCCTGGACTCCCCACTAGGACTCTAGGGGCTGTGGCGCACAGTTTTAATGCCTTTATACTGCTTCAGTGCGCCCCAATGAATTATGAAAAGATAAAGTAGGGAGAGACAGGCTGACTATCGACACATACCAGAGTTCACATGGGGTGAGGGAGTGTAGCAGCTGCTCTGTCACCACCTCCTCCCACTGGCTTTCTGGAACTACCTACCACACTCTGAAAGAGGAAATGTGCAGGCCCAGCTCTCTTCCCTGCCACTTAGCTGCTGCATTGCAGACCTTCTTCTTTCCTTACACCCATAAGGCCTAGCTTCTTGAGCTGCCTCCCCAGTTACTTATACTCGCCTCAGAGCAAATGCTCCTGTGGCCATATCTGCTATGTTGGTTACAAAATCTGCCACTCTACCCATGAAATACAGAAGCCACCCTGGAGATCGGGAAATAGAGAACTTGGACAAGAAGGGACAGACCTCTAGAGGGACAAGAAGGGGAGACAGAGAGCAAGGGGAATGTGTGGGGCAGTGGGGATGCCCAGAAATTCTCTCTCAGTCTCAGTCATGGCTAATGTCTTCTGCAGATAAAGTGGCCATCTGATGCAGAATGGACACAGAAGCCAGGGATCTGAGTAGGGACGGCTTTAGGGCGATTCACCCGATTACCCTGAATCGGGCCCCGCATCACTAAGAGGGCCCTGCAACGTCCCTAAGGACCCTCTGCCGACGTGCCGCCGAAGGCACCAGCAGCCAATCGAGCTGCCACTGAAGACAGCGGCGGGACTTCGGCGGCAGCTCGATCGCTGCCACGGAAGGAGGACCCTCCGCCGACGTGCCGCCGAAGGCACCGGCAGCCAATTGAGCTGCCGCCGAAGTCCCGCCGCTGTCTTTGGCGGCAGCTCTTTCGAATCGGGCCCTGCAGTGCCTAAAGCCGGCCCTGCATCTGAGATTCCCCTAACTTACCCCCATAGAACTCATAAGAACATAAGAATGGCCGTACTGGGTCAGACCAAAGGTCCATCTAGCCCAGTATTCTGTCTACCAACAGTGGCCAATGCCAGATGCCCCAGAGGGAGTGAACCTAACAGTGATCTCTCTCCTGCCATCCATCTCCACCCTCTGACAAACAGAGGCTAGGGACACCATTCCTTACCCATCCTGGCTAATAGCCATTAATGGACTTAACCGCCATGAATTTATCCAGTTCTCTTTTAAACGCTGTTATAGTCCTAGCCTTCACAACCTCCTCAGGCAAGGACTTCCACAGATTGACTGTGCACTGTGTGAAGAAGAACTTCCTTTTATTTGTTTTAAACCTGCTGCCCATTAATTTCATTTGGTGGCCCCTAGTTCTTGTATTATGGGAACAAGTAAATAACTTCTCCTTATCTACTTTCTCCACATCACTCATGATTTTATAGATGTCTATCATATCCCCCCTTAGTCTCCTCTTTTCCAAGCTGAAAAGTCCTAGCCTCTTTAATCTCTCCTCATATGGGACCCGTTCCAAACCCCTAATCATTTTAGTTGCCCTTCTCTGAACCTTTTCTAATGCCAGTCTATCTTTTTTGAGATGAGGAGTCCACATCTGTACGCAATATTCAAGATGTGGGCGTACCATCGATTTATATAAGGGCAATAAGATACTCTCTGTCTTATTCTCTATCCCCTTTTTAATGATTCCTAACATCCTGTTTGCTTTTTTGACTGCCGCTGCACACTGCGTGGACATCTTCAGAGAACTATCCACGATGACGCCAAGATCTTTTTCCTGATTCGTTGTAGCTAAATTAGCCCCCCATCATATTGTATGTATAGTTGGGGTTATTTTTTTCCAATGTGCATTACTTTACATTTATCCACATTAAATTTCATTTGCCATTTTATTGCCCAATCACTTAGTTTTGTGAGATCTTTTTGAAGTTCTTCACAGTCTGCTTTGGTCTTAACTATCTTGAGCAGTTTAGTATCATCTGCAAACTTTGCCACCTCACTTTTTACCCCTTTCTCCAGAACATTTATGAATAAGTTGAGTAGGATTGGTCCTAGGACTGACCCTTGGGGAACACCACTAGTTACCCCTCTTCATTCTGGGAATTTAACATTTATTCCTACCCTTTGTTCCCTGTCTTTTAACCAGTTCTCAATCCACGAAAGGACCTTCCCTTTTATCCCATGACAACTTAATTTACGTAAGAGCCTTTGGTGAGGGACCTTGTCAAAGGCTTTCTGGAAATCTAAGTACACTATGTCCACTGGATCCCCCTTGTCCACATGTTTGTTGACCCCTTCAAAGAACTCTGATAGATTAGTAAGACACAATTTCCCTTTACAGAAACCATGTTGACTTTTGCCCAACAATTTATGTTCTTCTATGTGTCTGACAATTTTATTCTTAACTATTGTTTCAACTAATTTGCCCGGTACTGACGTTAGACTTACTGGTCTGTAATTGATGGGATCACCTCTAGAGCCCTTTTTAAATATTGGTGTTACATTAGATATCTTCCAGTCATTGGTTACAGAAGCCGATTTAAAGGACAGGTTACAAACCATAGTTAATAGTTCCGCAACTTCACATTTGATTTTTTTCAGAACTCTTGGGTGAATGCCATCTGGTCCCGGTGACTTGTTCCTGTTAAGTTTATCAATTAATTCCAAAATCTCCTCTAGTGACACTTCAGTCTGTGACAATTCCTCAGATTTGTCACCTACAAAAGCCGTCTCAGGTTTGGGAATCTCCCTAACATCCTCAGCCATGAAGACTGAAGCAAAGAATCCATTTAGTTTCTCCGCAATGACTTTATCGTCTTTAAGCGCTCCTTTTGTATCTCGATCATCAAGGGGCCCCACTGGTTGTTTAGCAGGCTTCCTGCTTCTGATGTGCTTAAAAAACATTTTGTTATTACCTTTGGAGTTTTTGGCTGGCCATTCTTCAAACCCCTCTTTGGCTTTTCTTATTACATTTTTACACTTAATTTGGCAGTGTTTATGCTCCTTTCTATTTACCTCACTAGGATCTGACTTCCACTTTTTAAAATATGCCTTTTTATCTCTCACTGCTTCTTTTACATGGCTGTTAAGCCACAGTGGCTCTTTTTTAGTTCTTTTACTGTGTTTTTTAATTTGGGGTATACATTGAAGTTGGGCCTCTATTATAGTGTCTTTGAAAAGCGTCCATGCAGCTTGCAGGGATTTCACTTTAGTCACTGTACCTTTTAATTTCTGTTTAACTAACCCCTTCATTTTTGCATAGTTCCCCTTTCTGAAATTAAATGCCACAGTGTTGGGCTGTTGAGATGTTCTTCCCACCACAGGGATGTTAAATGTTATTATATTATGGTCACTATTTCCAAGAGGTCCTGTTATAGTTACCTCTTAGACCAGCTCCTGCGCTCCACTCAGGACTAAATCGAGAGTTGCCTCTCCCCTTGTGGGTTCCCGTACAAGCTGCTCCAAGAAGCAGTCATTTAAAGTATCAAGAAATTTTGTCTCTGCATTTCATCCTGAGGTGACATGTTCCCAGTCATTATGGGGATAATTGAAATCCCCCACTATTATTGAGTTCTTAATTTTGATAGCCTCTCTAATTTCCCTTAGCATTTCATTGTCCCTATCACTGTCCTGGTCAGGTGGTCAATAATAGATCCCTAATGTTATATTCTTATTAGAGCATGAAATTTCTATCAATAGAGATTCTATGGAACATGTGGATTCACTTAAGATTTTTACTTCATTTGATTCTACATTTTCTTTCACATATAGTGCCATTCCCCCTCCCGCACGACCTGTTCTGTCCTTCCGATATATTTTGTACCCCGGAATGATTGTGTCCCATTGATTGTCCTCAGTCCACCAGGTTTCTGTGATGCCTATTATATCAATAACCTCCTTTATCACAAGGCACTCTAGTTCACCCATCTTATTATTTAGACTTCTAGCATTTGAGTACAAGCACTTTAAAAACTTGTCACTGTTTATTTGTCTGCCCTTTTCTGATATGTCCGATTCTTTTTTATGTGAATGTTTCTCGTCTGATCTGGCTCTTACATTATCCTCCTCCATCCTCTGCTCCTGACTAGAACCTGGAGATTCTCTATCATTAGACTCTCCCCTAAGAGAAGTCTCTGTCCGATCCACGTGCTCCTCTGCACAGTCGGCTTTCCCCCATCTCCTAGTTTAAAAACTGCTCTGCAACCTTTTTAATGTTTAGTGCCAGCAGTCTGGTTCCACTTTGGTTTAGGTGGAACCCATCTCTCCTGTATAGGCTCCCCCTATCCCAAAAGTTTCCCCAGTTCGTAATGAATGTAAACCCCTCCTCTTTACACCATCATCTCAGCCACGCATTGAGACTCTGAAGCTCTGCCTGCCTACCTGGCCCTGCGCGTGGAACTGGGAGCATTTCTGAGAATGCCACCATAGAGGTCCTGGATTTCAGTCTCTTCCCTATCAGCCTAAATTTGGCCTCCAGGACATCTCTCCTACCCTTCCCTATGTCATTGGTACCTACATGTACAACGACCACCGGCTCCTCCCCAGCACTACACATGAGTCTATCTAGATGCCTCAAGAGATCTGCAAACTTCGCACCAGGCAGGCAAGTCACGATACAGTTCTCCCGGTCATCACAAACCCAGCTATTTATGTTTCTAATGATCAAAACTCCCATTATTAACACCTGCCTTTTCCTAGTGACTGGAGTTCCCTCCCCCAGAAAGGTAACCTCAGTGTGAGAGGTAACCCCAGCACCATCTGGAAGGAGGGTCCCAACTATGGGAAGGTTTCCCTCTGCTCCCGTTGACTGCTCTGCTTCCCTGGGCCTTTCATCCTCCTCAACAGCGCAGGGGCTGTCTGACCGGAGGTGGGACAATTCTACAGTGTCCCGGAAAGCATCATCAACATAACTCTCTGCCTCCCTTAGCTCCTCCAGTTCCACCACCCTGGCCTCCAAAGCCCGTACGCAGTCACTGAGTGCTAGGAGCTCCTTGCACCGAATGCACACATATGCCACCCGCCCACAGGGCAGGTAATCATACATGCTGCACTCAGCGCAATAAACTGGATAGCCCCCACTCTGCTGCTGGGCTTCTGCCTGCATTCTCTCCTACAGCTACCTAAGTTAATGAAAGGGTTTTGTTTAAATCAAGAAGTTTTGAATGTAGTTTAGTTTACAGGTTTTAAAGAACGGCAAGTGAACCTTGCCCCCTTCCAAACTCCCTTGCGAAACTCCCGGTTAGCAGCCCTGGTCGCTTGCTCACTGCTTTATAAAGCCCTGGCCTTCTTGATAGCCCCACCCACTGACTAAGGCTCAGCCAATTAACAGAGGCTTCTAGCTTTCAAACCTTACTTTGAAGCTCACAGCTTCCAACTGCCAGCCATAGCACACGGTCCTTCAAACAACCAAACAAACAGTCAGACAAACACAAGCTCAGCACACAGCAAATAACCCCCAAACACAAACACACACTACAGACACCCACTTACCCCAAGGGTGCTGTATTTGCTCCTCCTTCACCTGGAGAACGCCCTTGCAAAACTCCCTGTTAGCAGCCCTAGTCGCAGTGTTGCTTTATTCCTGAATCTCATGAGT
The DNA here is from genome assembly GCF_028017835.1 of Emys orbicularis. Classification (NCBI taxonomy): domain Eukaryota; kingdom Metazoa; phylum Chordata; order Testudines; family Emydidae; genus Emys; species Emys orbicularis. The sequence continues at coordinate 425,279 of NC_088692.1, read as the reverse complement.
TTGGTGTTTTTCCTAAAGCTCCAGACCCAATCATGTGACTATGTGAAAATCTCAAAAAAAACCCATCAACAACAAAAAAACACCCCACCAAGGCAAAGACCCAGAATGTGTTACTTTTTAAAAAACTCATGGGGTTTTTTTTGGGGTGGGGGGGGTGGGGAGGGTAGACTCATGAATGTTTAATACTTGGGGTTGGCACAAGAACATAAGAATTGACACACAGAGCGGTGGGCCATAGATTCATAGATTTGTAAGGCCAGAAGGGACCATTATGATCATCTAGTCTGACCTCCTGCATAGCACAGACTGGAGAATGTTATCCAATGAGTCCTGCATCATGCCATATTATGTGGTTGAGCAATAGCATATTTTTTAAAAAGATATCCAGTCTTAGTTTAAAGGGTTCAAGTGACAGCGAATCTACCACATTCATTGGTAAATTGTTCCAATGTTTAATTACCCTCTCTGTTAAAATGAAGCGCTTGGAGTGGGTGCCCTTGCTTGACCACAGAGTGGGAACACAGGTGCAGTTTCCCTGAACTGTGACAAGCATTATCTATCATAACTGGATATTATTGTTATCCATATAAATATCAAATCCTTCTTTTAATTTTGCTAAGTTCTTGGCCACAACAACATCCTGTGGCAACAAGTGCCACAATCTAACTACACAAAGCTCTTCCTTTTATAAATGTTGAATTTAACAACTTCAAAAGAATTGAATGTCTGTTTATTCCTGAGTTATGAGAAAGGAAGGGAGAAGTTTCCAATCAACTTTACCTACACCATTCATTAATGTATATCATTTGTATACTCTTTGGGGAGACCTGTATGAAGGAGGACCTCACTGCAGCGATGGAAAGAGCCATCGCTTGTGCATGGTTCTGGAAAAACATCTAGTTTGTGACAAGGACATGAGAAGAAGAAGAATTTGTATACTTTAATGGTGTGTCTTATTTACCTCCTTTTTAAGTTAAAAATCTAAATTCTTTGAATTTCTCTAGATGAGAGTTTTTCCAAGCCCCTAAATACACCTCTACCCCGATATAATGCTGTCCTCGGGAGCCAAAAAATCTTACCGTGTTATAGGTGAAACCACGTTATATCGAACTTGCTTTGATCCACCAGAGTGCACAGCCCGCCCCCCCGGAGCATTGCTTTACCGCGTTATATCCAAATTTGTGTTATATCGGGTCGCGTTATATAGGGATAGAGGTGTTTCACCTATAACGCGGTAAGATTTTTTGGCTCTCGAGGACAGCGTTATATCGGGGTAGACGTATACCTCATCTTTATTACCAATGAAGAACGGGTCCAGGATAGGTATTATAATCTTCTTCTCTGGCAATACTAAAAATTAAACTGATCATCTTTGCCCTCCCTAGGTATTCACAGGTCCTGAGGAAACTTCCAAAGCCTGTCCCAGCATGCACTGGGCTTACTATAAAACATGCGATTAATTATTTGTGAGAAATCTCTTTGGGCTCAAGTTGAGGCTATAGGTTCATAGATTCCAAGGCCAAAAGGGACCATTGTGACCATCGAGTCTGAGTACATCAGATCCTGTTAAAATAAGACTTTTAGACATTTAAAAAAAGTAAATCGCCTACAATTTCCTTTTTCCTGGTTCAAATATATAATTTTGGTTAAATGCATTGTATGCTCCTTTCGAACTGAATAAACCTGCACATGCAAGGCTCCCACAGAAAAGTGATCCTGGCCGTGCCTTGGTGTGATGTGGAGTACAGTTCTTAATGGAGAATACTAAACTCAGAACTCACAAGTGCAGGTAGCTTCATGAAGTACTTGGGCCTCTTCATTTCCACAGGTTTCAGAGTAGCAGCCGTGTTAGTCTGTATCCGCAAAAAGAACAGGAGTACTTGTGGCACCTTAGAGACTAACAAATTTATTAGAGCATAAGCTTTCGTGGGCTACAGCCCACTTCTTCGGATGCATATAGAATGGAACATATATTGAGGAGATATATATACACACATACAGAGAGCATGAACAGGTGGGAGTTGTCTTACTAACTCTGAGAGGCCAATTAAGTAAGAGAAAAAAAACTTTTGAAGTGATAAACTGTCTGTACTGGGCTATCTTGATTATCACTTCAAAAGTTTTTTTTCTCTTACTTAATTGGCCTCTCAGAGTTGGTAAGACAACTCCCACCTGTTCATGTCACAACCAAGGCTTTCCCATTATCATAGCATAGTTGTTTGAATTTTAAATCAGTGTAATAAAACTTCATTTTCTTTGGCTATGTCAGAGGGTACCTAGCCCTCTGAAGGGGTCTGAGCCCAGCCTACCTGTGACAGGCTCCACAAGGGGGAACAAGACAACTCAGGTTCACCTGGGGCTACTTAACTCACTGTGTTACCGGGAGGCAGTTAATTAGGCAGGGGAGCACCTGGGCAAGGAAAAAAGGCAGCAACTTGCAGTAGGGCCTGGCTAGGAGAACACAAGCTCCTAGGGAAAGGAACAGTCCCCAGAGTGCAGAAAGAGAAAGGGCTTACAGAAATGGCTTCTCAGAGGATTGCTGGTGAAGGGGGCTCACCAGCAAAGGAAACTCAGGAAGAATGATCCTGTGTGGGAGGACTTCTAAAAAGAAGGGACTATGAATGCTAAGTCTCAGAGAAACCTGGCTCCCATGAAAGACTTTGCCAGGTGAGAACAGATGGCTTAGGTCAAAGGAATCATGCTGTCCTGAGGAACAGTCCTTTTGGTTTGGCCTCTGTGGGGGACCTTGACCCAAGAGGAGAGACCATTCCCCAGCTAGTGCCAAGAGGCCCCTGACTCCCCAAGAGGGTTCTGGGTCATGAAGGCCTCACAGGTAAAGGACTTTTGATATAACTGGTGTTGATGGACTAAGGTTGACTCAGGCCCTCCTCCCTCCAGCTAGAGAGAGACATTGTAGGGAGGCCTATTTCTGTGATGTTCTGCCTTTGGGCTGAATAATCTAATGCCCAGAAGGGGTGCTGTTCAATATACAGGCCTCAGTGGATTTATTAAACCCGTATTCATGGAAACTAAGGCACAGCTACAATGGCGATGCTACATTGGGCTGCCAAGAGGTACTCCAGGGGTGAGGGCCCCTATTACAGGCTATAATAGCCAGACACTTGATTTTTGCCTCTGCACTCCCTATTGTAGTATTTTTTTCTAGCTATTAGTCCTGGAGGCTTGAGAGGAAGCATAGATTTAGCATAGCTCTGAGTAAACAGACTGCATTGCACAATTCCACTATCTCTTACTATAATTCACATTCAAAAGATGGTTCCATTTCTTGACGGCACATTATTGCCCTCTGCTGGAAGAGCCCCATTTTCATAGATTTAAAGTGCAGAAGAGACCATTAAGATTACACAGGCTCTTGTTAAAAAATATTGTTTGTGTTCTATCTAATCTATCATCTTGGTATCTAAATGTTTGTCATCTACTACTGGTACACACTGAAAAAAATAGGGTGGAATTAATCTTTAAAGAGAGAAGTCATTCACTCATTAGGGTCCGGGATATACAGTTCTAAAATATCCATAAACTAGTATGGAAATAAAAGGCAATATTTTTGTCTTATCCTCCATCAGTTAATACATTATTTGTTCCAGGGAAAGCTACTCCAGGTATAAATAAGAACAACCTAAGTTTGTATGATATGAATAGTCCCAACACTGCAGAGAAGTAAGATGCCCTTTTTTGCAAGCATTAATAGAAATATTATACTTCTCATCAGAGGGTTGGATAAATTTAAGCCCAGGTTAATGCTCAGGACTCTGGTGTTTGGACCGTAGCAATATGTTTTGAATGCTGCATCGATTATCCTGATGGGATCTCTCTGTGAACATGACCAGAGAGAGTGAAAAGGGGAAGGGCATGCCTGGGAAATTTTTGTTTTGATCCTGTCTAGTTTGCTTTACAAGTGCAAAAATAGTCTTTCTCAGGTTATTGTTAACCATAAATTCATAGGTTATTTGCAGGGCTGCTGTCTTTGTGAACTGGGTTCACACATCTTTTGTTGATTATAATATTGTCAGGACAGGAATTGGCTTCCTTTTTTAATTCTCGTGTAGATCACTTCAGCTCCTTTTTTATTCTATGAAGGTGCCTAGGGGTCGCAAGCCTGATATTTAAAGAAAACAAATCAAGAAGAGCAGCAGAGAGACCATTTTATTAATATGGTTTTCAAAATGTTTTTGCCAGTGGGTGCTTTTGAAGAGATGCGTGTGTGGCGGGGAAGGCTATTTTCAGTATATTCATACACTTCTTTCATATTCTAGTTATTGAATGTGTCTACCATTGGTATCTTTACTATTTTAAAAAGCAACAGAGAGTCCTGTGGCACCTTTAAGATTAACAGATGTATTGGAGCATAAGCTTTCGTGGGTGAATGCCCACTTCGTCGGAGGACAGGACTCTCTGTTGCTTTTTACAGATCCAGACTAACACGGCTACCCCTCTGATACTTTACTATTTTAATAATTCAATTGTTATGAATTACATTATCATGAATTACCGTATATTAAGATCATTGCAATCACCTACAAACTGTCTTCACTAATGTCTCAGTTTAAAGACATTGTCTCACTGTAGCTTTCTGGATGAAACTGCCAGCAATCTTATTTACATCTAGATTCCCTGGTATTATTTTGATGCACATAAAGGACAGCTAAATTATTCAGTTGCATCTGTCCCATTGATGACTAGAGATAATTTTTAAGTCCTCTGAAGGAGGAGAATGTGCATTCCACAGTTCAGAATGATACAGGCACAGTGAGAAGGGTTCTTATGAATTTGCAGTACTCTGGAAACAGTGCTTCCAGAGTACTGCAAATGACTCCAAGATATTTTTCTTGATGGGTAACAGCTAATTTAGGCACCATCATTTTGTATGTATTGTTGAGACTATATTTTGCCATGTGCATTACTTTGCATTTAACATCGAATTTCATTTGCCATTTTGTTGCCAAGTCACCCAGTTTTGTGGGAGACTGCAAAGTGTTACAAAGGGATGTTTTGGACTTAATCTTGAATCATTTGTATCATCTGCAAACTTTGCCACCTCACTGTTTACCCCTTTTGGCAGATCATTTATGAATATGTTGAACAGCACTGATCCAAGACCAGTACAAGTCCCTCGGGGACACCTCTATTTACTTCTCTCCATTCTGAAAATGGACCATTTATTCCTACCCTTTGTTTCCTATCTTTTAACTGGAGTAGGTCCTCAAGGAATCAATTATGAAACACTTAGAGGAGAGGAAAGTGATCAGGAACAGTCAGCATGGATTCACCAAGGGGAAGTCATGCCTGACTAACCTAATTGCCTTCTATGAGGAGATAACTGGCTCTGTGGATGAGGGGAAAGCAGTGGATGTGTTATTCCTTGACTTTTTGATACGGTCTCCCACAGTATTCTTGCCGCCAAGTTAAAGAAGTATGGGCTGGATGAATGGACTGTAAGGTGGATAGAAAGCTGGCTACGTCGTCGGGCTCAACGGGTAGTGATCAATGGCTCCATGTCTAGTTGACAGCCGGTTTCGAGCGGAGTGCCCCGGGGTCGGTCCTGGGGCCAGTTTTGTTTAATGTCTTTATTAATGATCTGGAGGATGGTGTGGACTGCACTCTCAGCAAGTTTGCAGATGACACTAAACTGGGAGGCATGGTAGATACACTAGAGGGTAGGGATCGGATACAGAGGGACCTAGACAAATTAGAGGATTGGGCCAAAAAAAACCTGATGAGGTTCAACAAGGACAAGTGCAGAGTCCTGCACTTAGGACGGAAGAATCCCATGCACAGCTACAGACTAGGGACCGAATGGCTAGGTAGCAGTTCTGCAGAAAAGGACCTAGGGGTCACAGTGGACGAGAAGCTGGATATGAGTCAACAGTGTGCTCTTGTTGCCAAGAAGGCTAACGGCATTTTGGGCTGTATAAGTAGGGGTATTGCCAGCAGATCGAGGAAAGTGATCGTTCCCCTTTATTCGACATTGGTGAGGCCTCATCTGGAGTACTGTGTCCAGTTTTGGGCCCCACACTACAAGAAGGATGTGGAAAAATTGGAAAGAGTCCAGCGGAGGGCAACAAAAATGATTAGGGGTCTGAAGCACATGACTTATGAGGAGAGGCTGAGGGAACTGGGATTGTTTAGTCTCCAGAAGAGAAGAATGAGGGGGGATTTGATAGCTGCTTTCAACTACCTGAGGGGGGGTTCCAAAGAGGATGGAGCTCGGCTGTTCTCAGTGGTGGCAGATGACAGAACAAGGAGCAATGGTCTCAAGTTGCAGTGGGGGAGGTCTAGGTTGGATATTAGGAAACACTATTTCACTAGGAGGGTGGTGAAGCACTGGAATGCGTTACCTAGGGAGGTGGTGGAATCTCCTTCCTTAGAGGTTTTTAAGGCTCGGCTTGACAAAGCCCTGGCTGGGATGATTTAGTTGGGAATTGGTCCTGCTTTGAGCAGGGGGTTGGACTAGATGACCTCCTGAGGTCCCTTCCAACCCTGATATTCTATGATTCTATGATACCTGGGAATGCTTTCAGGATCACCTAAGGCTCCTTAATTTAATTACAAGACTTTTATCTTAATCACCCTTCCTCTGTTTTATAAACAAACTCCCTGTCCCAAGGGCAGAAGTTGTTAGCAGCACAGAACTTATCACATTCCACACTCAAGCTCTGACTCCTGGGTGCTGAGCACCCACTATTTTTTTTTCTGTGGATGCTTGAGCCCCAGAGCACCCATGGAGTCGGCGCCTATGGTTCCGAAGGAACTCAAATATGAAATTACAGAACTACTAACTATGGTATGTAACCTATTGCTTGAATCAGCGTAGGCAACAGATGACTGGAGGATAGCTAATATAACACCAATTTTTTAAAAAGGCTCCAGAGATCATCCTGCTGATTACTAGTGGTAAGCCTAACTTCAGTACCAGGCAAATAAGTTGAAACTAGACTAAGGAACAGAATTACCAGACACAGAGATGAAGAAGATATGTTGGCGAAGAGTCAACAAGACTTTTGTAAAGGGAAATCATGCCTTGCCAACCTATTAGAATTCTTTGAAGGGGGTCAACATGCATGTGGACAAGGGTGATCCAGTCCATATAGTGTATATGGACTCTTAGAAAGCTTTTGACAAGGTCCTTCACCAAAGGCTCTTAAGCAAAGTAGGTAGTCATGGTATAAGAGGGAAGGGTCCTCTCATGGATCAGTAACTGATGAAAACATAGGAAACAAAGGGCAGGATTAAATGGTAAATTTTCATGTTGGAAAGAGGTAAATAGAAGTGTCCCCCAAGTATCTGTACTGGGACCAGGGCTGTTCAACATATTCATAAATGATCTGGAAAAAGGTAAAGTCTATAAAATCGTGAATGATGAGGCAAAAATGAATAGGGAAGTGCTATTTACTCCTTCCCATAACACAAAAACTATGCCCCACTCAATGAAATTAATAGACAGCAAGCATAAAATCAGCATGAGGAAATCTTCACACAATGCACAGTCAGCCCGTGGAACTTGTTTCCAGGGAATGTTGTGAAGGCCAAAAGTATAAAGAAGGTTAAAAAAATAATTAGGTAAGTTCATGGAGGCTAGGTCCATCAAAGGTTATTAGCCAAGATGGTGAGTGATGTGACCCAATGCTCTGGGTGTCCCTAAACCTCTGACTGCCAGAAACTGGGACTGGATGATGGGGGGGTAGATCATTTGAAAATTGCCCTGTTCTGTTCATTCCATGTGAAACATCTGGCTTTGGCCACTGTCGGAAGACCACATACTGGTCTAGATGGACCATTGATCTGACTCAGCATGGCCATTCTTCTGATCTTAAATCCAAGTCAGTCTCACTTTAAGGATACGGAAAGAAATAGGTAGACCCCTGCACAGATACAAAATTTATATCCGTGAATATGAAGTGGATATCCATGGAGCTGCAGGTCTCTACCGGGAACCGTAGCGGTGAAAGCAGCAGTATGTTAGGCCACTACTCCCAGCACCCCATGCGGCCAGCTTCTCTGGCGTGGCTGTGCTGCTCCCAGCTTCGCCCACTAGGGTGGGCACCAGGCTCACTGGCAGCTGTTCCTGGTTGCGCTAGTGCATGTAAGCGGCTTGCATGCTCCCGAACAGGAAATGCAGACTGTTGCATGGAAGGGACTCCTTGGTGGGGAGCTCCTGTGAACAGCAGCCCAACATGCTGCTACTTTCGCCATTGCAGTGCTTGGTGAAGCCCTGCAGCTCCTTGGATATCCGCTTTATATCCACAGGTATAAATTTTGTATCTGCGCAGGGCTCTAGAAATAGGTGTGGGTGAGGGCAGAATTTGGTGGTTTCATTATCGGGCTGATTTACAAATCTCAGATTGAGTGCAGGCCTGATAGTTGGAAAAGTGTGTACATAAAAATTGAACTGTAGAATCTGGGCCATCCTTTCAAATGTTCACAGTAAAATATTTTCTGCTGAGTAGAATCACACTTGAAAGTTGTAAAACAAACATGAGTAAAGAAATTAAGTTATGCTCTAATGCAATGGTTCTCAAACTTTTGTACTGGTGGCCCCTTTCACATAGCAAGCCTCTGAGTGCGACACCCCCCTCCCCGTATAAATTAAAAGCACTTTATAATATATTTAACACTATTATAAATGCTGGAGGCAAAGCGGGGTTTGGGGTGGAGGCTGACAGCTTGCGGCCCCCCATGTAATAACCTTGCGACCCCCTCAGGGGTTCCGATCCCCAGTTTGAGAACCCCTGCTCTAATGCAACCATAGCTGATTGCAATATCTGGGAACTGAATTCCCACCAATGCACGGTATCTAGCCGTCAGCAAGGAGGGGTGGCGATCTCAGGGCCACAAGAGGATAGGTATCAAATTTGTATTATGGGAGAAACGATGGTAATTCCAGTGTTAAACCTCTCAATATACTCAGGGTGTCTACATGTGTCCAGAAACCTGACCAGATTTAGACAGTGAAAATAGACACACAGGAATTACTATACTGAATCAGGAATACTTGGTTTTAGCCCACGAAAGCTTATGCCCAAATAAATTTGTTAGTCTCTAAGGTGCCACAAGTACTCCTTGTTCTTTTTGCTGATACAGACTAACACGGCTACCACTCTGAAACCTATACTGAATCAGACCATGCTCCATCTACCTCAGTATCCTGTCTCTCTCAGACCGTGGCCAGACTAGACAGATGCTTCATAGGAAGGTGCAAAAAACCCTCCTAATTCCTAGTACTTAAAATGATCTCTAAAACTTGAAGCATGAAGTTTAATATTTCTTCAAAAAGTTATGTTAGCAACTGTTATGACTGGATATTCTTGTTGTTCATATAAATGTCCAAATCCTTTTTGAATCTTGCTAAGTATTTGACATCAACAATATCATGTAGCAATGATTTCTATAAGTGTAATTGCATCCTGAGGGGGAAAGTATTTCCATTTATTGGTTTTGAATTTGCCACTTTTTAATTTCATTGACTGTCACCTTGATCTTATGTTTATGAGACAGGGAAAACAGAAGTTCCCAATATACCTTCTCCTTACCATTAATTATTTTATATACTTTTATCAGGTCCCTACTTATTCATCTCGTTTGTAAAACACTCTCAATCTTTTCAGTCTCTCTTCATAGGAAAGATTTTCCAGGCATTTGATCATTCTCATGGCCCTGCTCTGAATCCCCTCTAATTTTGCATTATTAATATTAAAGTGCTCATTCAATGACAGCACTCAATAGTGGACTGAAGGATGGGGGTGGGTAAAGATAGCTTGATTCCATCTTTGCAGCTGATTGTGGAGCTGGCTGAAGGCTTGTTTGGCAGCTCTAGTTTAGTTCTGGGTATTGATGGTTCCAAGAAGCAGCTGGAAATAACAAGTGTATACAGCCGTTTTAGCAATGCCATCTTTCCCCTGACCATTGCAGGGGCTGCAAAGAAGGTAGTGAAGAGACTGTGCATCAGTTCTGTACCTGGGGATTCCTCAGCTCTGTGGGAGTTACAAAGCAGCCATATCAGTTGCCTTTGTAGTCCTCTTCCTCGTTAGAGATGCAAAGAGTCTGTAACATACGAGGCAAGGCTCAGAAAACCAGTGGGCCTCTTGGTGGGCACAGCCCCTGAGGTGCCAGTGGCGTGCGAGGGGTAGCACAGCCTGAAGCATGTTGGGCACAGCCTCCGAGGTGGCCCTGGCAAGGAAGGCTTGGCACAACCCGTGTGTGCTGGGTGCAGCCCTGAGGAGCCCCTGGCGTGCGAGGGCACAACCCGTGTGTGCTGGGTGCAGCCCTGAGGAGCCCCTGGCGTGCGAGGGCACAACCCGTGTGCACTGGGTGCAGCCCTGAGGAGCCCCTGGCGTGCGAGGGTTGGCGCAGCCCTATGAGCATGCAGGGCAAAGCCTCTGGGGTGCCCCCAGCACGTGAGGGCTAGCACAGCCTACACGAACCCCTGGTGTAGGCCCGGTGCATGCTGGGCCCAGCTCCAAGTGGCCCCTGGCGCATGAGGACTGGCACAGTCCCAGTGCATGCTGGGCGCAGCCTCCAGAAACCCCCGGTGCATGCTGGGCCCAACTCCCAGCGCAGCCCCGGAAAGCACCTGGCCGGCGCATGCTGGGTCCAGCCCCGAGGAGCCCCCAGACCAAGGGTTGGCGCAGCCCCGGTGCATGCTGGGCACACAGGCTGTGCGTGGGGGAAGGTGCGCCGCGGGGACGTTGTACGGTGGAGACCAGGTGCATTGTGGGTGGAGCTGGTCCCTGCGGGACAGGTGAACGGCGGGTGGCGATCAGCAGGCTGGGCTGAGGAAATAGGACAGGTGCATCATGGGTAGCCGCGCGGTGGGAGTCTGGGCTGAAGAGCCAATAGGTGTGCGACTACGCCGGGCTGCTTCCCATGATCCTTTACTGGCTCGGAGCCAACCCGGAAGTGGGTGGGAGAGGCGGCTGTAGCCCAGCGCTGCTCAGGGCAGGAGCGGAGCGGATCCTGAGGCCAGACGAGGGCAGTGGCGTCGCCGTTTTAACTGAGCATGCGCAGAGCGTGCGCTCCCGTTTATTCGCTGCAAGGAGCGGAATCGGCAAAAAGTAGAGTCTGACACTACACCTGGGCCTGCCCGTGAGTAGCAGATGACTGAGCCAATGGGAGTGTGGAAGCGCGGAAGTCCCGCCCTTGCCAGAGGAGGGGGCACTGTTGTGGGTGACGTCACGGGCGGAGGATGCGGGTGCCCCATTGGCTCGGGCTCCGCCGCCGTGAGCTGGGCTCTTAAAGGGCGACTCGAGGGGAGGCCGGGCGGGCCCATGGCCAGCACCAGCAGCCACCTCGTGAGTACGGGGCGTGCCGGTCCCCCTGCGCAGGGCTCGGCCGCTGCTGCGGCCCGCGGGTGCCCTCTGGGAGGAGGGACTAGGCCGCAACGCCAGGGCCCGCGGGGCTGGCCGGCCCCAGGCCGCGAGGTGCGGGGGCCCTTCCGCGCGTCGTGATGCGCCCCAGCAAGGCGCTTCGAAGTTCTTCCGCAGTCTCGGTGCAGTTCGCCCCTCACAACAGCCCCTACGCGGACAGTGCGAGGGGCTCTGAGGGACGCGGTGGGGCTGTGCGGGACGACACTCCCCCCCCCCCCCCCCCCGGTCAGGACTAGACTCATAGACTAGCTGTGGGGGGAGGTCTGGGTGTGATGGGCTCTATGTGTGACCCTCCTTTCACAGTCGGGGCCAGGGCAAGGGGAGCTCTGGATGTGATGGGCTCTGCGCAAACCCCAGGATAGGGGTGGAGGGCTCTGGGCGCGATGGGCTCTGCAGAGAGGAATTGAGTGCATTGGGCTCTGTGGGAACTCCGTTGGTCAGGAGTGGTGTGTGGGGGGGGGTCTGGGTGCGATTGGATCTGCGGGAATCTCCCAGTCGGGCAGTGCATGGTATGAAACAGTGGCTCTCAACCTTTCCAGACTACTGTACCCTTTTCAGGAGTCTGATTTGTCTGGTGTACCCCCAAGTTTCATCTCACTTAAAAACTACTTGCTTACAAAATCAGACATAAAAATACAAACATGTCACAGAACACTATTACTGAAAAATGCTGACTTTCTCATTTTTACCATATAATTATAAAATCAGTCAATTGGAATATAAATATTGTATTTGCATTTCAGCGTATAGTATATAGAGCAGTATAAATAGTCCATTGTCTGTATGAAATTTTATTTTGTACTGACTTTGCTAGGGCTTTTTATGTACCCTGTTGTAAAACTAGGCAGATAACTAGACAAGTTGATGGGGGGAGGGAAAGCTCAGTGGTTTGAGCATTGGCCTGCTAAACGCAGGGTTGTGAGTTCAATCCTTGAGGGGGCCACTTAGGGATCTGGGGCAAAATCAGTACTTGGTCCTGCTAGTGAATGCAGGGGGCTGGACTCTATGACCTTTCAGGGGTCCCTTCCAGTTCTATGAGATATATAATATATGGAAATATACCTACCCCCGGAAGACCTCTGCATACCCCTGGTTGATAAATAGTGGTATAAAATACTTGTAATTGCCTTAATTACTGCACAGTTTTTGTACACTAAAGTGTTGTTGTTTTTTTCCTTTTTTTTTCATTGTACAGAGTGAACCTGATTAAGATGGTCACTAGGTTAGGAAACTAAAATTTCCACTTTCATCCAGGGAAGATGAAAAGCCCATCTTCTATGAATCATCTGGGTCCTCTAGTGTACAACATATGCCCCCAAACTGAGCTTGTCTCCATGATTATAATTCTGACGGTGAAAGGAAAACAACTGCTTCTTTGGGCTTGTGTTTTGGAGAGCAAAGATTGAATCATGCTGTTGAAAGTAGACTTCTAGTTTCATTACGCTTGGGGGGTTGAGGTTGTTTTTAATGGAATCTTCCACTGAAAGGATATTAGAACTCTTTTGTCCTGGAAGCGACCACCTGTTACTGTGTAACCTGCTTTCTCCCCTCTTTCCCCCCCCCCCCCCTTCAAATAATAGCCAGTGGTAGTGAAGGAGAGGGTCCTCACAGGTGATTGTACTAAAATAAGCCTTTTGGATATAGCTGTTGACTTGCATTCTGATTGTGAGCACTGATTGATAGAAGGGAAGTAGCTGACTGAAGTGTTGCTTATAGTTTGCATGCATGGGATATGTAGCAAACAAAGTTTATTATAGTGCAGTTTTTAAGATTTAATAACTATCAACTTTTGTTGCTCAGAGATGTGAAAAAAACACCCTTAGAACCCTCAGGGTAGGGGTGATGGCCCAGCCCCATTTCACAACATATCCTCTGCTCCTGTCTCCCTGCTTCTGTGTGTTACATTCAGCTTTTAGATTTTATACACAGTGACTTTTATAAACTTAATCAGCCCAGTAGGAGGTGATGGGGGATGAGAGAGGAAGTGGGGATTCAGCCAGGAAGGGTTTTTGGGGAAGGGTGAAGTGGAAGGGAGAGTAACTCAAGCTTTACTTTTCTCCATGCTGTCCCCACATGGTATCTTCTCACCTCTACATTTCCCTTCCACTCCAGAGTGGTCCCCCAGCACAACTCCTCTCTGGAACACAGATGGTTTGTCAGTGTAGCTCCTCCTTGGGCCCCTCTCAGCTGAAGCCACACTTTCACTTACATCCCTGTTCCCAATCCATGCTAATTCCCCTGTCTTCACTGAAAATGACATTTCTACCTCCCACAAAGATGTCTTTTTAATTATTTATTTATTTTATAATTGTTTCTTAGGGAATCAAATTGGCATTAAGAGAAGACTAATGTCATGAATGAATCTGTAAATTTCTGCAGGCTAACCTTCGTGTAACTTTCAGATTATGCCAAATAAGGGAAAATAACAGTTTAATTTTAAGTTCAAAAGTGCCCTGCATGTGAGATGTTATCAAAGTTTGTGTGAGAGAAATGTGGCATTTGTGGAAAGGGTGGTTGTTTAGCTATAGAAACCTAAAGAAATGTGAGGAAAACAGGATAACTTTTTTAGAGGTCTATTTTAAAGCATTTCCCCTACAAAAGAAATAATTTGTTTGGGAAACAACCCCTTCCCCACCTCCTAAAAATAAAATAAAATAAAATTGTCCTCTGAAGACTTAGTGCTGATGTTGGAGAATGAATTCAATTATTAAAATGTGAAAGATATTTTAGTCCTGCTTTAAATACCAATCTCAATACAACCTTAACTGCGGTTACTGACAAATAAACGGGATCTCTATTAATAATCAGTAATTAGTAGCTGAAAGCCTGTTCTGTTGCACAAGTGTGATTTGTAAAACCATGTTTATAAAAAAAAAAAAATATATGGGACCGTAACAGGCTGCAAACCCCATTGGTGGCTGATCCTGGTAATATTCTGATCAAACAGCTCTCAACCATGCTTGTAACTGTTTCCATCACTTTGCACTGACTCAGACATTCTAGGCTTCAGAGTAGTGCTCCAGTTGTTGTGTGAATAGTTGTGTTGATTTGTGTTTTGACAAGGTTATGCTGGGAGATTTGTGCAGATGGTGGGTGTGGCCGTTGGGCCAAGTAACCCACCATCTGTTCAGTATTCCTCAAACAACCCATGATATTGGTCCATGCGGATTAGCTGTAGAGTAAGGGTGGTGATCAGTGGTCTAGTACTGGTGACATGGGATACATGCGTGGCTATATACCACACAGGTGTAATTAGTAAAGTCAGAATGTCAGCCAATTTTTAAATTCTCAATCAGACCAATAATCCCATTGATGATTCAACGTGGTGATATTCTGAACAGTGAGCCCTCAACCATGCTTGTAGCTGTTTCTATCGCTTCACATCGACTTTACAGATGTAACTGGCTTCTGAGTGACACGCAAAATGATAATCCTGGAATCTTTTATTATATATGTAAACAAACTGGAAAAAACTGATTTGGGTTAATTTCGTGTTAACATAAAAGTGCTTTTGCCGGCATAGTTTATTTTATTTGGGTATAAGCTATACCAGCAAAAGTACTTTTATGTCTGTATAACCGGGGTGGCCAAACAGCTGCATGTGGCTCACAAGCCACACTTTACAGTTAAAATGTGGCTCGCAGAACCCCCCATCACTAGTCTCCTCCTACCAGATGGGGAGAGAGGGCGGTGGCTAGGGACTTCGGCCCTGTGGAGGGCTGGTGGGGCTAGTAGCTTCAGCCCTGCAGGAGGCACTTGCTGGGGTTTGGGACTTCAGTCCTGCTCTTGCTGAAGCCTCAAGCACCGGCAGGTGCCTACCACGAGGCTAAAGTCCCGAGCCCTATCACCCAGCCGCAGGGTAGAAGCCCTGAGCTCTGGAAGGTGTTCCCGGCTCTCAGCTTCTGAAGATTATCATATGTGGCTCAGAGGATCTGTAAATTTGGCTGCCCCTGCTATATAATCTGCATCTACATTAGAAGTGTTTATTAGAAAAAAATTGCCAGTATGGTTATACTAGTGTAGACTAAGCTCTTGTAAGGTACATATAAAACTTTTCAGAAAAATGTGAGGTTTTTTTGTTTTGTTTTTGAGTTCATAGTATCTGTTTTAAAACCCCTTGCACTTCATTTATCAGTAGACAGCTTTGTCTGTATCACTGACACCTAGGCTGTCAACTTCTTGATTGGTAAAAGATTTAGAGAAAACTGATCCCAAACCAGGGTAGGGTTGAAAGATGGAGTAAAATCATGAACACTGTTTTCGACATTCTATGCTTACAAGGTCAAATAAGTAGTTTAATATGGCTAGGTACATACCCATATGTGTTAGAAATAACTGGTCAGAGAGTAGTGATATACAGACAGTTGGGTGTGGTGTAGCTTTCAAACTAAATGTGCATGCGCAGCATGGTGGGTGGTTGTTTTTTAAGCAAACACTATTCTTGAGTGGATATGGATATTACTTCCCATGTCTTACAAGAAATAACACATTTTCACATAGTTTTTGTAACTGTGACTGGATCACTGTGCTTGTTCCTCCCTCAACTCTGTATACGAGACATTGATAAAGTATCCAAAGGAAGTAACAAAAATGGAGTCCTTAGGTATTAGGGGAGAGATTGCAGCTTGTACAACTTGGAAGATGTTAGCTCTGTCTAAATGCTTAAGTAAATGTAGCACCCTCTTTATTAAACCCACTTAAGGTAATCAAAGGTTTTAAATTTCTATTTTTTTCACCTTAACTCAGAACTTTCTTGGAAGGACTCTCTGAATGACTCTAGAACTCATAGGTTTATGACGTCAGAAAAAACATGCAAGTGACACCTGATTTTAAATGTGAAGTGATTGGTTTTTATATACAGACTGTTTAACACAAACACTTAGAAGAAAAGCCCTCTGTTAAGGAGCTTATTCACAGGTGTCCTCCAAAAAGTACTAGAGTAGAACTAGGGAAGTTAAGTTTTGGTATTTCTGATATTTTGAAAGTTTAAAAACAGGAAACACTTTTTGAGGTGGGAAACTTTTTGCTATCTTAAACATAAAAAGCAAAAACAGCACAACCAATTTTGTTTACCTTCACATTCTCCTCTAGATATCTTTTAGGCAAGTAAGCATACCTGAAAAAGTTGAGACCCAGTAACTGGATATGTGCAAAAGAACTGGATAAAATGGCTAAGGGCATAATATAGAGAAATGTTGAAGCTTGTGCTAAAGCCCATTTGTCTTACTGACCAATGGATGCTGTAAGCAATAAATGGCTTTGGTGGGGGACTCAGTGCTGAAGCAAGGCTGAGACTTTCAGCATGGTTAAAAGCCTAATATACTTATTTAACAGTGTTTTCATATATTCTTTATGGTTACGGAATTGCAAGGATTAACTTGCTTATCACATTCTTTTCAAAAGATTTTATTAAATTTGGTATAATGTGACAGCAATAGTTTAGATCTGTCACAGTTATTTTGGTTCTTTTCTGGTCTGCGTTGGATTGGATCAGTTTATAAAAGATCTAGATGAACCAGAGTGAAAGAAATGTTAGTGACTTATTTACATATCTAGATAATTGGGTTAGAGGCTGAATACAGGTGTTTGGAGATTCCTGTGGCTTCCTGCTTCAGATCAGTTTGATGGTTATTTAAATAATAAAACAGGCCCTTTAAACATTGGCTCTGGCCCCTGAAGGTTCTGGAAACTGAAGTTCTTTGCTTAGTAATGGAAGAGGTTAGAGGGTAAGTAGTTGGTATACATGTTCCTACAAGTTCCCTCATTAGCGTAAATCTTTACCTTAACTTGAAGCTGGAATCTTAGAAATTAACAGAAAATAGCATACTAAGTATCAGTGGGGTAGCCATGTTAGTCTGTATCCACAAAAACAACAAGGAGTCCTCCTTGTTTTTTGGAAAATAGCATAGCTATCTGTAACGTGGTTCAGTTCAGAAATATGCAGTTGTACTGTATGGTTTGGGTTTCATGACTTAAATGTTGTACTCTCTTGATAAAGAACTAAGTTAATTTTGGTAGGAACAAAACATCAGTCTTTAAAAATCAGTTTCTTCTAATCTGGCACCACAAGTGCTACTATGCAGTAATCCTAATTATATGGATATTGCCTGGCATCACTGAAAACTTAACTTTAACTCTGAATTTCCTGTTATAATGCTTGTTTTTGGAATAATTATTATACCTTGTGATGCATTTTATCCAATATTACTGATAAGTATATTCAGCCTTAACTTCATATTAACATAGTTTTTAATCTAGTATTGGGCATACTATACAAAACCTATTCCATGAGCTATATGGATGCTGAAAGATTTAGAGATAGAAAAACTAAAATAAAATGAAGATCCAGATTTGTAAGTAAAACAGTGATGTTCAAATTTCTGTGATGGTGAATGGATTTAATTTAAGTGCTTTTTAATACCTTTGCTTTCCCCCATCTTCCTACAAAGTTCCCAGTTAATTTAATAATAGCGGTGTCTGTTGGAAGTGTCTGCTTCAGATTTCCTATTTTCATTGATATTTCTAATCTTCAGGATTAAAGTGCAATAGCGTCAGTGCATTAGAAACTTAACGTAGACATAGTCTAAGAATACCACTTATGTTGATATAACTTGCGTCACTCGGGGGTGTGAACAAGCCATAAGTTACACCAACCTAAGTGCTGGTGTGGACAGCGCTATCTCCACTCATTGTAGGTGGATTAATTAAATTGACAGGAGAACTCTCTCCCGTCAGCTTAGAGCGGCGCAGCTGTGTCAATACAACTGCACCATTTTAAGCTCTCTAGTGTAGCCATAGCCTTAGTGGAACATGCTCTGGTCACTCTAAATTATGCTTATTTTATCCCTATATTTTGATAGGGATTGTGTGGGCTTGTGGCAAAGTGATTTACCACCTGGTGTGCTGCCTTGTGGCTAAGTGTAGCATTGCAGGGTTTTTTCTTTGTAGTCCTGTGACCGGGTCCACTGGTGATCCCTGTCGCCTTGTGACTTGTCCCTACAGCTGGGTCAGCTTTGGTCTCACCCCTTTTGGAGTGAATCAGGGTTTTCACCCACTAGTCCCAGGACATCACGCAGGCTGACAGCCCTGGTCCAAGGCCAAAATAGTCCTTGTGGACCCTTGTATCTTGGGTCTTCCCACTAGTCTTCCGTGGTGAGGTTGTAGGGGAACCCAGTCTCTCCCTCTACCCTTGATTCCAGCTCAGAGACCTGTGGAAGACGTGGATAAGGTGTCTCTGGTCAGACCTCTTGCTTCTTCTTTGGGCTCCTTCCTGTGTTGGCCCACCTTCCCCCTCACGGGGCTTGGGTGACTGCTTTGTTCCTTTCTGGGAGCGAAGGATAAGAGGCCTGTCTGCCTCCCTAGCCTGCGCCTTCTGAGCTGAGCTTCTCCCATTTGAAGGCTCCTCCTCCAAGATTGGTATGGCAGGCGCAGCAGGGTGGGGCTGCCTGAATCCATAGCTGCTCTTTAACATATCACAGGGCCCCAACCCCACAAACACTTCTGTGTGTGCTTAACTTTGGAGCATGTAAGTAGACATGTGAGCAGTCCCATCAATTTCACTGAAACTAAAGTTAAGCATAATCTGCAGTGCTTTGCTGGGCTGGTGCCTGTGAGAATCCATTTTTACCAGTTGCCTATTGTGGCGTTCTGTACAAATAAAATTTTGAATTTTATTTAATTAAGGTCCTTGGAGGATCTCTGTAGCTTGTTTACAGATTGGCTGAAGGATGACCATTTCATTTTATGACAACTTCCAAGGTTTCAAAATGTTGTTTTCCTAATACCTTGGAACAAAACCAAAACCTTTTGAGATAGGTTCATGAAGTGGAATTGTGTTGAAATAGCAGTTTTTAGATCAAAAAGCTCAAGTTTTTTTCTCTCCCATCAAAAGTGACCAGACACCCTTGGATTTCAAAAACTTTCCCAATGAAAACTTTGTTGAAACAGATATCTCTGCAGGTAGAGATAAAATTAATCTAAATGTTCACCTAAATTAATGTTATAACCAGCTCTGTTCACACTTCTGTTAGCTTCCATTGTGTTGGGAAGTAAGTTCTTGAGTTCTTAAATCACTGCCATATGGAATTAAAAAAAACATTGGTGTACCATCGGCTGATGTGGGACTTGACAAGACCACTCAAACACAACTCTATCTTACATAAATACAAACATTCATATCATTTTCTGTAACCAGAGGCCACTTGCATACTGTTTTATATGCTTGGTACAGAGTTCATATCTCAAGCATATCAGAATGGATTTTGAATGTATTTACTACAGCTTGAGGAACTATTAAATAACTGAACTTGAACCTTCATTAAACTTATGTCTGAAAACTAGGTTCAGTTAATTCATTAACATTTCTTGTATGTTGCTTATGAAATAGAATGATGAAGTTAAGGGCAAATAGTTAATTGTGTAGGCTAATAGAGTTTGGTAAGCCAAAATGCTTTGTTCTGTGAAATGCTTGTCAATTTTATATTGTCATCTTTCTATATTAATAACACTGGTCTACAATTTTTGAGAAGTCGTCTGCTTCAGATATAAAATGTGCTATTTATTATGTATTTTGATGTGCTGAATTCAAATATGACAATTAAAACAACTGGCTACTGTTTCTAAGATATTTAAGTTTTTACATTTTATGTCTATGTATATTGTGTAGATAGTAGAGTTTTAATCATAAATTGTAAACCTAGGTCTTTTCATGTGTTTATGGTTGCTTTACATGATATTTCACCTGTCCTGTTTATGTAACACTTTAAAAATCAGCAAAAGGGTTATATAAATAAAATTTATTATGAAACAAAAGGCAAAAAACTATTATGTACATAGTTTAGTCCTATTCAGTGTCTACTTGGCGCTTCTTGGCTTGTCTCTTGTATTCATTAAATGGAGCATCTCTTGTCACTGTCCAGCAATAGTCTGCAAGCATTGATGGGTTCCATTTGCCCTGATAGCGTTTCTCCATTGTTGCAATGTCCTGGTGAAATCGCTCGCCGTGCTCATCGCTCACTGCTCCGCAGTTCGGTGGAAAAAAATCTAGATGAGAGTGCAAAAAATGTATCTTTAGTGACATGTTGCAACCAAGGCTTTTGTATGCCTTGAGGAGGTTTTCCACCAACAACCTGTAGTTGTCTGCCTTGTTGTTTCCAAGAAAATTTATTGCCACTAACTGGAAGGCTTTCCATGCCGTCTTTTCCTTGCCACGCAGTGCATGGTCAAATGCATCATCTCGAAGAAGTTCACGAATCTGAGGGCCAACAAAGACACCT
This sequence comes from Emys orbicularis, assembly GCF_028017835.1. Taxonomy (NCBI): domain Eukaryota; kingdom Metazoa; phylum Chordata; order Testudines; family Emydidae; genus Emys; species Emys orbicularis. The sequence continues at coordinate 404,620 of NC_088692.1, read as the reverse complement.
TCCTTTATCTTAGCTTCACTTAACCTTGGAAATTTTCCACGGAGGTACTTGAAAGCTGCTTGTGTTTTGTCAATGGCCTTGACAAAGTTCTTCATCAGACCCAGCTTGATGTGTAAGGGTGGTAACAAAATCTTCCTTGATTCAACAAGTGGTGGATGCTGAACACTTTTCCTCCCAGGCTCCAATGACTGTCGGAGTGGCCAATCTTTCTTGATGTAGTGGGAATCTCTTGCACGACTATCCCATTCGCAGAGAAAACAGCAGTACTTTGTGTATCCGGTCTGCAGACCAAGCAAGAGAGCAACAACCTTCAAATCGCCACAAAGCTGCCACTGATGTTGGTCATAGTTTATGCACCTCAAAAGTTGTTTCATGTTGTCATAGGTTTCCTTCATATGGACTGCATGACCAACTGGAATTGATGGCAAAACATTGCCATTATGCAGTAAAACAGCTTTAAGACTCGTCTTCGATGAATCAATGAACAGTCTCCACTCATCTGGATCGTGAACGATGTTGAGGGCTGCCATCACCCCATCGATGTTGTTGCAGGCTACAAGATCACCTTCCATGAAGAAGAATGGGACAAGATCCTTTTGACAGTCACGGAACATGGAAACCCTAACATCACCTGCCAGGAGATTCCACTGCTGTAGTCTGGAGCCCAACAGCTCTGCCTTACTCTTGGGTAGTTCCAAATCCCTGACAAGGTCATTCAGTTCACCTTGTGTTATGAGGTGTGGTTCAGAGGAGGAGGATGGGAGAAAATGTGGGTCCTGTGACATTGATGGTTCAGGACCAGAAGTTTCATCCTCTTCCTCTTCCTCGTCTGACTCAAGTGAGAGTGATTCTGGTGCATCAGGAACCGGCAGTCCTTCTCCGTGGGGTACTGGGCGTATAGCTGATGGAATGTTTGGATAATGCACAGTCCACTTTTTCTTCTTTGACACACCTTTCCCAACTGGAGGCACCATGCAGAAGTAACAATTGCTGGTATGATCTGTTGGCTCTCTCCAAATCATTGGCACTGCAAAAGGCATAGATTTCCTTTTCCTGTTCAACCACTGGCGAAGATTTGTTGCACAAGTGTTGCAGCATATGTGTGGGGCCCACCTCTTGTCCTGATCTCCAATTTTGCAGCCAAAGTAAAGGTGATAGGCTTTCTTAACCATAGTGGTTATACTGCGCTTTTGTGATGCAAAAGTCACTTCACCACAAACATAGCAGAAGTTATCTGCACTGCTCACACAAGTACGAGGCATCTCTGCTCACTTTGGCTAAACAGAAATGTGTCCCTTTGCAAAATCAAACACTGACAAATAAGAGAGCATGACACTGTATGATTTCTAGAGCTGATATAGGGCAATTTGTTCAGCAGAGTGATGTAAGCTTCGTTATGATTGCATCATCTATGACTTCTAGGAATAACATGATGCAATTCATATCATGTATGACGCAATACCAGCTTCAGATTGCATCATTCATTGTTTTGCCTAAAAAGCAAGTACTGTCCAAACCCAGTCATAGATTTATTCATAGATCCAGTCAAAGATGTATTTTAGTCATTTCTGGTTTAAATTGAGATCCCTTCCTTTTATAACTCACTTATCCTCTGCCACTCCCAAGTCAAGGGTCGTATATACTGACCCAATAGCATATCTTGAAAACTAGAGCCGATCAACAATTTTAAGCATCATTTTCGTTCTCAGTGACACAGAATTAGTAAAGTTTGACTACATTTATTTCAGAAGCATTTTGGCTGTAGAGCAATGTAATTTGTCAGAAATTCCTGAAGGCAGAAAATCAAGTAGTGCCTTCATTTTTAAACTTGACTCCTTGTAATAAGATAAAGATTGGCTGACTGCTCGATTAGACCAAATTCACATCTGAAAAAAAAACTCTGCTTTGAAAGAATGTCTTCATGTTGCCTTCTAGCTGGATCCCTGCGAGATGTTTTATCCATCAATTTTTGAGCCCTTTACTATACATAAAGACAGATGGCTACTGTATAAGTCTACCTTCCCTTTTAAGAAAAATCCTAGTTTGTCAAAATGCACTACTCAATATATCAGTTGTTCAGATATTATTTCCTCTCCTAAAGCTATAAATGCTGACAAGGTGTCCTTCATTAGGACCTTTTGCCTTTGGAATTTGTTCACCAATCGTCTGAAATAACCAGAGTTTGCTGAACTTTAGGGCATTTCCACTCACCCCTGCTTTAAGAGATGGGGAGACTGTGAGGGGTCTGTGAGACTGGAATTTAGAGGCTTACATTGTTTTAAAATTTTGCAGCTACCAGTGTGTGTTGTATCCATTCAAATGTATAATTGAATATTTTGAGTGTCAAGAGTGCCCAGGGCCTGGAATGGATGATTATTTAGGTAACCGTTCAAACCTAAATAAAGCATTGCTGCAGTTTAGCCTAATCACTCATGGGTTTTGTGATATTTCTGAGATGTTTAGGTTTACTCATAATCTCAGGACTTCCAGTTCTGCAGTTGTTAATGACATTGGATGGAGTAGAATAATAATAGAGAAATGGGCCTTGTTTAGGTAGCAGTTTGACTGACAGAATTGTTTTAGTCTACTCCCTAATGAGAGTGCTAGTGTCAACATATCAGTGTAACCCATATTAAATTAATAAAAAACTGGTTAACTGATAGATCTCTAAGACCTTGTACATGGAGAATTATCATCGAAAGGGGGTGTTTTTAGTGGGCTCCTTCAGGCATCTGTTCTTGGCTATTCAAGGTGCTCAACGATGTTCAAATGCTATTCAGTAGTGTTGATGCAATATACTTTGCCTTCTGTAAGGCATTTGTCTTGGTACTGCATGACACTTTGATTAAATAAACTAGAATGATACAACATTAACATGGCATGCTGTCTCAAAATGTAATTGTAAATGGGGAATTATTATTGGGTGGGTATGTTGCTAGTGGGGTCCCACAGAGAGAGGTTTTTGGCCCTACACTATTTATTTAGCAGTTTTTATCAATGACCTGGAAGAAAACACAGAATCATCACTGATAAAGTTTGCAAATTACCCAAAGATTGAGGGAGTGGTAAATAATGAAGAGGACACATCACAGATACAGAGTAATCGGGATCACCTGGTAAGCCGGATCCGAGGAAACAATATACGTTGAGAATGACCACACATGCTGTACTGTGCTGTCACTCCCTGTATCCTCACTGGTTCTTTATCTGGCTATGACAAGCAGTACAGGTAGATGGTCAGATAGTACACAAGAATTGGTGCCAAGGAGGCTTATGGGAAAGGATTGGAGGACCATTGCATCTCAACTGTTGTGATTGTTCATGGCTGCACGTTTTCACTGCTGTTACCTCAGGATAACAGTACACGTTAATAGCTATCACAGGGTTTGCCTTCTACAGGGGTGGCCAACCTTTGGCTCCAGAGCCACATGCGGCTGTTCAGAAGTTAATATGCGGCTCCTTATATAGGCACCGACACCAGGACTGGAGCTACAGGTGCCAACTTTCCAATGTGCTGGGGGGGTGCTCACTGCTCAACCCCTGGCTCTGTCACAGGCCCTGCCCCACTCCACCCCTTCCCGCCCCCTCCCCTGAGCCTTCCATGCCCTCGCTCCTCCCCCCTCCCACCCAGAGCCTCCTGCATGCCACAAAATGGCTGATCTGGAGGTGCAGGGAGGGAGGGGGAGGCACTGATCTGCGGGGCTGCCGGTGGGTGGGTGGGTGAGCTGATGGGGGGCTGCTGATGTATTACTGTGGCTCTTTGGCAATGTACAATTGGTAAATTCTGGTTCTCTCAGGCCAAGGTTGGCCACCCTTGGCTTTATAGCTCATGGTGTGCTGCCTGTCTCACCATGTGGCACTGATAGTCATGTGAATGTGTGAACATGGAATGTGTTAAGGGGACAACCCACAGCTGAGCCAGAGTTAATTCTGCAGTGATGGCATCTGCACTAGCAGGGCTTGTCATGGGAGTCACTAGAGTCCCTGCCAATCACTGTCAGACTCTAGACCTGGATGCCTGGACTGATAACAAGCACCACCACCATTGAGTGGCTCTGCTCCAGAAGGTAAGGAGCATGGCTTGATTTAATTATTTTTAGTTACTATTGCCATAAGTTTCTCTTTTCTGTTTTGTATTTAAAGTAAGTTTTCTTTTCTTGGATTTCCCCACTGTCAGATGGGAGTGGTCTGGGTCCATATACGTGGGCAGGACATCCAACTTGAGTCCTGGTGAGTGGCTTAACAAGTCCTTTCTTCTTCTGGAACATATTGGGGTCCCCAAGGGCTATATTGCTCCACAGCGCAGGGTGTGGTGATGGGTAGGTATTGAATCGCCTTGTGGAGGTATGTGTATTTGCATTGTGGTCATGGGGACCAAGAGGGTAGCCTTGCTGTGCCACTATTAAATTGATCCCTTTCTGTGTTCTCTTTCAGATATAAGTAGTGTAGAAGATGATTCTGAGGAAGCTTTTGGATTTTTGTGGCAACTCCCAGTGAAGTCCGTGTGCTTTGGGAAGGAGTTGTCTGTGTTTGTCTGTAACCTTAGATCTCTCACCTTTTGTATTTTGCAAGTGAATACCTGTGGGATGAAAGTTAGAATGTTTAACTTATAAATAATGATAATAAAGTTTTATTTTTTCACTTCATTTGCATCCATTGGGTGTAGGGATTAGTGTGTGGAGGATGGAAGTGACCAGATAGAATGGAGAACAGCAAAAGTACCTCTCAGGCCTACCCTCCCCAGGAGTTTGGGGGCTTTGGAGCATTTGATTTCAGTTGAATATTACTTTAGCTATTGCTAAGCCTATAATCTGGTAGGTTAGTGTCTTAACACGACAGAACCAATGATCTGATCTGTCACAGCTGCCACTGAAATAGCATGCAGGAGCATTGTGGGATTGTACTGGGAGGACTATGTGGTTTTTGTTTTTGTTTTTTCAGTATAGGATTATTTTGGTATATTTTATCTCACTCTAAGTGCCTTTATCATGCATTAAACTCAGTTATGTAATAAAAAACAGAAAATAACTAACCAACGAAAATAAATACCCCTCCTCATCCTGAAATGGTAGGCCTTATCAGACTTCTCCCTTCCCAAGTGCCCGGGTAAATAGATGGGGCCCTACATTGTGCCCTGACAGTCAACAGATTAATTTGGACAAAGCAGAGGAGGAAATCTCCAAAGTTTGAGTACCCCTTTTGGAGAAAGATCTACCAGCAACTTCTTTTTTTGTATTGAGAACACTTCAGCTCAAGTACGTCTGCTGGTGTTGTGATGAAAACATGGCAGAGGGAGAAGGGCAGTCTCAAGTAGGCAAATCCCAAAACGTTTAGGATTTAATAGGTCCAAAACAGCACCTTAAACTCCACCTGGAAATGAAAAGGCAGCCAATACAGATGTTTCTGGGTTCATTTAACAAATTCATATATTCTGTGTCCAAAAAGGACAAATCATTTTTTATTCTGACCTCCTGCATAACACAGGCCATAAAATTACATCAGTAAATCCTGTATCAAACATCAGAGGGGTAGCCGTGTTAGTCTGAATCTGTAAAAAGCAACAGAGGTTCCTGTGGCACCTTTAAGACTAACAGAAGTATTGGGAGCATAAGCTTTCGTGGGTAAGAACAGTGATTTGTGGTTTCACTAAAGCATAATCCTGTTGTGCCTTTGTTATATTGGAGCCCTGTACTATCAAATATATTCTTGAGAAGGTACATAGATTGTGGTATATAACCGTCTATTTGATAAACACAATAGATTGATCTCATGCCTGTTTGTAAGATATGTTTTCAAGTTCTCATATCTTTCTTGTGGTTTTGCTCTAAACCTTCTGTAGTTTACCTCCTTTTGGAAGTCAGCGCCAGTATTCCAGGAGTGATGTCCACAGTGCTATATAGAGTGGCAGTAAACTTACCTACTCCTACTTGAGGATCCTCTGGTCATACATTCAGGGATCTCACTAATCCACTTAGTCAGCCATGTTTCCACCATGACCCCTAAATTCTTTTTAGAGACATGGGTTTGCAGGATACAGTCCCTACATTTTTTGTAATTGACATACATTCTCTGTTCCTAGATATAGGACTTTACTTTTGGCTGTATTAAACCATGAATTTGCACCAGTTTACCAACCAATCCAGATTGCTCTATATAAGTGATCTACCCATATCGTTATTAGCCATTTCACCGATCTTTATCAACAATGATACTTTCTGCCAGTCACTGATAAAACTTTTATAGCTTTTGGTTGAGAATGAATCCCTGTGGGAGTCTGCTATTAACATCTCCGTTTGATTTCCCTTTGAGATTTTAGCCATCTTATCTATTTAGTCATTGCTATATTGATTGATGTTAACTCTAATTAGAATGTCGTGCAGTAGTAAGTCAAATGCCTTGTAGATGTAACTGCATTGACAAAATGTAGACCTTTAATAACCAGATTTGTAATACCAAAAAATGATGTCCAGTTCATTTGACAGGACCTGTTTCTCATAAAACTTGTTGATTGGCATTACATTCCCATCCTGGAATATAGTTATTGAATTTCATGTTGGCTGTTGCATCATTTTGGTATAGCCCCATGGGACACTTTACTGCAATAGTCTAATCCTAAGATGATGGACATTGATAATGATAGCAAAGGCCACCTTTGAAGGAGACTCCTCCTGGTCCGATGGGGACGGAGTTGGAAAAAGCTTCATGTTCATTGTTGCTATATGATTGTTTAACACAGATCGGGACTCAGTAATAGCAACAGATTGTGAACGCTGTTAACAAATGGTAGGCACCCTTTCCCTCCCTGCTGCCCACCATTGCAACTGCTAGGCTATAGTTTGCTGTCTCCATTGGCCCTGTAAGCTGGGGGATGACTGTACACTTGTCCACATTAGTCTTTTTTTCTAAAATTTCTCACTTTTGCAATTGCTGGTACAGCTTTGGTGGTAGCATAGGTCTGAATTCTAGTTCAGATAAGTTGCCATTGGCCACCAACACTTGTTACAATGTCATTTAGACCTTATATGAGCCAGGTTAGACAACAATAGTAAAAACACTGGCAGTCCCAAAAGGCCTGCCTACAATATTGCTCCTGCTATCGTTACCACTTGTAGAGCTTCACCAGTGAAATTTGGTGGGAAATTTGGCACAGGGAAAGGCTAATGCAGACACATCCACAGTAGTTGGACTTGCTTTGAACAAGGCTGCATTAATGCTAGCACTTGTGTATGAACATGTGTTGCATACCAGATGTGACTGAGGGTTTCAGATGTATTGGCATGGCCAGAATGCTCTAGTGTAGACAAGAATCCAATAAAGCGATGCATAATTAGCTAGTTTTGCTCTCCTAGGAATTGGCCTTTCTCTTCCAGTTCCCCTTTTATTTGAATTGTCAGATTCCAGCAGCTATGGTATTAACCGTTCATATAACCTATGGGTGTAAAAGGAATAACAGGACAACACCTAGTGAGTCTTTAATTTGCATCCAGATAAGCTGTGGTGCTTTTCCTATTTGAGGTATTATTTCTGTTCAGCAATTGTTAAGGGTTAGTGCATGGAAGATGAAACAGAACCATGTAAACACACGTTCCATACTGGATTTAAAAGAAAAATTGAAGGAAGCCTGTTAATAGTGATTTATGAGAATGACACTGTTGTATACATTTGACATGTTGCCCCCTAACTTCCCTTGCCTCCCAAATAGTTCCATTATTTTGAACTTTATTAGCTTCCAAACATATAGTATATTGTATTGATGAACAAACCATTTCTCCTATTGGGCAGTAGTTCAAAAGACCTACCTTTTAAACATAGGAAAACGATTCAGTAATAGTGGTGATCAGTATGTGATACTCTGAACAAGACCAAATTTTAAAAAGGAGATTTAGAATAACTAAAGTGTTGTCAAGCCTCTGACATGGAGTGCTTTGGCACTGGTTATATCAGTACTGTTGACTCTAGCTGCCTGCACCCTGGCTCCACTGTTGACCTCTCAGCACTGTACAGTACCAATGACATATATGGTATTAACAGATCTGAGAGTCTCACAGGAGCCAGAATCACTCTCTACCACTGACTCTAGTAGTACTGGGCCTATCTCTCACCTGTTACTGAATACCTTCCTCCCCCCTCCCCCCCCCCCTGCCTTCAGCAATTCACTGCCCCACCAATTGACATAGCATTGTTTTTGATGACTGCTGATGATAGTGTGGGGCACTCATGCATTTATTCCTTAAGGATGTTTCTTCTGGTATTATCTGCCTTAGACAAAGAATCCAGAGACTCTTCCAGGGGCAGATTTTATGCAGACTAGTGCTTTGGGCAGACCATGGTTCCTTACCCCAGGGCTACTAGGCTCTTACCCAACTATGCCAACATGGTTTTATTGGGGTTCAGAAGCCTCTTTTGGACAGAAGTGCTCCTGACAGGCCTTGGCCCCATACGGGCTCTCACTCTACAGCATCAATTACCCAGTCTGCACCTGGTGACTTACCCAAGAAAATGCCACCTCACTGTGGATTTATTTCCTTGTCATCCTTTGAGGCTATTGTTCTGTCTATTACAACTAGATAACTTTAAGGAGTATCAGGACCTGCTTAAGAGTCTTGGACTCTTAACAGATTTTCTTGGAAGAGATCCAGGAACCTACCCTCAGGCTGGTTGACATCTTACAATCTCTCAGATCTGGCAAAATAGCGTTTTGTTAACAAGGCTATTATAGATCCAAGCATAAGTTATTTGGCAGACCCCAGGCCCAGCAGCTTCTATCTCCCAGAAGGTGGACAAGAAATACCAGGTTCCCTCAAGGGAGGCTAAATTCTTGTATATGCGTCCTGTACCACCTTTGTTAGTAGTGATGGCAGCTAATGAAAAGTTGTCAGCAAAATAAGACCACACCAAAGGAACATGAGCCTAAATGATTGGATATATTTGGCTGTAAATCGTATTCATTGGCTAGTTTGGAGTTTAGATCAAGTTCAAGATCAGTGGTTGCAATGGGGTGATGAGAAGCTCTCTCAACTTTAGGGCTCTGACTTCCTCAAGAGGCTCAATCCATTGTACAGGACTTGCCATTTAAAAGGTCAGTGTTATTTAGTTCTAAGACAAATTATGCTCTTTTTACATTGAAGGATTCTGGAGCTACTCTTGGTCCTCAGTTTTGGACCCTATTATGATGGAATATTCTGTCCAGTTCCATACTCTCCACCCTACTTCCCTCTTCCTTGTCAGGGACCAATCTCACAATAACCTATAACACCAAGAAGTGTTGTCATTTCATTCACTTGAAGAGATAGGATAGTTCCTCAATACCAATGGAAAGGGTTCTACAGAAAATACTACTTGAAGGGAGGAGGGAAGATAAAGGATGGCAGACCTCCTTGTGCATAAGAAGGCTCAACACATTCATGTGCAAGTTGAAGTTCAGAGACTATCTAGACAGACATCGAATTGTGCGAAAGCCTGTTATGAAGTGGCCAAAGTGGACCTCCAGTTTCTCTCAGAGCTCATTCCATGAGAGCTCAGGGAGCCTCAGCAGCACTGAGAAATGTTTCCATAGTAGACATATGTAAAGTAGCCCCCTGGAGATCTATTCACACATATACAAAGCATTTTGGTTTCCATGAAGCTTCCAGATCAGATGCTGCATTCAGGGAAGGATATGTTGAAAATGTCTCCAAGCTCCCACCTCCATTACACTGCTTGGAAGTCACCATACATGGAATATACAGATGGACGGTCTCTCAAAAGAGAGGAAAGTTACTTAACTGTACAGTAACTGGCCTCTCTGAGGCCATGTTTACACTACCACTCCCCTGAGCGACATAAGTTACGCCGTTATAAGTGGTAATGTGCACAGTGCTATGTCCCGCTGATGTAGCTACTGCTACTCGTTGGGTGTGGATTAATTGTGTCGATGGGAGAGCTCTCTCCTGTCGGAATAGAGTGGCATCAGTACAGCTGTGCTGCTGTAAGCTCTCTAGTGTAGACATGCCTGAGATGTGTTGTCCATATGCACATTCCACAACCTGCCTTCCATCCCCCTCTACCTCAGCGTCCTACCAAAACTTTGTGGTGGGGAGGAAACTAAGTGGTGGTTGGCACACTCTGGGGGACACGGGGGTCCAAAAGACTCATCTGGGGTGCATGCACCCCCTAAATTAAATATGCATGTAGACAATACATCTTGAAGAAATCTAGTTACTGTACAGTTAAGTAACTTTCCTTGCTTTTTATAGTTCTTGGTTCACATTTGGAAGGTGGCTTACAACTATAATGAATAGACACCTACTTAGTAAAGACAGGTTGTATTCTGCAGAAGTTGATGGGCCTCACACAAATGCCACCTATTGCCATGAATGAGTAGAGCTTTCTTCAAGCCCTCGGATATGGGTGATGCACAGCCTGCACCTCCTGAAAAACAGACATGGTATAGTCTCTGTAGTCTAGAAAACATCTGTGTTTATCATTCCTTTCCATAATGCTACTGCTTTAGTGAACAGACAAAGAATGTCTCCTAGCTGTAGTTATATTTTGTGTTTGAATGTTTATCTCAAAAAGTGAACTTGTTTAACTGGGCAGGGGGTGGAGGTGAGGGGAGAATTCCTGTACTTTGTAGAATACCAAATTGGTGAATTGTTGTTTTAAAATCTATGTTTTGGAATGGAACCTTTTACACCAAAACATGTGGCTGAGTGCAGGTTGGATTCCCTTCCAAGGAGCCTTCCTACTTAAATCCAGAAGATTGTTTTGAACCCTGTAGAAATGGGGCATTTTCAGTGAAACCTGTGAAATGGAAAATCTCCGCTTCTGTAAGAATGCAAAATCAATTTTTAAGCTTCAAAGGGAAAGATTGTGATATCAAATTTGTGAGGTGTGTGTACTGTGCCTGACTTTTGCTTCACAGTAAGTTATGCACTGTTTTGCTAACTGTCTTTGGGGAACTCTACCCACTGAGTTTAAACAATGTTTAAACCCAGAGCGATGTTTGTTTATAGAAAAATGATAATTTCCCAATGCAGTGCAGCCAGGTTTTAATTTCAGAAAGGTTCGGCAATACTTTCATATTGCCTGCACTGCATTCTCTGCTTGGTTGCACAGCCACAAGCATCTACAGCAAACATATGACAAACTAATGGCAGTATGTCACTGACAGGAAAGCCAGCTTGAGAATAGTCTGTGCTCACAGTTACGATTTTTGGGAACTGGATATCAAAGTAGCTAAAATGATCTAGCAGTTTTTCTGATTATTTTTCCTATCTAGATTACAAAAGTCAGGCTTCAGTAGGCTTTTCTTGTCTCTGTTCCTTTGAGTGCTATATTTGGCTATTACTTTGTTTTGGCATTAGGATATCTCTTTGTGACCATATTTGGAATTTAAATATTGAAACCTTCCTTCTGGTGGGAAGAGACTACAAGGCAGGGCCTGGATTAAAAAACAAAACCTGTCAAACATGGATGGGAGTGTACAACTCCGGTCCTGCTGTTCTCATCTTTTTGTGACACCTGTCCCGTTCTTCCCCCCCCCTCCACCCCCCAAAATACCTTTTGAAAAAAAAAAACCACTGAAAAGTGGGGGATTCCATGAATATCTTAAAAGGATAAAATAGTCACTCCATAGCCAGCAAATGTAGAAATTTGTCCCATGTGTATATTTTCATTACCGTTTTTACACTTCATTTAATTTTTCCTTGTATGTTTCATTGTAGTTTAGAAAATAATCTGTGACTTACAAGCTTCAATTTATGTTTAGTGCACAGCTGTACAAGGCTACTGTTTGTTTAAAGTATACAACACTATTCATTCACAAGATGGACTGATTTCTCTAAGGCTCTAGTAGTTTGAAGTAAGCTTAAAGTTCAGGTTAATTCATAGGAGATACCACTTTAACATTTTGATCCACAGGTATTCGGCGATTCTTAAAGTAGAGTCCTGAAAAGACTGCATTCTTGAGTTGAATTCCTTCTGGTTACATGTCTGAGTCTGTGCTGTTGTAGATATCATTGAGGGCATGTATCAGTCAGGCTAATGATTCATTTGACAAGTTAAGAGCTGCTATCTCTGGAATGAGTGCTCAAGCATTGGCAGGCTAAAGGGTTTCAAGTTTTGGGGAAAATTCAGGGTTGATTTGGCGATCTGCAGCGTAAAGAAGGGATCTTTAGAGTTAAACTGGGTAAAATTACTGTTTGTGAAGAGTGTGACTACATTAATGGTCCTTAAACCAATTTCCCAGCTTTTTGTTTCTTTTTAATTAAACAATCACTCTGTCTTAGGCTATGTCTACACTGTGGATCTTACATTGGTACAACTGTACCACTGCAGCTGTGTCACTGTAAGGTCTCCTGTGTAGGCACTCTATGCCAACAGGAGAGAGCTCTCCTGCCAGCATAATTAAACCACCCCCAACGAGCGGTGGTAGCTGTTGATGGGAGAGTGTCTCCCTCTGACATAGCGCTACCCACACTGGTCTTTTGTCGATGAAACTTTTGTCAGTCAGGGATGTGTTGTTTCTTTTTCCCACACCCCTGACCGACAAAAGTGCTAGTGTAGACATAGCCTCAGGTGAATATTCACCCCCTAAGTGACATAAGTTACACCCGTCATAAGCACTAGTGTGCACAGTGCTATGTTGGTGGGAGAACTGCAACCGCCGATCGTTGAAGGTGGATTAATTATGTTGACAGAAGAGCTCTCTCCCATTTTTAGTGGCTACATGTGACATCTTACACCGGTGCAGCTGTAAGAACTCTAGTGTAGACATAGCCTTAGAAGTTCAGGCTACATATTTTTAAGGACATGGGGATTGTAAATAAGATGTTTGGGGATGGGTAATTGAAGTGGGGTGTTTTGTTCTTTTTTGTTTTTTGTTGTCCCAATTATTTGATTTGCTGGCCCTGTGATGTTCTGTGGAGATCAGATCCTGTGATGATGGTGCAGGGGCATGTAAGTACTTAGATGTGGGGGACTCACAAATCACTTTTGAGCCTGACTTTTATTACCTAGCATATGGTAATACTTGTGCACTTATTGGGGCAGATCCCACGGGTATGGTGCTAAAACATATTGGCAATAGTGGTGGAGCACATTACTTCTAAACGTGTGCACACTGTTGTTTTTTTGTTAGCCATGCGATTGTGAAACATCTAATTTCCTTCATTGATAGGGTAACTGGCTTAGTGGGTGGGGAAAGCAATAGACTTCATTGATCTTAACTTTAGTAAGGCTTTTGATACTGTCCTGCATGATACTTTCATAAACAAACTAGAGAAATATGGTCTAGATGAAATGAGAGCACAACTGGTTGAAAAAACATACTTCAAAAGTAGTTATCAACAGTTTGCTGTCAAACTGGGAAGGACATATCAGGCGGTGTTCCAAAGGGGTTTTTCCTTTGTCCAATACTAGTCAATATTTTTGTTAATGACTTGGAAAATGGAGTGTAGAGTGTGCTTGCAAAATTTGCAGATGACTTCAAGCTGGGAAGGATTGCAAGCACTTTGGAGGACAAGATTAGAATTCAAAATGATCTTGATAAATTGGACAATTGGTCTGAAATCAGTACGATGAAAATCAATAAAGATACGTGCAAAATACTATCTTAAGAAAAAATCAACTGCACAAATACAAAATAACTGGCTAGGCAGCGTTACTACAATAAAAGCCCTAGGGGTTATAGTGGATCCCAAATTGAAACTGAGTCAAAAGAATGACACTGTTGTGTGAAAAAGGCAAATGTCATTTTGGGATGTATTAACGGGCATGTCCTGTGTAAGACATGGGCAGTAATTGCTCCACTCACTGGTTAGGCCTCAGCTGGAGTGGTGTCCAGCTTTGGACACCACACTTAAAGATTTGGACAAACTGGAGAGAGTCCAGAGGAGAGCAACAAAAATAAGAGGGTTAGAAAACATGACCTGTGAGGAAAGGTTGAAAGAATTGGGCATGTTTAGTCTAGAGAAAAGAAGTCATGGGTGAGGGGCGGTACACAACATAGTCTTCAAATATGCAAAAGGTTGTTATAAAGAGGATGGTGACAGGATGTCAGTCATCAATTGTTCTCCACACCCACCAAGTCTGGGACAAGAATTATTTGGCTTAATTTGCAGCAAGGGAGATTTAGGTTAGCTACAAGGGAAAATGTTCTCCCATAGTTATCCCTGTCATTGGAGGTTTCTAAGAACATGTTAGACGGACATCTGTCAGGGTTGGTCTACGTGACCTCTTGAGGTCCATTTCATCCCTATACTTTCATGATTCTGTGATTTAGCTGTTGTTGCAGCATAAAGTTACATTCCTACAATAATTAGATTGCAAACCAAGAGGTTGTACAAAACTCAGATCAAATAAAATTTCTAAGATCACCTGTCTAGCACCAAGGTGTTCAGAATACTGTACCTTCTCCAAACATGGCTGGAGAGAATTCCCAGAGTCAGAGGAATTACAGCAAAGCATTATCGCCAGGCACAGGTAAGTGAGTGTCTATTGTAAAATTTAATTTAAATGAGCATCTATAGGATACTGCTGTTCTGGAGACAGTGGGATTGGTGCTCAATAGAGTGCCACCAACTGACCTTGTAGTTTCTACTGGAGGACTTCAACGCTCATGTGGGGAATGATGGAGATACCTGGAGGGGATTGATTGGGAGGAATGGCCTCCCTGGTCTGTGCTAGTCATGGATTGTGCATAACTAATACCATGTTCAAACACAAGGTTGCTCATAAATCTACTTGGTACCAGAGCACCTTGGGCTGAAGATCAATGATGGACTTCATAGTTGTCTCGTCAGACCCAAGGCCATATGCTCTGGAAAGTCAGGTGGAGAGGTAGAGCTGGTAACCTGATTCGTGGTGAGTTGGATCCGATGCATGGGACGCCAGCTGGATAGACAGGAGGCCCAAATGATCAGTGCGAGTCTTCTGGGAACATCAGGTGGAGGACCCTGTGCGTAAAGACTTCAATTCTCACCTCTGGAAGAACTTCTCCTGCATTCTGGGTGAGATCTTGGACATTGAATCTGAGTGGACCATGTTCAGGGCCTCAATCATTGAGGCAGCCACAAAAAGCTGTGGCCTGAAGGCAGTTGGTCCCTGTCATGGTGGCAACCCTAGTATCTGCTGGTGGACTCCAGTGGTGAGGGAAGCTGTCAAGGCAGTGAAGGAGGCCTTCTGAGCAATGCTCGTGAACTGGACGCCTGATACAGCTCAGAGGTACCTGCTGGCTAAGAGAGCTGTGGTTGTGGCGGTTGTTGAAGTTAAAGCCCAAGCTTGGGAGAAGTTTGGAGAGACCATGGAGAATGACTATCAGACAGCCTCAAATGTGTTCTGGTAAACCATTTGTTGCCTTAGGAGGGTCAGCGGGATGTTGCCCGGGCTGTACTCAGTAAGGGTGGTGAAACGCTGACCTCGACTGAGGAGATTGCCGAGAGGTGGAAGGAACACTTTGAGGAACTCCTCAACCTGATGGACACGCCCCGCTTCCAGGAGGCAGCACCGGAAACCTTCATGAGACCGGATCTGTTTCTGCTGCTGAGGTCAATAGGGTGTTAAATGGAGGGGTGGACAAGATTTGCCTGGAGATGTTGAAAGCACTGGACAATGTTGGGGTGTGGTGGTTAACGCGCATCTTCAATGTTGCATGGAAGGCGGGTGCAGTACCTCTGGACTGGCAAACCAGGGTGGTGGTCCCAATCTTTTAAGAAAGGAGACCGGTGGATGTGTTCCAACTATAGGGGGATCACACTCCTCAGCCTCCCCAGCAAAGCCTATGCCAAGGTGCTGGAGAGGAGGTTACGCCTATTAGTTGAACCTCAGATTCAGGAGGGACAATGCGGATTCCATCCTGGCAGTTGAACAATGGACCATTTGCTCTCTCATAGATACTTGAGGGGTTGTGGGAGTTTGCTAATCCAGTCTATTTTTGTTTTGTAGACCTGGAGAAGGCCTATGACCACGTTCCCCGAGATGTCTTGTGGGAAGTGCTGTGGGAGTATGAGGTGCCGGTGCCACTTTTGTGTCCTATCCGGTCCCTCTATTCTCAGAGTGAGAGTTGTTTGTATTCTTGGTATTAAACCGAGTTTGTTCAAGGTGCGCATTGGACTCCACCAAGGGTGTATCTTGTCCCCACTCCTGTTCATGATTTTCATGGACTGGATATCAAGGCACAGCTGAGCTGTGGAGTGCATCCAGTATGGGGAATCTCTGCTGTTTGCAGATGATGATGTCCTTCTTGCTTCTTCAGACTGTGATTTCCAACATGCACTCTAACGTTTCACTGCAGTGTGTGAAGTGGCTGGGACGAGAATCAGCACTTCCAAATCAGAGGTCGTGGTCTTTGCTCGGAAGAAAATGGACTGCTCTCTCCAGGTGATGGGGGAGCAGCTGCCCTTAGTGGACAAGTTCAAGTATCTAGGGATTTTGTTCACGAGTGATGGCAAGTGGGAACATGAGATCAACTGACAGATTGGCGCAACAGTGATGCGGGTGCTGTACCGATCCATGGTGGTGAAGCAAGACCTGAGTTCTCTGGTGAAGCTCTCTGTTTACAGGTAACTTTACGTCCCATCCTCTCCTATGATCATGAACTTTGAGTAATGACCGAAAGGACGAGATTGTGGGTACAAGTGGCACAAATGAGGTTTCTCTGCAGAGTGGCTGGGCTTACTATTCAAGATAGGGTGAGGAGCTTGGCTATATGGGAGGGCCTCGGAGTAGAGCCGCTACTCCTCCGGATCAAGAGGAGCTGGTTGAGGTGGTTCAGACACCTGATAAGGATGCCCCCAGGAGGCTTCCATTAGAACTTATACTGGTCATGTCCCACTGGGCGGAGACTCCGAGGCCGACCCATGACACACTGAAGGGATTATATCTCCGGGCTGGCCTGGGAACACGGGGGGGAATCCCCCAGGAGGAGCTGGAACCTGTTGTAGCAGAAAAGGAGGTCTGGTCCTCCCTACTCGCCATGCTGCGGTCATGACTCACCAGGAAAAGCGACATAAAGGAAAAAGAAGACCACCAGTCAAGCTGGAAAGTAACGTTTTATGCAATATACATTCCACAAATGTCCAATAGTTTTCTTAGAT
Organism: Emys orbicularis; assembly: GCF_028017835.1. NCBI lineage: Eukaryota > Metazoa > Chordata > Testudines > Emydidae > Emys > Emys orbicularis. The sequence goes on along the minus strand of NC_088692.1, from coordinate 387,545 downwards.
TTTGGTGATCTACACACTCAGCCAGGTTTGAAGGAAATTTTTTTGAGTAGCTTTCACGTTTTAAACATTTTAAAATCCTGCAGGTAAGTGGAGGGTCCCTTAAACACAGTGTTTTTATGAAGAAAAAGGTACAAACAGTTTTTAGGCAGGGTGTTTCTTTGCCGTGCCCTGAAGGTGCTTGAGAAAGTGGTTTTCACATCAGTCTCACTTGAAGAACTACTGTCTGTCAAAAAGTGTGTTACTGTGTCAGAACTGAAAACCTTTTAGATGCTAGGCAACCCTTCATAATCCCACCGGTTTTCATATCATCTTGATAATCCAGTCCTCTCTTTCTCTCAAATTTTGGATTTGAAGCTACATTAACTGTATTGATTCCTATTCCTATTCAGATGGTAAATAAAAACTGCTGTAATTCCTCTGACTCTGGCAATTCTCTCCAGCCATGTTTGGAGAAGGTACAGTATTCTGAACACCTTGGCGTTAGATGGGTTGTCTTAGAAATTTTACTTGATCTGAGCTTTGTATAACCTCTTGGTTTGCCATCTAATTATTGTAGGAATGTAACTTTACGCTCTTTACAGCTAAGAAATACCATACTAATTAACACGAATTACCTGTATGGCATAGTTCATGTGCAGAAAATAGAGAAGCATATTGGCTTCATATGACTATTTGTTCCGCTCTACTGAAACAGGATTTAAACGTGGGAAACACACTCTACATTATTAATGTTTTTTGTAATTTGGAAGCTGGCAGCTGAGCATATGCAGTAAATAGCTGATAAGTATAACTCTCATGTCTAATACAATCCCTTTTTCTCATCCATCACTAGGTTGACTGTCTCATATGCTTCTGTGCTGCCATCAACAAATTTGATAATTGAATATTTCATTCAGTTCATACTACAAACCTCTCCTGAGCTTTCACATTGTCTCCTGCTTGCACAGTTGTACTCCTTCAGTGGGCAGTAAGCATTCTGCTCCTTTGGTTAGGACAGAATACTTGGAGTTGGGATTCTTGGTTCTGTTCCCAGCTCTCTTTGCTGTCTTCAACAAAATTACTCTAGATTTAGATCAGAGTAAAAAGAGCAGTGCAGTTCAGCAGAGTTACTTCAGACTACATCAGTATAAGAGAGTAGAATTTGGCACTTTGTGTGCTTGGGAAAATCACTTAGGGAAACTGTGGTGCAGAATTTATCTCCTTAATTGAGGACAGTTTTTTTGAAGATTAATGTTTATAAAGCACTTGGAGGTCCACCAATAGGTGCTGTTTGTAATAGCAGAAGGTATAAAATGGAGGACTTGCCTGGATAGAGGTGTCGGGTCATCAGCCTGTGGGGAAAATAACCGTGTTGGGTGTCCGTGACAATGCAGTAATTTTCTCTTTAGACTTTAAAAATAGATTGGCAGCCCTCTTTGGGAATGTTTAGTGTTTGTGATTGCCATTGTACTGGGATGAGTGGATGAGAATGTTTCTGAGATGTATGTAATGGATGGCACCTGTTAATAAATGTAAACTAAATTGTTTGCCTCTTAATACTGTTTTGGGAGTCAAACAGGGCTATGTTATTGCTCCAACACTCTTCTCGGTTTACGTTGCCGTGATCCTGATTCTCATCCGTGACCACCTTCCTGAAGGAATCGGGATTGAGTATCGTATGGATGGTCAAATCCTCAATCTCCGACATCGCCAAACAAAATAGAAGATCACAATAATTGGCATCACTGACCTTCAGTATGCAGATGACTGTGTCATTCTGGCACGTATGGAGGCTGACCTCCAAAGTACCCTAAATCTTTTTGCAGATGCCTATCACAGCCTGGGTCTCTCTCTCAACATTGGGAAAACTAAGATACTATACCAGCCCTCACCTGCACAAACTGCTTTTCATACTCCACAAATCACCATCAGTGGAGAACTCCTGGAAAATGTGGACCATTTTCCATACCTTTGCAGCCACCTCTCCCAAACAGCCAGCATAGACACAGAAACTGAATACAGGATCCGCTGTGCCAGCACATCCTGTGGAAGACTACTCAAATAAGTCTTCAATGATAGGGATCTGCAAACAGGCACCAAGATCTTGGTTTACAAGGCAGTTGTCATCCCCACCATTCTCTATGAATGTGACACCTGGATAATCTATAGACGACATCTCAAATGACTGTAGTGGTTCCAACAGAGCTGCCTCAGGAGGATTCTCGGGATCAGCTGGGAAGACCGACACACTAACATCAGCGTTCTCTCTGCAGCCAGCATCAACAGTATAGAAGCACAGGTCATAAAACACAAACTCTGCTGGGCTGGCCACTGTGTATGTATGCCTGACGCTTGCCTCCCAAAGCAGGTACTCTTCTATCCATTAAGTTAGGGAAGAAGGGTTCTCGGAAGGCAGTGGAAGTGCTTCAAAGTACGCCTTTAAAAGGGAGGCATCAATCCAGCAAACTGGGAGGACAAACGGGCTGCTAACGGAGTTTCACAAGGGAGTTTGGAAGGGGAGTGGGAAGGGAGCGGGGGTCCCTTTATTCCCCTTAAAACCTATAAATCAAACTACATTCAAAACTTCTTGCTTAAACAACCCTTTCATTAACTAGGAGACAATGCAGGCAGAAGCCCAGCTGCAGAGTGGGGGCTATCCAGTTTATTGTGCTGAGTGCAGCATGTATGATTACCTGCCCTGTGAGCGGGTGGCGTATGTGTGCATTTGGTGCAAGGAGCTCCTGGCCCTCAGAGACCACGTATGGACTTTGGAGGCCAGGGTGGCGGAACTGGAGGAGCTAAGGGAGGCAGAGAGGTATGTTGATGAGGCTTTCCCCCCTTGCCTTACTTTGCAGATGGTGCAATATGACTGCTAACCGTCGTCGTCCCGTGGGTGCTCCTGGCCAACCTCGGTTAGGTTGGTCGGGGGTGCCTGGGCAGACATGGGTGCTCCTGGCCGGCCTCGGTGAGGATGGTCAGGGGTGCCTGGACAAAAAAAGTTTCATCTAATGGAGATTCAGTGTTGCCTGGAATATCATGCCAGCTGGAGTCTTCTGCCTCAGGCTGCTCTCCCAGTCGGCAGCACTGCGCGGTCGCACCTACCCCAACCTACCCCTTGCTCCCATGGCTCATGAAGCCTGGAAAGTAGTAAGGAGCAGTTCAACTATATGCTGAGCAAGTGCAGAATGGTGGTAGAATGTGCCTTTGGACGTTTAAAAGCTCGCTGGTGCAGTTTACTGACTCAGTTAGACCTCAGCGAAACCAATATTCCCATCGTTATTACTACTTACTGTGTGCTCCACAATATCTGTGAGAGTAAGGGGGAGACGATTATGGCGGGATGGGAGGTTCAGGCAAATCGCCTGGCCACTGATTACGCGCAGCCAGACACCAGAGCAGTTAGAAGAGCACAGCAGGGCGCGCAGTTCATCAGAGAAGCTTTGAAAACCAGTTTCATGATTGGCCAGGCTACGGTGTGAAAGTTCTGTTTGTTTCTCCTTGATGAAAACCCGCCCCCTTGGTTCACTCTATTTCCCTGTAAGCCAACCGCCCTCCCCTCCCCCCTTTGATCTCGGCTTGCAGAGGCAATAAAGTAGTTGTTTCAAATTCATGCATTCTTTATTAATTCGTCATAACTGACGAATACTGATAACTGCCAAGGTAGCCCGGGAGGGGTGGGGGAGAAGGGAAGCACAAGGGTGGGGTAGTTGTAGGGACACCCCCTAGAATGGCATGCAGCTCATCGTAGAAGCGGCATGTCTGGGGCTCTGACCCAGAGCAGCCATTTGCCTCTCTGGTTCTTTGGTAGGCTTGCCTGAGCTTAAGTTTCACGCGGCACTGCTGCGGGTCCCTGTTATAACCTCTGTCCTTCATGCCCTTGGAGATTTTTTTCAAATATTCCGGCATTTCGTCTTTTGGAATGGAGTTCGGATAGCACGGATTAATCTCCCCATACAGCGATCAGATGCAGTACCTCCTGTTCGGTCCATGCTGGAGTTCTTTTGCGATTCTGGGACTCCATGGTCACCTGTGCTGATCAGCTTGCCACGCTGGCCAAACAGGAAATGAAATTCAAAAGTTTGCAGGGCTTTTCCTGTCTACCTGGCCAGTGCATCTGAGTTGAGAGTGCTGTCCAGAGCGGTCACAATGGAGCACTCTGGAATAGCTCCCGGAGGCCAATACTGTCGAATTGCATCCACACTACCCCAAATTCAACCCAGCAGGGTCGATTTCAGTGCTAATCCCCTCGTCAGGGAGGAGTATAGAAATAGATTTTAAGAGCCCTTTAAGTCAACAAAAATGGCTTCATCATGTGGACGGGTGCAGAGTTAAATCGATCTAATGCTGCTAAATTCGACCTAAACTTGTAGTGTAGACCAGGGCTTAGTCTCCTCCAAGATTACACCTGTCACTTCTGTGGGAAAATCTGCAGGGCACGAATTGGGCTCCTCAGCCAATGAACCCCCTTGGGAGACGACATCCTCACATCGAGGGATAGCCGAAGAAGAGTTTTGGGAGTAATCACTACTCTGTTAGGTTTGAGCACTGTGGCATCCAAGCTGTAGATCATGAAGAGGAGTAGATGTTTAAATAGCAAGTTCTGATCTGATAGAGAAACTTAGAACTTGTCTCAGCTTCTGGAAGAGTAGATAGATGTTTTGACAGAGGGATTTCTGTTAGCAAAACACATCCCTCCTGTAGTTATAAAGTTGCAAAATGGGTTCCAGTTATATTCCTAGACATGTACACCAAAAAACCTGTTAAGATTGAGAGTATGTATCAGTTGCTAAAGGATAAAAAACATAGTGAAATTATTCCAAAACGAAGCATTACAAATTCACAGAAATTCAGAGTTAAAAGGAACTTACACTTAACAGAAATCCACACGTGTTAATGTGTGTAAATGCAGTTAAGGCAACCAAAAATCCTTAATTCTGTCCTGTAGTGACACCAAGCAATAACTGGATAAAACACTTTATGTTCATAAGCGTGTATCTATCATAGGTAATTATGGTGGCAACTGTCCATCTCAGAAGACAATGGTGTAAGTGCCAAAGCAGTTCACTTACTCTGTGTCAGGCTGCAGCATTGCAAGTGACTAAAATGTTCAATGCTCAAATTACACAGAGCTCTTCTTCAGATCTGGGAAATGTATTTAACTGTGACACTCTGAGTACAAGTTGGAACAGATTGTTTAGCATGAATAGCTAACACACATTTCAAGGGACCATTCAAGGTGAAGTGGCCCATTAACACCCCTCCAGTCACAGGGAGGAAAGGGGGGCGGGAGGGGGGAGATAGTTGAGGGTGAGTGTTAGTAGGTTAAAGATTGTTGTAATAAGCCATAAATCCAGTGTCTCTCTTCAGTCCATGATTTTTAGTGTTTAGCAAAGTTATGAATTTAAGCTCCCAGGCTTGTCTTTTGAAAATGTTGTGCGGGTTTCCTTTGAGGATGAGGACTAAGAGGTCAGATATAGAGTGATCGCTTTGTGAAAAGTGTTCACCCACAGGTGGTGGTGGGTTTTTTTGTCTTGTCATTTTCCTGTGTGAGTTCATTTGAGAGCATAGTGATTGTCTGGTTTCACTTTTCAGCCAGTACAGAGGAGTACTGATCCATATTGCCATTCAATTCCCAGTTCTCTGCTCAAAACCAGCACCGCGCTGGAACTTCAAAAAAAGCAGACTGGGCCACTTTCACTATGACTGTGGACAATATAATCTCCTGCATACCCCCACTGCCAAAGACATTTGACTGTTTTATTGCGCTATTAATCTCTGCCACAAAGAACATCCCTGGGGACACAGGCCATCATACACTCCTTGCTGGACTGCAAAGACCCAAGAGTGCCTTCACAATTATGAGGAGCATAGAGACCCAGAAATTGGAGAAGCCCTCCTGGTGTCATTGGATGCAACAAGGCAGAAATGGTGGCTTGAATGTGTAGAAGGTCTAAACTTCACACGCTTTAGCAGTTCCGCCTGGAACCTGCTGAAACTGAACGACCTAAGGGCTGCAAATCCCACACATGTCACTAAGCCACAAGTGAAGGGAAGTGCCATCACTGCTAAATTTTTGTGGACATCAAAACAGCCAGGGGACAAACAGTATCACAAACAAGTCCAGCATCCATTCCGTCAGGTGATGATCACATGAGCTCCATTGTCCCAATGGTCTGGACCATTCACAAGTAAGGAGATTGATGCAGCTATTGCAGTCATGAAATTGGGAAAAGCAGCGGGAAAAGATGGTATCTATCCCGAGTTCCTATATAACTTGGGCCCACTGGCCTAGAAATGGATGATGCAGCTTTTTACTAGCATCGCAGAGACCAGTGAAATCTCCTGCATGTGGAGAGACACCAATGTCATTGCACTCCTAAAGCCAGGAAAACCTGCAGATCACCCTTCTTAGTTATAGGCCAATCTCCCTCTTGAGCACCATCTACAAAGTGATGAAGCATATGATTCTGAATCAAATCAGTCCCACTGTGGATGCTAATCTACCCAAAGATCAAGCTGGCTTTCAACTGCACAGAAGTTGTTGCAGCCAGGTCCTGGCCCTCACTACAAACATGGAGGCTGGATTCCAATGAAAACTCAAGACCAGTAGTGCTGCTTTCATCAGTCTGTCAGCAGCATATGGCAGTCTGGTCTGCCACTGATCTTAGCCAAAGTGATCCTCTGTGTGTGTGCCAATTCTCAGGCTGCTGAACACCATGCTTAGCGGCCAAAGGATGTTCATATACCTCGAAGGTCAAACTAGCAACCCGTGTGCTTTGAATAATGGGCTACTGCAAGGCTCTGTCCTTGCTCTAACACTCTTCAATGTATACACAAGCAATATGATTGAAACAATAGCGCAGAAGTTGGCATATGCTGATGATTTGGTACTTGCAGTTCAGGCCCGTAGCTTTAAAGAACTTGAAGTGACCTTGTATCTGACCTTAAGATCATGGAGGAGTACTTCCAAAAGTGGCAGCTGAGACCAGATCTGAGCAAATCGGTGGTCTCTACTTTCCACCTTTGACAATAGAATCACACAAAACACTGTCGAGTTTTGTGGTGAAACTGTGTTTATGACCCAAAGCCAACATCTCAGTCTCAAGAATGACATTCTTGACTGCACACTGAGCTTTCGTGGTTGCCTCAAAGAAGTAGCCTCTAAAACGAAGACTCGCATCAACGTTATTCAGAAGTTATCAGGAACAACTGCCCCGGTGCGACGAACATCAGCCTTGGCCCTGGTGTACTTAGTTGCAGAGTGTACTGTGTGTTGGTGTAAACAAGAAGCTGCCATACCCCACTTGTGGCTAGGCAGCTGAATCCATGCATGCAAATAATCAAGGAACTTTAAAATCAACATATCTACCATGACTTTCTGTATTAGCAAACATCGAACCCCCAGCTATCTGTTCAGATATAGCCACAGCACGAGAACTTAAACACACCAAAGTCTACCCAAAACTTCCCATCCAGCAGGTTATGGATAACATACCCCAGCAACACCTGAAATTGCAAAAACCCTTATGGACCACACGTGAACACCTCATGTCTTTGAATCCGGCCAGGAAATGGCCAAGTGTCTGGACCTCCTCTACAATTTAAAACAAGCACACTATACTGACCCAACAAGCCGCTCTCCTGTTTTCAGTGTGCCACGCAGATTGTGGACCACACTGAGCTGCATCTGAACACACCATAGAAGATGCGGCTACTTGACGGACAAGTGGAAAATCAAAGACTCCCCTACATGCGACTGCAGTGAAGACATCCAAGCCATTGAACATATCATAACACAGTGGCACAAAGGTGATTGAATGATATCCTCCATGTCACAGAGGAGACCTTGAAATGGTTTATAGACCTACTACTGCATCTGTAGAATGTGTGTGTGTGTGTGTGTGTGTGTGTGTGTGTGTGTGAGAGAGAGAGACCCAGAAAAAAGCAGTTGAAGTGTACTGATGGGTCTGGCCTCTAATTTGGGATTGATTTACTGGTTCAGAGGATTGTTGAGGGACTAGCATGATGTGAAAAGAGGGGCAGGAGAGAGCTCAGCCCCCCATGCTCATGTGTCTTTACTTCAAGGGTTCCCCTTATGCTCCTGTCTCTTTCCCAAGCAGTGGTGCCTAGGTACTCAGTGGAGCAAAGGCAGCAATGCGTTGGGGAGTCTTTCAAGCACTGTCTCTTTCATTTTCCTCAAACCACTGATTCATTGCAATCAGTAGATTTTTTTTCCATACTAATTAGCTATGAAAAATGTTTGTAATTGGTTGTTTCCTCTGTCAGTGGCCCCCCACACTCATAAATTGCGAGGCTAGAAGGGACCATTTGTGATCATCTAGTCTGAGCTCCCATATAACACAGACTATAGTACTTCCCTAAAATAATTCCTAGAACAGATCTTTTAGAAAAAAATCCAGTCTTGATTTTAAAATTGCCAGTGATGGAGAATCCACCATTACTCTTGGTAAATAGTTCCAATGGTTAATTACCCTCATTTTTTAAAATTTATGCATAACTTCCAGTTTGTCTAGCATCAGCTTCCAACCATTGGATTGTGTTATACCGTTGTCTGCTTGATTGAAGAGCCCATTATCAAATATTTGTTCCCTGTGTAGGTATTTATAATCTGTGATCAAGTCACCCCTTAACCTTCAGTTTGTTAGATTCAAAGAGCTCAATCTATTTAGTTTATCACTATAAGGCATGAATTTCTAATCCTCTAATCCTTCTTGTGGCTGTTCTCTGAACTCTCTGCAATTTATCAACTTACTTCTTGAAGTATGAACCCCAGAACTGGACATAGTGTACCACTAGCGGTTACACCAGTGTCAAATACAGAGGTAAAATAACCTCTCTACTCCGATTTGAGACTTTCCTCTCTATACATCCAGGGATCACATTAGTCCTTTTGGCCACCGCATCACACTGCAAGCTCATGTACAGCTGATTATCCACCACAATCCCCAAATCTTTTTGAGATAGAGTCCCCCATTCTGTAAGTATACTCTGTGTTCTTTGTTCCTAGATGTTTATATTTATATTTAGCCATATTAAAATGCATATTATTTGCTTGTGCCCATCTTACCAAGCGGTCCAGATCATTCTTTGTCAATGACCTGTCCTCTTTTTAGCACTCCCCCAATCTTTGTGTCATCTACAAACTTTATTGGTGATGATTTTATCTTTTATTGCAGGTCATTGATAAAACTGTTAAATTGTGTAGGGCCAAGAACAGATCCCTGCAGGACCCCAATAGAAATATACCTATTTGATGACAATTCCCCACTTACAATTACATTTTGAGACCTATCAGTTGGCCAGTTTTTAATCCATTTAATGTGTGCCATGTTAGTTTTGTATCTTTCTAGTTTTTTAATCAAAATGTCATGCGGTACCAAGTCAAATGCCTTACAGAAATCTAAGTATATTACATCAACACTATTACCTTTATCAACCAAGCTTGTGATCTCATTTAAAAAAAAAAATCAAATTTGTTTGGCAGGATCTATTTGCTATAGTCCCATGTTGATTGTCATTAATTATATTACCCTCCTTTTAATTCTTTGAGTCCCGCATCGACCACTCCATTATCTTGCCTGGGATCGAAGTTAGGCTGACAGGACTATAATTACACAGGTCATCCCATTAACTGCCAATATTAAAAAAGGTAAAGTTACCTGAGCTATTGACCTGACCCTGTTTGCAACCTATATAATCGTAACAGGTCAGATTCAAGGATTGATAATTTAGGCTATATTTGAAGAAATTAGAGTGTAATAAAGCCATTCACAAGAGTTCAATGAATATTACCAGTATAAAAAGTTTGTGGTGGGCAGTTGTTAAGGTCATTTATGATAAAGAAAAGACTGATGGATATTAATTTTTTTAAAGGACCCTGTTTTTAATTAACTTCTAATCCAATGGATTTACTTGTAAATAATTCTCAAAATACATTGTAGGCTCAAAATGTGTTAAATTTGGGGAAGATGCATTGTATTCCCATAAGAGGTTGAATCTCTGCTTTAAGTGCAAAGCAAAACTAAAAATTATAAGTGGAACCATGATTGATGTTTCCATATAATTAATAATATAATTCCATTTTTTCACATCCGAGTGACCTCATGTCCCACTGTAGTATGTATTCAGTATCTTAGATAGTTTCTACATTTAGCAAATAACTGTAAAGGACACACGTACTGAAAGCGGTATCTGTCTTTTGAAAACCAGCAGCTCTGGGACTCTTATGTGTGTGACAGAGAAAGTGTGTAAAAAAAACACTACATCTCAGCAAAAATGGCTGAAGTTTGCTCAGTTCTCAGGCAACTGTCTTAATCTCTCTCTCCATTTCCCCGTCTTACTGTTCCCTTTGTGTCTTCCATTCACTTCAGGTTGTATTCTATGCTGCTTTGTGTACATGGGCCAGCCTTCCAACCAACATAGGCAGATTTCCCTTAGTTCTGCTGTAAAGGATTCTGCAGAGCCAGCCAGCCCACCCTCCCCACCCCCGTTTTCTGATGCACACGGTATAATTCTGTTTTAGCTTGTGATCTTAGACTGTAATCCTGTAGTAGCAGAGGACCAGTTTTGCTCTTCTATTGTACAGAGTTGTATAGTAACGAAACATTTGAAATTTGGCCTGAACTTCTCTAACAAGTTCAGGGACAATTTAAAAATAAAGCTGGTTGATGTCTTCCTTGTGAACATCTAAGGCTTAGAGTTTAATGCAGAGCCTGCTCTGACATGCCAGTTCTCCCTGCCCACTCTGACCGGTCCAGGCTGAGGTAAGTTGTAGAAGTCTGATTGGAACTTTGAAGTAGAAAGACTCAAAACAAAATAAAACGTGCCTTACCGTCCTGGACAGAAGAAAACCATGGGTGTATAATATCACGGCTATGTGACTTTTAGTGTCTCTACTGCTTGGTTAGTTTTTGGAATTTGCAGAAATTACTAGCATTTTTTTCCTTTGAGAAGACAATTGCAGTAAAGATGAGATCTAGCCCCTTCCTCATATAATTTAACCCTGTAAGGTATGAATTCCAGTGTTTGGTGGTGGAGAGTGTCATGCAAGAGGGATAAAGAGGTGTGTTGATAAAATAAAAATGCTGATAATTAATAAACCAAAATGTCATTTGGCAAGCATTAAATGGGACTCTAGTCATCAATCTCTCTCATCTCTTAGACAATTTAAAGTGACATATATAAATATTGGAGACAAGGTGGGTAAAGTAGTATCTTTTATTGGACTAACTTCTATTGGTGAAAGAGACAAGCTTACACAGAGCTCTTCTTCAGGTCAAGATGTTTCTCTAATATCCTGGGACCAACATGGCTACAACACCATTGCATATAAAAGAAATAGAGCATTTAAACTAAGTAAAGGTTATTATAAAACTAAACTTGATGGTTTGAGTCTGTTGGCCAGAGCAAAGCTAGGAGATGTGTGAACTCTTGTAAGAAATGAATGAAACTGTTTTGAATGGTGAGTAGTAGGCATACTAATTATTTCAGGAAAAATTGGATGATTCCAATGATGAGTTTAAAGGGTTATTGTTTTATGCTTGAGCTGTCAGTTGCCTTTTTGGAAGTCTGAAGGGAAACTTTCACCGATACTTCCCTCACCCAGAGTGGTAGTGTGTGTGTGTGTGTGTGTGTGTGTGTGTGTGTGTGTGTAGTGCTGTCCTCTGGCAAAAAGACACAAACACACATGCAAGAGCGCAAGTATAACTGCTTGAAAAGGTACTTTTTTTTTTTAATTTAGTTTTTATTTTTTTTAAAGTTCCATTGACTTCAGTGCAGCTGCTCAGTTGAGTAAAATTACATAAGTGTTTGCAGGGTCTGGCCCTAATTACAGAGTAGGACCAAAGGACTTAAGCACAGAGAAGGAATGAAGAAGTCGTAAGGCACAGGAGGAAGACAATAAGATTACGTGTTTACATGGGAGGTTAACATTCATGTCTTGGTAACCAGGGCTTTTTGGGTTTAGTTACTGGTAAAGCCTGTATACCAGCTCAATAACTACTAGGTGGTGGTTGGAAACTACTTATCGAAGTATTGGTATCATAACTTCTGTGTGAAGAATGCAACAAAGTGTATAACTAAAAGCCACCAAGTTATATTTAAATTCTGTTATATTTTAGTCCAGTTTTGTTGGTTCTTTGGAATAAAAAGACAGTGGATTTTTTTCATCTTTATAGTTGCTTGTTAAGTAAATACCTGGATGTGTCAACCTTGCTTTCAAATTTAATTTCTGAAATGAATTGAAAAATATAGACTCTCCAAGACTTTCAGATCAGTGTGTCATGATATCACTACAGGGCAGAGTTAGTTTCTGCTAAAGGACAAACTTTCAGCCACAAAGAATGATGAGTTGGGTCTAAAAGACAATTCATCCTTTACATTTTTATTTTTTAAGTCTTCACAAGATTTCAGTGAATCCTTAACTATGTGGGAAATTTGAAGAGTCTGACGGCTTAGTTAAGGTTGTTTGGGCAGGATTGCATAGATTGTTTTTGGCACTTTGGGCAAAATCAGAAACGAGTTTTAAAAAGGAAAAAGTAGGAGGGGAGGAAAAGAGAAAAACTGAAGGAAATTTGCTTGCAAATACAAACTCTGCCTTGGTGTCACTGGCAGATCTTAAATTCTCTTAATCAGCCCATTCACACTTAGCTCTGCGTCTGTGTATTGGGATGGGAGGTGAAGAATAATCTTCCCTTAAAGTATGATTTGTATAAAATGAGTGAGTGCGGATAGAATATCTGCATCTTCATTCCTTTTATATACATCTTTGTATTAAAGTACCAATTCATTGGGCCACACTTCCAGTAGCTCTGTCCCAGCCTATACTTATTCTCAGTCTCCTACACACCACTCCCACTTCCTATGCTCTACACTAGTTTGTTTTGACTGTGTCCTTTGCTCATTCCTGGCTCCTGCTTCCTTCCGTGCAGCCCTCTACACTTCAAATAGTCTCTCGATAAATATTTACACTCCTGAAGACCCACCAGTTCTGTGAAGCATTGCAGATCTGTTTTTGTTGTGTACAGCAGTGTATTGTACCTTCTTGTAAGTTTATACTATAGTTCTTCAGGGAAAGGACTCTGCTATATGGCATACTTACACTTTGTACATTGTCATGCATTTATGCTGCTTAGCCCCTCCGATTATACATTTAGCTAAATGAATATGTTGAACCCTCTCTTTTCAGTATGATGCTGTTCCAATCCAGTCGAGTGTGGTTATATGTTCCTGCCCATCCCCATCAATGGTGAGGAACCAGACAGATTCCAGCACTCCATCTGTCATTACCACCTGTGGCAGCAGAAAGGGGTCTAACATGGAGGGAACTGCAGCTGAATCAAGGTCTAGTTCAAACTCCCTACAGCAACATTCAGGACAACAGCCTCCACAGCCTCGAAAAAAACGACGTGAGAATTTCAAATTTGGGAAAATTCTGGGTGAAGGATCTTTCTCAACAGTGAGTAATACAGCTATTTTTCAGCTCCTTGCTATATTGGTTCAACAAAAACATAACCATAGAGTCATAGAAAGAAAGGGGTGGAAGGGACCTCAAGAGGTCATCTAGTCCACCCCCCACACTGAGGCAGGACCAACTATTCTTAGACCATCCCCAACAGGTGTTTGTCTAACCTCTTCTTAAAAACATGATGAGTGAGATTCTACCACCAACTCTGGTAACATATTCCACTACTTAACAATCCTTATAGTTAGTTTAGATATTGGGAAATACTTTCTAATTGTCCCTTGCTGCAGATGACACTGATTATTTATTTCTTGTCCTACCATCATGGACATGGAGAACAGTTGATCACTGTTCTCTTTATAACAACCCTTAACCTATTTGAAGACTGCTATCAGGTCCCTCACAACTCTTCTTTTCTCAAGATTCAAACATACAGTGGTTTTTTTTGTTTGTTTGTTTGTTTGTGTTTTAACCTTTCCACAAAGGTCAGGTTTTGTAAATCTCTTACCATTTTTGTTGCTCTCCTTGGCATGCTCTCCAGTTTGTCCACATCTTTCTTAAAACGTGGCATCCAAAACTGGACAGATTCCTCTAGCCGAGGCCTCACCGTTCCCATGCAGAATGAGTGTTACTTCCCATGTCTTACATATAAAACTCATGTTAATACACCCCAGAATATTAGCCTTTTTCACAACTGATTCACATTATTGGCTTATGTTCCATTTGTGTTCTGCTATATACCCTCAGATCCTCTTCTGCAGTACTACTGGTTAGTCAGTTATTCCCCATTTTGTATTTATACATTTACTTTTTCCTTCTAAAGTGTAATACTTTGTACTTGTCTTTACTGAGTTTCATCTTGTTGATTTCAGACCAATTCTCCAGTTTGTCAAGATCATTTTGAATTCTAATCCGGTTCTTTAAAGTCCTTATTATGACCCCTTCCTGCTTGGTGTCAGTCACAAATTTTATAAACTTACTCTCCTCTTCGTTATCCAAGTCATAAGTAAAAATGTTTAATAGTACTGGACCCAGGACAGGCCCCTGCGGTGTCCCACTAGATATGTCCTCCCAGTTAGACAGTGAACCATTGATAACTACCCTGAGTACACTTTTTTGACCAATTTTGCACCCATGTTACAGCAATTTTGACCACTTTTCCCTGGTTTGCTTTTCAGACTATCATATGGAACTGTGGCAAAATCCCTACTAAAATCAAGGTACATCACGTCTACTGCTTCCTCCCCATGCAGTAGACCAGTAACCCTATCAGAGGAAATTAGGTTGGTCTGGCATGATTTGTTCTTGACAGATCATTGTTGGCTACTACTTATCTCCCTATTATGCTCTTGGTGCTTACAAACTGATTAATAATTTGTTCCAGTATCTTTCCAAATGTTTAATAGTTTGGCTGACTGGTCTATAATTCTCTGGTTCTCATCCCCTATTTAAAGATAAGTACTATGTTTGCCCTTCTTCAGTCTTCTGGAACCGCATGTGTTCTCAAAGATAATCACTAATGGTTCTGAGATTTTCAGCTAGTTCCTTTTAGTACCCAAGAGTGAATTTTGTCAGATCCTGCCAACTTGAATACATCTAACTTAGCTAAATATTCTTTAACTTGTTCTTTTCCTAGTGGCTTGTTTTCTCTTCTCCCTTGTCGATAGTAATTGTATTAAGCAGTGGTTCACAATTGACTTTTTTAATGAAGATATTTTGTGTCAAACATCTAGTACAATAACTCTTCACTTCACGTTGTAGTTCTGTTCCTGAAAAATGCGACTTTATGCGAAACGATGTTAAGCTAATCCAATTTCCCCATAAGAATTAATGTAAATAGAGGGGGTTAGGTTCCAGGGATTTTTTTTTTTTTGGTGCCAGACAAAAGACATTATATACATATACAGCATAAGTTTTAAACAAACAGTTTAATATTGTACACAGCAATGAATGATTGTGAAGTTTGTTTGAGGTGGTGGAGTAAGAGGATGGAATATTTCCCAGGGAATGCCTTGCTGCTAAATGATGAACTAGCACTCGGCTGAGCCCTCAAGGATTAATACGCTGTTGTCACACTCTACAAGGCAGCATGGACTGAGGCAGGAGGGAGAAAACACAATAGATGCAGGGCAGTAGTTGCAAACACTTCCCTGCAAAAACTGAACATGATGATGAGCCCACGCTATCCAGCTGGAGTGCACCACTCCCTCCTCCTGACAGCACATGCACGGCTGCACAGGTGCTGACTTTCCAAAGTGCTGGGGGGTGCAGGCATGAGAGAGAGAGAGAGAGAGACATGCATTGCCCCTTTAAGTATGCTGACACCACTTCAAGTACGTTGTCCTTTTAAGGAGATCAGACAGGAAGCAACAACTTCTAGCCAGCTCCCTCCTTTCTGTCCCTCTCCTCCGCTTTGTGGAGAGGGGGTACAGAGCCCGGGGGGGAGAAGGAGCAGGGGGACATCCTGATATCAGCACCTCTCTCTCCCTCTCCCCCAGGAAGCTCCTGGGAGCAGCTCCAAGGCAGAGGGCAAGGCAGGAGCAGGAGCAGCACGGCAGTGGGGGGAGGGACAGCTGAACTGCTGCTGGGCAGCTGCCAAGCACATACCTTACAGGGAATTTAGGGGAGCTAATATGGGGGGGGGGGCTGCTTGCCCCCCGATTCTAATCCCCCACAAGTAAGGGCTGCTCTTCCAGAGAATCCTGCAAGCAGTGGACAAAGCAGGCAGCTGCCAAATGACATTATAAGGGAGCATTGCACATCTTTAAACGAGCTTGTTCCCTAATAGATCAGCAACGTAACAATGTTAACCGGGACAACGTTAAGTGAGGAGTTACTGTATGAATTCCTAGATCAGGACTCTCTTTATGCATTAATGATGAGTAACATTTTGTTCTTTGATTTTTTTTTTTTCTTTCCTTTTATATTTGAATAAAGATCACTTCTGACAGTATTTAAGCATACTGCTCAGTAACTCAATTATTGCAGAAGCCTAGTACTGGCTGTTACAATGGAAATAGTTTGACAGCCTATCTACTTACATTCTTATACTGCACCCATCACTGCCTTCGACACTCTGGTCAGGCCACAAGTGCAGACCAATAGATGTTCACATGCTCATAATTTCTTGTGAGACTGAAGCAACACTTTGTCCATTTTTGGTTTTTATAAAGTTACTTCCCTTTAGTTCCTACAGAAACTCCTTGGGTGAGCTTTGAAACTTCAAATTTGGCATATAAATAGTCATTGAGAAATTTATCCTCAACCAAGTTTGGAAAAAAACAATGGTTGAATAATTGTTGAGTGTTAACGAGGGCCAGTTTTCAGTGTGCAGTAGAAAAGGTCATTAAGTTTACACTTCAAGATATGGTGTTTATGCATGCTGATCCACTTTGTGCATCCACTCTTCAGTTCACGTAAAAAGCACCCTTCTGCCTTAAATACTTGAATTTTAAGTTTTCAGAAGACATTATGTCCCAATGTGTGTTTTTAGTGGCTTAAGCGCTTATGGTGCCATAAGGTGGTGGAGTTTCTCATGCTCTTTTAAATATTTAAGATTTACTTTAATCTGGTCTGAAGGATTTGAACTGAGTTAGAGGTTTATGCCATTGTAAGAACTTAATGCACCTCAAAACATGATGCCACTGTAAGGATTTCAGTTAAAGGGGAAGAAATTTTGCAAAAAAAAGAAACAAAACACCCCTCTTTCTGACCACATCTGATAATAAATATTGTAGCCTGAGGGCTACATGTTTTAAAGATTGTTTTGTTATATATTTGAAATTTTTTTTATAAATGCATAATTTTTAAACCTTGACTGTTTCTAATCTGACTTCTCATCTGCTTCTGTCAACTTCAGACCTCTTACACTCAGAAAATAGAAAAGTGAACAATCCTCCTACAGTTTTTATTGAGAAGTAAACTTCCAACAAAATGCCCACTTCTGGAGCAGTGTAACTCTGTTTACATAAACCTATTCAGGGGGTGTAAAACCGTTAGCCTTAAAGTATAATACTTAATAGCATGTTTTTGAAGTAAATTAAGATGTTGGAGTATTCTACTCTAATTTAAAAAAAATTGACATATAAACAAGCATGGTATGACGATAGAAAATAATTTGGTGTAGATTATGTGAGAACTAAGTATAGATTATATTCTTCCTAATGCATTGTTAGAAGCCTAATATGAAAACTAGTTACTGGAACATTCTAGATAATCTGATGTAGCAGAAACATTCTTGCTTGTATTCAGACAAGGAGACACTGTGCATTCAGCTGTTGTGTTTTGTGTGTGTATCTGATCAAAACTCCCCTATTAGGAAACTTCTTATTCCATACAGACTGTAAATTCACTTGCATTCCACTAACACATTCCTTCTGAAACTTTTTTCTTTTCAAAAATTTGAAACCATTGTCTTGAAAGCCTCTTCTCCGCCCAACCCCCTCACCCCCTTCACCACTGCTGTTTGGAACTCTTCCACCCTTTTTCATCAGTGAACTGTTTTATTTTGTCAAATTGTAGGCTACATTGAAAGCCTTTCTGCTGCTTCTAACTCTTAATCTTCTGGATAAATTGATTAAAGTGCTCAAGGACACTATGCAGGACATGGAAACATACAATAGCAGTCTTTTTATTTATTTATTTATTTATTTTAGAGCATATAAAAATAAAAATAACTTCAGGAAATATTTTTGCTAAATTTGCCTGAAACACACAGCAGAGATGCATGTCTTCTTGTAGAAAGATCCTCAATGATTTAGTGTGGCATATTATGTTGTAACCCTTATGATTTCCTGAAGAGGAGAATAAAATCTAGTTTATTGATTACCCGGTAGTGTTAGAGGCCCTCGTTCAGCAAAAGACTTAAGCGTGTACTGAACTTTAAATACATTGACTTCAATGGGACTCAAGAACATGCTTAATTGATTTGATGATGTGGAATGTCTATGGCAAGGGGTTCATTAAACATCTATTGGCATAGGGATTGAGGTTAATACAAAATTCAGACTGTGACTGGGAATGAAGACCAAGCTGGCATCCTTGTATATCTTTTTAATGAACCAGTTACATTGTGGGTTTTTTCCCCCTAAACCAGGTTGTCTTGGCCCGAGAATTGGCAACTTCCAGAGAATATGCCAGTAAGTAATGATTCCTTCAAGTTAAATGTTTTAGGCATAACATTGAAATAGGTATCTTTAACTATATTCACTTTAAATTATTCTGTTATCTCCTTCCCCTCTAATGATGGAAGAGTGGGAGCAACTATTAATCAGGGACATTTTGGCATTTTTTAGAGTGTCAGTGTTATCTAACCAATCAGTTTGCAAAACTACTTAGTTTACAACATGCCTTGTTTGGGCTCAAGTCCTCTGCATTTTCATTGTTCTTCTTCGTCTTCAAGTTAAAATTCTAGAAAAACGTCATATCATAAAAGAAAATAAGGTCCCCTATGTGACCAGAGAGAGAGATGTAATGTCCCGTCTGGATCACCCTTTCTTTGTGAAACTCTACTTCACATTTCAGGATGATGAAAAGCTGTGTATCCTTTTTGAATTAAATATTTATTACGAAGTGTTTGAAAGTAGCAAGTGAATTATTTCATTAAAACCTATAGATCTTTACTGGAATAAGAAAAACATGGAAAGAAACTGAGCAGCACTTTCTTTGGTGTGATAAACTCTTTAGCATCTAATCATTATTGAAATAGCTACTTGAATTCTTGAGTAGATATTAAACCACAAATATGTCAAGTATTTTCAAACAGGAGGTCTCAAGTTTATGTAACACTATTTATACATGCCAGTTTAAATAGACATAGTAATATAGCCTACACCCAAAATTTCATGTCCCTTTAAATTACCACCACATGGCAGAAACTATATATTTTAAAATATTTTTAAGCCAGTAGTGTGTTTCCAAGAAACTATTTTTGTAGTCACTTTTTTTTATATAGGAGCTACCATATTGTGTTCTGCTGCAAAACTACCAAGAGGCAGAACAGAAATAACAAACCTAGGGTTGCCAACTTCCTATTGGCTGAAAACCGGACTCTGAGGCCCCACTCCCTGCTCTACCTCTTCTCCCCCTCCCCCCAAGGTCCCGTCCCATCCCCTACTCTGCCTCTTCTCCCAAGGCCCTGCAATCTCCCTCTCCTGGCTGGATCATCTCCACCTCACTCCCCTGACCAGGTCCAGGACTGGGACAGGAGCTGTTGCAATCGGATGTGAAGCCTGCCTGCAGGTAGGAGGCAGCCCTAGTTGTGCAGGGGCAGGCGTGAGTTGATGACACTCCTCCCCCACGTTAACTGGACTTTTGGTGTCCGGTCAGTACATCTGACTAGACACTGCCCATTCTCCTTTTCAACCTGACTTTCCTGTCGAAAACCGGGCACCTGGCAACTCTATCCTGAACTCTACTAACATCATTAATACTAGAATACAAATTAAAAAATTAAACTGAATATATCTGTACTTTATAAGAGATGAACAGGGAAAACTCAGTATTAACCGTATTAGCAGTGTCAAAATTAGTAGGAGAAAAGATTGTGTTTAAGTTGATTTATTTAAAATTTGTTTTCTTACAATATTTTACTTTTGATACAGGCGGTAAAACAAAAACTGAACTTTAAAAAAAGGCTTGGCCATGTTCCTTTCTTATATTCAGTAATTTGTGTCCATTAAATCATCAGAGTTGTTAAGCTTCTCTCATCTAAAATGTCTTGTAGAGTAATCTGAATAATGGGGCTAAAGCATTGAAGAGGTTCTGCTTGGGCCTTTTAGTAGCAGTTCTTAGAAATACTGTGCAAGAGACCTGACTGGTCACTGGTTACAGTGTGAAGAGGAGATCCTCTGTGTCCCAACAGGAACGTGTAGTCTTTATTCCCCATGGCATCTCTCTCCAACCATTCTTAAAGGTTTGTTTATTTCAAGTTAATTTTATGTTGGTAAGTATTCTCTCTTCAGAGGGCTGGAGTCTGAGGTCCCCTTTTTATTCATAGAATAGTTACAATACCAGGCTATGGCAAACTTCCCTCTGAGCTTTCTGCTCTGTAGTGGTGCTTTCTAGGGGTGAAAGGATCGATCTAGTCTCCTTCCAGGGCTCATTTTATCCTTCATGATATACTTACTGAGGCTACCAACAGTAGGCAGGATGTAGTAGTCTCTTTTTGTAATGTGGACACCTGCTCACTACAAACTGGACTGAAACCAGTGCATTTTGTATAACTCTCCAAATGGCAGTCAGATGGTATGACCCTTAGGGCAAATTTTCAGCCTGGCCATAACTGGGTCTCTATTTTTGCAGGAGCTAATAGCTGTAGGTAAAGTTTTAATCAATTATTTAAATGATTTAGACATGTCATTAACCATGTCTCAAAACAGAGGATTTAAGCATCTAAAGTACCATAATTGTGTGCTATAAAAATGGAGAGCAATGTCAAAAAATGTTGGCTTGGATTAGGACTAAGACAGTTTTGGAATTAGGCTTTCTATTCCTTCCATAGTTCTCATTCAACCTTATTTTTATTTTAGTCCTCAAAATAAGTTTGAGTTTGATGTTTTAAAATGTCCTAATGGTGATCCTTAACTTTATATTCAGATTTTGGACTTAGCTATGCCAAAAATGGAGAGCTTCTAAAATACATTCGCAAAATTGGCTCATTTGATGAGACCTGTACCAGGTTTTATACTGCTGAAATTGTATCAGCATTAGAGTACTTGCATGGAAAGGGAATAATTCACAGGTAAGGTACTTAATTGGGACCAACACATTTGCAATGGTATGTAATAAAAGAGTAGTTCGTTTTTTTTTTTTTTTTTTTAAAGGCTCACTTGTGATACATATTTAGTCATATTTAAACTGTTTTTTTTTTTTTTTACAAAAACAATATAAATGTTTTTTTGTTTTTTTTGTGAGTATAAGTATTCCCCTGCTGTATTATGAATCAAAATCAAACTAGTGCTTGTGAATAGAGCCCTGTAGCGGGACTGAGATTCTGTGGGTCCTGCAGGACCTGCTGCCATAATAGCAGGAGTGGGTAAAATGTACTTTATTGCAGGGAGGATTGGGTGGGCAAAAAAAACATATTGTGGTAATTTGCGGGAAAACACTAAATTTGTTGTCAGTTTGTCATAAATAGAATTTCAGCAATGTAAAGCAAGTTTTTATTTTTTTTAAATAAAGGTTATAATACTTAAATTTAAGCAAGGGATCGAAAGAGGTTTGATTTCCATAACAGGAGTTAAAGTATTTTTTTACATGGTTTAAGCAAGATTAGTTTTATTCCTTTAGTGGTAAAAATTGTCTGAATTCCATATTTTTTATATAATATATGAGAGAGAGAGAGAAAGAAAACACATGGGGGGAATCTCTGTCTTGTGGGATCGAAGGTTTGTGTGGGTGGGAGTGGGATACAAATGCAAGAAACAATGTGGGAGTGGATATTGCAGGGCGGGAGCGGGATTTAAGAAACAGTCCTGAGCAGGGCTCTACTTGTGAATTACAGTGTGTAGGAGACTATATAAACAAAAGTAAAACTGACTTAGTCCAGGTTTTACCTTTTGCATTTCTACTCAGCTTGGACAAAGAGCAGAAATGGTGAAAAGACAATGTAGGGTATGTCTACACAGCAACTGGACATCCACGACTGGCCTGTGCCAGCCAACTCAAGTTTGCAGGGTTCGGGCTGTGGGGCTGTTTCATTGCTGTGTAGACTTCTAGGCTCGAGCTGGAGCCCGAGCTTGGGGGACACAGACAGAGAGAGACAGACACAGAGCGAGACACCCCCACAGGGTTCTAGTGCCCGGGCTCCACCTTGAGCCCAGAAGTCTACACTGCAATGAGGCAGCCTTGCAGCCCGAGTCAGCTGGCATAGGCCAGCCGTTGTTTTTTCTTTGCTGTGTAGCCTTACCCTTAAAGTCTAGTTTAGATAATCTAAAATGGTGATGACAACACAGCTAAGGGTGCAGTTAATATTTATCTTGAGTCCCTTTTTAAAACTAATTTTGCTTGTTATAGGAAAATGTTGAACCTTTCTAAAAGCTTTTAATTGGGTCTCTAAAGAACCCCAAGAGAAGAATTACAATCTTGTTGTTTGGATGTGAATATTCTGTCATGTGTACAAAATTGGTTTGCTAACTATAAATAGATTGTACCCCTATTTGACACAATAGCCAAATGGGCAGGGGCGGTTGGGAGTGGAGATTGTACCATAGAATCTAAAGTTGGTCATCTATTCCAAAGGTTCCTAAATGGTGGTTCCTGGAACACTTGCTCAGGGTCTCTGGAGAGATGTCTGATCATGTGATGCCGGCTCTTCTTGTTTCCAATTATGTTTAAAAAAAAAACCAAAAAAAATACTAAAAATACATTTTCTAATATTTTTGCATAGAAACAGTTGTGAATGGGAAGGGGGAGGAAATTGGTCCATGTATTCTGACAGGGAGAAGGTGTCCATGAAACACTAGGATAGAATAAACACTATAAAAGAGTTCAGGAGTTCAGTTTCCCTGCCAGTAATGTATGGGAGATTCCACAAAGGTCAAAAAACAATGCTATTTAATATCTTAATTACTTATAGGGAAGAGGGGCACTGTTTCCTGTATTGTTTTCTTTGTCTTTTATGTAATCACAAGAGTTTTTAAAATGTGTATAAATTTACCTTTTATTTATGTATTTCTTTTAGTAGGGCTTTATTAGAAATCTGGCATTGTAGGAGAATTGCTTGTAGATGTCTTAAGTTTAGAATGTTATGAAGGTAGTTATGGGCAGCTCAGTACTGGGTGGTGAGATCAAATTTCTGCTGATGTCACAATCATTGTACAGTTGATTTTATTTAGGAAACCATATTCTATTAAAATGCTTAGAACTCTCTTGGGGTTTTCTTGAACCTTAAGAAATATGACAGCAGATAACCAGACATCTTAAAGTTGTTCTACTTTGAAAAGTAACACTGTAGAAATGGCACCTTCTGTTCTTTGAGCTTTTGTTCACATGGGTTCCACTCTAGGTGTCCGCACCCCTTGAGTGAGAGTCTGGAATCTTTTAACCCAGCAGTGACAATAGAAGTCTGTGCCCCACCCTGAGTGTATAAAGGGCAGAACAGCCCCAAGTACCACTCGGTTTCCTTCTCCCTGCCAAGGCAGTGAGTTGGAGCAACATAGAGTCCTTCTGCTTCCCCGCTACATCACAGATATTAGTAGTTTTATAGGTAGTTAGGATTATTCTTAGTAGTTCTAAAAGTTCAAGTTGTTAGAGCCCATTGGCCAAAAGAACCCCTCCCCCCCACAAAACACACACAAAAATAACTTTTTTGTTTTTCCCTTGATACCATGATTCACACATGGCTGAGTCTTGGTCCCCGGGTTTTAAAATCTGCCTAGCTTGTGACTCACCCATGCCTGCAAGCAATGCTCATGCAAAATGTTTATTCTGCTTGAGGGAGTCTCACATAACTGACACATATGCACTTTGCATGTCATTTTCAAAGCATACTCAAAGAGCTTATGATGCCTGTCTGAAAGTTTTCTTCACAGAGAAATCTAGAAGGAACATATCAGACTCTGAAGCTCCCTCTCTAGAGAATGCTATTCCATTAAAGCCATTGTCTATCAGTTCCCTGGCTACCAGGGAAACCACTCTAGGTGTTAACTGGTCTTCTGCATCCAAGGCTATGCCTTACCCCCATGCTTAGC
Organism: Emys orbicularis; assembly: GCF_028017835.1. Classification (NCBI taxonomy): domain Eukaryota; kingdom Metazoa; phylum Chordata; order Testudines; family Emydidae; genus Emys; species Emys orbicularis. The sequence continues at coordinate 363,392 of NC_088692.1, read as the reverse complement.
ATGCAGTGAAGCAATTACTGGGTAAGTTAACTGGTGATAGCCTAACCCAGAATAGCATGACCACATTACAATGTTGTCCTCACCTGCATCCATACTGGTACTGTATCTGGCTGCGCCAAGCTATAAAGCTGTCTGAGTACTTATCCTAAGATTTATAGCACCACAATTTACTGTGCCTCTGTTTGCATTCACAGATGTTGTAAGACAACTTGTCTGCCCACTCTGATGGTTATACACTGGTACAAGGGCTTGTTAATGGGCATTGTTGTGTTGTATGAAACAGAGATGTGCGAAGCTGGAGAAATTGCCAGCAGGCGAACTGCAAGATGGATGCTGAGCAGAGGCAGATTGATAGTCTACTTCCAGTTGGGGGTTTATGGGAAGGGATTGGAGGACCATTGTGTCCCAACTGTTGTGGCTGCTCAACTGCATTGCAGTTACATCAAGATAACAATACACATTAAAACCTACCTCTTTGTCTGCTCTGTAGCTCAGGGAATGGTGGCTATTATGCTGTGTAGCACTGATAGAAGTGTATGGCTGTGTGCACTTGAAGAGTGCTATGGGAAAAACTCATGGTTGAGCTCAAGTTAAGTCTTCAGTGAAGACAAGCCTCCAAAGACCTCATGCTGCTCTGAAACATTCTGGGCTTATCCTTTTTCCTTCTCAGGTCAGTCAAAAAAATCCCACCTGCTGAAGGCAGAGATACCTTGTGTTGGTCAAAGTCTCCAGTACCAACAAAGAAAAAAAAATCCAAATTATATTACACTGAGGCTTCCAAGTTGATTTCCTTCAAATCAAACTGGCACAGTATACCACCAGACCCTTCAAGGGTTTGTTTCTCTACCTCACAATCACACTAGCGATCTTCTACTGTCCCTACCATCTCATTGGTACTATTGGCTGCAGAACCATCTATCACTGATTCCTCGGAACTGTGCTTCCAGCTGTGTCAGCCACTTCAGTACCAGCAAGCTTGGTGCTGATTACATTGGTACCAGTCCCTATTATTTTTCAGTGACCTTTTTATAGCTCCAGTGGACTTAATGATCACTCCAGAACTGGAGTCTCCTCTAATGGACTTTTCTCTGCTTTCTATGGGTTCGAAGATGGTTCCAGTACAGAAACTAAAGGTACTAGACATGAAGATCCCCTTTGACCTTCATCACTGGTACCAATGGCTGTCTCTTAGGAGATACAGGGATTCTATGGAGAAGTTCTACTATTCTGACTCCTCCTACTGTCACGAGAGGAGTACTTCTCTGTTTTATCCTCATTCTCCAAATATAATCCTGGAAAGGGAGGTGAGGAGGAAACTTTCTCTTCAGAGGTCCCAGCTTCTGACAGGACTCAAACTTCATTGTTTCCACTACTTTGATATTCCAGGCCTTATCATTATGGGACATAGTTGTGACCTTACTGGCAAGGATTGAACCCACAGCAATTTCCAGGTCCTGACTCTTCTAAGTTAAGGTGAAAGAATCAACCCCTTCATAAGGAACCATCCAAGACTGTACATTCTGCAGATCAGCCTATCATGCAAGAGGTTGAACAGGGTCCTCGTTTGAAGGGGAGCCTTTGGAGGAATATAACTTTCAGCCCTTTCTGCTTGCAGTATCCTCTTAATCTCTGGATGAAGCAGTTGTTCTGTCATCGTCTGCTACGATAGATTTCAGTGCTTTTCAAGACTTGCTTAAGAGGAAGGCCAAGGCTTTTTAGAAATTCCTCTTGAGATGGTTCAAAAGGATTCTCAATCTCAGGGCCACTTGGCCATGCCATTCAATAAGGTAATGCTGCTGCTTAAGAACTCTGGCAACCCCCTGCCTCAGTTGTGGCAACATCTAAGAAAACAGATCATAAATGTCAAGTACTTCCCAAAAAGTTTGAATATTTCTTTGCACATCTAATCCCACTGTCTCTTATGGTTACAAGTACCCACAAATGTCCAAACAATGTGGCCCCCCCTAAGTTGACTCCCAGGAAGAAAGAACCCAAGAAAATGGACCTGCTTGTTAGGAAAGTATATTCTTCAGCTAGCCCTCAGATGCAGATAAGCAATTATCAAGCTCTGGTGGCCAAGTACAATTTTCGCCAGAAGAACAGGGTTATGCAGCTGAACAAAAAACTCCTGCATGATATTAAGAAAGAGCTAAGTAATGTGGCCATAGAAGGGTGCACTTCGTGCCAAAGACAGCTCTTCAAGCATCATTAGATTATTCTGATCCTGCAGCTAGGGCTATAGTTAATACCGCTGAAGCTATCCACAGATCACTGTTACAGTTGGCTGGATTCCCAAAAGAAGTCCAAACTGTGATCAGGGACTTACCTTTTGAAGGTCTTGACCTTTTCAGTTTAAGGACAGATGAGGCACTTCATACCTGAAGGACTCGAGAGGCCCTCCATTCTGTAGAGCTCTGTGCCCTTTCCAGAAGAGGAAGCAGAGTCTGAGCCACTATTTTTTTTTCTAGACAAAGGCCCGAGGTGCCCTCACTGTTATCAGAGACCTTTTGAATGCTTGTAAGAGCCTTGTTATCTGAAAGAGAGAGGCCCTACCCTAAGTTCCCTCTAAGCTGCATGGCCAGGCAGCCGCCCAACAAGCTATCAAGTGCTGCGCACTTCAAGTGTGCCTCTGCCCACTGTCGTGCTGCTCATGCCCTCTGTCTTGGAGCTGCTCCTGGGAGCCTCCCACTTGCTTTGCAGTGTGGGGGGGAAGGAGGGTGCTGATGTCAGGGTGTCCCTCTCCCCCCATCTCTGCCGAGCCAGGAGAGGGGGGAGTGACAGGGCTTAGGAGTGGGACTGAGGGAGCCTGCTGGTGGCGGCTGCTGCTGTGTCTGCTTTGAGTGCCGATCTACTTAAAAGGGCAACATACAGCAGCAAATCATAGGGCTGAAAAGAAACAGTAGCGCTCAGGATTTTAGTGAGTCTCCACCATTTGGGCTGCATTTTGCCATCATCTGAAATACTGCGCTTTATATTCACAATGGAAAAAGACAGAAACTCAGGGATTGTTTTAATTAGAGTCATAACACTGTAAATTGATGTGTAAACACTAAAGTAACAGTAACTTCCACAGAGGAGCTGCCTGTGGTGGGGAGAGAGAGGGCTGGGTCCTCTGTAGAATAAGGGGGGGGAAGGGAGTGGGGGTTTCAGTGAGGAATGTGGTCTGGGAGATGTGTTCTTCCATCCTGGATCCATGTTGCCCAGGACTGGGGCAATGGCCTGACTTCTCTATCGGTGCACAGCTCCATGTCAGAGCTGTTAGCCAGTACTCCACACTTTGGGCGTACAGATACTTTTAGTCCCCTGACTAGTCAGCATGGGAGGAAGCCACTCCACTTCTCCCAGAACTCAAGGGCATGCTGTTATACATACTTCTGTGCCCGTGTATACACACTGGGGCTTTAAGGAAAAGTACCATTTAGCATGAGAGTTAGCAATATTGATTACCTGAAGGATTCCCCAGGGCAGATGCTGTCCTGTTGGGAGTCTTGCCAGGCTGTGAACGTACTTAAAGGCAACACGTGTCTGCCTCTCACACTGCGTGTGTGTGTGTCTGTCTCACACACATACTCTTTCACACTCACCTCCCAACACATACTTGTGGTGGTGGTGTTACTTCTTGATATTTCCTGCAATGCACATATATTCTCTGTAATTTTATTCTTCCAACATGCTGTTTGAATTTTTTGATTTGTCTGTGCATTTCATAATTTTTATTTCTCTTATGCTTAAATTTAATTCTTTGAGTAGTGAGTTCTAAAATGCCTAACCTGTCCTGGCTGAAGTAATTATCCCTTTGGTAACTTTTAAAAAATGTGTATTATATCTAGGTTTTTTGTTTCTACTGGTGACGCACATCCGCACATTACCTCGATAATTTGTGCACATAACAAAATTCATTCCACACATGAATGGAAAAAATTAGAGGGAACATTGCAATTGACTAGTCAGTTTTAGACATGATTCAACATGAGTACTTTGTCTAATTTTGGTCTATGCCAATTCCCTTTTCAGGGACCCTTGTCACAACAAACTACTGCTGGTTGAAATAGGTAGTCATCTTCACTGATGTGTGATCGAGATGGTGCCTGTGCCAAGGGGTTCTACTTCCATTTTTCTTGAAGAAAAAGGTTGGCTTCCCTTTTTAGATTGATGTCTCTATAGGTTCATCCGTTTATCAGTCAGACACACGCTGGAACTGCCAATGCATGTGACCTAGATGTGACCTTGAAAATTCTGGAGTCTCTGGATAAAGACCCCCTTCAGGTCTGTCAGAGTCCCCATTCCATCAACCCTTCCCGCAAAAGACTATTGTAAGAGATGCATCTAAGCAGGGATTGGTGGTCCCAAGAGGAGTTGCGTTTACATATAAATGCATTAGAGTAGATGGCCCAGTCATCTCGTTTGCAAAATATTCCTGCCCATGCTTCAGAACTCCACCATCCAAATCCTGATGGACAATATGATGGTGATGTATTGTATAAACAGGCCCGTGGGGTGCAAGATCATCCTGTCTATCAGGAAGCAATCCTCTTATGAGAATGGTGCATTTGTCATCACAGCCAACTCTTCGTTTTTCAGGCATTCAAAATGATTTAGCTGATTTCCTCATCTGGAAAGGCTCCATCTCCAACAAATGGGAGCTAAAAGTCTCAGTTTTGTCTTCCTGTTTCAGGACTGGGGCGGTGGGGGTTCTGTTTTTGATATTTATAGCAAATAGGTTCACCAAGAAATTACCTATATTTTGCTCCTGGAGAGGAATGAGTCCAGGATCTCTAGCAGTGGGATCAATAACTGTTGCACACTTTTCCACCTGTCCAGTTAATCCCCATAGTGCTCAGGAAAATGTCTGGACAAAGCTCAAAAATGCTAATAGCCCCTACTTGGGCTTGTCAGTTTTGGTTTCAGATGTTGTTCATCTTTCATTCCAGCTGACTCCTCAGCTCCTGATCATTCCTGACATCAGTTCTAGACTGCAGTCCAGTCTTCTACCCAAACCCCGAGGCTTTACACTTGTCAGCATAGACACTCACTGGTTAACCTTGCTTGAGAAGAATTGTTCATCAGCTGTTCAAGAGGTCTTGTCATAGTAGAAGAGCCTCTACTAGGCTCATATGCTTAACTAAATGGAGACTTTTTCAATATGGTCTGACTAGAGACTTATCCAGCCACGAGACTCTTCTGTCCCATTTATTCTGGGCTATCGGTTTTCTTTGAAGCACTCTGGACTGTCAGTCAATTCTGTCAAAGTACGTTTACAACTATATCTGCATTTCACCTCAGATAAAGGGTTATATAAGCTTTTTTTTTTTTTGTCATCCATTTCCAGATTTTTAAAGGGTCTGACATTTTCCACCAGTTAGCGACCCCTTTCTGGTTTGGGATTTGTATGTAGTTTTGAGGTCATCCAATGGATCTTCCTTTTGAGCCTTCATAAATCTATTCTTTGTATCCTCTTTCCATAAAAACTTCATTTTTAGTGGCTGTCACTTCAGCTCATAGTGAGTGTGTTGCAGACTTCAATGGCTGGACCCCCTTACACACTATTCCATAAGGAGAAAGCTACACTCGGGCCAGGTCACACATTTCTGCTGAAAGTGGTTTCGGACTATCATTTTAACTGATTTTATATATTTACCTGTATTTTTTTTTCCCTAAGCCTCATGATGCCCCTGAATGTGAGACGTCCTAAAGGCCTTCAGACTTTTCATAGCCTTTGGCAGTAAATCTAAAGGACAGGCAATTTCTGCAGAGACTAGCAAAATGGATTTCCGATTGTGTTAAGATTTCTTGTACTATAAATAAGTTTCCTCTTCTGCATTCAATTAGGGCACTTTCTACCAGGGCTCAGGCTCCTCAGTAGCATCTATGGGGAGTTTGTATCGGAAATTTGTAGGGCAGCTACATGGTGTTCAGCTCATACATTTACTAAACACTTTTCTATTGTGTCAGCTTTTAAGTCAAATGCTCAATTTTGCAGAGCTGTCTTGCAGCCATTATTTAGGTAGGACTTATACAGGCGAGTCTCTTCTTACGCGGGGGTTCCGTTCCGCGGTTAGCGCGTAAAGCGAAAACCACGTATAGTCAAAATTACATTGAGTTGAATGGCGGGCGGAATTGCCCACACTACAAGTACAGTATTAAAATTGTTTTTCTCTTTTTTGTTTTTTGTTTTTTTGTTTTGTTTTTTGTTTTTGCCTACCGCGTAAAGCTGAAATCGCGCATGTTAAATGCGCGTAAGATGCGACAGACCTGTATTACCTACGTCCTTGAGAGGTAACTGCTAGTCAGTCACCTACAGTGGGATCCATGTGGACAAATGCTGAAAAAAGAAAGAGGTTACTTACAGTAACTGGAGTTCTTCAAGTAGTGTCCCTGTGGGTGCTCCACTGTAGGCGTGCTTGCGTCCCTGTGCTGCTAATTGGAGAACTTGGGTATCCGTGTCCGTTAGGCCCACACATGCACTGTCTCTCCTCGTGCTGCGCCACGAGGCTAGTCAGCACGAGCAGGCTAACCCCCCTCAGTTCCTTCTCTACTGCCCCTGGCTAGAGATCAAGCTATTTGCAGTCCGTTAGGACCATAATTTTAATCTGCAGTTCTATAGTTAATTAGCCTCATAGTTCGTAGTTGTAGTTCTAGCTGTTTTCTCCTTTTCTTTTACGCTTTAAAAAAAAAAAAAAAAACCTTCAGTTTCTTTCCTGCTTTTTTCCTCTTTGGGGACTCCTTGAAGCCTGGTGAGCCCAGCATACCCTGTAGGGGAAGAAATGCCTCTCTTGCAAAGAGGCAATCCCTGTCGCAGATAAGCACTTCAAGTGCCTTTAGACCACTCTCTCCCCCGATTGACACAGCTGACCATCATTCCACAACCATTTGGGCATCGATTTGGCAACATTCCACAGTGCCTGGGAATGCATAACCGATCAATGGGTCCTACAGATCGTTCGAACTGGGTACTTCCATTCATTTTACCTCCCTACACCCTCCACAACACCTTCCACATCCCTCTTCAGGGCCCCTTCTCATGAGAGTTTACTACGACTAGACATAGATTGCCTTCTCCAGTTAGGAGCCATAGAACCAGTACCTTGACATCTACGAGGCAAAGAGTTCTACTCTTGTTATTTCCTAATACCCAAAAGGAAGGGAGGTTGGAAACCCATACTAGATCTCTGGGCTCTCAAGTTTTTCAAGGCTCTCAAATTCAAGATGGTCACTTTATCAACAGTCATTCCAACGTTGGAACAGGGCGACTATTTTTTGGCCCTTGACCACCAGGACACCTATTTTAATATCTCAATCCTACTGGCTCTCAGATGATTTCTCAGATTGACTCTGGGACACAACCTTACCAATATAGAGTGCTAACCTTTGGGCTATAATCAGCCCCAAAAGTATTGTAAATGTTCTCTCAGTGGTTGCTTGTTTACGTGCTCAAGGGATAATGATCTACCCTTAACTAGACAATTGCCAATCTCTCCAAGAGGCTCACCAAGTCACTGAAGCTACAATACACTTGTTTACAGAACTGGGTCTACAGATCAACACCTAAAAGTCAACCGTCACTCCACTGCAACATCTGAAATTCATAGGGGCCGACCTTGATTCGTTACAGGCCAAAGCCCTCTTACCTTACCACAGGTTCCTATCCTTAGTCACTCTGAGACACCATTCAAAACAGCCCACGAATACCAGCCAGGCTCGGTCTCCAACTCTTGAGGCATATTGCAGCATGCATGGTGGTAATACCACATGCCATGCTTCGCGGATGCCTCCAAATGTGGTTCAGCTTGGTTTACAGACCAAACAAGGACAGGCTGAACAAATCCCTGTCACCATCCACCAGGATCAAAAACTCCTTATACTGGTGGAAGGACTCAGCCAACATTTGCAAAGGGGTCCCCTTCTGGCAAATATCACTGTCATTGCTCCTCACCACTGATGAATCATTCACTCATAGGGTGGGGTGCACATCTAAACAGCCTCATGACACAAGGCAAGTGGTCACTGGCAGAGATATCCCTTCACGTCAATCTCCTCAAGCATTACACTGTCTGTGGCTTACCTCCCAGGTGAACAAAACTCAATAGCAGACCATCTCAGTTGCAAATTCCCACACAACCATGAGTGGGAGATACATCTGACAGTGCTTCATAACCTATTCAGATGCTGGGGGACACCATCCACAGACCTTTTCGCCACTCGCCTGAACAAGAAATGTCCATGCTACTGCTCCAGAACGGGGATGGGACAGCACTCCCTGGGCGATGCTCTCCTCCTCCCCTGGAACAAGGACTTTCTCTGTGCCTTTTCTCCATTTCACCTACCGTTGAAGGTCCTGTTGAAAATTAAAAAGGGACAGAGCTTGTCATTTTGATTACTCCTACTTTGCCGAGACAGACCTGGTACCCTTACCTGGCACAGCTTGTGACGTGCCCGCTGATTCCTCTTCTGGCCATCCCGCACCTCCTCTCGCAGAATGGAGGATGTACCCAACATCCAAACTTGGGGATTCTCTGCATCAAGGCATGTCTTCTGCTTGGTTCCAACACCTAGAAAGCTCCTGTTCAAGGGAGGTACAAGAGGTACTATTACACAATAGGAAGTCCTCGACATGACATACTTACCTGCAGAAATGGTCCAGGTTTCAGATTTAGTGCATGTCCTAATAAATCTCCCCAACATTCACAGCTCTTCCGTATATCCTAGACTATGCTTTGACCCTAAAATGGTCGGGACGATCTCTAAGCTCTCTTAGGGGTCACCTAGTGGCTATAACAGCTTTCCACCAACCTGTAGAGGGCTACTCAGTGCTGTCAGACCTAACTACTAAAAGGTTCCTCAGAGGTATAGTAAACCTCTTCCCACAACTTTGACTTCCTATCCCTACGTGGGATCTAAACCTGGTGCTGAAAGAACTGACTAGGCCTCCCTTTGAACCTATGGCCATCTGTTTGTTGATGCACCTGTCAGTGAAAGTGGCCTTCCTGATGGTGATTACCTCAGCCAAGAGAATAGGACAGAGAGCAGCTCTGATGGCTCAACCCCCCCTGCACAGTGTTTTTTCTGGACATGGTTACACTCAGGCCACATCCAAAATTCATCCCAAAGGTAACCTCTCTGTTTCACATGGATCAATTAATTCACCTTCCAATCTTCTACCTCAAGCCTCACCAAGACAAGAGGGAGGCTATATTACATGCTCTAGATGTCAGGAGAACCCTGGCCTTCTACTTGGATAGGACATAGGCCTTCAGGAAGTCCCTTAGGCTTTTCCTCTCCATTGCAGAAAGATCTGCGGTCTCCGCAATATCAGCCCAAAGGCTCTCCAAGTGAGTCTCAAATTGCATCAGACAGTGTTACCAAGTTCGCAGCATGACCCCTCCAGACTATTCATACACACTCCAGCAAGTCAATCTCTTCTTTCATCACCTTCTTCAAGAATGTCTCTATCTCTGAGATCTGTAGAGTGGCAACATGGGCATCAGTCCACACTTCTTCGCAGAACGCTATGCAGTTACTGGGGATTCCACCTCCAGTGCCATCTTCAGCTCCACCATACTGTCCTCTGTAATTGACCTGCTTCAAAGTCCCAGCCCTTCAGGAGGGATGCTGCTTGGGAGTCACTAACAGTAGAGCACCCATAGAGACACTACTCGACGCAGAAGAGGAAGTTACTCACCTTGTGCAGTGTGACAGGGTGCTGGGCAGGTAAATTGGAGCTCCAATTAAGGGAGGTAAATTGGAGCTGGCTAGAGAAACCTGAACCTGATTGACAAAGGGGAAACGGCTGCCAACCTAATTAGCCCAGGGCTCCATAAAAGCCTCAGAGGAAGGAAGCCAAGGGGCAGACAGAAAGGGGGAAGCCAGAGAGTGGAAGGAGAGTGGTAGCTCTTCTCTCCTGGCTGCAGAGGCTGGAAAGTCCTTCAGACTGAAACCCCTAAGCTGTATGTGTTGAGAAGGTGGTGGGAATTGCACCCTGTAAATAAACTGCACTGGTGATTGCTGAGCCAGAAGATCTGAGTGGTTTTTGGAACAGAGCAGAGGCAGGAGCAAAGGGAGCCCTCTTACATGCAGTAACGTTGGTTCTTCGAGATGCATGCCCCTATAGGTGCTCCACAACTCACCGTCCTCTCCTCTACTTTGGAATTCTTGTCTATAACTCTGCGGTAGAGAAGGAACTAACGGGGGTTAGCCCGCGCATGCTGACAAGCCTCGTGGCACAGCACAAGGAGAGACAGTGCATGTTCGGGACTAATGGACACTGCTACTGAAGTTCTCCGATCAGCAGTGCAGGGACGCACACACACCTATGGTGGAGCATCCATAGGGGGACACATCTTGAAGACCATCGTTATTGCATAAGGTGAGTAACTTCTTCAAGATGCTTTTGTCCATATGGATCCCATGAACCGCCATCCTTCCCCACTAACAGTCATCCTCCTAGATATCAATATTAATGAAGGAACTGAGTGGTAGTTGGGGCTACTCCACCCTTTTTGCTCTTGTGAGTGGGGAAAAGACAGGCATTAGGGTGTGCAGGGCAGTGGCCACTGCTGGCTAAAAGATTCTGGACTTGCATGCATGGAGAGGCACACACCAACAGTGGGATCTGTATGGACAAAGACATCTCAAAGAACTTGATTTACTGTAACATAAGTAACCTTACTTTTCAGCAGCTCTGTTTCCTGTGTGTATTCAATCAGTTTTCATTGCTGTCAGCTCTGCAGAGTTGAAATGGCTGTGGGAGAAGGAACTGGAGGACCTTCTGGTTTACGCATCGTTAACAGAATTATCCAGCTGCATTGCCACCTGAGCAAATCAAGAGACTTCAAATTCTGCTCTTGGTTGAAATCTGCCATTAAAAATCATTTTGTTGCACAGACATAACTGGCATGATCTGAGGGAAATCGTGTCGCACAAGGGTTACTGAAAGCAGCATTGGACTTGCAAAGTTTTTACTGATGAAGCACAAGCCAGAAAGACCCCAGCTTGACTTTCAGATCTGTCTGAGTTTTCAGGGCTAGCACTTGGAAGAAAGGTGGTGGTTGTTTTTTTTTTTTAATAAACAAAAACAAAAAAACAAAAGCACACTTGTAAACTGGGGAAATTTTGATACAACAATGACACAAGAAATGTGAAACTCTACAATGCTATTTTTCATATTCACTGTTAAGTAGAACCACTTAGTTAGTTTCACTACAGCATCCTGCTGCAGCTAGGTGTTGGTTGGTTGGTTGACTTCTGCAGGCCTCCAGTTGTGATAAAAAACAAGACCATGTCAATGTGTAAAGTTAAGCATGTGCATAAGTCTTTGCACAATTATGGCCTTAGTATAGTTTTCATCTGTCCCATTCATGCAGTTTTGTGGGATGATCATTCTTGGGCCCTTGATATTTCAGACTTAGTGATGTTTTGTATTATAGTTAAATGTGGTAATACGGACATGACATTTACACTATCAGTCTGTCATATGTTCTTTAAATGTAAGGTTTACAATTGTCCTACTCTTTTTGGTGGATTTTGTTGAACAAGTGAGATGCATGCTGCCCTCCATTTTGTGATTAACTCCTTTTAACTTTTAGAAGGATTGGAAAAATTAGTGGGCTTTATGAAATCTGCCGTCCCCACTCTGAATGTTGATTTCCCCCAGGTCAAATAAAAATTACCACAATAGTATTTACAGATTTCCTGTGGTTTCTTGATGGATTAATGATATGTACAAAGGTTTGTATATACAGTGCTATGACCTGCAGAATTCATTTTTAAGGCTATTGTTAGCTTCAGAATTGAAATGTGATATCTGGTTTTCACGTGTTTAATTTTAAATTTGAGACTCCACCTTTTTCAGGGACCTTAAGCCAGAGAACATTTTGCTAAATGAAGAGATGCACATTCAAATAACAGACTTTGGAACAGCAAAAGTATTATCTGCAGATAGTAGACAAGGTATGCAATTGTTCATATCTCTGATCCTGTATCCCAGTGAACTTCTCAACAAAAAGTAGTTCCCTGAAATGTAAATCTCTTGAATTTAAGTTAAACTGTCATCAACTTTGAACACTGCATGTGATTATACTATAGTCTAGATATAGTTTTATTGGTTGTCATAAAACAATTCTGACTCTAAACTTCTGCTTAGGTGGATCAGCTCATACAATGTGAATTTAGAACTGGTAGTTTGTTTTGAATAAAGCCAATTTTCTCTCCAGTTTAAAATGTAGGAAAGGGAGCTTAATTATTTCTTCTGTGTTTTTCTTTTCTTCAGAAAACAGTGTATCCTTCTGACTATCCAGAAAAACCTCTTGTTTTTTCTGATTATATGTGCTAGGATTCGTCTCCCATGGCAGTGACTTAAATTAAAATGTGAGAGAGAGGCAGGTATTTTGGTGCAATTAATGATGGTAGATTATTACTGAAAACACAGGGTATTAAACTTCCTGAAGTCTTGTTTTGGTATCTTTTAAAACTATATAATTAGCATTATGCTGGCTTTTGCTGATGACTACTGTGATACTCAGATAACATACTGGGAAATGTCCACCATTTGGGGATTTAATTTGTAATAGTTTTTTTAGAAACAATCTTCCATGCAATGGCAGGATCTGTGTGATGTATTGTAGTGTGTTTTTTAAACATTTCAGACAAGGAAATGTTGACCAATATATGGTGGCTAGCGCGCGTGTGTGTGTATACCCACGCATATGTATATATAGATACCTATATAACTCTATACTTTTTATACCCTATCTGTATCGTGTATATCGTCACAAACTACATTTAACCAATCCGCTTTCTGCCTTGTTTTTCTGGTAGTATGGTGTACCTCATATCTTGTTTGTCCTGATGCTGACAACTTTGCTATGATTTTTTGTTTTTACCATAGCAGGTAGAGAGTTACTCTCACAGACCAGTACTGGAATGTCCCAAAGGAAGAGGATAAGATATAGACTTGTTGTATGCTAGTACAAACCTAGGAAGTGCCTTCACACTCTTGGTGTTTCAGATGCAGGTGTTTAGAACAGAAAGATGAGAGGTACACCATACTACCAGAAAAACAAGGTAGAAAGCTGATTGGTTAAATGTAGTTTGTGATGCTGTACATAATACCTTGTACTTGTAAATAAGTAGGGTATACAAAGATGGCGTTAGGGGCGTAACTTTGGGAACACACCTTCTATTTAAAGTGAATGTAACAACACTGAATAAGACTGCTTCCTGGAGACTGGTATCATATAGAACTTTTTTACTGTATTATATTTTTATTGTGTCATAGCAAAAAAACGGACTGACATTAGTTATTTGGTCTCTTGAATATATTTCATAATGAACTAAAATGTGGTCAGGAAATTGACTATACAATTTATCAACAAAAAGGCTTGGATAAAAGTTTTTAATAAATAACCATCTTAAAGGTTGCCTTGAAACTGCTGTGCATTGTAACAACTTGCTGATTTTCCTTGCTCTTCAATAGACTGAAAAATAAGAATAGCATGAGGTGAACATAAAGCCATCATGTGTCTTTTCATGCAATATACAGCCTTCATTTAGGTAAAGGAGCACAGAATATAGTACTAACCATAACAAGGCACTGCCCTGAGGAAGAATTTTGAGTAACTATTTAAATGTATGCTCATGGCTTGTTTAGGACTCCTCTGAGAGAGGAGGGGCAGAAAGGAGTAATTCCCAAGTCTTGTGTGTTCAGGGCCAAGATTCTCCAATTACTGTCAGAGTTGCTAAATGTAAATGGAATGGGGTTCCTTGCTCCCAGTAGCACTTTCTCTTCCTCAATACAAATCTTGGTGGCCTGATGCCACCACAGTATATGCCCTCCAGTGATGCCAGACAGTGTTGCCGTTCATCCAGCGGGTTTGTTTTCTGGTGAGTGATGCATGTGCTACAAGTGAAGCAATGGATTAGTTGCCGCACAAGCTTGCAACATCAGAGGAGCCCAGCAGGTGTGGTTTATACTATACTGGGCACCAGGAGTGTGGCTTATGAAGTGCCAGGCACTGGGAAGAGGCAGGAAACACAAAGTAACAACACAAGCTGAATGAGCTCCTTTTTAAGAGATGCGATAACTCCAACATATTTGAACTGTAATATCCTGTAGCGGTCTGGCAAAACTGTTAAAATGTACTAGCCGAGTCAAAATGCCTATTTGCCTGTCCTCTACCAAGAATAAAAGTGGAGGGGGGAAATTTTGTAATTGCCTATCCAAAAAAAAGTACTTACCGTAGACACAGAATTTTAGTGGGTTCTATAGTGTTATGTACTGTTCAATAGATAAAATTTTGGTTTATCTAATTAAGGGTTTACTTATCTCTTTCCCTTTTCTCCCAGCACGGGCAAACTCATTTGTAGGGACAGCGCAATACGTTTCTCCGGAATTATTGACAGAAAAATCTGCTTGTAAAAGGTAAGTAGTCTCTGTGTTTGTAAAGAATTTTATGGACTTAGCTTAAATATTTTCAAAGAGGAAAAAATAGTATTTAAAATGTCTTATACTTTTAAAAAATGTTGCTTTAGCATCTCTTGGTTATTTTAAATCGAAATACATTTCCTTATTGGCAAATGTTGCTCCATGTGTGAGCACTGGCTTACTGGATTGCTCATGAGTTCTGGGTTCTACAGACAGTGACTTACTACAGGACTGAGGATTTGTCATAAGAAAAGTTGATGGTGAAAAGGATATACGTCCTGGAAATACAGTAATAAACCAAAAAGTTTTAGACATGGTCTTGCATCCAAATACCCACCACCCTTTCTCAGTCCATTTTGAACATAAGTCAGCTCCAACATGAGCAACTTCTGTTGTAAATTCAACAGAATGTGTTACATTTTCTATAGGTAGTTGGGAGGAGAGTCATGACCCCCTTGCAATGAAGTTATTTAGTCCACTGGTCTGGTCCTTGAATCCACGTGTGTTTTCACTGAGCTCCACATGAGCTCTTCTGTAGTCCAGGAGTTAGCTTTGTGTCTCTCAAGGATGAAACTGAGATCTTTTTCACATAGGAATCCCATGCAGCTTGGTCTCTGTCCTCCCTGCATAGTCAGTTTCAGGCTGTAGTATCTGGCTATTCCCTCACCACAACAGAAAATTAGTGATTAGAAATAGGTATATATCACAGCTTTAAAATAATGTAGCTAAATATTATACCTTTTGTATTCACTGCTTTAGAGAGTTTGGCTAGTGAAGGACTTTTTAGCCGGTTAGCCATCTCCTTTTAGAAGTGACATTATCCACTCTGTCTTTACAAGGAGCTTGTATTTTCTGAGTTGGTAGGTTCTTTAGAGAGAGAGCCCTATCCTGAAAAAGAAAAGTTAATGCTAAGTCTTTCACCAAAGTAGGTGCAATATATGTTGCGGTAAGGTGATTAATAAGCAGCTTTTCAAGCCAGCATATCAAAAAGATCTTGCTACACAGTGATTCTCCTAAAAAGTGCCTCAAATGCTGTTTAGTCTCATTAGCCTTTTGGACATAAATGAAAGTCTTCAATGAAAGATTTGTTTTGTGATTGTAGGAGTTTTGTCTAAAGACCTGGGGAAGAGGGAAGTAGTTCTTGAGGAGCATACACAGCTGTATCCAAATCAGTGCCTTAGATTGCAACAGTAGTTGTTTTCCTGTTCCTTTGGTTGATCTGTCAGGTATGCTGGCTGGCAGTGTTTTAGGAACAAGCAAGCTCAGATGTATACTTGGGTTATGTACAGACGGCCCCCCCCCCCCGACTTATGCAGTCGTTCCGTTCCGGAAAGCCTTACACAAAATTCGCGTTACGCAAGTCGGAAACGTATACCCGTACTGTCATAAACATACAGCTAAGGGTAGCATAAAATCCGTCCTTTACCTGTAAGGGGTTAAGAAGCTCAAATTACCTGGTTGGCACCTGACCAAAAGGACCAATAAGGGAAGAAGATCCTTTCAAATCTGTGGGGGGAGGTTTTTTGTGTGTGTTTCATTGTTCTCTCCGGGACAGAGACCAGGGCAGGAAAAACCATCTCCTAAAACCCTACCTGAAATAAGCATCCAAGATTACAAAAATTGTAAGTAATAGCAAGGAAATGCGTTAGCTTATCTTTTGTTTTAGCTTGTGAATTTTCCCTATGCTAAGAGAGAGGTTTATTCCT
The DNA here is from genome assembly GCF_028017835.1 of Emys orbicularis. Classification (NCBI taxonomy): domain Eukaryota; kingdom Metazoa; phylum Chordata; order Testudines; family Emydidae; genus Emys; species Emys orbicularis. The sequence goes on along the minus strand of NC_088692.1, from coordinate 347,267 downwards.
GTGTTTTATAACTTTGAAGTTTTGCTTACAGGGGAATCCTCTGTGTTTTAAATCTTATTACCCTGTAAAATTACCTTCCATCCTGATTTTACAGAGGTGCTTCTTTTACTTTTTTTTTCTTTATAATAAAGTTCTGCTTTTAAGAACCTGATTGGTTTTTAGTGTCCTAAAAACCCAAGGGTCTGGTCTGTGCTCACCTTGTTTACCTATTTGGTTGGTATAGTATTCTCAAGCCTCCCCAGGAAAGGAGGTGAAGGGGCTTGGGGGGATATTTTGGGGAAACAGGAACTCCAAGTGGTCCTTATCCTGAATCTTTGTCTAACTCACTTGGTGATGGCAGCGATACCATCCAAGGACAAGGAAGAATTTGTGCCTTGGGGGAGCTTTTAACCTAAGCTAGTAGAAATAAGCATAGGGGGTCTTTCATGCGGGTCCCCACATCGGTACCCCAGAGTTCAGAGTGGGGAGGGAACCCTGACACGTACGTTACGCAAAAATGTCCGCAACTCGAAAATCCTATTTCTGGCTTATGGAACTTTTTCCGTAAGTGCGAATTTGCGTAAGTTGGGTGTTGCATAACCCAGTGAGCGTCTGTACTTTGAAGTGGTTACTGTTTTCCTTTGTCATAACTATATTACTTTGTCAGAGTATAGATACAACTTTTCTTTATAGCCAGCTTTGCTAGCTGTCTTTTCTTGCCAAATAATGTAGTAAGAAGAGTGTGTGGATCGTGCTGAATTCAAGACACTTCCATTGGCTGTATGTGTTACTGATATCCTGACTGGTAGAAGTTGAGAATAAGAAACGCCGTCTAACTTAAATTATACAGGCTTACTGTATGAGGACAGTAATTAGTATGTTGTTGTTGTTTTTTCTCTCTTTTCCCCCTTTCTTTAAAGTTCTGACCTCTGGGCTCTTGGATGTATAATATACCAGCTTGTAGCCGGATTGCCACCATTTAGAGCTGGGTAAGAGACTTCAGATTATATCTTACATGTAAATTATAGTTTTGTTTTTTATTTCAGTTTTCACTAAATGGCAGTTTTCAACCATTGTTCAATATATCTACTACTTTAATAATTTAGGGCTAGATTGTGCTCTTGCTGCAACCAGGAGTCCCCAGGGGCTAGTCAAAATTCTCCAGGGGCTCCCATGCAGTTCACATCACCATGGTGGCTACCACATCCATGAAGAGGATATAGCACACTCCCATCTCTATACTGAGTCAGTTGTGCTCACTTCAGCATTCCTGCCCCCCATTCAGGCATCTAGTACCCAAATGGGTACAAAAAGTAGGGAATTATTCTCCCTTTATGAATTTTGTCTATCCCTTGTTCAGGGCTGTAAAGGTGAGAAAGCTTCTTGTGCTCTCCCTCTGGTCGTCTGTGAGCATCCTCACAGGGGCTGGCCGGAATCTGGGCCTTAACATTTGAAAAATAATGGATTGATTTTTTTAAAAAATTCTATATACTATTTGTTTGGCTTGTGTAATGCCAGGATAAAAGTATCCTAGGTAACATCTGATGACTAAATATTATATTTGTTTTCTTGCAGCAATGAATATCTTATATTTCAGAAGATAATTAAGTTGGAATATGACTTCCCAGAAAAATTCTTCCCCAAGGCAAAAGACCTTGTGGAAAAACTTTTGGTAAATATTCGTTATATTGTTGCCAGATGAATAAATTACATAGGAACTGCATAATGTGCTGAATGTATGAAGTTTTCCTACATTTGTATCCAAACTACTATAAACTCTCAAACCCTCTTTAAACTAACAAGAAACCTTTAAAGTTCTTGCCCATATAGGGAGAAAATTGTCATCTTGTAAGTAAGCATCGGTTATTAAACAGCATTATAAATTTACTTTCATCTGAATTGTGACGAAGATGTGTATGGGGAACACGTCTATTAGTCAAGTTGAAACAAATTATTCTAGATAATCACACAAAACAACACTTCAGACTTACAGCACAAATTTACAGACTCTTTATACTCTTAATGCATCATACAACTTGCCAAGAGATAAATTATTTGTCTGAAAACATCTCTCTATAGCTATTAGACAGAAATAGCTTCATTATTGATAAAATTCAAGTTAATTTGCATTGCATTTCAAAGAACATAATCCATATCGCACACCATTGTAAGTATACCTACTATAGAATTATGGTAAGATGTTTATAGTGTGAGGATTAAAAAAGTGCTGTCTTATCAATGAGGATTAGGAGCAAGAGTGAAATGAATCTGCAGAAAATATTTACCTTTTTAGTCAGTGCATATTTGTTAAAGCTGGACAGACTAATAGTCACAGGATTCTGCATGTTAATGTGCAGGTTAAAACCCAGAAGGGATTGCCATTGTGCTGTTATAAAGTTAAAATTTGTTTTGAAACTGCTTGCCATTATTTTAAAGAAGTACAAACTTAATTTTAACTTATCCAGGTTCTGGATGCTACAAAGAGATTAGGCTGTGAAGAAATGGGAGGGTATGGACCTCTTAAGGCTCATCCATTCTTTGAATCCATTACATGGGAGAATCTGCATCATCAGACACCCCCAAAGCTCACAGCATATTTACCCGCTATGTCTGAAGATGATGAGGATTGTTATGGAAATGTAAGTGTCAGTTGTGCTATATTGCAACTTGAGACCTTTACATAGAGCAGATTAATTCTTGCCAAGATAATATTTTTATTAAAACTGTTGTGGTCACACTTTATCTTGAGATGATTAATAGAAAATATTGGTATTGCTGGTCTCAAAATGTATATTGCAGTTGTTTTTTGAGGAAAAATTGGGGGTTTCACCAAACAGATTTTTGTGTGAAAAGTGTCTGCTTTCTGTTTACTCCCCTCCCCCCCCTCCCCCCTCCCCCCCCAAAAAAAAATTCAGCTAAAAACTGAAGTGCTTTTATTTGGAAATGTTGCCATGATACATCATCTTCCCATTCTCCTCCCTGGGCTGGCTGGACTACATCTCCCATTGTGCACTGCCACTGCTCTTCGGGAGGGGAACCATAATGCATCATGGGAATGCTGAACAACCAGGGAGCCCCAGCCTAGAGAGGAGAATGCTCCCATTAGACACCATGGCAGCATTTCCAAATTGAAATATTTTGTTTCCAGTTTTTCAGCAGAAATAAATTTTCCATCTAAAATGTAGATGAAAACAATTCTTTCATTTTCAGCAAAATTCTGTATGGGAGTGACACCACCCATTTTTCAAGCAGCTCGAGTTAAACTGGTAGATCTATGTAGTATGTGTTAGAGATGGTTATAAGCACAGCTCTTCAAGGTGTTAATAGATATAAATCACAGCTATAAGCAACCTCTTGATTTGTTGGAGCCTCTGACAATTGATTGATCATTTATTTATTCTATAAAACTGCTTATAAATGGAACCTTAGTATAAAATGTGACTCTATTTTCTTTTAAAAGCTAACTAATGTTTTTGTGTCACTTAATACAGATTGTCTGAAAGATGTAGGCTTTTCCTGGAAACATAGACGCCAGTTTAACTTTTTGGAAGTCTGAATGCTGTGTTTGCCAGTCTTCTCCTGTTTACTGTCATCCCATGTCTTAAATACCAAAGGTCTTTCACATTTAGGTGTGCAGTGCAGCTATTGCCAAAATATTTGCCTGAAGAGGAAACGTTCATCCAGCAGAAGCCTTTATTACTTCCCTTATCTCTCCTTTAGGAGAAGCAATATCTCAATATTTCTGAGTCTTCATTAGGATCAGACAGCGCAATAGTAATCTCTAACATAGAACCAGTCTTAACAACTCTTTTCAGGTTCCTGAAGGCAGGGCCGTAGCAACAAAGAATGTGGCCCCCTCCGAACGGTGGCCCCCTCCGAACATATGTCCGGGCGGGGCCCCTTACAATGCAGAAACTGGAATGCGGTATTTATTTTGCCACTTTTAGGGGCCCCCTTCCTTGTGGGGCCCCCTCCGGTCGGAGGGTACGGAGGGCGTTCGCTACGCCTCTGCCTGAAGGCTCCATGTCTCTGATAAATTTCATAAAAAGAACAACTTTTCACAGTCCAAGAAAAGATAGCAGAGACAATGCTGCTAACAAGAGCTACAGTACTGTGATAGAAGAGCGCTATCCTCATAAGCATCACCTGACTGGATATCAGTGTTACTGGCATGCATAAAGAACCGCTGCTACTTACTTTTCTCACTCATGCTTTCAGCATTTTGCAGAAAAAAGGTACATATTTCACAGTGCAGTTCTGGACACAGGGGAGGATGCAGCTTTGGCATTGAGAAGCAATCTGGTGACCACTGGTTGAAGCAATATTCTCTCCTCAGAAGCAAGGTAGAAAACTCAAACTGATAGAACCTTTACAGGGTCTCATTTAGCTCTTGAGCTCTTCTTTGAGTAGCATCCCTATGGACGCTGTAAGTGCGGTAGCGCTCCTGTGCCTGGGATTGAAGATTTTCAGTATCACTGCTTGTTGGGCTGCACATACAGTCCTCTCTGTCTCGTACCGTGAATGGCGTCTATATAGTACTGTGCGGTCCAACTACCCTCAGTTCCTTCTCAACCGCCTTTCGTCTGGGATAGAATCCTGAGCAGAGACCTTCATACAACCATAGCCTTTAGTAATAGTAGTGTTTCCATTATAACTTTGTAGATATTAGCCATTTTCTTTACTTTTTCTTTCTCCTGGAAAAAAAAATTTCTTTGCTCTTCCCTCCCTGTTACTCTTTAGCTTATCATAGGTTTCCTTTTCTACACCCTTCCCAATTGGGAAGTTCTCCCTTATCAGGGTTATGCCCAGATCCTCCAGGTTCCAGAGGTGCCTCTTCTGTCATGAGGCCATCCCCGTGAGCGATAGTCACTCACGGTGCATACGCTGTTTTGTGGGGGACACGTCTCACAAAAGTGTACCCACTGCTTCAAATTGAAGGCTAACTCCAGAGGCTAAAACTTTTACTAATGGAGAGCTCTCTCTGGTCAACCTCAAACCCTGGCCCCGATGCCTCTCCTACGTGGCGATCGCCATCAGCACGATCATCAGCCAACCCTCATTCGCCGCATACCACCAAGAGAAAATCTACTCTTTTTTGCCCAGAAGAAAAGAAATGGGCCACTAGTTCACCCTCTAAGGAGCTACCTCAGAGAAAGGCATCCCCTGCGAGGTCAGTAGCCACAACATCTTCAGGGGCGAGACTTAGCTCCCGCATCCCTCTGCGCATCTCCAGTATCAGTGCTAAGGAGAGGTCCAAGGACCCTAAATAGGCAGGACCACAAACAGAAACACTGTCACTCGGAACCAAGGACAGTGCAAGAATTTTGAAATCAGTGCTGACCACCTCAACTAAAACAATTCTGAGTGCTTTGGCATGGACCAAGCCCTTGGTACCAGCCAAGTCTTTGGCACCGAGCAAGCCCTCAGCACAAATCAAGTCATCTGCACAAATGCGACCCTCAGCACCATCTACTGGCCACTTGAGATAATGCACTTGGCACCGACAATGCCCCAGTTTCTACACAGACACTGATGCTGAGGATGCTCCTGCAACTACCACAGGAGTTTTGATACCCACGAGAGCTGTTCATCTCTCACACCCGAGTCGCCTCTTCTCCATAACAAGCTTTCTGCAGCTCATGCCTCTTCCCTGGAGACAAAACACTACTCCCCTTCACCACTGAGGACTGCAGCACTCTTCTCTAGCGAGGAGGAAAAGGAGCAATACTCCATTGCATTGCTCACTTCACCATCATATCAAGGGCATCCACACAGAGAATCATCTTCTCATCCTCAATACCTGGAGACTAGCAGCGAACTAAGTTTCTGGTATGAACCTCTATGGATGAAATCCCATATGCCAATTCCCTCACATTGGCCCTATTGGAACCTATGGGCTGCATATATGTCGCACTTTCCCTAACCGTCAACAGAGCAGAGACCGAGACAAATACACTCTTCATCTTCATCAGTCTCTAGACCGCCTGACTCTGAATCAGAAGTGCTAGAGGTGCAGAAGGAAGAAACAGAGGAAGAGGTTACACCACCAATCCACTTCTCCTCATTGTCCCCCAATGAGGCCATCATGCCACCACCTCCAGCATAGGTGAATGATTTTAAACAGTTCCAAGAACTGTTCCACAGGATTGCAGATTCTCTTCAGAGGGATCTGAAGAGAAGTTATCGAGCAACTTGTGCTGTTGCTCTCAAAGATAGCACTCCCGATCAATGAGGCCCCGGTGTACCCTGCCAAAGTGATCTGGCAGACCCCAGTGTCAATATCCACCTGCAAGTGAGTGGACAAGAAATACTGTGTCCCCACTAAGGACATGGAATTTTCCCCCCCACCCTACTCCAAACTCCCTTGTTGTCAATGCGGTACAAAAGAAGGGGTGACAACACCCACTCTAGACCAACCTCCTGCAACAGGGACTGGAAGAGGTTAGACCTCTTTGGTTATAAAGCATATTCTTCAGCTATACTCTAGTTCAGTATCACTAACTATGAGGCACTTCTAGCCAAATATAATCACAAACTATTCCAAATTCCAGGCATTCTGTCAACACCTCCCAGACGACAAAAAGGAGCAGTTCCAGGCACTGGTGACGGAAGGACAACTTCTGGCCTGTATGCACTGCAAGCCTCTCTGGACTCTGCAGACACAGCTGCCAGTTCTATTGCAACATTGGTTGTGATGAGATGAGCACCATGGCTTCACCTATTCGGGCTCTCCAGAGAGGCACAGACCACTGTCAAGGATCTACCCTTTGAAGGATCTAAACTCTTCGCTGAGCTCATGGACGAATCCCTACATTCTCTAAAGGACTCCAGAGCAACACTCCATTCACTCGGCATATATAAGCCAGTGCCAAAGAGAAGACCGGGTAGATACTAGCCTACCCCAAGGTCTTGAACTCCACATTTCACCCCTCAGCGGCAGTTATGACACGCAATGCTGGCAACAGAGGCGTCCTAAGCGGAGGCAGACACCAGCACAAGGAGCTACACCTCACACATCCACCTCAAAACAACAATTTTGAAGCTTTGGTTGAAGTCCTGAGGTGCCTTCCTCTGGTCCAGTTGCTTCAACCATCTTTAATAGCCCATCAGTTTGGCAACCGCTTGGTCCCTTCCTACCCATCATGGCAACAAATCACCTCAGACAAGTGAGTCTTAAAAATCTTCAACAAAAAGTACTCTGTTCCATTCCCTCCCTCTCCCATCCACCTTGCCCCATCCCTCTTCTTACAAACACCTTCTATGAGAAGAAACAAACCACCTTTTGTGACTGGGATCTGTAGAACTGGTCCCTTTCCAGCCTATAGGGAAAGGTTTTTATTCCCACTATTTTCTGATCCAAAAGAAATCTAGCAAGTGGAGAGAGATCCCAGAGTTGAGGAACCTCAACAAGTTCGTCAAACTACAACACTTCAGGATGATCACACTATGAACAATTATCCTAGTACTGGAACAGGATGGTTTCTTGGCCCTCTACCTCCAAGATGTGTGCTTCCATATCACCATAAACACTTCCCCCAGGTGATTCCTCAGATTTTGTCCTGGGGTCCTACCATTACCAATGCAAGGTACTACCCTTTGGCCTTTTTACGGTGCCCAGAGTATTTTCCAAAGTCCTTGAGGTGGTGGCGGTGCATCTGTGCACACAAGGAATTGTAATATTCCCATACGTGGATGACTGCCTCCTCAAAGCTCTGACCAGAATTGACACTGTTGAAGCCATAAGAAAAATTATGGACCTGTTCTTGAACCTCTACCTCCAGATAAACATACAAAAATCAGTATTGACGCCAGTATAGCATCTGGAATTTATTGGGGCCTGGCTGGATGCTAAACAAGCCAGAGCCTTCCTCCCAGCTCACTGATTTTCATCCATAGTCTCATCTCACTGTGAGAACCAGCCCACAGATCTCTGCCAGAATGTGCTTACAACTGGTTGGCCATATGGCAGCAGCCATGTTTGTGGTAAAACACGCCAGATTACACATGCACTGTCTCCAGGCATGCTACGGACAGCGTATATACCCCAGAGACACAGTCTACACAAACTCCTATCGATACCAATCAAGATCAAGTACTCATTAGACTGGTGTACACAGCCCCAAAATGTCTGGATTGGGGGGGGGGTCCCCTTTCTCCAACCCACACCATCCTTGATACTACCAACCGATGCCTCCTAATTGGTTGGGGAGCACATCTACAGACCCACACGATGCAGAGCAGATGGTCCCCATCAGAATCCACATTGCATATCAACCTCCTAGAACTACGTGCAGTCTGCAATGTGTGCCAACACTTTCTACCATTGATCAGACAAAGGACCATAAGAGTAATGACGGACAACATTGCCTGCATGTTTCACCCCTCAGACAAGGGGGGGTGAGGTCACAATGCCTATGCTCAGAAGCACTAAAATTGTGGAACTGGTGTATCCAACACAACAGTGTCATCTCAGCCACATACCTACCTGGACACCAGAACACCACAGCAGACTCATTGTGCAGGAGATTCTCACAAGACCACAAGTGGGAGTTAGACACAAGAGCCCTACAGCACATATTCAGCCACTGGGGATTCCCAAACATAGATAATAAGAACGGCCATAGTGGGTCAGACCAAAGGTCTGTCTAGCCCAGTATCTTGTCTTCCAACAGTGGCCAATGCCGGGTGCCCCAGAGGAAATGAACAGAACAAATAATCATTGAGTGATCCATCCCCTGTCACCCATTTCCCAGTTTCTGGCAGACAGAGGCTAGGGACACCATCCCTGCCCATCTTAGCTAATAGCCATTGATGGACCTATCCTCCATGAATTTAGTTCTTTTTTGAGCCCTGTTATAGTCTTGGCCTTCACAACATCCTCTGGCAAAGAGTTCCACAGGTTGACTGTGCGTTGTGTGAAGAAATATTATCCAGGAGTTTAAAAACTCAGCTACATGTAGCTTCGGAGGAACGAGTAGTACTTTTCCAAAAGGGACAGGAGTTTGAGAAAAAGTTAGAGTGGAGTCAATCTCATGCAGAGGGGGCAGGCGAGAAAACTCGCTGTTGGCAGGAGTGAGTGGCTGCCAGCCTAAGAATGCTGGACAGCTATACATCAGACCATGGTCAGTTGTTGGATTTGCAATGTGTTAGAAAGAGAGATTGCAAATTGGCACACAGCAACAATGCTGAAGTATAGGAGGGCTACAGAAATGCCCACTGCTGCGAACTCCTTGAGAGAGAGAGAGAGAGAGAGAGAAAATAAAGAGCTGCAGATAGTGACAAAGATTGTTAGAGAGGAGACCGAGCTTCTGTTCCCATCCCCATTGGTATGGTTGAACCGAAGGAGATAGACCCACCTGCAGGGGCAATTACTAGAAGTAGGGGGAGAGAATTAGCTTAGGCTGACATGGTATCTTCAGGAGCAAGTCAGAGACTGAGACTTAGGAGCCGTAGGGAGAGTCAGAAGAGGAAGTTATCAGGAAAGCAGCTATAAGCAGTCTGCAGACAGAAAAGAGAGGTCCCAGAGTGGCAGAGCAGTAGGTTGTCAAGCATGTTCTTACAGGAGATGACTAGTGAGGAGCGGGGGGAACGGGGACACCCTCTCCTCCGTCAGAGTCCACCTTAGAGAAGAGGAAGTGCCTTTGGAGACTGATTGTACAGGGACTAGAAGATGCTGTGTCAAAGTGATATAGGTAATCTCTAGACAAAGAGAGACAACAGCCCAGAGATGCCAAAAATACTCTAGTACAAATCTATACATCTATACTAATAAAACAAACAGACCCATAAGAAAAGATATTTAAGTAAGCAAGCAAGTTAGCCCTATGGGCTACAGTACTCTTCGTCTCCCCACAAGGGTAGACTGAAGTTTATAACACACTGGAGAGAGACCACCTTTTGCAAGAGATCACAAGAAATCAGCATTAAAAAGATTCACTACCAATTAAGGTGTGTGTTCAGCGTTCACCAGGAAAAAAAATTTTAAGAATGGTACCTGTTTACTTGAGAAACTATTCTAAGACCAGGAGAAAGGTTAGTAAGATTAACCCTTCTACTCCGAGGATTAATAGTTTCTCTAATTAGTGTAACCTCCAATCTTCACATGCACTCACCTATTTCTGATAAACAAGTGCAAACCTTGACTGCAATCATTAGGAGTTGAGGAACTAATGCAATTTCCATATATTGGTGGCATTTGCTTATAAACAGCAGTTCAAATGCATTCAGTTGAGTCCTCAGAAATGTGTGCAGGAGTTAGTAGCAATCAGTAAAAGCACATCAATCTTACTTGAGAGGTTTTATGCAGTATTGCTGTAGCCCTGTCGGTCCCAGGATATTAGAGACAAGGTGAGTGAGGTAGTATCTTTTATTGGGCCAACTTCTTTTGGTGAGAGAGATGTAGCTCAAAAGCACACAGAGCCCAGACCTGAAGAGGAGCTCTCTGTAGCTTGAAAGCTAAGCTTTTCTCTCTCATCAACAGAAGTTTGTCCAATAAAAGATATTACCTCACCCACCTTGTCTCTCTTGAGAAGTTTATGGCATTGAATGGGTGGGTCCTTTATTTCTAAAATGTTGATGTCATAGTTTCCTTGTTCCTTCTGAATCTCCAAACAGAAGTTATTGATTGTTCCATTGTGTCATTGGAATTCCTTCCAAAGCTTTCTCATTGTGCTCCCCACTTGTGGAACTTTTGACCTTTTACTAGTAGACAGGGTGTGAGATGTTTACTGAAAGCAGATTGGATTGAAATTACAAGCTCAGATATGGCTGTTAAACCCTCTGCTGTATGAGGAGTGGTGTGGACACTGCACAGCAGGAGCATCAAAAGACAGTGGGTGAAATCCACAAAGGGATTCGGTATTACTATGATGAGCATCATGGTGCCTAACAATTGGGCTCTTAGAAAATCACAGAAACAACACTCTGATCCACACAGTAGAGTTAGGTGCCTAACTTCCCTATAGACTCATAGAATATCAGGGTTGGAAGAGACCTCAGGAGGTCATCTAGTCCAACCCCCTGCTCAAAGCAGGACCAATCCCCAAATAAATCATCCCAGCCAGGGCTTTGTCAAGCCTGACCTTAAAAACCTCTAAGGAAGGAGATTCCACCACCTCCCTAGGGAACCCATTCCAGTGCTTCACCACCCTCCTAGTGAAAGTTTTTCCTAATATCCAACCTAAACCTTCCCCACTGCAACTTGAGACCATTACTCCTTGTTCTGTCATCTGGTACCACTGAGAACAGTCTAGATCCATCCTCTTTGGAACCCCCCTTCATGTAGTTGAAAGCAGCTATCAAATCCCCCATCATTCTTCTCTTCTGCAGATGAAACAATCCCAGTTTCCTCAGCCTCTCCTCATAAGTCATGTGTTCCAGTCCCCTAATCATTTTTGTTGCCCTCCACTAGACTCTTTCCAATTTTTCCACATCCTTCTTGTAGTGTGGGGCCCAAAACTGGACACAGTACTCCAGATGAGGCCTCACCAATGTCGAATAAAGGGGAACGATCACTTTCCTCGATCTGCTGGCAGTACCCCTACTTATACAGCCCAAAATGCTGTTAGCCTTCTTGGCAACAAGGGCACACTGTTGACTCATATCCAGCTTCTCGTCCACTGTAACCCCTAGGTCCTTTTCTGCAGAACTGCTGCCTAGCCATTCGGTCCCTAGTCTGTAACAGTGCATGGGATTCTTCTGTCCTAAGTGCAGGACTCTGCACTTGTCCTTGTTGAACCTCATCAGATTTCTTTTGGCCCAATCCTCTAATTTGTCTAGGTTCCTCTGTATCCTATCCATACCCTCCAGCGTATCTACCACTCCTCCCAGTTTAGTGTCATCTGCAAACTTGCTGAGAGTGCAGTCCACGCCATCCTCCAGATAGTTAATGAAGATATTGAACAAAACCGGCCCCAGGACTGACCCTTAAGGCACTCCGCTTGATACCGGCTGCCAACTAGACATGGAGCCATTGATCACTACCCGTTGAGCCCGACGATCTAGCCAGCTTTCTATCCACCTTATAGTCCAATGAATGGGGAGAGATAGGCACCTTAAAATGCAATCAACAAAAACCAGCACACTAGGCAGCTCCTTGCCTGGTCTATCCAGTGGGAGAGGCTGTTGTTCTAAGCCACTTCCCTTTCTCAGAAACAGGCACTTGCATCCAGACTGCAGGAAGACACCTAGATTTGCTAGAGATCTATGAACAGGAATCTGACTCCTGGCTTAGGTATCTATGTAGGTTCTTGTGGGAATGACTTAGGCACCTGCCTCATTCCATGCAACCACTGCCACCAGCTGTTTTGCAGGTGCTGGCGCAACTGCTTACCTTATAACGTTTAGCCCATTGGTTAGAGTACCTCAATCTCTCCTGTTTAAGATGGTCCACAGTGGATAAAGAAAAAGTGTTTGGGGGGGTGAGGGAGAGGGAGTGTGTGTGTAGGAAGGGCTCTGTAGTTCAGTGGTCAGAGCACTCATTCAGGGGTCAGGAGACCCTGGTTCAAGTCTCCCTGCTCCAATAATTCTTTCTTTATCCTCAAGGGCAAAGCTTCAACAAGAGAAACTGAGAGAGCCCCCACATCAGAATATCCCATAGTTCAGTGGTTAAAGCACTCTCTGGAGATAGGGGAGACCCTGTTCAAATCTTTTCCTGCTCTAGCAGAGAGCCAAATTGAACCTGGGTCTCCCACATCCCAGGCAAGTGCTGTAACCATTGGGCTAAAAGTTACAAGGTGGGCCGTGGTGGCAGCAGCCAACCACCTCCTCAATTTTTTTTTTAAGGGGGCCTGATCCAGCAGGCACCCTCTAGGTGTGGCTATCAAATTGGGCAAGTTAGGCATCTGAATGCCTGTCTTCCCCTAGGGCTCAGGTGGGAGATGGGTGTCCAACGCCTAGAGTGAGGCAGCAGTGTGTATGCCTAGAGACACAAACTTAGGTGCCAAGTGAGTTTAGGCACCTACAGAATTCAGTAGGAGTTTTGTGGATCACAGTGGGGGATCTAGGCACCTAAAAATGGGATTTAGGTACCTAGATCTGTGTGTAGGTACCTAAGTAGTGTTGTGGATTCTACCCCTTTATACCTCCCAGAGTTCCAGGGTATGCAAGAGAGCATACCTGTTGTTATACCTCTTATGGGGTACTCTTAGCTCCTCTCTTATGGTGCACACTGCTTAACAAATAATAAGACCAAATAACTAGGAGTAGTGAGATGAAACTGGCAAATGAAAATTCCTAATAAGATGTGTTTGGATATGGAATAGTCTTAGAGATTATGGAAGCATCATTCCTGGAGACAAATCAAAATGGAAGTGGATGACCTCATATTTATTCTCCTTTGTAAAGTACTTTGAGATCTATGGATGAAAATCTATACAAGAGTTAAATAATATTATTTGTATTAGATTGTGACAAACAGAACACAGCCATAAAAGCTAGAGGTGGGAAAGACAATGTATGATTCCGATTCTAGTGACATTCCTAAAATTAAAGATCCACTGCTTCCAAATACTTAGCCTATTGAGTTGTTTTTAATTCCATTTTGAATGTCGTCGAAACATGACTGGCTTTCTGTCATGTATGTACACAAGTAATAAATTACCTGATTTGTTTTATAGCTTTTGCTTAACATACTGGTATCTCTAACCCAACTTTGTGACAGTGATGTATTTGCTGTTACAAACCAAGTAATTTCTTGGTTATAGTTTTTAGAGTGAATCATTGTAGCAAATCAGCAGTCAAACTTTAGAGTTAAAAACAGCTTTTCAGTGTTTTCTATAAAAATGTTGAATATCACTTTTTATTAAAAAAACAAGTGACTAAAATTTGTTTTAATAATTTTTCCTTCTTTAGTACGACAATCTCCTGAGTCAATTTGGTTGCATGCAAGTTTCTGGTTCGGCATCCTCCCCTTCACTATCTGCCCCAGAGACAAGTCACCCACAAACATCAGGGAACATAGAACAGTACATTCACGATCTTGACAATAACTCCTTTGAGTTGGACTTGCAGTTTTCTGAAGATGAGAAGAGACTACTACTGGCAAAACAGGCTGGTGGAAATCCATGGTAAGGTGTTTAAAGTGGTTGATCTGTGATTTTTGTGCTGTAATAAGGAATCTACAAAACAGTAAACCATCCATTCTTGCCTTGGTTCATATTCATCTTTATCAGAATCCTAGTAGCTGATTTAGTTAATGATTTCATTAGTAATTATGCTTTTCTTGACTAAAGATTTTTGCTAGTACCACTTTAAGAATAATGTGCAGTGATAATCTGAAAAATGGTGTGTGTGTCAGTGTCAGTGTCATATACTGGGTTGTGTTTTCTCTCTGACTCCATATCAAATGAACTCAGCTAACCAATAAAGAGAGGCTTTTTTTATCTGCTACTCTTGTAAAATCAATCTGAGGTCTGAAAACAGCATGATTCTTTGCTTCTCATATATGGGCACCAATAATAGAAGCTCTTCAAGCTAAATTAAGCTCAGTCACATCTCCACAGCCCCATTGTCTTCAGATTATACAGTCAATAACGGGTGCAATCCATCAGTCTTGTCACAGTAGGAATTAAGTTGAAAATAAATTATAACCTACTGATATCTAGCAAATCATTTTGGGGTAGGGTTGAAATTCATCTAATACACCTCTACCCCGATATAACGCTGTCCTCGGGAGCCAAAAAATCTTACTGCATTATAGGTGAAACCAAGTTGTATCGAACTTGCTTTGATCCGCTGGAGTGCGCAGTTTCTCTTCCCCCCCCCCCGCCCCCCGGAGCGCTGCTTTACCGCATTATAGCCGAATTCGTGTTATATCGGGTCACGTTATATCGGGGTAGAGGTGTATTTAAAGTTATATGCATGGCTCATGAACAGAGAGGGGAGACCTATAGAGAGAGATTGGAACTTTTTAAAGATTCCAAGGCAGTGGATCTTTAGAAATATCCCAGATAGATTTGAAAGAAAAAGAAAACAATAACTAGGGTAGTTGTGGTTACATTGTGGGGAGGAGGGGCAGGGGTGCTTCTGTAATGACAATAATTCTTTTTTTTTTTTTTTTTTTTTTTTCTTGTTAGGCACCAGTTTGTAGAAAACAACTTAATACTAAAAATGGGTCCAGTAGATAAAAGAAAGGTAAGTCTCATTATCCTGTCTGTCATGGTGTAAAATGTCATTGTTCTTGCAGTTGCACCTCTGAGAGATGTATTGCTAAGGAACCGGTCTTTGGAGTTCCCTGATTTGTATAGGTTTGTTAGCTCTGTCCCAAATCTATTGTTCCTTTTATAAAAGATGTCATAACATTTCCTAGCAAACAGCTTTTCACAAATTTAATATCCTTCCTTTTTTTAAAAAAAATGTTATGGTACACTCTTGGTTGGACAAAAGCTGCAGTCAGATTAGCTGATGGTGCTTCCAATTTGTAATCAACTGTGAATGGAGGTGTCTTCTCTCCTCCTTTATCAATCTGATTAGTCCAGCATGACACTCAGTCTTCAGTTGTTCTTGATATTGATGTTTGCTGTGTGTGTTGTTGGGCTGCTAATGTCTGAAACTAGAATACAGGCCATTATTGTCCTCAATGTAGTTTTTAATCCTTCTGAGGTAGAATGAAACAATCTCTCATTCTAAGAGCGACTCCACTTTCCTTCCCTCTATCCTACATCTGACTTAGGGCTACTCTGTAGAGGGTGGCAGAGGTGGCATTAAAATCAATTTAGATATTTTAAATATAAGGCTGTTGTCACTTAACTGGCCCGTTAGTTGTCATGGTCTGCTGCCTACAAATGCAGTGTCTTCACCCCAGTCATTATCTACTTACATGTCACTCTGCATTTTCTCTTCAGAAGTCCATTGTTGTGACTGCTCACTGCTGTGCAGGGAGCAAAAATATCTGAAAAGTATGTTGCTCTGCGACATTGTCTATATAACCAGCAGTTTTATTTTTAAAGTCCTCTTGGAACTTTGATAGATGAGGTTTCTGATGGGTTCCCCCCGGGGTGCCACCTGGAACTGAGGTACCACTGAGCCCCCCTGACCCACCAGCCTGGATTCCCTTTACACTGTACTGCTGTGACCAGTCTGCACTTTCACCAGCACACATACAGGTAGGGACACACCCAGCTGCAGTTACATGCAGATGCTGTGATCAGCCCTTCATGGGAAGGCTCCAGCTAGGGAACTTCCTAGCTACTCATCTCCTCCACACACCCCCACCCTCCCTCCGAGTGTAAACTCAAAATACAGCGTAAGCTCATGAAATTCACCCCCTCCCTAAATGTGGAGAGAAATTCACAACAGCTTTCTCCCCCAAGTTATGACTCTCACACTGATTTTAGACAAAGCAAAAACAAGTTTATTTAACTACAAAAGATAAATTTTAAGTGATTATAAGAGATAGCAAACAGATCAAAGCAGATTACCTAGCAAATAAACAAAACATGCAAACTAAGCTTAATATACTACACAGATCGGATATGAATAGCAAATTCTCACCCTAAGTGATGATACAAGCAGGCTGCAGATTAAGGGGCAAGCTACACTTGCTTGCAGCTTGGAATCCCCAGGTGTTCCATTCACAAGCTAAAAATCCCTTTAGCCTGGGTCAAGCACTTTCCTCAGTTCCTCGGGTGTTTCCAGGAGTCTCTTTGGGTGGGGAGTCAATGAAGAACCAAGATGATGTTATTCCCCTGCCTTATATAGTTTTGCATATGGCGGGAACCCTTTGTTTCAATGCTTGGGTCCCACGCCAGTCAGTGGAAAAATACTGATATCCCAAGATGGAGTCCAGCACCAAGTGACCTGGTCACATGTCCCTGTAGTGTCACAGCAGCCATGACTCGGAGGCTGTCTGCAGCGTCCTCAGGAAGGCCCCCAGGTGGGAGATAAGCTTTTTCTAAGGCCTATTGTTTTCTGTAATGGCCCTTCCCCACACAGCTTTTCAGAATGAAAGCATCTTGTCTAGTGGGTGTTCCACAGGTGTAAACACATACATACATTGTCAATATTCCTAACTTCAGATACAAAAATGGTACATGCATACAAATATGATAATCATATTCAGTAAATCATAACCTTTCCAATGACCCCTCACATGACTTATCTTGCATAATTATGATGTATTTTATGCCATAATCATATCCTAATAATATCACTGTGACGAATACAGGGTACAGTGTCATGAGGTTAACTATTTAAAATGCTGGTTATATTGACACTTCAGCAGAAATGCACTGAGATGCATACAAGAATATAGTCAAGAAGCAGAAATTGTTTATACAGTGCTATGTGAGCTTCACAGGCAAACTCAATCCCTGCCCAAATTACTTACAATGCAAGTTACATTTGATGTAGGCAAAGACAAAGTGGAGAGTGGACAAGAAGGGGAACAGGTGAGGAAGGGGCAAACTTTTTATGTAAAGTTAGTGATGTTGTTTTAGTCTAGTCATTTTTTAACTTATTTTTATTAACTTGTATAGGACTTAGTTTCTTTGTGGGACTGAGACTGCTAATGTTGCATGCACATACAAGTGTCTTGTCGGTATTACCTTCCAAATATATTAGTTTAAAAAGGGTGTGTGTAGTATTTTTTAAAAAAAAAACAAAACAAAACAAACACACACACACACACACACACACACACACACACACACACACACACACACAAACAAGGGTAAGTAATGTAACGCTGGATTTTTTTTATAAAAGGCTCCAAAGGCGACCCTGGCAATTACAGGCTGGTATGCCTAACTTCAGTATCAGGCAAATTAATTGAAACTATAGTTAAAAAACAGAATTATCTCACACACATGAACACGATATGTTGGGGAAGAGTCAACGTGGCTTTTGTAAAGGGAAATCATGCCTCACCAATCTGTTAGAATTCTTTGAGAGAGAGAGAGAGAAAGAGAGTCAGCATGCACGTGGGCTAGGGTGATCACATAACACAAGAACTAGGGGTCACCTGATGAAATTAATAGGCAGCAGGTTTAAAAGAAACATAGGAAGTACTTCACATAACACACAGTCAACTTGTGTAACTCGTTGTTAGGGGAGGCTGTGAAGCCAAAAGTATAAATTGGTTCAAAAGAGAATTAGATAAATTTGTGGAGGATAGGTCCATCAACAGCTATTAGCCAAGATGGTCAGGGGTGCAGCCCCATGTTCCATGTATCCCTAAACTTCCAACTGCCTGAAGCAACTGGCACTGACCACTGTCAGAGACAGAATATTTGGCTAGATGGATCATTAGTCTGACCCTGTATGGCCATTCTTATGTTCTAACATTTTGAAACTGTAATAAATTCAGAAACTTACTAGAAGCCCAACTCTGAAATTAGCCAACCTATATTAACTCTGTTTCTATAACGATGCCCTGAGAGAATAAGAATCCCATATTACTTTATCCATCTATAATAAAAATATTAGTTTTATCAGTGAGTACAAATACTAGAATGCATACATTATATAGTGATTGTGCTGCCTGCCAGTACACGTACAAGGATTTGACAGATTCCTGATAAGATAAATAAATACTGAAGGCAGTTGTTCCCTGCTCTTTATTAA
Organism: Emys orbicularis; assembly: GCF_028017835.1. Taxonomy (NCBI): domain Eukaryota; kingdom Metazoa; phylum Chordata; order Testudines; family Emydidae; genus Emys; species Emys orbicularis. The sequence continues at coordinate 328,727 of NC_088692.1, read as the reverse complement.
GGCTGTGATTCAGGAAAGCATGTAAGCAAGTGCTAAAGCCCACTGACATCACTATGACTTAAGCACATGCTTTAAGAGGGTTGTTGGGCAGGGGGAAGTGAGAAAAACACACACACCAGAGCTCTGAGAGAATAGATCTAATAGTAATATTCATTTCTTCCTTTGCCTTGATACACTTGGTGTTGCTGCTACTATTCTCCTTGTCAGGGATTGTTTGCTCGTCGGCGCCAATTATTGCTCACTGAAGGGCCCCATCTCTATTATGTGGATCCTGTCAACAAAGTTCTGAAAGGAGAAATTCCATGGTCACTAGAGCTGCGACCAGAAGCCAAGAATTTTAAGACCTTTTTTGTTCATACAGTAAGTGACTATCTTTAGGGTTTTTCCCAAAAGTCTTAATAAAATTTTAATCAATTTTCTTTAATAAATTATTGGAAATGAAATTGGAACTTTTTGTTGATAGAAATGTTTTCATTGCCTGTGTACTACAAAGATTTTTAGTGTTATTCATGAATGCTAGGTTGCTGGTATTAGTGTGTTTTTATGAAAAAAGAGGATTGAAATTTTTTTTAACAAAGAAATATAAACTTTAAATGGATTGTGTGTTGTTATAGAAAGAAATGCTTCAAGAGTTTTATTTTCATATTGGTCTCTTCAAAATAGTCAAAGCGTTCTTGCATATTGCAACTGACTAAAATTGTGCCAATGACTTACTGTATCAGTTAATCAGTCTACATATCTTAAATGGAAAAATGTCATTTACCAACTGTACAGTTATCCAGAAATAATGTACATTGATGTATTACTACAACTGATATTAATTAATATGTTCCTGAACAGATTTATAATCATTTAATTCTGAATTAGTTTTCTTGCTACCTGTAGAATATTTGTGGTTTTTTCTGTTTCTTGTTTTATTTGTTTTTGAAATAGTCATTAAACTATTATTTACTTGTAGCCTAACAGGACATATTACCTGATGGACCCAAGTGGGAATGCTCATAAATGGTGCAAAAAGATACATGAAGTTTGGCGGCACAGATACCATCAGAATGCTGCTAAATAGTAAAGCTCATCCAAAATGTCCCAGTCTCCCTACTTGCTGCTAGAACTCCATGTGCAGCCGATCAGAGGAATCTTCCCAACCCATCTATTATCCATCTCAAGGGGAAGCATATGTCTGAAATATTTCGTTTTTTTTAAAAACGACAAACACAAATGGAATTCAGGGTCGCTTTGCTTGCTCTTTGTGCTTCTGTTAAGGCTTCCACATGCATATCGTTGAAGTGAGGATCTTGCTTTTGTGCACTTCAGCTCTATTTCTGCTGCAAACTAATGGATAGACTTTGCATTACCAGCTTCATTTAAGATCAGTTAAAACCGATCTACACGCATACACCCCAGATCATGTACCGGTCCTACACTTTATGGGGCTGGGATTATTTCTGTGACTTTCAGATGATCATTAAACTGTATTTCATCAGGGAGCTTTTAAATGCTTCTGCTGAGGTGTAACCAGCACCTCCTCTCTACTTTCCTTCTCCCCTTCCCCCCCCCCTTTTTTTCTTTTTTTTCTTTTCTAACTGGTATCTGGCATTTGCAGTCAGGTCAGTTGCATCCTTGCATAACTCCTAATATAGTTCTGGTTGCAGGATTTCCGTGGTACTTATTATAATTATGTGAGTAAATCAGATGTATGTGTCTGGCAGTCAGACACCGATGATACAGGTTGTAAGAAAGTAAAATGCTGAACGTGGCACTGAAATTTCTAAAATTGAAATTTTGGCTTTTGAAGTTCATAAAGTTTTAAACAAGGAATTTTAATTTGATGCATTTACAAGTTTAATCAAGGAACAATAAACTTACCAGCATGCTTTTAATTAATACTAACTAAATTAAATTAACCAGTTAGTATAAAATGTTACTATTGAGGTAGTAATTAGACTCTTCAGCTTTTCAGGAGATGAGGGCAAGTAGCTTTCTTTCCAGGGTATGCATGTATTGTGCATTTTAGTGGGGCCAACCTATTTACTTGGGTAGAGAAGGAAGAGTGAAAACTTTGATGTACAATTGATGACTTGATTTGTCTCTTTGTATAATGAGATGTACAAATATTCTTGTCCTGGTCATTGGCCAAACAACTTGCAGACCTTTTAGCAATTCTGAAAATATTTTAAACGATTTAAATACAATAAGCTTATACACTAATCTGAATAGTTGGAAGTTCAAATGAAAATGTTGAATCAAAGGAGAAAATGTATGGTACTCTAGTCATATCTATAAATGTTTGTTTCATATCGGTCTGCTTCATCCTTTTTCAAATTAAATTGTTGTGGTCAAACATTTCCTGTGACACAGCAAAGACTTTGCTTTGTACATGTTAAAAGTAACTTCTCTAATAGTGTTTTCCATATATCTGTGCTTCTGGGTAACCAGATCCCCTGGAAAGAGCATGCCCATGACTGGACAAAGACATTCCTCCCTCATGTCTAAAGCAGTATAAATACCACATCTATTCACTCATCCATTTTCAGAAATCTCTCATTTTTGCTCCTTTGCCACTTCAATTGTTTTTGTACAAAGTACTTCTCTCCCCCCCACCCCCAGTCCCTCTCAAAGGAAGATCACCCTGCCGTTGTGTCAAGCCCATTGGTGGATTCCATTTTTGTGGTTAGTCTGAATGTCCTAGAAGTAACCAAGCAATGCTAAATTTTCCATATGCACCTAAAGAGGCCTGTTATGTAACAGTTCAATATGTCAGTATTTTCAGATCCTTAAAGGGAGAGTCTGATTAAGTTGCTACTTTCCTCCTAATTGTTTTTGAAGAAGTACCAGTGTGCAGTTAGATCCTGTAGTAAAGAATCCACACCAATACTCTACAACAAATTCACTAACATGCATGGTCATATTTCTGGGGGGAGGATGAGGGGGTACAGTGCCTCACAGGCTCCTGGCATAAAGGGAAAAGTAGAGGATATTCCTCCTGTTAAAATCAGATGCTAGTCTGAAAGCATGATCCTATTCTTTCTCTAAACACATTTTCTGTAACATCAAATAGTTTAGCAACCCCTCTCTTGTCATTCAGAAATATCTTTTCCTCTTTCTGCCCACTGCTTTTTTTTTAAAAACTGTCCCTATAACATCTGATCCTGCGCACACACTACTTTCACCCAAAGAAGGTCTCTTGTGAAAGAAAGCAAGAATGATTGCAGTCATTGCTGTGTAGATAGTAAATGTGAGAGCCTGCAAAGTTGGGTGTTTGCATTGTGGGGTACTTTGCTCTTTTAAAAATTACAGTATTGCAGTTAGAAACTTCTCCAGGCGGACTCCTGCACTAAGCTCCGTCTCCTCTGCATATTCATGTTCCTCGTTATTAAGCCATGCTCGGCAGGTAGGGTTATGGCCCATGAAAAAAGTTGAGTAGTTTTAGCTATTATTCTCTATCTAGAACAAGTTACAATATTGAGTACTACCTTCTATAGTAGGCAAAACCTCACAAATAACAAAATCGCTTTCCAAAAAATGTTGTTTTCATTCTACTTTTTTCTCAGATTATTTGGACTCAGTCCAAAATGTAATTCACAAACCTTCACTGAGGAATGGACTCTTTTTGCAGTGGAAGGGGGCAAAAGCTGAGCCAGAGGCTTGCCGTCCTTAATCTCTGCTTTATTGGAGGAGAACAAGTCAAGTGAAACTACTTCATCCCCATGTTTCCCCTCCAGTGAAGAGGAGAATAGGCTAGAAAAGGCTGCTCCTTGCTATTGCACTTGGAGGAGGGGACCAAAACTATTCTGGGAGAGGCTTCCCCCAGTCACTTTCCTGTGACTAGGGGTATGCTAGTGGAAGATTTATACTATGGGAGGATAAGGCAAAGGCTCTCATGTGGAATGGGTAAAGTCCACGTGCATGCTGCTTACGGACATATCAGGAAGTGCTATGTACTATGGTGGAGTGGTTCCTGCATTGGATAGGTATATCTCAGTGTAGGGATGTCCTCGTGGACAAAATAGTTGAATGCCTTGTGTAGGAGCACACTCAGCCATTCATGAGAATGCATGGAGAAGAGTGCATAGAGAAATGCTAAACGGCCTGCTCTAGGGCTGAGAGCAGGCCATTTAGAAGTCTCCATACTGTAATCATATGATCTCCAGAGGGGAGAGTGTAGCTGGCCACTAGCAGCCTCATTGTTCTTGAAGATATTTGGGGCAAGGAGTGTAGAGCCTACTGATTCATTCACTCTCCTTTCCCAGCTACAATTACCAAGTTTTCCAGAAAGATTGTGAGTCAGTGTGGCTGTGATTCAGATTAGGAGACATTTCGTTTGAGGTCAGACTCCCAGAAGGGTACTCAACTCTGGTGATGGGCCTGCTTTCCATTGAATGGAATCTGGTTGAAGAAAAGGCAGTGGGATTGGTGCTAGAAAGGATACTTAACCCACCTTCCTTTTTCCCGTGGGACATTGACCCAGTCTTGTCTGCTGTATAGCTTTAAAAATATCAGGGCATGTTCAAGATTTCTTGGCTAGGCTGAGAGTTTGAGGCAAATGGTGATAAAGCAATGCCGTAAGCCCTCTTCTGAGCAGGGTTTATTTTAAGGACAGTTAAGTTATAGCTCACATAAGCATTGTTTTTCTGCTTTAGATGATCTATTGTATCTATCATGAGCAGTGTACCACAACAGTCTTAAGAGGTGCTGTACTAACAAAGTTGGAGTCTCTAAAGCATGTTGAGAACTATGCAGCATTGCTATTGTCCCATAATGCTGTTGAACTGTGTAGCAATTCTGCTAGATACAGCTCCCAAAAACTTCCTGAGGGGTGGGTAAAAGTATTATATCCATGCTTCAGCTTTTGTGATGTGATATATGAGGGATGGTAATGTTGGACACTGACGCCTTCTGTATTGGGCACTTTCAAAGGATCCTGTGGACTTAGCCCGCACAAACTGAAGAGAAATATTTCTCCTATTCATTTTTGTTGACTTTAGAAATCCAAGTTTAATTATCAGTGATAAAAATCCCCAATTTTAAAATAATATAGACAATAGATGTATGTATGTCTCCTGCAACCTAAAAGACAAACACTGAAAGTGTGTGTGTGTGCAGCTGTGTTTGTATGTATGGGTGAAGTGGGGGGATATTACATGATGCAAATGCTATGAAGAACTGTGGCTGGATGGGCAATATTATACTCACCCACTTCCAAATTTTGACTCTTCATGCTGGACCAAGGAGTCTTTTTGTGAAGGGCCATATACATATTTTGGAGATATAGGTCCTGTTGGCTCAAAAACATTTGTGTCCATAAAGAAGGCAGTAGCTTAAATAATGAAGTTAAGCTTTCACCCCAAATCCTGACTGGGAGCTGAGTATTCCAACTGGACCACATAGCTGTAATTCTTTCCATCTGTGATGAGATTCTTTGTTATTCCCACAGGAAACTACTCAGACTAAGACATTCATTAATAATGTCTTAGCTGGGGAAAGGAGGTATATGATTTGCTAAAGCTGGGCTTTGGGGATGCTACACATAACTCTCTTCCTCGGGCTAGTATTTTAAAAAGAACTGATGTGTACACATGGGTGTGGTATTTATACTACTTGAAGCATTTGGTGAATACTTCAACCATTTTGTCTTTAGGCCAATATTTTATTAATTAAATTATGAATCACTTCTGCAATACCTCATGGCCCAGAAAATGTCTATCCATAGATACTTCCTTCAGTCAGCTTGCAGGTAAGTATTTCTCTTTGACCCAGAGCAGTGTATTTTCAGCTAAAATGGGAAATTTATAATCAAACTGGTAAACTGCATTTCCCTATAATGTGTTTGCACTGTCTTGGAAGAAACACAGCTATAAACAGTGAACAATTTAGAAATGGAAAACTATTTCTTAAACTGTTTGAAGCATGTAAGTCCAGTCTGTTTGAGGGACAGTGAATGGGGATAGTTGCTGTTTGAAATGCTTATGTACTGAATTTGATTGGATATGGCAGTCTCCTAAATTGCGGCAGAACTCACAACTGCTGTATCTGTCTAACAAAAAAACCAAACAAACTAGGAACTATAATCAATTTTGATAGATGTTAGCTGTCTTTCAGATTGGTGGCAGTCAGTTATAATGTGTGTAATATTCTCTACCTGGTTTGTAGCTGTAACTGTGATGTACAGGAAAAGCAAAAACTAAGAAGCAAACAAAAACAGAAGCAAATAATGCAGTGATATTAGGATAAACATTTTTGTATTTTTATTCTTATAAAGTTATTTGCTGGCTCGCATTGGCCTCTAGTTCAGTCTGTGTTATTTAAATTCTAATATATGAATTATTTGGATTGAATTCATGTTCGGGGCCATGGTGTTGTATGTATTGATGTACAGCCTTGAATGTGAATAATTATTGTAAACTATTTTACACCTTTCTCTGGCTTTATTATATAAATTTTCTATTGGTCGATGATTTAAATCATATCTCATAATTTAATGACTGTTTGTTCTCCGCCCGACAGCTCTCTGTGCTGTAGATGTAGCTAGTGACTGGATGATGAATTTTCACTTATGCTCGATAGTCTTGTAATAAAAGCATGTAGGGTCCTAGGCCCTGGGCTCCCGCCTCTTTTTCTGCGCCGCGCGCCTGTCCGTGAGCCGCTGCGGCGGGCGGCTCCTGTCCGCTAGGAACTGGGGGTAGGTGCAGCCTCCGGCTCCTGTCCGCCGAGCGAGGCCTGGCACGGCCCCCGCAGCAGCCGGCTGAGGGGCCGGGCCGGGCGAAGGATGAGCGCTGTCCGCGGGTACTTCCGGCGGATGTCACGTTAGTGTAAGGGATGGGGGAACTCCTGCGAAGGGAACAGAAATCCGAGCGGACACTTCCTGTCTCGAGGAGCCGGGGGGAGGGGAGTGTGTGAGCTGGAGGCCAGGTGGCAGCCGCGTGCGTTGGCCGGCCGGGGTCGATGCTCTCTGGGAGAGGGGCGTGGGAACGGTGCGTCTCCAGGACACGCACTTCCAGCTACGGAGTTATGGGCTGGGAACTACCTGCCATGAGGATTGGTATCTGCCTGACCACTTCCGGCTGGAAGGGAGTGGGGAGTCGGTATTACGAACGGATACTTCCGGTAGGAAGGTGCGCGCGGAGGGGGTCGGGGGACCGTTATCCGCATTGGACCCTTCCGGCGCTGCAGCGAGGATGGCGGCGGAGAATCACTGCGAGTTCCCGGTTCCTTCCATGGGCGTCCTTGGCCTAGTGGGGACAGGCGGGCCCTGCCGCCGCTGTAGCTCTGGGCCCTCCCCGGGTGGGGTCCCAGGTAAATGGGTCCGGCTGAACGTGGGGGGCACCTGCTTCCTCACCACCCGGCAGACGCTCTGCAGGGACCCCAAGTCCTTCCTCTTCCGCCTCTGCCAAGCCGACCCCGACCTGGACTCGGACAAGGTGAGACCGACAGAGGGACCCCCGTGATCTGGGCCAACCCGCGCGGGCCGTGGGGGTCCCTGTCTTCTCGCCACATAAGCTCCGCGTCCAACCGCATTCGGGTAGGCTAGGCCGGGCCCCTCCCTAGACTAGCCACAGGGGGGATTGTGGGGCTGGGACCTGCTTGTTCTGGGGGGAACCCGGCCCGCCCTGTGATGGCTTGGTAAGAGTCAGGTTTCTTCTTTTTACCACTACCACCCCATCCTGGGTCCAGGGCGAGACAGACACTTACGATCCAGTCAGGTGAGAGAATGGTTCCATATGCCCCCCTTTAGATTGAAGAGAATCTCATATAGTTTAGCAGAAAGTATGAGGTTTCATTTCTTGGGAACAGATATGCATTTATTTTCTTTTTTCCTTTTCTTTGGTAGTCTTATTTATGCTAACAGATCATTCAGGGGTGTTTGCAGTACCATTATCAGAGGAATCCTTTAAGATTATGTAATATGAATATACTGTTATGAAGCTGTTCAATAGTTGATTGTGGGGGTTGGAACAGGCCAATTTCTACAGACTACCCATATAGTTAATTGGTTTAGGTTCTTGTACCACACCCATGACCATTTCTATTGATGTGAATCTCTTAAAAGGAGCACAAGATCTGTATCTATTTGAATTTCTGGGTCACTTTTATTTATTGAGTAAGCTTTTATTTGCCATGGTGCATAGATGTTTTATTTAAATCCTGTCCTGTTAATTTTGCATTGTCTTGATCCCATAGTTTACAATTTGTGAGTTCTGAAACTGAGCTATGCCGTTGCTGTACAAAAGAGTACATTGAATACAAAAGAAAAAAAAGCATATTAGAGACAAAATCCAAAAGGCTAAGGCACTGAATGAGTAAGGGGGGAAAAGGGCAATAAGAAGAGGTTCTATAAATATATTAGAAAAAGGAAAGCATAGATCCGTTTACTTAATAGGGAGGGCTTTTTTTTGAGGCTTCAGTCTTCACTGAAAATGTTGATTGTGACCAGATGCTTAACACAGTTAATATTCATAATGTGGGAAGGATCTCAGATCAAAATAGGGAAAGAACAAGTTTAAAGAATATTTAGATAAGTTAAATGTATGTAAATTGACAGAGCTGGATGAAATTCACCTTAAAGTACTTAAGAAACTAGCCAACGCAATCTCTGAACTTTTAGCAATTGTCTTTGGGAGCTAATGGAGGAAGGTTGAGGTACCAGAGGGCTGGAGAAGGGCAAACATAGTAGCTATCTTCAAAAAGGGAAAAAACGAAAGCTGGGCAATTATAGACACGTCAGCTTAAGTTTGATACCCAGAAAGATACTGGAACAATTTATTAAACAATCAGTTTATTCTAACCTAAAGGATAATAAGGAGATGAGTAGTAGCCAACATGGATTTATCAAGAACAAATCATGTCAAACCAAACTTATTTTCTTCTTTGATAAGTTAACTGACTCGTGGCTAGAGATCGGGGCCGGCTCTAGGCACCAGCAAAGCAAGCAGGTGCTTGGGGCGGTAAATTTGCAGGGGCGCAAGAATCCAGCATGGGAGCTGAGAACCAACAGGGGGCCCTGGGAGCTGTAGTTCCTTGGTTAGCTCCCAGCTGTGGGCTCTCCCCCCACCCACACCCCCTGGTACCCAGCTCTGGCCCCCAGCTCTGGCCCCCACCCGCACCCCCTGCTGCCCCAGCCCTGGGCTCTCCCCCCACCCGCATCTCCTGCCACCCCAGCCCTGGGCTCTTCTCCCCCCCCCTGCACCCGCACTCCCTGCCGCCCCAGCTCTGGCCCCCACCTGCACCTCCTGCCACCCCAGCCCTGGGCTCTTTCCCCCCACACACACATCTCCTGCCGCCCCAGCTCTGGCCCCCACCTGCACCTCCTGCCACCCCAGCCCTGGGCTTTTTCCCCCCACACACACACCTCCTGCCACCCCAGCCCTGGGCTCTTCCCCCCCCCCCCCGAACCCGCACTCCCTGCTGCCCCAGCTCTGGCCCCCACCTGCACCTCCTGCCGCCCCAACCTGGGCTCTTCCCCCTCCCCGCACCTCCTGCCGCCCCAGCTCTGGGCTCTCCCCCAAAGAAAGAATTGGGTGGACTAAATGGACAGTGCACCTCTCTATCTGAAGCCTAGCAAGGGAGGTACGTGGATCCCACTAGAATTTAAAATGAAAAGTAAGGGAGGGGAGGCTCTACTAGACTGGGCAGCTTTAGATACAGTACCAGGCACGTAGGAGGATTTACACTTCTGAGCCATGGAAGCAGAAATTGACTTTTCTTTTCCAGATTTAGCAATATTCAGGAAGGGAATCCAGCACCTGCCTTCCAGATTTGAACACCCTCAAAATTCAGGAGTGCTCAAGCTCAATTTGGGCAGCTGTTACTTCATTTCTCCCAAATCAAATATACTGATCCACTGTAACTTGCTGTAGAAAAAGTAGAATAAATTGAGCAAGAAATGCTTCCCAATGGTTATTAGAACTGGAATTGCTATTTTCAACAGCCATTGCTTTTTTTTTATTATTATTATTTAAGTTTTAGTTTTATTTGTTTAAAAGGAAGACAGTGATATTGCATTGTGAAATTCCCCTTAGAAACAAAGAATGGAACAAAATAATAATAAAGGCACCTCAACTTTTCCTCATTTATGTAGGACAGTCTTATAATATGCATCCAGATAGCCTTCAATCACACAAGCTGAAAATTGTTCCACTTTACTGCAGTTCTGTAACCATATGGGAACCAATCCTGTCTGTGTTCTGTGCACATCCAAAATTCCTGCTGAATGACCCGCCCTGGGAGCGAGTTACCAGTGACCCAGGGCTGGGGCGGCAGGAGGGTGCAGTGTGTGTGTGGGGCGGGGGCAGCCAAAATTTTTTTTTGCTTGGGGCAGCAAAAAACCTAGAGCTGGCCCTGCTAGAGAGGAAGCAGTAAATGGGATATATACAGTCTTTAGTAAGCATTTGACCCTGTCCCATATGACAGTTTCATAAACAAACTAGGGAAATGAAATTTAGATGGAAATACACCTCTACCCTGATATAACGCAACACGATATAACACGTATTCGGATATAATGCAGTAAAGCAGTGCTCCGGGGGGGCTGCGCACTCCGGCGGATCAAAGCAGGTTCGATATAACGCGGTTTCACCTATAACGCGGTAAGATTTTTTGGCTCCCGAGGACAGCGTTATATTGGGGTAGAGGTGTATTATAAGATAGCCTTTGAACCGGTTATGCACCTATTTCCAAAGAGTAGATATCAATGGCTTGCTGTCAAACTCGGGGATATATGTCTCTCTTGGGTCCACACTGTTCAGTATTTTCATTAAAGACTTTGATAGAGTGGAGAGTATGCTTTTGAATCTGTTATTGTGATGTTTAAACCATTTCTTTGCCTGAAATGTTGCAAATTAGTAATTTGTGTGTAGTTCATGACAAGATGATAGGGTGCTGCTAATCAAACTATTATGTAAGAGCACAGGCTATCAGATCTCGGTGTGTTAATCTCTAATAACACACATGTGTTATCTCATTGCTGTGTACTTTGGTTCCACTCACCACTCCTGGGGGAGTTCTGCACCACTCTGTGCATGCATAATTAATTAGCAGTGCATATTTTTTTTGCGTAGAAAAAAAGCTTCTGCCGGAAAGTTGCTTCAGTCCTGCCTTTTGCCCACCAGGGGGCACTATGGCGCTAGAACAGAGCAGCAGCAGCAGCTGCTCCTGGCCAGCTAGGGAAGAGAAAGAACCTGCCTTCTTCACGGCGACTGTTAGGCCAGGTCGGGAGACAGACTGACTGTGGTGCTGCTGGGAGCTCAGATGGGGCTCATAAGGGCTAGTGGGGGAGGACAGACTGGGGCAGAGGCTGAATGGGAGTGGAGGCACATGGCCACGGGGGGAGGGAGGCCCAGGGCCACATGGGGACGGGAGAGGGGGTGCTTGACTGAATGGGAAAGGCTAGGGGTCGGCCAGGGTCTGCATGGAGGAAGCTCCCTAACAATCCCCCACACACACACCCTCTCCCCCCTAAAAAAAATCTGTTCCACACTTTTCCCATCCATACCAACACCCTCCAAGTTCACACCCAGGCTCCTTCCCAGCAATTACTTCCCTCTCCCTCAGCTCCTCCGTTACCCCTGACTCCCCCAAGCCTTTGCATTACTTCGGAGGGGTGTGGGAAATACAGTTCTGTATTTTACTTTAAATGAATTATTACTTAGAATTCTGTATTTATATGCCTAGTAAGGAATCTATTTGTCAAAAAACATTTCCTGAATCTTTTTTCTTGTCTGTAACAATACAGACATACTTACTGACAGGTATTTTGAAATAAATTACCAAAAATAATTGAAACTGGTGTGATTATATTGTGTTGTTTTGACAAATAAAATAGGCAGAATTTTGCAGAATTTGAAAATATTGTGCACAGATTTTTTTTTTGTTGCAGAATTTTTATTGTTTTGGCACAGAATTCTCTCAGGAGTAACTCACTAGTTAAAGAAGGTTGAAGTCAGGCTGAAATTGAAGATGAGAATGTAGGTCTGAGAGGCCTTTTTCAATTTGACAGTGACTGGGCAGTTTGTAAAATGGATGTAAAATAGACAACTAGTTATCTTGTACTTAGCATTACATTGTACACTCAAATATGACATTTATTTCTAAAGATCAGAAAGATTTTGAGTATTTTGTACATATATAAGGGATGAACATTTTTAGTAAAGGACAGGAAATATGGGAGAAATTACAGTAGTTGTGAAAATCCAGCTTTGAGAAGATCCTGCTCTTAGGATATGCTTGTAGATAGCACCGCAGCCCAGAAATCTATGGGAAATGACTATAAGTCTCTACAAATCTATAAGTATTTACATGGGGAACAAATATTTAGTAATGGGCTTTTCAATCTAGCAGACAAAGGTATAGGATAATCCAGTAGCTGGAACTTGAAACTAGACAAATTCAGATGGGAAATAAGGTAAATTTTTAATGGTGATAGTAATTACTGAAACAGTTTACCAAGGGTCACAGTGGATTCTCCATCACTGGCAATTTTTAAATCAAGATTGGGTATTTTGTAAAAGTTCTTCTCTAGGAATTATTTTGGGGAAATTCTATGGCTTGTGTCATACAGGAGGTCAGACTAGATAATCACAGTGATCCCTTCTTACCTTGGAATCTGTGATTGTGTGGGTGGGGGTGGATTTCATCTTACTTTGGAACAGTTTGAGTGTGTGTCAGGAGGATGGGCCCATGTACCTTCACAACAGGCAGCACATCTTCTGATTTATCTGCTTCTAACTGGTCAGAAATTTCTTTTCTGTACTAGCAATGGAGTGATTTTGAGAGCAAATAGTTTTTTATACAGTGATAGTTAAAGTTAGTATTTTACATAAATACGTTTTTATGCAGTGAAGAGTTGGTTACATGGGCTGATATTTAACCAATTGATATGCAAGTAGTTAAAGACAGCCATTATTACCATTTTATTAAATTTAGTTGTGTTTTTGGTCTACCGCTGCGTAAACAGTCCTTATCCTTTCCAGACAAGGAGGACTCTATTTTGCTCTCTCCGTGTCCGGATCCATCTCCTGGTCAGCTGAACCCAAGACCAATATGATCCGATCCCCCCCACCCCACCCCCCCATGCTGAGGATCCCTTTGGAGCAAAGAATTCCCATCTAAATGCTACAGAGTTGTGACCTGAGGGCCCTTCTGAGCCTACTACTCCTAAAACTATGCCTTCCTTTGTTCCCCTTCAACACAGATTACTTTGGTATAACCCTTTTTGTCAGGGTTTAAAGCTCCACCTTCTTTGCATTCTTAATGGGAACCATTGATATCTACTTTGTCCTTTCAGCGCCTGTCTATAGCTAACTAACCTTCCTGGGCAACACAGCCCTGGAGTCTGCAATCTAAGGGTATGTCTACACTACGGGATTAATCCGAATTTATATAATTCGAATTTTGGAAACAGATTGTATAAAGTCGAATGTATGCGGCCACACTAAGCACATTAATTCGGCGGTGTGCGTCCATGTACCGGGGCTAGCGTCGATTTCTGGAGCGTTGCACTGTGGGTAGCTATCCCATAGCTATCCCATAGTTCCCGCAGTCTCCCCCGCCCATTGGAATTCTGGGTTGAGATCCCAGTGCCTGATGGGGCAAAAAACATTGTCGCAGGTGGTTCTGGGTACAGCCTCACCCCTCCCTCCATGAAAACAACGGCAGACAACCATTTCGCGCCTTTTTTCCTGGGTGAACACTGCAGACTGCATACCACGGCAAGCATGGCGCCCGCTCAGCTCAAGACAGCAGTCATGAACATTGTAAACACCTCGCGCGTTCTCATGCAGTTTATGCTGAGCCAGGATCAGAAAAACGAGGCGAGGAGGAGGCAGCAACGGCAGCGCAGCGACAAGCGTGATGAGGACATGGACATGGACACAGAATTCTCTCAAACCGCGGGCTTTGGAGATCATGTTGTTAATGGGGCAGGTTCTATCCGTGGAACACCGATTCTGGGCCCAGGAAACAAGCACAGACTGGTGGGACCGCATAGTGTTGCAGGTGTGGGACGATTCCCAGTGGCTGCGAAACTTTCGCATGCGTAAGGGCACTTTCTTGGAACTTTGTGACTTTGCTGTCCCCTGCCCTGAAGCGCCAGAATACCAAGATGAGAGCAGCCCTCACAGTTGAGAAGCGAGTGGCGATAGCCCTGTGGAAGCTTGCAACGCCAGACAGCTACCGGTCAGTCGGGAATCAATTTGGAGTGGGCAAATCTACTGTGGGGGCTGCTGTGATGCAAGTAGCCAAAGCAATCACTGAGGTGCTGCTACGAAAGGTAGTGACTCTGGGAAATGTGCAGGTCATAGTGGATGGCTTTGCTGCAATGGGATTCCCTAACTGTGGTGGGGCGATAGATGGAACCCATATCCCTATCTTGGCACCGGAGCACCAGGGTACCCAGTACATAAACCGCAAGGGGTACTTTTCAATGGTGCTGCAAGCACTTGTGGATCACAAGGGACGTTTCACCAACATCAACGTAGGCTGGCCGGGAAGGGTTCATGACGCCCGCATCTTCAGGAACACTAATCTGTTTAAACGACTGCAGCAAGAGACTTACTTCCCGGACCAGAAAATAACCGTTGGGGATGTTGAAATGCCAATAGTTATTCTTGGGGACCCAGCCTACCCCTTAATGCCATGGCTCATGAAGCCATACACAGGCAGCCTGGACAGGAGTCAGGAGCTGTTCAACTACAGGCTGAGCAAGTGCAGAATGGTGGTAGAATGTGCATTTGGCCGTTTAAAAGGTCGCTGGCGATGGTTACTGACTCGCTCAGACCTCAGCCAAACCAATATCCCCATTGTTATTTCTGCTTGCTGTGTGCTCCACAATCTCTGTGAAAGTAAGGGGGAGACCTTTATGGCAGGGTGGGAGGCTGAGGCAAATCGCCTGGCTGCTGATTACGCGCAGCCAGACACCAGGGCAATTGGAAGAGCACACCAGGAAGCGCTGTGCATCAGAGAAGCTTTGAAAACCAGTTTCATGACTGGCCAGGCTACAGTGTGAAATTTCTGTTGGTTTCTCCTTCATGAAAACCCGCCCCCTTTATTGACTCATTCTCTGTAAGGAACCCACCCTCCCCCTTCCCCCAGCTTGCTTTCAAAGGAAATAAAGTCACTATTGTTTAAAAATCATTTATTCTTTATTAATTGATTATAAAAAGAGGGAGAGAACCCGGGTGGGGTTTGGGAGGAGGATCGGCAGGAAGGAAAAGGCCACTAAAAAAAGGTTAAAAAAAATGACAGCCTTTTGCTTGGGCTGTCCACTGGGGTGGAATGGGAGGGTGTATGGAGCCTCTCCCCCCCCCCCCCCCCCCGCGTTCTTACACGTCTGGGTGAGGAGGCTATGGAACATGGTGAGGGGGAGGGGAGTTATACAGGAAGTTATCCTGCTGCCGTTCCTGAAGCTCCACCAGACGCCGGAGCATGTCTGTTTGCTCACACAGCAGCCCCAGCGTTGCATCCTGCCTCCTCTGATCTTCCTGCCGCCACCTCTCATCTCGAGCGTCCCTCCTGTCCTCACGTTGGTCCCTCCTGTCCTCACGTTCACTGGCTTCTTTCCTATACTTTGAAACCATGTCCTTCCACTCATTCAGATGAGCTCTTTCACTGCGGGTGGATTCCATGATTTCTGCGAACATCTCGTCTCGCGTCTTCTTTTTCCGACGCCTTATCTGAGATAGCCTTCGGGACGGAGGAGGGAGGCTTGAAAAATTTGCAGCTGCTGGAGGGAGGGAAAAAAGGAGAGAATTTTTTAAAAAGATACATTTTGCAGAACAATGCTTATACTCTTTCACGGTGACCAACACTAGTCACATTACATAGCACATGTGATTTCTGTGCAAGGTCGCATTTTGCCTCTTAATATTGAGTGCCTGTGGCTTTGCTGCTAGAAATCACAGACGCAGGTCCGGGCAACAGAATTCGGCTTGCACGCAGCCATGGTAAGCCATTGTCTTTCGGCTTCTGCGCCCTCCTTTCCCACATACCAAGCAAAGCCCGTTGAGTGCTGCGGTTTTCCTGTTAACCTTCAGCAGCAGAAAACAAACTAACCCCCCCCGCCCCATCCAATTCTCTGGATGATCGCTTTATCCCCCCTCCCCCACCGCGTGGCTGGTATCAGGGAAGAACCCTGCTAGCCAAACGCGAAAAGCTCTGGGCCAATTCGCGCCCCCCCCCCCCCCCCCCCCCGCGCGCACGCGCGCTTGGCTAACTGCAGGGAAAGATTTCAGCCACAGGCAAACAGCCCAGTAGGAACGGCCACCTCTGTCCCCTTAATTAAATTCCCGTATTTCAACCAGGTTACCGTGAGCGATATCACTCTCCTGAGGATTACACAGCGAGATAAAGAACGGATGTTGCTTGAATGCCAGCAAACACCGGGACCATACGCTGCCAGGCTTTGTCATGCAATGATACCAGATTACTTGCTGCAAGCATGGCGTGGTCAAGTGTCCTACCATGGAGGACGGAATAAGGCTGCACTGCCCAGAAACCTTGTGGCAAGGCTTTTGGAGTACCTCCAGGAGAGCTTCATGGAGATGTCCCTGGAGGATTTCCGCTCCATCCCCAGACACGTTAACAGACTTTTCCAGTAGCTGTACTGGCCGTGAATGCATCCCAAGTCCTCAGGGCAAAGTAATCATTAAAAAACACTTGCTTTTAAAACAAGTTTTATATTTTAAAAGGTAAACTCACCTGAGGTCCCTTCCATGGGGTCATGGTCTTGGATACTGGCTTGGGAGGGTTGGGAGGGTACTTCAGTCAGGCTGAGAAAAAGATCCTGGCTGTTGGGGAGAACGGAGTGCTGGGTGCTCTCCGCAAGCTCGTCCTCCTCCTCCTCTTCCCCGTCCGCAGAATCCTCAGGTGTAGCTGATGAGATTATCCCCGCCTCGGAATCCACGGTCAGAAGTGGGGTAGTGGTGGCGGCCCCCCCTAGAACTGCATGCAGCTCGGCGTAGAAGCGGCATGTCCGCGGCTCTGACCCGGAGCGACCGTTTGCCTCCTTTGTTTTTTAATAGGCTTGTCTGAGCTCCTTGACTTTCACGTGGCACTGATCTGAGTCCCTATTGTGGCCTCTCTCCATCATGCCCTTGGAGATTTTTTCAAAAGTTTTGGCATTTCGTCTTTTCGAACGAAGTTCTGCTAGCACTGAATCCTCTCCCCATATAGCGATCAGATCCAGTACCTCCCGTACGGTCCATGCTGGTGCTCTTTTTCGATTATCGGCCTGCATGGTTACCTGTGCTGATGAGCTATCTGTGGTCACCTGTGCTCTCCACGCTGGGCAAACAGGAAATAAAATTCAAATGTTTGCGGGGCTTTTCCTGTCTACCTGGCCAGTGCATCCGAGTTCAGATTGCTGTCCAGAGCGGTCACAATGGTGCACTGTGGGATAGCTCCCAGGCCAATACCATCGAATTGCGGCCACACTAACCCTAATTCGAAATGACAATATCGATTTTGGCGCTACTCCGCTCGTCGGGGTGGAGTACAGAAATCGATTTTAAGAGCCCTTTATTTCAAAATAAATGGCTTCGTTGTGTGGACGGGTGCAGGGTTAATTCGATTTAACGCTGCTAAATCCGAATTAAAGTCATAGTGTAGTCCAGGCCTCAGAGGCAAGTTCTTAGTCTTTCCCCACCATATTGTACTAACCCCAGTGAGATCAGCTTCTAAGCCTACCAAAGCACTTCTGCCCCTTAAAAGTTGATTCCAAATTCTCAGGTAATTAAGAGCATGTTCCTGTGGAAGAGGCTATAGGCTACAATCCAAACAACTCTTCTTCCCTAGAGGGTGTGGTAACACATATCATTGGTGTCACCCTGGAAAGGCTAAATCCTTCCCAGACTTGCTCACCAGAGTTGTGAATGCACTCGGTTTGATGCTTCCAGCTGTCAAGAAAAGACTTGTAGATTAGTTGGCATCTTGGAACTGAATTTACTGGTCAGATTGGCTGCAGTCATGAAGGCTTTGTGGACATTGGACAAGGATTTACAAGTAGCACTAGTCTCAATCGTGACAGCTTGTTGGAAGGCAGATGGATTACACTAAGTCTCTCCTGAAGGGCTTGCTTTTCTTTTCTGAAACAAATGAAAAATTGGAGGTTGGAAAATTGCATAAAATGACCCCAAGTAATAGATGGATCAGAGTGAAAAACCACCCTGGCAAGATGGATCCTCTGCACCAGATGTCAGATTCCTCTGTCACCTCTGCTGGCTCTATATGACACTAGTGAACCCCTATTTTACTAACCAATTGGAGACACAGGAGTTCATGAAATTGAACATTTCAAAATTACAGGAGGTTAAATGCATAAGTTGCAGTATGGTGTCCTGCGTCGCTTTGTTCTTTTTCAGACTACTGCAAATTTATTTCCAGTGCATTGAAGATATTGGATGAGAAATAAAGGTCAATTTTTTTCTTCATCTTCACTTTTGTTATGTGATTTTCCCCAACCCCTGATGGAGAAAATCTGTATAACTGGTTGTTTGTAAGACTGGTGTCCATCATATCGAGGTTGTACTGTAATATTCTGACAAGATCCCCTTTTATTGAACCATCGTCCTGAGGAGCTTAAGGAAGTGGGTGGAAGACTTGATTTATAAAAAGCAGAGGCATTCATTAAAATCTGCTTGTGATGCCTCAGGCACACAGCCACTTGGGGACAGTAGTGACTACAGACCAACAGATGAGCTGGCTGTCTAAAGTGTTCTGGTTTGTCCATAAAAGGTGCAAGATAACCCATTTGAAGTGGCCTAGATTTCTTTAGTGTCTGCACAGATGAGACACGGGAGAAATTAAAGAATTCCAAGTCAAGGTTGAGATCCCAGGCCCTTTATTGACAGCCCTTCAAAAGAAAAGCACCATTCAAATACCAGAAGTTGTCTCAGCCTTCTTATTTCAGTGGGCAGACATCCAGATCCTGTAGGCAGAAGCACAGATCATCATCTATGACCTCATGGCCCTCTTCCTTTTCCAAACAGAATATTTAAAGGTGCACTTGATCCCTGAACCAATTATTGTGGATATGTTTTTCTCAACTCCCACTTCCGTATTTGGAGACCACTGTTTGTCTTTGAGGTGACGTGGAGTTGATAATTCCTCCAGTACGGTACCACTCCATACCCCCAAACTATCAACTTCCCTGTCCATCTCACAGCAACAGCAAAAGGATGAAAACACCTTTTACATTTTGGTTCAATAGAATAGGGGTCTCAATATGTTGGGATCAAGTATCAGAGGGGTAGCCATGTTAGTCTGGATCTGTAAAAAGCAACAAAGAGCCCTGTGGCACCTTATAGACTAACAGACGTATTGGAGCATAAGCTTTCGTGGGTGAATACCCACTTCGTCAGATGCATGTGGTGGAAATTTCCAGAGGCAAGTATAAATATGCAGGCCAGAATCAGTCTGGAGATAACGAGGTCAGTTCAATCAGGGAGGATGAGGCCCTCTTCTAGCAGTTGAGGTGTGAAAACCAAGGGAGGAGAAACTGCTTTTGTAGTTGGCTAGCCATTCACAGTCTTTGTTTAATCCTGAGCTGATGGTGTCAAATTTGCAAATGAACTGAAGTTCAGCAGTTTCTCTTTGAAATCTGGTCCTGAAGTTTTTTTGCTGCAGGATGGCTACCTTTAAATCTGCTATTGTGTGTCCAGGGAGGTTGAAGTGTTCTCCTACAGGTTTTTGTATATTGCAATTCCTAATATCTGACTTGTGTCCATTAATCCTTTTATGTAGGGATTGTCCAGTTTGGCCGATGTACATAGCAGCGGGGCATTGCTGGCACATGATGGCATATATTACTTTGGTGGATGTGCAGGTGAATGAACTGGTGATGTTGTGGCTGATCTGGTTAGGGCCTGTGATGGTGTCGCTGGTGTAAATATGTGGGCAGAGTTGGCATCGAGGTTTGTTGCATGGATTGGTTCCTGAGTTAGAGTTACTATGGTGTGGTGTATGGTTGTTGGTGAGAATATGCTTAAGGTTGGCGGGTTGTCTGTGGGCGAGGACTGGCCTGCCTCCCAAGGCCTGTGAAAGCGAGGGGTCGTTGTCCAGGATGGGTTGTAGATCACTGATGATGTGTTGGAGAGGTTTTATTTGAGGACTGTAGGTGATGGCCAGTGGAGTTCTGTTGGCAACTCTTTGTTGCTTAATATGTTGGGATTTGATTCCCATTTATTTTTTATCCCAGAGATGACAAGGGTTTTTACCCCCTTTCTTGACTTGAGAGCACTCAGCATATTTATCCATGAGTTCATGTTCAGCTTGAGGACCTTAGCCCCAGTAACTGCATTTTTAAAGCCATGGGGTTGGTTTGTATCTCTAAACTTCAGTTTTTACTCTCATATATCCATCAGGCCAGCCTGCAGGAAGAATCTTTGCTTCTCTATCAGAGGATCAGCAGCAGCACAAAGTTCTACTAATTGGCTTTTCTACCACATACGGTGCCCAGGGCATTTATCAAGTGCAGCTCACTTGAGAGAATAGGGAAAATGCAAATGTTGTCAGTCCTCTCCCTAATCCAATCCTTAGGTCTAAGGATAAACCAAGATCCACTTTCACTCCATTTGCTGTTTGGGGGAGTGGCTATTTGTAATGTGGTAACCACTGTGGAGCACCAGTGTGCTAGGTGCCATACAAACACACATGAGGACACAGTTCCTTTCCTGAGGAGCGATAAGATCCCAGTTATATAGGGTAGCTGTTGTACAACTTCAAAAATACTGAGTGCTAGCAATTCCCAGGGAGGTCATTGACTTCGAAAGGAACTGCTGGGTAACCAGGCCACTCATTTAGCCCCCTTAATAGAAAATCTTCACATGCAAAGTAACCTTATGACTATAGCTGTTATCTTTAACTCTTGCATTTCCTGACTTTCATTTTACTCTACAACTTTGTTGCATTAAGCTTTTTATTATAATTAATAATTGATATCTTTTGGCACTAGTACAGTACAGTCAGGATCAGAACCCCATTGTGCTGGGCAGTGTATTAACTCACAGGGAGAAATAGGGAAGATTAAGAGATGACTTGATCATAGTCTAAAAATATCTACATGAGGAACAAATATTTAGAAATGAACACAATCCAATGGCTGAAAGCTGAAGCTAGGCAAATTCGGACTGGAAATGAGGCATACATTTTTGACAGTGAGGGTAATTAACCATTGGAATAATTTATCAAGGGTTATGGTGGATTATCCATCACTGACAGTTTTTAAATCAACACTGTATATTTTCCTAAAAGATATGCTCTAATTCAGGCAGGAATAACTCCGGGAAGACTTCTGGCCTGTGTTACACTGGAGGACAGACTAGACTATCACAATTATCCCTTCTGGCTTTTTAGTTTATGAAGAGTGACTATCATCAATTTTAATCATTATTTAAATGAGCAAGCAGAAAACCTTTGTTAAATCACTGATTTTAAACATGTTCTGCGTTTGTACCTTTTAGTTATTTTTCCTAAAGAAAAGTTGAGCCTCATAACCATTAAAACAAGCTGATTTGAAATAAATACAGCCTTTACGCTGAATTTGGTGCTTCTTTTTGCAAACCAGGAGGATACAGTATATTTATACACATTTATTTAAGCACTTACATAGTTTAACTTAAATTTATTCAGATTCTTCGTTTTTATAGCTACACCTCTTAATGTTTTTAATTTAATTTAAATGATTTTAATAGACTTAAAATAAATAGACTTAATAGCCTAATAGAGTTAGGCCTTAAAATAAATTTGATATCGACAATCTAATTTTAAATAGGTTTGCTTTTAACAAATCTGTATTCAAATTAAATTCAACAATTTAAAAAAAAAATCATAAATTTTTTGATCCATCCTGAGTGAGGATGACAGCAGTTGGAACAAACTTTGTAGATCCGAAACCTGAGGGATTATAGATGCTATAAAAATCACGGTTGACGTACATAGAAAGGCCTACAAACAGTAAATTTTGCTGTATTGTACTAGTTGAATTAAAATGAACTTTACATGTTATTTTAATCCCTTCACTTTTGCTATTAGTTTAACTCCTCTCCTGACTATTCTTGCCAAACTGTCCCCAAGGAGATTTGTCCCTCTTCTACTGAGGTGGAGGCCATCGAAGCTATACAGCCCCCTCTCCCCATAGACGATGAACCAATGTTCCACAAAACTGAAGCCCTCCAAACTCATGAGGTTTTTAATTCTATATAATTGTTGGTGTGCTTATTATCTGTATGTATGTCTAATCACTAAGCTCTTGGTCTCGATGATGTATTGTGGCAATGAATTCCAAAGACTGTGCATTGTGTAGGTTGTTGTTTTTTTAAAGTGCTCCCTCTTATCATTTTAAAACTTTCTCCCTGATGGTTTCGTGCCCCCCCTTGTATTGAGTGAGAGTGAATACTTACCTGCTCTACCGTCTATACACCATCTATAACACATACCATGATCATGTCCTATTTTAGCCAATTTAATTTTTATTGGGCATGTTTATAGCTTGCTGTTACTCATTCATCAGATGTTTCTCTTGGATTTTATTAATATGGATAAGTTTTATCTAAATGCATACCGGTTTTGTTAACCGCACCATGCTGCTTAAAGCATTGGAGCTGTCTGCTGACTTGGGAAAGCAACACCACATTGATCACATGGATTCATATTTGGGATGCTATCTTTTAAAATGGAAACTTAAATTCTGGAAGTATTGATTCAGGCCTCCGTAGTCCTCTGACTGAGAATAAGAACATAAGAACGGCTATACTGGGCCAGATCAAAGGTCCATCTAGCCCAGTATCCTGTCTTCCGACAGTGGCCAATGCCAGGTGCCCCAGAGGGAATGAACAGAACAGGGAATCATCAAGTGATGCATCTTCTGCCACCCATTCCCAGCTTCTGGCAAACAGAGGCTAGGGACACCATCACTGCCCATCCTGGCTAATAGCCATTGATGGACCGATCCTCCATGAACTTATCTAGTTCTTTTTTGAACCCTGTTATAGTCAATGTTTCCTAATGTCTCTGCAAGTGAAATTCTCAAGCTTTGTTCGCTATCCCACAGAACACTACAGGCCATACTGTAAACATTTAATCCAAACATTAATTATAGGCTGGTGACCTGATCCTCATGGGACTACATGGATCATAGGCCACATCTTTCAGATTGCTCCCTGAATGTAGTTCACAAGCAACCTTTCCTCAGTCTACCCCATGTACCTGAAAAAGGCTGGAAGGAGGGGTTTTAGGTATATCATCCTACAACAAAAGATTAAACTGCTCTATTGTAAATTATATATGCAGTTGAAGGCCTGGGGGGAGGGGTTTGTTTTTCATTCCCACACTACTCCGGGGGGAATTCTCTACCAAAAAATTAAAAATTCTCCCATTCAGTCAGGCACATCTGTCCCTGTCCCCTTTTGTCCCTGCATCTTCCTCACGTTCAGCCCCTGGCTCAAAGCTGTCAGCTCCTTTGCCCCTACCCAAGTCTGTCCCCCCCTCACTAGTCCTGAACCTCAGTCTATGTGACCTCCCCCCAGCAACCGCGTGTGCCCTGTTTTGTCCGTCCTTTTATCCTGTGCCTCCTCACCTGACCTCTACCCTCTTCCTCTCTATAATTGGCTGCTCCTAGTGGGCGGAAGCTGTAATTGCAGCACCTCCAGCATAATGTATTGGGGGGGGTCTACAGGAGACATGAATTCTGCGCTTGCGCAGTGGCGCAGAATTCCCCCAGGAGTACTACTAGTAGGGTTCTCTCTGTGGTTAAGTTTGAACAAAGGAAATGAGTTCATGTCGGTGTTGGTACCATTTCTAGCCTTTGTTGTTCTGTTTCTTTGAGCTACTAGAGCAACATTCTGGCTTTCAAGCATTGCTTTTTAACCTCAACTGATATTTTATTTTAACTTTGAAAAGTTTGAGTGTTTTATACCTACAGTGATCTTATGTTTGTCAGTGTGAACTTTTAACTCTGATTTTAATTCTTTTTGTCTCTCAGTGGAGGAGGAACCAGTGAGATTAAAGGGACTGTCTTGACCGTGACAAGTCCCTAATGCAGCGTTTCTCAAATGTGGCCATCAGGGGCTTTTTGTGTGGCCACAGTCTTCTGGGTGGTGAGGCAGGGGGCAAAGCAGTGGCCCCTCCCCCAGGGCTGCCAGCAGGGGTTGGGCCCTGTCCCCCTCTGGAGCCACAAACACTGGAGGAGCAGGCAGGCGGTGGGGCTTGGGCTTCAGCCCTGCGGTGGCGGGCAGCTGGTGCGAGCTGTATGGCAGCAGGCTTTAAGCCCTGACCCCAGGCTCACCACCACCCCACCTGCTGCCTCCTCTGGCCCCGGGCTCCGCCGTGCTGCATTGGGCTCTGGCCCCCAGCCGCAGGGTTTCAGACTCTAGCTGTGGGGCCACGTGATACAGCCCCAGTGACTACCGGCTCCCTCCCTCCGCCCACACACACGCATCGCCCCTGGCCCCACTGCGTCCTCCGGCCTCAGTCCCTGGCTGCGCAGCTGCAGGGCTCGGTCTCCAGACTCACCTCCCGCCATCACTCCTGACCCCCAGCTGCCTCCATACCCACCTTCCCATCCAGGGCTTAATTTGTCCCCCAGCTTGCCAGGGCTGAGTAAGTCTGTTCTGAAAAGTGATATTTGTATGTTTGTTAATATCACTTTTCACTGCCTCCCTGCTAGCTAGCAAGTCTGCTGCTGTGAAAAGTGATATTAACAAAATATCACTTTTCACAGAAACAGACTTACTAACTATCAAGGCTTAAACAAATAAGCAATCAAAAAAAAGCAAAAGAAAGAAACAACAACAAAAAGGGACAAGAACATGCAAAACACTTTGTTTCAATTCTGTTTAGGTCCAGTGAAGAACAGAGAAAACTACATTATTTTTATTACTGAGTCTGTGGAAAAAACCCAACATAAATAAATTACAATGATATGGACATATGTATGTGCATATTTATTTGTTTTTCCTTAAGTAACTGAGTATTTTAGGGAAAATTGTCACAGCAGCCACCAGCACTAGTTGGTGGCTACACTCTGAGGCCACCAAAACATTTCTTGTGAGAACCCCTGCTCTAATGTAACTTAACTGGTTAACTGTAGATCTTAACTGTAGATATAACTGAGCACACCAGTCTATTGGGCATTTAATCCACTGAGTTTTCTTGGCTGCTTTTTTTTTTGTTTTTAAACAGGATGAAACAGGTGCCTATTTAATAGACAGAGACCCGACCTACTTTGGGCCAGTACTGAACTATCTCCGACATGGAAAACTCGTTATTAACAAGGACCTAGCTGAGGAAGGTAGGACTTAAACCTAATCCCTTGTTTACTTTCCTCTTTCTCAATATTGTAATTGCTGTGAAAACCACGAAAGAGAAGTGGGCTTGCCTGTAGAAGGAAGGTTTTATTAAATCAATTTCCATTTTCATCCTTTGAGTTACACTGCAGACAAATCTCTACAGCATTGTACCCTGCCTCAGACAAAACTGAGTAGCTTAAGGTTGGTTAGAGCTGTCCACAGACCTGAGTTTGATTCTTGACCTCGCACCGTGAACTGGAAACACTGTTAGGAGGCGCACATTCAGTCCTGGTAGTTAGGTGCCTTGTATCATTTAACAGTGACAGCCCTACCTCTTTCCTACTGTACTGATGGTCTTGGAAGAAAGACCCTTCCAGTATTCTTAAGGATAGCTGTGAAATGAGGTGTTGAAGATGTAAAGCAAGAAAAAAACAGTGAGGGCTGGGATCTTCTGAGATGCGGACTACACCAGTTAGGGGACACTCTTTCTGAATCCACTCCTTCATGGGCCCCGATTCATATCCATGTGATGGGGTGCAACCTGGACTGTGGCACTGCTGTGCCCTCTGTCCTCCCAACTTGGGGTATCACACTCTCACTGTGATGCTGTGTCAAACCATACAACTCTGACTGGCACTGCAATTAACAGACAGCCACAGGCAGGGGCACTCCCAACTGTGTTACATGAATGATCTCCCAGCCACTAATGTACCATCAATACAGAGGCTCCAGTCAATTTTCCCAAGTCTTGCACACCAGAACTGTATGGTCTTGGACTGGTCAGAAATAGTCACAGAAGTTAGAAAATGTATATCATCTGTCTATCCCCAAGAGGGGGCCACTGCAGAATTGTTCTGTCTCCCTTCTAGGAATTTGTCCCAGTCTAGTGTTAAGTATCCTAAGCAATGGGATTCCCATCACCTCCTTTGAAAGCTATTCTACTTTTCATCCCATTACTTTTAATTACCTGATGATAGTATTTGCACTTGCCAGAAATTAAGTCCTTCACCAACAGGGGCAATTCTACGCTTCCCTGTGAATTTTCTGGTATCATCCAGGTTAACCATTTGTGCATGCATTGATTGAATCTTATGTTATTGAAACTAAATTGAGAGGAGATGGGAGGACTGAGAGATGATACAAAAGGAAACTAGAGAGGTTAGGAACATGAGTAGGAAATAACCAAATTTAAACTTGGGAAAATATTGTGAAACACACATGCTCAATATGAGGCAGAAAGCAGAGAATGCTGAAAGTGAGAATGGTCAGCGCTCTGTACATGAGACTGCAGTGTGGTGTTAGCAGCCAAGAAAAAAGGCCTCTGTGAGCAACTTTGGGGCATAAGACAATCTCTAACTAATGGCAGTTAGGAAGAAGCTTTCCCTGTGGCCTGGTTATTGCATAGCTGCCTTCTGCAGAATTTTTTGGACCTTTCTCTGAAGCAACTGGGACTGTTCACAGACTGGATTTAGATGAACCCTGGTCTGATCTGGAATGACATTTATTGTGTTTCTGTGTTTAAGGGATACTCTATTAGAAACTCAACTTTTTTTATTGGGACATTTCTAAAAGTGTGTGTGTCGCTTTAAAAACACTTCATTAATTATGTTTGCTCTTTGAGCCTAGAATAAGTTCCCTGAAATGGCCTTGTAAAGTTTTTCTGGGTTTGGTTCTAGGACAGTTCTTCAGAATGAATTAAACCTTGAATTACAGGTGAGTGAAGGAAGTCAGACCCATTCATCTTGTTCAAGCAGCTGCTCATGAGGCAAACTGTTTCCCATGCAGTGAAGGAGATCCTCCCAGAAACTGGCTAGGAATCCTTGGCCTGCAGTCTTTAGTTACACTATCTTTTCAAGCATAATTGTTTCTTCTCATACCAGGTGTACTGGAAGAAGCTGAATTCTACAACATCACATCACTAATAAAATTGGTAAAGGACAAAATAAGAGAGAGAGACAGCAAAATCTCACAGGTGAGGCGCTTTCCTAACGCACCTTCCTAATTCTGACATAAGAGGTGAGACTGGTTCTTGTTAATGTCAGTCATTCACACCCCTGCTGATGTTGAGTGGGTGCTTTTTTCACTCACCATTTCCCTAACAAGATTTGGGACTGTGGCTGTCTGCATAGTGGCTTCAGCTCTGCTGACTAAGGCCATGGCTACACTCGAAACTTCAAAGCGCTGCCGCGCTCCCACGGCAGCACTTTGAAGTGCGAGTGTGGTCGCACGCCAGCACCGGTAGAGAGCTCTCCCAGCGCTGCAGGTACTCCACCTCCACGAGGGGATTAGCTTACAGCGCTGGGAGCGCGGCTCCTCCCCCTTTACTTCACATGCTGCGTCCTGGCTCCTCCCCCCTTCCTGCCCTCCCTTCTAAACGCCGCAAGCCAGCTGATTGCTGCGTTCGGAAGGCAGGGGAGGGAGGGGGGATGCGCGCCGAGTCCTCGCTCCTGCCCCCTGCCTCCTGCCTGGGGCAATCAGCTGGCTTGCGGCATTTGGGAGGGAGGGGGGAGGAGTGAGGACTTGGCACAGGCTCTCCCCCTCCCCCGCCTCCTGCCCGGGGCAATCAGCTGGCTTGTGGCATTCAGGAGGCAGGGGAGGGAGGATGAGCCTGCGCGCCGAGTCCTTGCTCCTCCTCCTCCCCCCTCCCTCCTGCCTCCAAAACGCCGCAAGCCAACTGATTGCCGCGGGCAGGAGGCAGGGGGAGGAGGGGGAAGGCGCTGATCCAGGGGGTCTGCCAGCAGACGGGAGGCACTGGGGGGAGGGGGGTGTAGGGAGGCTGCCAGCTGTGGAGGAAGCAGACAGCCAAACAACGTAAGAGTGGAGCATAGCACAACTTTAAATGAGTATGTTCCCTAGTTGATCAGCAACGAAACAACATTAAGCAGGGCGACTTTAAGTGAGGAGTTACTGTACTTGTGAGCTGGGCTCTGCCAGGTCCAGCAGCCCCTACTGGCAGCCAACATCTCTGCAGCCCATTTCTCGGGGGAGGAAATTCTGTACACACAACATTAATTTCTGCAAAATTCTGCATTGCACAGTGGCGCAGTATTCCCCCAGAAGTAGTTACTTTCAAAGGGGTATCGTTCTCTAGGATACCACTGATTTTTGTAGTTTCAGGAGTTTTAGTGCCTGAAATGTTTGAGAAATGTTTCAAGTCTTAATAAGATTATTCTGAAAGGGTAATGAATGGACAAAATCTGAACAAGCAAAAGAAAATGCATCACTTCCAAAAAGTGTTCCTTTATGTACGTTATGTTGGGCCGTGTAACTGGAATGCTATTGGCTGGAGACTCTGGTCCCAGTTAAGAACTGAGAGGAAGAACATTGCAAATGCTTCATTAGATGCCAAAAGTACCAAACCCAGTGACTTAGCTAGAGCCCCCACTGATCCTCTGGTGTTCAGAATGTCTTTGTTGCTTAATATCTTTTTAAAGGAATGAGGAAATCCCAGCAATAGTACACACTGTTGAATACTCCATGCTGTATTAAGTGTCTGATGTTTCTTCCTTAAGGTGCCAGTCAAACACGTGTACAGGGTGCTGCAGTGTCAGGAGGAGGAGCTCACCCAAATGGTCTCCACCATGTCAGATGGCTGGAAATTTGAACAGGTAACAAGATAAACAGAGGACTTCATTGATTTGTCTTGATATAAACTGCTGAGTCACATTCATGATGAGAAATTTTAAAGTTTTATGTATTAGAAACTGTTTTCTATATACATGCCTTAAATAAATTTAATGATTATTGAGGAGTGAATTGCTCAAGAGATTGGGAATGGAATTCATATTGAAATCTGCATGCCAATTTGTAACTGAAAATTAATGTTCTAGTTCTTCAGTCATCTCAATCCAATTCTTGTATATGTAGATGTCTGCATCACACAGCTCTTATGAGTTTATACTAGTGATGAGCATGGTACAAATCTTCTGGTGAAAGGGATTAGATGTTTCTTGTGCCCTACAGATGGCCCTTCCAGAACAGGGCTGAGACACACTTGAGGGAACAATATGGGGGAACCTTTTAATGCAACTGCCTTGGCCGTGTTAACGTCTAAGGATAAAAATGATAGCTTTGGAAACCAGAGCTCTCATATGGCACTTTTCATAAGCATTAAAACAATCTACCTAGTTAATCTGCTAAAAATTATTAGTACTGTACATTGTAGGAACAGTTCTGGACATCAAAATACCAGATAAGGTATGAGTCTGTTCCTTGCTTTGAAATCTGAACTGCTTCTATGTTTGTACTAAGCACACTGTTAGCACCTAATAAATCAAAACAGTGGTGCAAAAGAATGGAGGTGAACTCCATGAATGTTTTCTGTTCTTGTTCTGCTTAGGACAAATAAGCTTAATTTGCACGGCCTACAAATAACTTTCTGTAGTGCACTTTAGAGTCAGTAACACATTTTAAAGGTTGCAGTGTGACCTTTCTCTGAGGAAACGCCTCACCCTGCAGGACCATAACTGGTCACTACATCTACCAGTAGTGGAGCAATGTAACTCAACCCCAGAGTGAGATTTGTGTGCTTAAGAAACAGCTTTCTTGGTGACTGGTCTACAGCTCTGGGAATTCACTTCTGGAAGAGATCCAGATGACTACAAATCTTAGTGCCATTTAAGTGAATGTAAAACCTACTTTAACTCAACCTTCCCTCAATAACA
This sequence comes from Emys orbicularis, assembly GCF_028017835.1. Lineage (NCBI taxonomy): Eukaryota > Metazoa > Chordata > Testudines > Emydidae > Emys > Emys orbicularis. Next base: position 298,789 of record NC_088692.1, on the reverse strand, counting down.
GTCATATTTAAAAAACAAAATGAGCCCTAAAAGCAGTAGGAAGATGAGGACATTTTGTGTTCACTCTTTTTGCAAGGTGTTCGGATCACCCAGTTTGGTGGCCATGATGAAAAAAATCTAGGTAAACTTGCACAGATGACTTCTCATGATTCAGTTCTCCAGTTCAAGTGATAAGGATCCTCTCTGCAGCCCAGATACTGAAGATATACCTGCTAGATTTCACTTGCTCCAAAGTTCCCTGGACATTCTTCTTTGTAGGAAGTTGGTTTCTGGTTTCTTGCAGAAAGAGTCTTTTCTCTTTGAAGGAGAAGAGGATATTACAGCTTCCACTTTACCTCTCCATTCTTTGGGACTAGCATGCTTGAACACTGGTGCATTTTGCAGTTACATTGTCAAAGAATTAATATTTCCTTCTGAATTAGGCATTCTTTGGGAAATGCCATTGGTTTTAAATTCCCTGCTTTTTAATTCATTTTTTCTCTTCTCCACGATGTTTTGGATGTATGGTTTAAGGTTGATTGACACAACAGGTGTGCAATCTGTCATCCAGTTACCCAAGTTTCCCACCAGCACATAGTTGGCCCTTGGCAGGATTCTCTGTTGATTGCATTGCAGATCTGCTGTTAGCAGAAACCCTCCAGTTGCAGTGTGATTCTAACATTCTCTAAGTCTCCCTTTGAGCTTTTTATCTCCAAGAGGGAATACAGTGGTGATGGTGTGACCTTTTTCTGAGAAATCCCTTTGACCCTTCAGTGCAATCTCTCTCTCCTCTGAGATGGTACCCAGCCCAATATGCAATATGCCCTGTGGTGTACAGTAAGAACCATGCACAGTTATCTACTTCTCCAGGGTCATACTCTTCCTGTGGGTTGGGATCCCATCTAGCTCTGCACCTGATCGATAGTTGATCAATGGGTCAAAGATATTTCCTCTTCACTTAACATGCTTGAAAAGGTATCTTAAAATACCATCCTAATGGTGATAATCAAAGGGGGAGAGAGAATGGTCAGACTTCTGGGCCAGTTACAGGGACTGGTGAATCTAAAGATGCTCAACTACTATTGAGCGAAAGCAGTGTTAGCAAACCACATTTCTACATTAGTTCACATTCCACAAACTACCTCTAGGAATTGTTTTCCAGTAGAGCAAAGTACTTGGAAGTGTCTATTGGTGCATTTCTTTGTGACCTGTCTTTTGATGGAGATTCATTCTCCATGCTGAAACTTTTATCCATTAGGCAAGATGTGAATTTGTCCCAGTCTGTTGGGGGTTAAAAGATCTCTCTGAATGTTGAGTTTTTCTTGTGACTTGTACTACTGAAGGATCAGTAGTACACATATTAACTTCCAACCCTTTCCCTAGCACAGAAGTAATGTGGTTTTGTATTGCTGAATTACCTTCCTGTTTCTTTAAACATACAAGTGGAGAGAATGATTTAGCAAGAATGACTTAATTTCCACCTCTGGAAGAACACAGAAACCAAATATTTATCATCCAATGCAAAATGAGAAACTTTATAAATAATTTTGCATTGTCCATACTCTTTCTGTTTAAGCTGTGTCCATCATACAAATTAGCAATAAATACAGTCTGAAATCTGGTCCAATAGTGCCTTCTTAAGTAGATTGACTATACAAAGTCAGTATTTAACTGTTTCCCTCAAAATTATTCACATAATATGAACTGTAAAGTAAATTACATCCTCTGTCAGAGCTTTGGACCAGCACCTCTCATTGGTATTATCTTAAATGAGTATGTAATTTGAATAGTCACCTGCTTATCCCACAGTAGCTTGTATCTAGCTCTTTAAATTTAATCTAAAGCCATAATCCAGGGGTTCTCAAACTGGGGGTTGGGACCCCTCAGGGGATTGCGAGGTTATTACATGGGGGGGTCGCGAGCTGTCAGGCTCCACCCCAAACCCCGCTTTGTATCCAGCATTTATAATGGTGTTAAATATATAAAAAAGTGTTATTAATTTATAAGGGAGGTCGCACTCAGAGGCTTGCTGTGTGAAAGGGGTCACCAGTACAAAAGTTTGAAAACCACTGCCATAATCCTTGTCAAGTGCACTGGCATGCATATGCTTTCGCATGGATTGGGTGTTGCAGAACATTATGAAGACAATTCATCCAACGAGAAACTACAAAATTTAACTGAAAACATCCTGAACTTCAGCATTTTTAAATTCTTGCTATTTATGGGCCTAGTATTTTTGAGTGACTTCATGGAAGCAAGCTTGGCCCCACTGTGTAAGAGAGTTCCTTCTTGGTGCTTTGTAAAATTAACCTTTTTAAAATTGACTCATATCCTTATAAGTTAAAAGGAAAAAGAGTATAAATATTTTATATATTTCCTCGGGAATATATATTGGATTACCAATGCTGTTCCCTTGTAATAAGAAGAATTTCTCCCATAACTTTTCTATCCCCACATCCAGTAAGTGTTTACTGACTTATTGCATTCAGACTTTGATAAGAAATTGGCATTTCCCTTCAAATCATAACTGGCTTTGTAACCACCTGCAAGAATTTTAAATATATTACTTAGGATTCTATTCTGGGGACTAAAAAAACTGTTGCTTTCATATTTGCACAATACAAATAATTACACTGTGTTTGAGTAGCAAGTGAATACACAGGAGCCTCTGTTGTTTGTACAGTTCAGATGATAGTGTTATACTCCAGCATTACAAAGGTGTGGGTTTTTTTGTTTTTTTTGCTCTGATTGATTGTTGCAGCTTGTCAGTATAGGTTCCCCGTATGGCTGTGGCCGGGCCCAGCAGTCAGAGTTTCTGCTGATAGTGTCACGGGAAGTGAAAGGGGAGGAGAGACACTTCCAGAAATGCTGCAGTGAGGTGTGTCATACCATTCCTTTCACCCTCACACCAATATGCATGGCCACCTTGCATTTCTGCTGCTTTCAGATCATTCTGCTTTCTTCCTGGGTGTGCAGCACTTGGTAGTTCTGTGTGTAGTTGTCGTGACTAGCTTTTATTCTATACTCATGACACTTCATTACACATTATAAATGTTCATCTTGTAAAAAGCTGTAAACACTACTTAACTGTCCAGACTTTTGATTCAGGGAATTTTCTTAGCAAACATTTTAGGAACAGATATCACTTTTATTTTCTTCTCTTCCTCCAAGTTAACAGCCCCTCTCCTGTAATTGCAAATAAATATATTTAGGTCAAATAATCATGTAAATTTTGAACACCATGAACTCTAGCAGAACACCGTTTCATTAAAGTGTTCTCAGGGACGCTTTTATACTGTTGATTTGTTCTTAGTCTTCCAACTTGAATTTATCATCCACGAAATAACCACCTGAGTTTTGACTCCAGAACCTCATATTGGTGGTTGATGTACAAACCAGAAAAAATATTGCTTATTTTTCAAGTGAGTGGATAAGCATTCAGTGCCAGGAGCTGGAAACATCTTGTTTTTATGTTGATGATTAAATATACAATATATGTATGTGTGTGTGTGTGTGTGTGTGTATATATATATATATTCTAGATGGAGATAATACAGAATAATAATCAATAATTTCACTCTTCTAAATTCTCTCTGCTTTCCTCTATGCAAAACACATCTTCCAGAACGTAGCTTCATTTTACAATATTTCCTCACAAGCAAGCAGTTGAGAAGGATTTGGTTCTTTACCCTAGTACACAACCATTCATTGCTAATCATGCTACATTGTAACTCATTTTTACCTAAAAATGACAAACTGCTTCATTTGCTATGACCAGAACCCTGTATATCAGATTACATGGCTGCATAAATTGCCACACAATTTCAGGTTATTTTTAAATTTTTTATTCTTAAAAAAAAAAAAAAAGCTATCTAGGCCTTAGGTTTGCAAAGATAACCCTCAGAATTTGAAATGAATGTAAACTAATGCGTTGTGTCTGCCTGAGTCTGCAGACTATCTGAAACAACTCTGAGAGGATCCATGATTTATTATTTGTAATGAAGGCCAAAGGTATGCTAGATGGCTCCAAAAAACTTACACATCAGTATTTAACATGATATAATAATGAAGTAACAAGATAGTAAGAGAACAAGGGAAGGGGTAACATCCATAATCTTATGGAGAGGTGTGAACTTCCTGTTCATCTTTACATTGACTTCTGACAGTTTAAATGTTATCATCATCAGAAACCTCAAACTAATGTGCTTACTATCCCACTGTTAATCAGAGGTCAAGATCCTAATCAGTTTGGTTCTTTTACTTTCCTAAGGGCTTGTCTGGACATGGTTTTTGTACACTACAACAATAGCTGTGTAGAAACCAATATAATTAAAGCAATACAACCCCCTAATGTGGACAGACCTAGTTATACCAGTGTAAAGGTACATCTATCAATACAGTTATAGCTGTAAATTTACTATGTCAGTTTCTAAAATTATGTAGCAGTACAAAAACTGTGTAGACTAGCTCTTAAAATCCATTTGGACTTCTGAATTAGGCATTCAGATGGGAAGGGGATTTGTTTATCTTGAAAATAATACGGCTCATGAAAGTGAAGGACTGATAACGCTGTCTAGGGGTATCCCATTACACAATTTCATACATTCATATTCATAGATTTTAAGGCCAGAGAAGCGCAATATAATCATCTAGTCTGACCTCCTAATAATACAGACCATAAAATTTCCCCCACTGATGAGGATTCCTGCATCAAGTCTAACAACTTGCTGTTGAGCTACAGCTTATCTTTGAGGCACATCCAACCTTGATTTAAAGGCACAGGGATGAGAAATTTCCCACATCCCGACCAGTGGTTAATCAAAAACAAACTATTCATCTTTGCTTTTAAGGTCCTGCCTATTATCTTTTATGTATTATTGGACATCTATCTCCACCTTTCCTCCGTCAACAGTACTGGTCTTCATCAGACATTTGTTAAAATTTTCAGACAAGCACCTTTGTACTTTTTCCCTGTCTCCTTCAGGAATGGGAAAAGCTCCCCATATCTTTGAGAATGTTCATCTCATTGTTATCCTTAAATTCTCTTTTTAACTCTCCTCTACAGTGATGCCTACAAGAAAATTGACAATGATTAAGCATCTGGTATGCTATGATTACTGCTTTCCATGATGAACAGTTTTGTTGCATTGTTAGCTTGTTCTCCCCCCCATCTGTTTGTTTGTTGGCCTTTGTTGTATACTTCAGTGTTAAGCTCCTTGAGGCATGGACTGTCTGTGATTTGTTTGTACAGTGCCCAGGCCACTGAAGCCCTGCTCTGTGACTGAACATAAGAACGGCCGTACCGGGTCAGACCAAAAGTCCATCTAGCCCAGTATCTTGTCTGCCGACAGTGGCCAATGCCAGGTGCCCCAGAGGGAGTGGACCTAACAGGCAATGATCAAGTGATCTCTCTCCTGCCATCCATCTCCATCCTCTGACAAACAGAGGCTAGGGACACCATTCCTTACCCATCCTGGCTAATAGCCATTAATGGACTTCACCGCCATGAATTTATCCAGTTCTCTTTTAAACGCTGTTATAGTCCTAGCCTTCACAACCTCCTCCGGCAAGGAGTTCCACAAGTTGACTGTGCGCTGCGTGAAGAAGAACTTCCTTGTATTTGTTTTAAACCTGCTGCCCATTAATTTCATTTGGCGGCCCCTAGTCTTGGATTATGGGAGTAAGTAAATAACTTTTCCTTATCCACTTTCTCCACATCACTCATGATTTTATATACCTCTATCGTATCCCCCCTTAGTCTCCTCTTTTCCAAGCTGAAGAGTCCTAGCCTCTTTAATCTCTCCTCATATGGGACCCGTTCCAAACCCCTAATCATTTTAGTTGCCCTTTTCTGAACCTTTTCTAGTGCCAGTATATCTTTTTTGAGATGAGGAGACCACATCTGTACGCAGTGTTCGAGATGTGGGCGTACCATCGATTTATATAAGGGCAATAATATATTCTCTATCTTATTCTCTATCCCCTTTTTAATGATTCCTGGGGTTCCCACACACTACTGCAATGTAAATAATAATCATCTCTGTTTAAACATTTGCGAATTATTTCCATTTTGACCTTAGCTAACTTCAGCTTCTAGCCATTGTGGATCTTGTGTTTGTCATCTTCTATTAGATCTCTTCTCTCCAAGCAGGTGCTTAATGAAGCCTGATCAAGTCATCTCTGTTTAAAAGCTAAATAGATTGAACTCCTTTGTCATTGGAACAAATTTTTTCCAGACTTTAAATCGTTCTTATAGCTTTTTTCTGAACTCCTCCAATTTTTCAACATCCTTTTTAAGTGTAGATACCAGAACTGGGCACAGCATTCTAGTAGTGGTTTTAGCAGTGCTGTAATATTACTTTTCTGCTCCGGCTTGATATGTTCTGCCATCACATCTCAATTCTGACCTTGTACCTGGTTCCCACTGTTACTGTTTTGGGCTCTCCACATATTACTGCTGATGCACCTCAATCTTGACCTGTACTTTTCCACTCCAGGGTCTCTCTTAAGCAAACACTCCAAATTGTGCAGTGATTTGTGATCTGCACAAGTGCATCTTATCGGTGCTGGAAAACATAGCTGCACTGGTTCAGTGTAGTGCTAATGTAGCCCAGTATCGGGGGCACTCCAGCAATTATTATATTAGTGTAGAAAGTGCACTGTAGAGCTAGGTGGAAAATGCTATGTATTTTCAGTGAAATTTTTTGAATTAATAAAAATTGTTAACTTTTTTCCTGGAATTTTTGGGGGGTTGTTTTTCATTCCTATGCCACTTTTCTCTCCCTTATATTTCCAGCGGGGAGAAATGCAGAAAGGCAGGGATTAGGAGGAGAGATCGAAAACTGGGAAAGCCATTTCTCATTAGTGAACCAGGTGGAGGGCATAGATATTTGACTGTTTTGTCTATGCCGCAGTTTCCTACCTGCTCTATACTGATGCTTTCACTGTTCTTGCGATTGCTGCAGCTCCTCTGGTGCTTGAACAATGAAGGGAGATACGTTGAGAATTCTCAGTGGATGCACGCGAGGTGGGAAAGGGCCTTCTAATGTACCTTTGGAGAGGCTGTAAAATAAAAAACTCAATAATAATGGGGGATTTCAACTATTCCCATATTGTCTGGGTACGTGTTACCTCAGGACGGGATGCAGAGATAAAGTTTCTTGACGCCTTAAATGACTACTTCTTAGAACAGCTAGTCCTGGAACCCACAAGAGGAAAGGCAATTCTTCATTTAGTCCTAAGTGGCACACAGGATCTGGTCCAAGAAGTGCATATAGCTGAATCACTTGGTAATAGTAACCATAATGTAATAAAATTTAACATCCCTGTGAAGGGAAAAACACCAAAGCAGCCCTCCATGATAACATTTAATTTCATAAAGGGAATCTACAGAAAAATGAGGGCATTAGTTAAACAGAAATTAAAAGGTACCATGTCAAAAGTGAAATCTCTGCAAGCTGCATGGAAAATTTTTAAAGACTCCATAATAGAGGCTCAATTTAAATGTATACCCCAAATTAAAAAACATAGTAATAGGACCAAAAAAGCGCCACCATGGCTGAACAGCAAAGTAAGAAGCAGATAGAGGCAAAAAGGCATCCTTACAAAGTGGAAGTTAAATCCTATTGAGGAAAACAGAAAGAAGCATAAACTCTGGCCAGTGAAGTGTAAAAATATAATTAGAAAGGCCAAAAAAGCATTTGAAGAACAGTTAGCCAAAGACTCAAAAAGTAACAGCAAAAAAATTAAGCACATCAGAAGCAGGAAGCCTGCTAAGCAACCAGTGGGGCCACTAGACGATCAAGATGCTAAAGGAGCATTCAAGGACGATAAGGACATTGTGGAGAAACTAAATTAATGCTTTGCATTGGTCTTCACGGCTAAGGATGTGAAGGAGATTCCCAAACCTAAGCCACTCTTTTTAGGTGACAAATCTGAGGAACTGTCCCAGATTGAGGTGTTGTTAGAGGAGGTTTTGGAATAAATTGATAAATTAAACACTGTGGATAGGATGGTATTCACCCAAGAGTTCTGAAGGAACTCAAATGTGAAATTTGCAGAACTATTAACTGTGGTATGTAAGCTATTATTTAAATCAACTTCTGTACCAGATGACTGGAGGATAGCTAATGTGACACCAATTTTTAAAAAAGACTCTAGAGGCGATCCCGTCAATTACAGGCCAGTAAGCCTAACTTCAGTACCAGGCAAATTGGTTGAAACTATAGTAAAGAACAGAATTATCAGACACACAGATGAACATGCTTTATTGTGGAAGCATCAACATGGTTTTCATAAAGGGAAATCATGCCTCACCAATCTACTAGAATTCATACTTAGATTTTCAGAAAGTCTTTGACAAGGTCCCTCACCAAAGGCTCTTAAGCAAAGTAAGCTGTCATGGGATAAGAGGGAAGGTCCTCTCATGAATCAGTAGCTGGTTAAAAGATAGGAAACAAAAGGTAGGAATAAATGGTCAGTTTTCAGAATGGAGAGAGGTAAATAGTAGTCTCTCCCAGGGGTCTGTATTGGGACCAGTGCTGTTCAACATATTCATAAATTATCTGGAAAAAGGTGTAAACAATGAGGAGGCAAAATTTGAAGTCATTGTGGACAGGTCTCTGAAAACATCCACTCAATGTGCAGCGACAGTCAAAAAACCTAACTGAATGTTGGGATTCATTAGGAAAGGATAAGACAGAAAATATCATATTGCCTCTATATAAATCCATGGTACGTCCACATCTTGAATACTGTGTTGCCCCATCTCAAAAAAGTTGTATTGGAATTGGAAAAGGTACAGAAAAGGGCAACAAATTATTAGCGGTATGGAACAGTTTCCATATGAAAATTAGTAAGACTTGGACTTTTCAGATTAGAAAAAAGACAGTGAATGGGGTGATATGATACTGTAGAGGTCTATGAAATCATGTCTGGTGTGGAGAAAGTAAAGAAGTGTTATTTACTCCTTCTCATAACACAAGAACTAGGGGTCACCAAATGAAATTAATAGCAGGTTTAAAACAAACAAAAGGAAGTAGTTCTTCACACAAACACAATCATCCTGTGGAACTCTTTTTCCAGAGGATGTTGTGAAGGCCAAGACCATGACGGTTCAAAAAAGAACTAGATAAATTCATGGAGGATAGGTCCATCAGTGACTATTAGCCAGGATGGGCAGGGATGCAAAACCATGCTCTGAATTGTCCCTAGCCTCTGTTTGACAGAAGGTGGAAATGGGTGACAGGATGATCACTTGATTACCTGTTCTGTTCATTCCCTCTGAAGCACCTGGCATTGACCATTGTCAGAAGACAGGATACTGAGCTAGATGGACCATTCCTCTAACCCAGTATAGCCATTCTTATGTTGTTGTTTTTTTTAAATAGTCCCAATACAAACACTTGTGAGATAGCAACAGCTATGAGTTTTCTGTTTTCATGCTTCTTTCCGTAGAAGATTTTAGTGTCAAAGTCTTGTCTTGCACTGCCAGAAATCCATTTTTGTTAATCCCAAATGTTGTCATGTTAACAATTGTCATTGAACAACTTTCCAAGGGATGCTGGGGATTCTCCGTCACTTGAAGTCTTTAAATCAAGATTGGATGTCTTTCTAAAGGATATTCTGTAGCTCAGACAAAAAATTATGGGCTTAATGCAGGAACCATTTGGTAAATATTATATGTCCTGTGTAATGCAGGTGTCAGACTAGATGATCATTTTAGTCTTTTCTGCCCTTAAAATCCATTAATCAGTCTCTCCCCTTAACTGATTTCCCAGAATCACAATTGTGCCACAGTGCATGGGCATATTGAATCTGCCCTAACTTTTACTGTTTAAATGTTGATAGACAAAACCTTGGAAAACTTTCTCCTGTAAAATAATCTTGGTGTATACAACAATTCATGAGCTACCTTGACAGTTTGGGGAGCAACCTATGGTTAAAGCAGGGGTGGGCAAACTACAGGCCGCGTGTGGCCCATCAGACGTTTTAATCCAGCCCTCGAGCTCCCACCAGGGAGTGGGGTCTGGGGCTTGCCCTGCTCTGGCCCTCCAGCCGGGGAGCAGGGTCAGGGGCTTGCCCTGCTCTGTGCAGCTCCCAGAAGCAGCAGCATGTCCCCCTTCTGTCTCCTGTGTGTAGGGACAGCCAGGGGGCTCCACACGCTGCCCTCTCTCCAAGTGCTGCCCCTGCAGCTCCCATTGGCCGGGAACCATGACCAATGGGAGCGGCCTGGCCATGCCTCCACGTAGGAGCTGGAGGGGGGGGACGTACCTCTGCTTTCGGGAGCTGCTTGAGGTAAGCGCCGCCCAAAGCCAGCATCCCTGACCACCTCTTGTGCGCCAACCCCCTGCCCTGATCCCCCTCCGAACCCCTCAGTCCAAGCCCAGAGCCCCCTCCTGCACCGCAAACCCCTCATCCCCGTCCACACCCCCAGTCAGAGCCCTCACCCCAACCCCAATTTCGTGAGCATTCGTGGCCTGCCATACAATTTCCATACACAGATGTGGCCCTCGGGCCAAAAAGTTTGCCCACCCCGGGTTAAAGGTTGTATATATGGGCAGTGAATGCAGCTATTCCACGCAATAAAAGAGTATGACTTTAAAATGGTAAGTACTGACAGAGATTAAAGGGTTGGTGGGGGGAAGCATCTTTCCCTACTGCATGCATGCACATATACAATCTGAGTCCTGCTTTGAAACTTTAAATAGGAGTCAGAGGTTCTTGCTCTCAGTTGAGGATGCTTGTGTACCTACCTAGTATCTAATCAAAAGGTCTCTTGTGAGGGCAGTGGTTTAGGAGTGAGCTATTCTAACAATGGATGGAAACCTCTCATTAACACAAGTTCATGTCCATAAGCAGCACAGTGCATAAGTCTACACCAGAAAAGGCACAAGCAGAAGTGAAATTCCTTTTGAGAAGGACAGGGCTTTAAAATCAATGAGTTCCCAAGACCAAACAACTCCTTGTGGTAAACACTCTGGAGTTAAGCTTTTAGCACACTCTTGGTGCTATACAAACAATACATTCTCAGCAGCATACATATGCACAGCTTTGCTTGTATAAGCACTTTACAAGGGTGTAACACAGGCCAGCTTCAAAGAATCCATGTTTAATAAACATTACAAACAGCATGTACCTTGAGGCTCTATAAATATACAAACTAATCAGTAATATGATGATTAGCCCATCCAGACTTACCACAATCAACAAAATAAAAACTACTATCCTGCTGGTTAATATCCCCCTGACCAACCATCAGCACACCTTCTCACTAAAAGCATGCCCAGAAGGTCAGCAAATTTGGGCTGTTTCAAAGCATGAGGGGAAGCAAAACTGAGTTAAAAGCCCTCCTAGAGAGTTCACTGTCACCAGATCCATTCTGTATTAAACCAGGGGGCCTGGTGGTTGAGGCACTTCTGATAACTGGCACGTCTATTTTCAGAGAATACATTTATTTTTGCTGACCCTCAGTGAGCAATGAGGTATTTCTCACTTTACAGGCAGAATAGTTGCTGCAGTTGTAAACCTAGCTGATCTGACATCTGGCCCTTCACACTCCCCAGAATAAGAAGTCATTTTGCAAGAAGACAATTGGCTGTCTATAGGACTTTATTTTTTAAATCCTTTGGGAAGTTGGGATATCTCTAATCTTGTTTTAACGTGTATCAAGCCACTTAATGCTTTTGTGCTTTCAAAGTAAAGTTGTTTAAGTTATTTTAAAATAAAGGGTTTTTTAAATATTCTTTCTGGTTTGAGAAACTGGTTATTCTATGTGTGTTGTACAGTAATCATTTTGCATCAGTTTAACTGTTCTTATTGCTCAGTTTTGAGGTTTGGGCCAAAAACTTGCTTTACATTCCAAAGATTTGTGCAGTGTCTTCTTTTGACTGGAAACAGAGTTAACTGGTCACTAATGTGTATGGAATTCTTTCTTTCTTCTTAATGTTCAATTGTCTTGCGAGTGGGCTGTGTAATTTAATCTCTTAATCTTGGCAGCCTCTTTCCAAGGCAGGGTACGGCAGACTTTTTTAGTTCATTCTATATGGCTGAAAAATCAAGGTGCCTTATGTTTTACTGTGTGATTCCCTGTCAGTCACTTAGACATTCTTGATATAAGTAGCAGAGTATTCATTGGGGAAAGCTGGTATGCCTGGACATGTTGAGATAAATAACACCATTAAATTCTCCAGGAATGTTTAAATTACTTGTTTTCTGTAACTTCATTAGAAATACTTTGGTGGAAAAGGTATCACCTTATTTTTAGCAGATTTAATTTTATTCATGCTCTGGTCTACTGGATATTCTCTGACTACATATGCATAGTTGAGATGTATAAAAGCACCAGGAGCGTGTGGTGGCGGGATGGTTACTGACAAGCACTTCTGGCAAGTGACAGTTATAAAAGGTTTCAGAGTAGCAGCCGTGTTAGTCTGTATCTGCAAAAAGAATAGGAGTACTTGTGGCACCTTAGAGACTAACAAATTTATTTGAGCATAAGCTTTTGTGGGCTACAGCCCACTTCTTTGGATGCATAGAATGGAACATATATTGAGGAGATATATATACACATACAGAGAGCATGAAACGGTGGGAGTTGTCTTACCAACTCTGAGAGGCCAATTAAGTAAGAGAAAAAGCTTGTTTTTTCTCGTACTTAATTGGCCTCTTAGAGTTGCCACAAGTACTCCTGTTTATTTTAGTTATAAAAGGGTTAATTTTGAGGCAGTGGTGAATCTCATATCCTGTATCTTTGCTGTTTAAATGTAGTTGACCTTTTGAAACAGTGTCCCAGGTAAAAGATTTTGCAAGCCCTGGTTATGTTTGTCTGTCTAGGTACTTACACAGCCCCTTTACTATAGTATCCTAGCTCCTGGATATTTCTGTTCTGCCACTCCACATGGGTACAAGGAAGCTTTGTTTTTTACCATTAATACTGTGTTGGGGCTGCTTTCAGCTCAGTTATCTCCTCCCTCTGCCTGTATGGGTAAACAGCCTAATTCCTGATGCCCTGACCATGTTCTAGCCCAAGATTCCATTGTTACGTATCTCAGACTGGGTGCAGGAGCATCCATCAGGTCCTTTAATATCTCTGTGGCTCCCCTGAGCTAATGGAAATAAACTGTTTTTAGAACAATAATTTTTTTGGCTGTTTCAAATGATGCTGCTCTGAACAGCAGGAAAACTGAACCTTTGCTCCTGGACATATACCAGGAGCACTTTAATAATTAAATGGACATTAATCAATGGTACTTTATAGCTAAATTTGGCATATTGGGATTGAAAATAGAGATACTGCAAACTGGGGACAGAAGGCTGTTAGTACATGTCTGTGGCAGTTTGGCTGATGGATTTGGTGAAATTTATGACTGCATAGGGTGGATCTAGAGCAGGGATGGGCAAACTACGTCCCGGGAGCCACATCCGACCTTTCAGACATTTTAATCTGGCCCTCAAGCTCCTGACAGGGAGCAGGGTCCGGGGCTTGCCCTGCTCTGGTGCTCCAGCTGGGGAGCGGTGTCGGGGGTTTGCCCCGCTCCACACGTGCCATGGCTCCGCATGGCTCCCGGAAGCAGCAGCATGTTCCCCCCTCTGGCTCCTATGCATAGGGACAGCCAGGGGGCTTTGCACACTGCCCCCGCCCCAAGTGCGGCCCCCACAGCTCCCATTGGCTGGGGACTGCGGCCAATGGGAGCTGCAGGGGTGGCACCTGTGGATGGGGCAGTGCGCAGAGCCGCCTGGCCATGCCTCCACGTAGGAGCTGGAGGGGGGACATGCCGTTGTTTCTGGGAGCTGCTTGAGGTGAGCGCTGCCCAGAGCCTGCACCCCTGACCCCCTCACCTGCCCCAACCCCCTGCCCCAGCCTTGATCCCCCCCCCCTCCTGCCCTCCAAACCCCTTGGTCCCAGCCTGGAACACCCTCCTTCACCCTCATCCCTAGCCCCACCCCAGAGCCCGCATGCCCAGCCAGAGCCCGCACCCCAACCCCCTGCCCCAGCCCGGAGTCCCCTCCCACACCCTGAACTCCTCATTTCTGGCCCCACCCCAGAGCCCACACCCCCAGCTGGAGCCCTCATCCCCTCCCACACTCTAACCCCCAATTTCATGAGTATTCATGGCCTGCCATACAATTTCCATACCCAGATGTGGCCCTCGGGCCAAAAAGTTTGCCCACCCTGATATAGAGGGTCTGTGCACCAGACAGTTTTGCTGGTCTTTTGTCAGCAGTAGCTGCATAACAGTACCACACGTGTCATTTTATCTGTAATTTAGAAATGTACTTTGCAAAAAAAATTCCTGCATCTGGTTTGATTCAGCAGCTGGTTAAGGCTTGATGAGTAAATCCTTTGACCTTAGATATTTTCTTCTGCACTATGCAACTATCACCATCAGAGCAGACTGCACTTTGAGATAAATTGTCCTTGTTCAGTTTTAAGGCTTCTAGCAGTTTATAAATAAGCAACATTTCATTTCAAGCATATAACTTTCACTTGTAATGCTACCTTAACCAACTTCCCTGTAACAATACATTTGAATTTTGAAAGTTGGTCCTCGAGTCCCACCATTCTGTTTGTCTTGTTTTTTCAGTCAAATGCTAACTTTTGCCTCCTGCTCTAAATATCTCTGTAAATTCCGAATAGAAGCATAGGGTCATTCTGTGAGTAAAATAGCAGGTCTCTCTTCAGGGCAGAGTGCTCTCTGCATGCAGTTCCTTGCTTGTCTAAACCCCACCCGCACTATCACGCCACACACAGATTTTTTTTTTAAATAACTTTCGGAGGAAAGGGGGGAGTGTTCAGGTGTCTGAAATGCAATGGGAGCAGGCGGCTTCCCCCATTGATTGCCCCTGTAAGATTTTGCCTAAGCACTCAGGGTACTATTAGCAATACCACCCTTACACTAGTAGACTCATAGACCTTTAAATGGAACAGCTACATTAACCCTGACATCTGAAGTTGGCATCTGTTTGCATTAATGTGGGAGCTCATGCTCAAAATACAGCCAACACCTTATGGAGTGTTAAAGCCAAAGTTGAGGAAACTGATAGCAATTGTTTTGTGCAGAAATACCCCTAAGCCTTTCTCTCCTCTTTCAGTTGGTCAGTATTGGTTCTTCCTATAACTATGGAAATGAAGATCAGGCTGAATTTCTGTGTGTTGTCTCAAAGGAGCTGCATAATACCCCCTACGGCACAACCAGCGAGCCCAGCGAAAAAGCAAAGGTAAGATGCTGGGCATGGGAGGGAGGAAATGAAAGATGTCAGTCAAAGCAATTAGACTCAGCTATTATTCAAAAGAAGGTTGAGCATAGTGTGTAATCTGCTTGCCATCTCTCCTTAAGGTCGGTAATGGTTCCCTTTTCATTGTGCATGAGAATATAAACTGTACCAGTTAAAGTAACTCTAATTGTCAGTATGACTCTCACACATTACAAAACAAGAACTTTAAATGTGCTACTTAGTATTCTCCATGACTCCCATGCTCTTATCTGACTTCTTAGTGAGTGCCTCCTTTTGAGAATATGCATATTTGGGTTATCAGACAGTAGATAGACTTTGATTCTGCCACCAGTACAGATGATGGATGTTTTCTGTGCTTATCTGAGTCAGGATACAGAAGTTTCGCAACCAGGAATGTGAATATGACATATTCTGTCTGAAAAGTATTGTCATATGCAATAAGCTATAAAAGTCTTCCCATTAGATGAAGTCCTTTACTTGTAATGTGTTGTGCTAGCTTGCAGCTTTCAGGGTTCCATTAGATCTTGCTTGTGTGATCTGTTGACTTTCAGGGAAAATAACTATGGAAGACAGTGTGTGACATGACTGACTCATAGTTGGCCCTGACCAAATGGAAAATGAATTGCACTGTTCCTCCCCTCAATGTGCACTGTACATTTTACAACATGGTTGATGGGGAGATGGAAACACTAATAATTGGTTAGTAGTAAAACTAGTCATCTTTATACAAAAAAGTTTGCCACTCATTTCTCATTTTTATTGGTTTAAATTGAAAACAGCCAAAGTAAAACTTAGCACAACTTTTCAAGAGTCAGCTTTAAAAAATAAACACTGAAAAAAGCCCCCGAAGACTGATCTGGAACTTCCAATGGCAGATAGTATCCTGCTCACATTGTTTATTGTAAACTACTGTCTGCTTCTGGTTACTACTGCTTTTCATGCTGTCCACAGCTCATTTCTTGGTTGTGCACAGCAGCAGTTTGGAAAGCAGCATTTTTGTGTGTGGATACCCACAGTGGGTATGTAAGGTACAAGTAATGAGATTTATTTCATAAAGCTTTTGAGTATTTTAAAACTTTTTTTGTTTCATTGCTAGTGAAATGGCTAATTTCTGCTGAAATGTATTTTATCGTAATTCAGATAAACTTATTTTAAACCCTATAAGAAGTTAATATCGCCAAAAATAAAAAGTGAACATGTAAAACTGTAAAATCCTACATATGGATCACTCCCTGAACCCATGTGTAAGCCCACTGACCTCATGCTGCCTGAAAGAAACGGAAAAGCTGATAAGTTATATGTCGGTGTGGTATTTAAGCAACAAGTGTGTGGTATTTTAAGCAATGTGTGTGAGTATTTTAATTGCATCCTTATCCCTCACTGTTCATCATTTGCTTGTTGTCTTAGTTTGTAAGCTCTTCAGGGCTGGGATATGTGCACCACCAAGATAAAAATAATAAAGCAAAAACTGGAAGTACTGACCATAATGCATATCTTTATAAGGGACTTCAGTGACTCTTCTGCAACAACATGCTTCAGAAGGACCCAGAGTTTGACTGGATGCTAGGCTAATAGAAAATGTGTAGAATACCAAACCAAACAGTGTTGGGGTCTAAAGAGGAGGGACTAGTCCAGAACAAGTACAGTGCAGCTCTTGGCCATTCAGACATTTAAGAGATGCCAGCATTTATACTCTCTGCAGTGAAATTCACAGGCTTGGTAGAGGACCTCTGAAGAACGCTGCTGTGTCTCAAATGCTCATCCGGAATCTTGATGCACAGAAGGGAGTCGTGTACTCGAAAGAATGAGCACAGTGGGAAATAGCATGAGATTAGAACAGTAAGAGTTAGTTAAAAACCAAGAGTAAGCATAGTCCTGTTGCTTGGCTGAAAATACACAGTTGGAAGCTCTCTCTCTGATACCAAATAAAGTCATTTTGAAAGGAAAGTGAGTGAAAAAAACCCCCAGAAATTAGCAGACTTTTGTTTCACTATGCATTGGCCAGTGGGGGTTGGGGTGGGAGAGTTGTCTTTACCAGACTTGAGCTCACATCAAAATGCAGGAAGAAGTTTGGAGAGAGAATTTATTGGAATCATAACTACATAAACTTTCCTGTTGGTGCAACTGTTGGACAGGGTGTTCTAAACTAAAGGGCATGTCAGGGAACAGGATGTGAGTAGTGGGGTAGGGACTGTGGACAGGTGCAAGAGGGGAGCTTTTTGAAGTTTCCTTTTAATATACGTACTGTTAACAGAGTATTTGGGGGTGGGAGGGTTGTGGGGTTTTTTGTTTTGTTCTGTTTTTTTAAATCTCTTTGGGTTGGAAGGTACTAGAATGTTGAGTCAGAACTGTTTCTTGGGGTCTGTCCTCTTGACAGATGGATTTTTCAAGCCAGTTTAGCCTCAAATTCATAATCTGCTAAACTGTGTCTGATTTAACCTTCAACAACTTGTTATTCCATTGAAACGATAATGAAGGTCACCCAGAATTACATATTGACAAATGTTTAGGTGGCTCTGATCGACGCTGCTGTGAAGGGGAAAGCACAAGAACCCTTGTGTCATGACATCTAAAGAAAACTATCAGTACAGATATGAAAGGGCCATTGTATTTAATTCTGCATTATCCACCAGATTACCAGAATCTTTATTAATAGTGGTGGGTTTACAAACCAGAAAAAAACATGTTGGGAGCAGCCCCAGCTGATCTGGCTCTTCCAGTTTTTCTTTCTTTTTCTGGTGTTTTTTTTATCTGGTATTCTCTTCATGGAGGACACAATTTGCCTAAATAAGATAGAACAAGAAACAAAATAGCAACTAAAACTTGAAAGTAGTTTTTCCAAAGGTACTAAAAGCTTCCCCAGTGACAGGTATTCTACATTATTGACTTTCTCCAAAAGTGACATGCTAGTAATACTGAGCAATACACTGGTGAACTTCAAGCAATGGCAGTGAAGTCTGGTAAGTGAAGATTTTGCTGCCATGTGAATTACAGCTGTAAAATAACTTAAAATGTGCTCCTCTATGAGATAGCATTACACAGTGATAAGTATATACACTGACTCTTGAATCTTACACTATGAGGTATTTCCCATGAAGAGAACTTAGCATGTACCCTTCTTTTTAATTATTTCCTACTTTGGAAGAAACAACTCTGAGCATTCTGAAAGGCCATCTGTTTTCAGAACACCCCTCAAATGCAACTAACCTCTCACCCTTGTGTTTGCAAAATCCATACAGGAACCCTCCCAAAATAAGCCCTACACTGAATGTACATAACCCAGGACTTGGACTACATCATGGGGAATTAGTAAGGAAAATAGCCTTACCTTAGTCAGGCTTCCAAGGACTGTGAGCATGAGTGTTATGTAAAGTATTTAGATTCCTTTCTGAACAGTTTATTCATTTTTTGCCATTTCGCTGCTGATTTGGATTTCTGTTCAAGCTCATTTTCATTCTGGCTTCTGCAGATTCTAATTGTAGTTTACTAAACTCTTCAACTTCTGTTTTAAGTAAAACTTAAAATGGGCCAAGTTCAGTAGAACAATAACAGTCACAACCTGAAGAAGAGCTCTGTGTAAACTCGAAAGCTTGTCTCTCTCACCAACAGAAGTAGGTCCATTAAAGATATTACTTCACCCATCTTGTCTCTCTAGTATCCTGGGATGAACATAGCTATATCACCACTGCATAGGCACAACCTAAACAGTATATCTACCAGCTTGCCCAAAAGTTGGATCTCTTGTGGGGTTTGAGGAAGCAATGCCACTCAGCCATTGCCTTTCTCTGAGTCTTATTATTGATAGCTGGAATGGACATGTAACTTTCTAATGTAGCTGGGAGGAGTAAACTAACCCCTTTGAGCCAATTACTTAAACTGTTTCAATGGCATTGTTTGTTAAGCAGAGCACTTGTGGGGCAGCTTGTGTTTCTCTGAGCTCTCCATTCCCAAATCCACTTGGTTTCCCTGCCCACTTTCTTGAGGTGCTCGATTAGGAGGGGATGATGTTCCTCCTGATGTCTGCCTCTAAAGCTAAGCTTCCAAGTGTTAAGAGTCCACAGACACATGGAGCCAGTTGCAGAGTTCACAAGTTTCAGGTACCATATGTAGCATCAGCTGTCTCATTACATAGTGTTCCCTTTCATTGTGTCAAATGAATGCTGAACTGAATGGAACCATTAGCAGTAATCTGCTGATACCTGGGGCAGTGGGGAAAACTAATTTTCCTGCTATTTATAATTATCCTGCTTTTAAATTGTCTGGTATCTTATTGCCTTATGAAGAATTGGGTTAAAGTAAAATAGCCTCACGTACCTCAAGTGTAAGTGGATTGTACTTTGCATTGGCTCTGACTCACTTGCAATCTTTTCTTTTCCCTCCCTTTCTTTACACTTGCTGCATGCCATTCAGAGCGAGGATGAAGAGACGGATTACGATATGAATGACTCAGATTAAGTGTAAATGTCATGGTGAGCATTAGCTGCCCTAGGACTTCACCCACACGCTTTCCTCTGCCCCATCTACCACCTACCCCTCACCAGTACCATCCTCTGGCTAGTCCTAGTGGTGTATTTGTTCTATAGTCATAGTTGCCTTTATTCCTAGTGTCAGGTGAAAATCACAGTGGTAGAAATGGTAATAGACAGTATGATCTGTTGCACAGATGGTGATGACATGACAAGACCTGTACTGGCTCTTGTGCCTTTTTACATAAGTAACACTGGCATTATCAGTCCTTTTAAAGCTATTCTGAGAGAGGGGAAATGCTTTATACAGATTCTAGGGGAAAACATTTTTAGACCGAAATGGTTCTATGTTTTTGTTACATGTCCTATTTTTTCTCTTGTCTTATATTTTGTGAATAATGGCAGCTAATAAAAATCTTCAGTAAATGTCTGATTTGGCAACATATTAAGAGGCTTGTCCATCTGAAGTATGTTATCCAAGGATGGTCCTATTAAAGCACAATATAGGGAGTCTGCAGGTCTGCATTCTTTTCTCCACTTTGCCTCAGTCCCTCTGTATGAATATAGACAAGTCACTTAACTTCTGTGCTCCAGTTTCCACAGGTCTAAAATGGAAAAAACCTCACTGGGGAGAGGCCAAGTCCTAATTAACTGAGTGTAAAGTGCTTTGAGGAACCTAAATGGACAGTGCTATTGAAATTCAAATTATGATGATGAATTACCAAGGAGTGACCTTACAATGCTTGAAGCAGTGCATGGAGAATAATTAATGTTTTTGTTGACAATCGTTTCTATTTTAAGTCTGCTGTTGCTTATATCTATTACTTGCTGCTCATCAGGACTCCAATACTGAAAAGCCCAGGTGAAGTCACTGGAATCTGATGGTATTCAGCATCTTACAGGATCATACTCCAAATCCTTTCTTACCTGTACCTTTGGAAAGGCAGCCTTTTTACAAATAACTTCAGTACTGCTTGCATATGGGTTGGAAAAGATAAATGTATCTTGCGGTAATAAAATGTTTGAAAAGCGTGCATGGGGAAGGTTGCCTACTTGTGCAAAATCTAAGCTTTTCATTTTTTTTAATTAAATGATTTGTCCTTATGGTCAGTATGAAACTTCCATATATCACATGAGTATAAACTCAGGGACTCTACAAACAGGCAGCTCAGAGTTTCCCTAAGTGGCACAGTGAATACTGACCAGCATCTGTCAGTTCTTACTCCTGTTCAGAATCCTGTGGGCAGCAATGAAAATAAGAACCAAGAGGCATTCAAATGTGTCGGCAGCTACTAGCAGGAGGCTAGTATGAAAATAAAGCCACTGAGCAGAGTCCAGGGGCAGCACCCTTATCCCAACACTTTCCTCTAGCCAAACAGATTGGCTGGGAGAAACAGTTGCTTTCTCACCAGGTTGTTGCCCTGGACAGTTCCCCCTATACCCTCTGCCCCTTATCTCATATAGGTCTGTGGAATTAATTATCTGGGTAATGGTCACCTTGTAAAATTTCCATACCTTTTTTGTGAGGGGATGGTAGGGCAAATGAATGACATAGGGAAAGAGTGGGAGATTGATGGGATAAGCTAGGAAAGAGAAGTACAGTGTGTGCACATAAAATGTGAGAGAGACACACATTTGTGGGGTATATGGAAGAAAAGAAACCCAAATGTACAGGGCAGGAGGTAGAGCTCATAGTGAAGAGAAAGAGAGGTTAGGAGATGGAGAATGAGAGAAGGTATAGAGGAAACACTTTGAAGATGGCTTGAGAAACATCACCATGATCTGTTACAGGAAAGAGAAAGTGAAGTGAAGCCATGTAGGAAAATGCCTAACCAAAAGCAAGAAAAGGGTGGGGGGGTATGCGTGTGCTGTTGATTGTGATCTGCTTTACACAGAATTAAATGTTGTGCTAAAGTTACAAGTGACATGCAATTCACTCACTCCTATTATCTCCCCGTGGCACATCATAATAGCTTAGTTTCCTGTGGGATGTAATACGTACATCTGGGTTTGGGTTTAGTGTGCAGGAGCTCGGTGCTGTCAGTGGTCTGACTAGATCAGGGGTCGGCAACGTTTGGCACGCGGCTCGCCAGGGTAAGCACCCTGGCGGCCCGGGCCAGTTTTATTTACCTGCTGACACGGCAGGTTCGGCCGATCGCGGCCCCCACTGGCCGCGGTTCGCCGTCCCGGGCCAATGGGGGCGGCGAGAAGCCGCGGCCAGCACATCGCTCGCCCGCGCCGCTTCTCGCCGCCCCCATTGGCCCGGGACGGCGAACCGCGGCCAGTGGGGGCCGCGATCGGCCGAACTTGCCGCCGCAGCAGGTAAATAAAACTGGCCCGGCCCACCAGGGTGCTTACCCTGGCGAGCCGCGTGCCGAACGTTGCCGACCCCTGGACTAGATCATCCGGTGCTCCCTTCTTGCCTGAACTCTAGGACTCTACAGGTGCAAGCTAAACCGAGATGAGCCATGTTGAATCTGATATGAGTGTCTGCATACACAGGTTTAACTAAATGTGTGATGTTAAACTCAATTAGTTAATCAGTTCAGCACCACTTCTAACCCACTGGGGTTCATCAAATAACTTATTCAACTGATCGTTTTCTTTGTGGTATTCAGTCATGGTGGTCACATTCTGCTTGGTGACTATCATATGGTGGAATGTATTGAATAACATAGCCAATGTCTTTTTCCTGCCAGTTGACCAGCCCTAGTAGTAAGATGCATGCTTTTAAAGTTTGATAGTTAACTTGATTGTATTCTGCTCAGAGTAGGGAGTGCCCTCTTCTGTGTTTTGGAAAATACCATACATGGGTGCTGTTGGCAATATATATAATAAATGTTGATTGATAATATTGCAGTTACAGTACTTAACTGTTCCTCTAACTTTAAGTTGCAAGCAGGCATACTAGCACATGTATTTTTCACCATGGTAAATCCCTTTACTAGCAGTTGTCAAGTAAATTTTCAAGGCCTGACTTTTACTCACTGAATACACTTGTGTTTGCCATGCAGTTTCTTATAGAATGCTTTTAATTAACTAGAAGCACAGGTGGTAAATTTTCTTAACGCTGAAATATGTAGCATTTGCTTTTAATACATACTTTGAAACTTTTCATACTCCATCTAGAAAACCTTTCAAAGGAACTTCATAGTAATACTAGCTGTGATCTCATCTGCTCTCAAACCTAAGCAGGAACAGTATACAGTGTGAATAGGAACCCTCCAACCAGAAAGTAAAATCCAGGTGCTGCAGGAAGTACTGTTGGTGAGTCAATAGATGGCACTTTTCCCTCCAAGGGTATGTCTACACTGTATTTAGATACCTGTGGCTGGTGTGGGCTTGGGCTAAGGGGCTGTTTAATTGCGATGTAGACATTTGGGCTCCTCGCAGAGTCCTAGAGCCTGGGCTATAGCCCGAACGGCTACATCACAATTAAACAGCCCCTTAGCCTGAGTCAGCTGGCACAAGCCAGATATGGGTTTTTAATTGCAGCGTAGACAGACCCTAAATCGTTACTTAACCAAGATCTCCACTGTAGTCCTAGAGAGCACTCTGCCTCTGAAGTTACCTTTTTTAGGAGAAATCATACAACTGAGGGGTCTCACTAATTGTAATCCTTGAAGATCCCAAAGCATTATATACATCAGGAAAGACTATATCCTAATTGGCTGTAATTGATGTGAAAGGCTTATCCATTGTTGGCTGGTTTTGAACTAGAAAAGTTAGTTATTTGCAATATGAAATTCATCTGTAAGTTTAAACGTCAAGTTTTTTGGTATATTCATTAATACGGAGCTTCTGTGCCCTATTAAGCAGCTGCCATGTTCTACCCTGCAAGTATAGAGGGACAGGTGTTTGTATGTGTATTGTAAAGGCCTGTGAAATTCTTTAGGAGGGAAGGTACTACTGAGTATCAGTGTAAGATGTTCATGGTTTAAACATTCTATTCCACTGCAAGTACTAGAGAAGGAACTTCTGCATGACACCAGTGGCTGCCTCTGCCGGGGAATGTGCCTGGCCTGTCATATACCTTCTCCTCGTGATTGGATCAGAAAGCCTTTTCAGCCCCATGAAGGCAGCCACAGGCCAAAAGAGTAAAGCGTCAGGTGTTGCCAATTTCACTGACTAGCAAACAGTGCTCTGTACTTGTCACTGGCATATTTAAAGCTTTGCTTAGTTTGTCTGACTACTATCAAGACTTCCTCCTTAGTTTATTTGTAGGCTTCCCTGTGGTGCTAATCACCATCATAACTGATCTCATCATTACTAATCACCTATTACATGAAAAAACTGAGGCTAGTAACCCGAGACGCTAATCTAAGGTGCTTGGATACCATCATACAAGAATTTAGGGCCCATACTATGGGGTTGAGGTGAAGAGGGTGGCGACAGGAAAGCCAAAACCACCAGAGGGAGCAGAGGAAAAGTGGTGAGCAGATGCCAAGAAGAGACCCTGGATACTTCAGAGGCAAATACTTAAACTCAATTCTCTTCAGAAAATATTTTAAAGTACCAATTTTCAGAATGTGATTTCTGCTGTGCATATTGTAGCAAATGGGCTTTTCTTGGCAAAATGAGTACATCCCCTCTCCCCACACCAGGAGAGGCTCTTCTCACTTTTCACTGCAGGAGAGTAGAATCTTTCAAACAGGATTTCTGTCTTGAGATGTGTGCTACAAAATGGTAGGGAGTTGATATTAATTTAGGTGCACAAGTTTGGGCCACTTTATCTGGATTATAGGCTGGTTATAGAATGGTGTCTTAAGGGCGGAGGAGGTCTCCAATTCATTGTAGTCTGCTCTTACAAACATAGGGTCGCTCAACTGCAATGGGATGGGCCACATGAATCCTGTGAAAGTGTGATTCTTAACATCTCTCTATCCACTAAATTGAACTCACTTCCTTATAAAATTTAACCAATATGCTTCAAAAAACACCGTATCTCTTAATTGTCTGTCTTCTGCTTCACAAAGCATAACAGTATTGGGCAGGAGAGTACCTGGAAAAGTGAACTCCACAAAGTGTCCCATCCCACCAAAAGAAAGATTTGCATATCGACTGTGGCTCTTCACAGATGCAAGAGAAATTGTGCAAGCCAATATATTGCATGAAAATCTATTAAATACTATTGCTCAAACATGAAGATATATCTAAAACATTAACTTAATACATCAGGCTAATAGCTTTCACGTATTAGTAGCCTAACAAATAGTCTCATGGGGTCAAGAATCTGGCTGTTTGTATTTACCATATAACTAATACTGAGGACTGCTTTAAGAGGTCAGGGCAGATACTGTAGGGTTAATGCATCAGCCTACTCTGTATAGGAGTTGATCTAGCCCATGCAAGCTTTTATACTCCTGACCTTCAAACACTGCTTGTTTTTTCACACTATAATCGTGTCCCTGCCAAGGTTTCCTTGGCGCGTTTTGTGCTACTTATGCACGTTTCGTTGCTACTCTAAGTGACACAGGTCATACATAAAACAAGGGAGAGCACAGGAGATGTTACTAAAGCAAGTACAATTTAAAAAATCCCAAGTCTGAAAAAGGCAATTCTCCATTTCCCCTGGTAATGCACAAACTAGGCAGCCTTGCTGCTAGGATCAGAGAAACTGGCTTAGCCCATACACCTACTATCCTTGCAGCTCCTCCTTTACCTTCTTGTGACTTTTAGGAACTCTGTGTTTGGTCTGTGTGCTGTGAACTTTATCGATGACCAGTTGCGCTCATTTGTCTGATTGATCTCTACTTTTACAGCCCCCTTACAATATTAAATAGTCTATCTTTCCTCTTATTAGTGTGACTCAAATACACTAATGGTGATCTTTTGTACAGGTGTGTTAATGAAATTTAATAAGTGATGTATAGCCTATTCTCTGTTTTTCTATATTAAGGCATCAGCTTCAGGAAAGTCCTTAAGCCAGCCCTTCGGGCTTTATCACCTGATTGAAATACAGTGATTTCTTTTACTCTCTGCCCCCCAGGCTTTAGGTCTGATATTGGAAAATTTTCATGTGTGTAATTTTTAACTGTCTCTTTCAGATTTTGCAAGAGCGAGGTTCCAGGATGTGAAGACCATATTGAACACTGAAGAATATTTCTTTTATTCCAAGATGCAGTGAATTATCACATTGAAGAGGCTTGGCTGTGAGAGGAAGAAATCTGCTTTAGATAATTTTCTATTGATCTGGATTGAACCATTTTTGCCTATAAGCTGGTATAGACTGAATTTGCTGGCTGAAAACATCGCAAGATTATTGAATGAGAATAGATGATGTGAGAGATGTGTTAATCTTGGTTCTAGTGCATGGTTGTACTCTCTCATGGGCTGAATTATATTGGTCACATAGAAACAATCATGCACTCATATTTTCCTCTGAGACATGTAGCACTTACATCTGGTGCTGGATGATCCAATGTTGATCAGTTTGAAATTATTTTGGTATTAATAATTGCAAACAGTTAAAGGACACTGTATTTGGTGCTACATATATATTACAGCCCATAAATGCAAATATTTGGGCCTACATAGTTGGTTTTGGAATCAATGACAGCCCCGGTTTACTATCTTATACTGCACATTCCTTATGGCTCAGTGACACATTTTCTATTAGGTAAGAATGGTGTAGGAGATCAAGTGAAACTACCTTGTAAAAAGTTACACCCCAGACAAAAGATTCCCATAAAGAATAGGTGTAAAATACTGACTGGGTTGATGGCTTATTTTAATAGTCAAAGGGAATACTAAACTTGGAGGAAATGTCTTTTGTCTGAATCATCTCTGATGTTTCTGCTGTCAAAATAACTTCGTCCTGCAAAAGTTAAGCTCCAGTCTTAGCCAAATGTTTGAAAGGAAAATCAAAATTTCTTAAATTATTGTCACAACTGAATATCTTGTCTCTTTTGAAATGTTTGTTGCTAACCAAATGTTGTACATTTTAGAAATGCCTACAAGTGTCAAGCTCCTCTTGGATTTTGTTGGGTATTTTTAAGAGCTGGAGTTTGTGTAGTTATATGGCTGGATAGTGTTAGATTCTAATCTCGGTGAATGGGTTTAAAGTTACCCTAAGAGCAAACACAAGCTCACCCAATTAAAAATCTGAATTAATTGCTTTGAATTTTCAGAATGTTTACAGTCCATCTCTCTACATTGTTTCAACTATGCAGTTCTTTATGATGTTTCTAAGAATGCTGCCTGAAAACATTTTCACACAGCTGCGTTAGGACAGGCCTGTGGTAAATGTTAACACACAAGACTGGAGCTTTTTAGTGCATTGTGTTTTAAACAAAACCAGTAGCATGACTTTTTGAAACAGATTCAACTAAATTGATTGTTTAAAACTCTCGATTCTTGCAGCTTCATTGGCTTGCGTAGCTCTAGGTGGAGCAGTGGATGGGAGTTTAAACCGGATTGTCCAAGATGGTCTTGAATTCTAAAAGCATTTTAAACTGTTTCATTAAATAACTTCAGAATTTTTACATATACCATATCCTCTACGAGTAAAATGTGTAATCCTCCACGTGAAAACCAGTTTCTCAAGCATCTTGGGTCTACTATATTTTTTAAGACTTATTGTACATTGATAAGTTTGGCGTAAACAATTTGTAAAATCATTTCTACAAAGCAGGTTATGCAGTGGGCTAAATGTTTTGTTGTGCATCTAATGCTTGAAAGAGTTTGTAAAGCATTTTGCCACTTGGATGCGGTCTGCACAGGAAGCTGCTGACCCCTCCACAATACCACATTAATATGTTTCTTTTTTTAAGATGTTAAGACCTAACTGAATTTACTAAAATGTAATTATTCTGTAGGGGGAAATGTTTATACTTTTATACTTTTTTTGTGTGTGTGTAGGCATCCATATTTTATCAGCCTGAAGTTAATGCCTAAATTTCCCCTAAATAGTAACAGATAATCTTGTGTATCTAAAGATAAGCCTGGCGGTTATTTGTCTTCAAAGGCATTTCCTCTGCTGGAAAGTCACTGGGTTTAAGCACCTTGACACGACCCATGTTCTTTAGGTTCCATGGCTCATGGAATTGTGGCCTTTAAAGCTTCCTATTTTCCTGCTGTGCTCTACAGAGTAAATTCAGCATTGGATTAAATGGCTTTTAATGCCTTTTAATAATTAAAAATGTATATTGATATCATTCCAAAATCTGCATTTTTGTGTGTTGTCTTCTGTTGTTAAACAAAAGAAGGCAGAAGATTTGATTTTCATAAACTACCTGAGATCCTTAAGGATTGCAGAAGCAAAACATGAGTAAGAAACTGAGAAAATTGAAACAACTTGGAGGATATATAAGAAAAGGGGCCACTTTTAGAGAGTGGCGTTTTCACTGGAATACTTTATGGTATAATACATTTGCTTTTTATTTTTTTTGGTGGGATTATCTGCACCCTGGTTTACATTGTCCCTTGTAGTAGCAAAAATGATTTTGGGGAAGAGTTTGAATCATTAACATTTTGCACTTTCTCTGTCTGATACCTCACAGAGCTATTGTCTCTCACTTCAGCAAAAAAAATAATAATAAATTATTAGGCAAATATCTGGTAAATACTTTTGCAAGCTGCTGTAAGAGACCTTGTCAACTAATCTTCTGTTCTTGCTGTTACCCTTATTAATTTCATATTTCTTTAACATCTGAGACATTCACTTAGGTGCATGTACATTAGAACCTCAGAGTTAAGAAAACATTGGAAATGGAGGTTGTTCATAACTCTGAAATGTTCATAACTCTGAATAAAACATAATGGTGGTTCTTTCAAAAGTTTACAACTGAACATTGACTTAATACAGCTTTGAAACTTTATTATGCAGATGAAAAATGCTACTTTTATCCATCTTAATTTAAATGAAACAAGCACAGAGACAGTTCCTTTACCTATCAAATCTTTTTTTAAAACCTTCCCTTTATAATAGTTTACATTTAACACAGTACTGTACTGTCTTGTTTTGCTGTTTTTTGTCTCTGCTGATGCCTGATTGCATGCTTCCGGTTCCAAATGAGGAGTGTGGTTGACTGGTCAGTGTGTAACTCTGAGGTTCTACTGTACTATCAAATTCTTTTCCTAAAGCCCCAGGAGTTTCCCTCTACTAAAATTTGGTTTCTTTTTGTATTGAAATCTGGTAACTTAGAATAAGGTTAGCTACACTAGCAAGAGGTAGACAGGACGGTCAGGTCAGACTCTTTGAATTTGTAAGCTACTTTATCAATAGATGAAAACAGTATTACAGCCCTAGATTTTTAAATCATGAGCATGGGTAGGTTATAGCAGAAGAGAATGAGGGTACACTAGATCAAGGCAGACAAACAATTAAAGTGGCTTTTCATACAAGGGACAATTTCTTTCTTGAGTCAGTTATTACTGTTTTATGGAAGGCCCAATTTCCTGACCTAACAGGTGTACAAACATTCTCCATCTAAGTGTATCAATCATTTGGAGCTACATACACAGACCCAAGGGATTACTTAAGTAGAGAATTAGACTGATTTTCATTGGGATTCTTTAAACCGTTTTAAATGAGACCCAGAAGTTTTACAAACCTTTTAAAAACACAGTAAGTTCAAATTTGTAAAACTTAAGTATTACCACAGAAACCCCTGTAGACTTAAATCAGGAAAAAAGTGAAACTATTGGTATTGGATTTTGTAATGACCAATTTCTGGCTTCAGGGGAAATAATTAATTGTAAATCAAACACTTTTGGCTGTTTTTCAAACAATATTTCAATCCGAGTTTAATTGTAGTCCCATGAACCATTTTAACCAATTGAAATTGATTGTACTTAAAGACTAAATTGCTGCTCCTCTGTTAAACCTGGGAGCCCCTATGGGATTTTTCTCAATCCTTGGTGAGTCTCTATCAAATATATTCCACTTACAAGTAAGAAGAAGCCCTTTGTCTGCTCCTCCTGCAAATTCACCCTGAGCTCTGAGAGCCAGTGGGTCTCTTTCCATCTTTCATTTCAGCACCAATTAAAGGTTCTGGTGGATGACTTAAGTTGCAGTTGCATCTGTGCCACTCCATTGTTTTCAAATTCTTCCCTGAATGACACTGATGCTGTACCTTTCCAAGCAATGGGTTTGCACAGGTGCAACATTTAAAATTACTAAACAAGCCCCTTGATGAATGTCAGATATAATCCAGCCCCTTCTGTAGCTGTGTTGGTTTTGCACGGCTAAAAGTAAAAAAACAGTACAAATTTATTTTGACACTAAAGTTGACAGGTCTAACTCTGATCACTCCTAAAGAGCAGGTCTGTTGGGTAATATAGCGGTGTTTTCACATAGCCAGTTTTGAGAAGAGAGCTGCACTTCAAACTGCAGAGCTTCTTGTTTGGGGGGGGAAGCAGGTGCTGTTTGTGCAGGGAAGCACTGTAGGAATCTACTCCAGCTAATGAATGCTCTCAGGTTCGTTGGGAACCTCTGCTATATTCCAGCCTGCAATGAGTCTGAGGTGCAAGGACAGCAACAGCATGTTCTGTCTGAAGTAAATAGTCCAGAACCTGGCTGGTGCACTTTAATCCAGTCAGTCTGGTGTTTGGGGGAACAGCTTCCTGAGGAGGGGGGGAGAGAACGTTAGGAAGGGTCTTCACGCAGCAGCACTTTAACGTGGCTGTGTATGTGCGGCACCAGCGCTGGGACAGAGCTCTCCCAGTGCTGTAAAAAAGTCACCCCCACGAGGGGAGTAACTCCCAGCACTGGTGCACTGTCTACACTGCCACTTTACAGTGTTGAAACTTGCAGCGCTCAGGGGTGTGTTTTTTCACACCCCTGAGCGAGAAAGTTGCAGCTCTGTAAAGTGACAGTAGACAAGGCCTAAGAGATGGGCCTTTTCCTCCGAGTAGAAACCTAACAAAAGAGCCAGCAGTTTGGGTGGCATTCAAGGAGGGTGGGGTGGAGAATCTCTTTGAATTTCATTTGCACCTACTTGATTTACTTCCTCCATATCATAAACCTTCCCCTTCCCAGGAGATGTGAATGCAGCTCTTTCAAATTACTGCTGTTCTTCAGTCAGCCCTTGCATCTGAGGTCTTAGGAAAGAGGGTTTCTTTTCTTCAGCAGCATCCCTGTTGGCTCAGAAGCCTGGGACTAGAACTGCTGATGGCCAGCAGCTCAAAACGTCCCATTGCTAACAGAAAACAATTTTGAAATATGTAAGTCCTGAAGTTGCGCCCTGTTTGTTTTTGTACATTTTATATTGCATCTGTTTCCTGCTTTAGGGACCATCTCAGGATCCCAGTTAGATCAGTGTATGTAAAATAGGCGACTCAGGAACAGAGAATCCCATCAGTATTCACTTAAATGTTCAGGAGACTCTCCAAACTCCCTTGGAAGGTAACTGGTAGTATCTTACAAAAAAAAAAAAAACGAGGAGTCCTTGTGGCACCTCAGAGACTGCAAAAGGCAACTGTCTTTAAAGGCTTATTGCCAAATAGACACTTTAAAGGGCTAAATCTTCCACACTTTATTGTTCAGTTTGCCTAACGTAACTATCACAGACAGAAGGAATTGTCAACGCTTTGAATTCAGACATGCTAAGGGCTAATACACCTCCGAGGGCTAATTTGAAGTTCCAGTTAAATGTGCATAAATATTTTTAAAGACCAGCTATTGCATTTTTCTAACATCTTACAAACTCTGAACATCCATATTAGTAACATTACGAGCCAATCACAAATAGCAGCTCTTTGATTTTTGTTATACTCCAGCCTCCATCTTGGTAGGACTGCAAGTGCAGAAGATAGCACAATCGGCTGTCACTTTCTTGTGTAAATATTGAAACCTAACAGCTTCTGTTAATAGAACTGGGAATAAAGAGACTTTGGGAAGGTTCTCCTTCCTCAGGAAATAGTCATTGGTTATTCCATTGCAAATTAGCTTCCCTTTACTTTAGCCAAGTCTAACAAGGAATACATTCTTGTAAAACTCAGTTAGTAAGGCTGTTGCAGATATTAGTAATAGTTACATTGACTGCCATGGAGAGGGAGAAATCTACATTATAGTGTGGAAAGCTACCTTATTACTTCTGGGTGATTTCGCGCTTTTACCGTAACACTTGTAGAGACAGTGCTCCCCCACAGAAGTTAAAGGACTGAAGGCTGAGCTTAAATTTTGACCCACCTTACCAATGGTCTCATCTCCAAGGGTTGGCTTTCTGGAATCTAGTGGCTGATGTATTTGTGTGCCTGGCTCATGCTCCATTTGCGGATTTTCCCCCCCCTAAAGCTTATGCGCACTTAACCTAAAGTACACTTGGCCCATGTGTGTTTGCCAGGAAA
Organism: Emys orbicularis; assembly: GCF_028017835.1. Taxonomy (NCBI): domain Eukaryota; kingdom Metazoa; phylum Chordata; order Testudines; family Emydidae; genus Emys; species Emys orbicularis. Next base: position 266,816 of record NC_088692.1, on the reverse strand, counting down.
GAGCAAGTGCCTATGCACTATAGGCCAAATAGTGCCAACCTGACTACTAGGAACTGAATCAAGACCACAGAACCATTTTCTTTAAATCACTGAACAGATATCAGAGGGCAACTACTTTCAGCCACTGCTGACTTGAGCCCGATTTGAACCTGGGTTTGAAAATCTTCATTTCCAATGGGCTGTCCAGGTCTCCTTTACCCAATTCACCAGTTTTATTGGTGGTCTGACAGTAAGTTGTGCATCAGCTGTTTGTGTTAGGGCCCAGGAGGACATACTTGCAATGTTTTATTTCCTGGATAGTGGATTAGCAATAACAGTTTCCTTTTGTGCCAGTTCATTATCTCTGAAGTGTTCTTATTGCAGCAAAGTTTGAATTCTGACATGGCTTTAATGCTTTTGCATGAGCCAAGATGATTAGCATAGAAATTGACATGGAGATGAATCCAGAAAGTTCCCTGGATAAACCTCTAGTAGGGCTTCCCAACTTGTTTTAAGGTAGATGCATTTACCCATCATTTTTAGAACAAATATACAACTAAAACGTGTATGGGTATTTTTAACCTCCTTTTCGTAACACTAGTTTATTGTAAAATGCATGAAATAAACCTGTTTTTCCCTTTTAAGATATTGTCTGATGTTTGAAATCTTTTTCCCAAACCCCTGTGACTGCTGACATTTTTGAGTGTATCATAGCTGGTAACCCCAGAGTTTAATACTACTGACCCAGTTTTCTACGCTTTCTACACCGCCTTGAAAATTCTTGGTCACTAAAGGCTACCAATACCCTTTTAGTAGTCATTGGGGACATAAGACACTCATGTTTTATTCACTGTCAGATTAAAAAAACTTTTGCTGCTAACTACTATAGTGGGTATAACCTCCTCCTGTAATGTATGTACTGTTGGAAAGCGCTCTACCGTATACCAAGACGCGGGGTGGGAGGGAGGGTGAAACACAGTCCAAGGTCCAAAAAGGGACGGAGCTGTTGCACCAAGTGTGTCACTGCCTAACTTTTAGGTGCTTAGAAAATCCCAGGAACAACCCTGCAATCCACAAAGCTTAGGTAGGTGCCCTATGCTCCTATACAATGAATGGGGAGAGATAAGCACCTTAGACTGTAATCCACTGAAGCCAGCCTATTTTAGGAACCACCTAAAATAGCCAATGGGAGAGACTGACAAGAGGGGTGTGTGCAGAGCCCTATCCCTGGAGATAGGTGCCTAAATCCAGGTTGCAGGGAGGGGCCTACCTCTGTTTAGCAATCCTCAAATAGGAACCAGACATCTGATGTCAGGCAGCTTAAGCACCTAAGTATAATGACAGGTTTCAGAGTAGCAGCCATGTTAGTCTGTATCCGCAAAAAGAACAGGAGTACTTGTGGCACCTTAGAGACTAACATTTATTAGAGCATAAGCTTTCGTGGTATGCATCCGAAGAAGTGGGCTGTAGCCCACGAAAGCTTATGCTCTAATAAATTTGTTAGTCTTTAAGGTGCCACAAGTACTCCTGTTCTTTTTGCACCTAAGTAGTTTCTTGTGGGAATTATTAGACTCTTCCTTGCTCAGAGGAGGAAGTGTTGCTGCTGTCACTGCCACCCTTATAACTTTTAGCAAGTAGTTAGAGCACTTTCCCGGGATGTTAGAGACCCAGATTCAATTCTTCCCTCTTCCGGGGGACAGGGGAGAGTAGAGAGGATTTGAACAGGGGTCTCCCATCTCTCCGGAGAGTGCTCTAACCACTGAGCTATGGAATAATCTGATGTGGGCTCCCTCAATTTCTCCTGTTGAAGCTGTTCCATTCTAGATAAATAATGATAGAGGAACTGGAGCAAGGAGACTGGACCCAGGGTCTCTCACTTCCTATGACATTTTAGGGATCAGTGAGACTAATAAGGGGTTCTCACACCGCCTGCCCTATAACTTTGGGTGCCTTAATGCTATGTTGCTATGGTTCAGAGCCTTGCCATCAGTAGCCAGCCTACGAGCATAAAGGTCTCACCCTGGCTTCCTCCAGCCTAGTTGCTCCTTACTCTGGGCCCAAGTCACCCCAATTCCATCTACCCTGAGCTCTTTATTACCAGACACTCTGCCATTTCCCCTCTGACTTGTCACCTTTCAGAGAAATGAAACCTGCTCTCCGGTTATCAGTTCACTTTGGCGCACACGCTCCATACAGTTTGAACAATGGAAACCTGATTGGGGTAAAAATAAAAGGTTTATTTACTAGAAAAAACACAGATTCAAAGATGAACTGGTAAGGAAAGCAAACACAAAAGATACAACCTCAGGTTTTACACATACGTTAGATAAAAATCCATTATTGAATGCAAGTTAACTATTGCTTCAGTTTCCCAGCATGCCCCCTAGCCTTGTGGGGGGTCTCCAGTGTTCATAGACAGCCACCTTGCCTTTGAGACTGTCCCGCAGTTCTGGACAACATTCACTTAAACCCCTTTCCTTGTAACAGGGATATGGTGGGGAGTGGCTGGGAGGGGGGGAGTCTTTCAGACTGGTGATTCATGGTGGGGAAAATTCCCTCCTTTCTTAATTTTACAAGACGGGTTTTTCTTTTCAGTTTCAGGTTGTTTCAATGGTTTCCCATTAACTTTAATGGCTCATCACTTGTCTTTTCCTGGGTTGTACAATGCTAAGTGCTTGGAGATAATTTGCTCTATTTGGGCAGACAGCCCCTACCTGCCTGGCTGACCATCTCCCTATTACAGAGAGAAGGTGGGGACCAACTTCTGTTGGTGAGAGAGAGAAGCTTTCAAGCTACATAGCTAGTCTGGGAAAGATACTAGGAGTGGTACAAGAGCAAACAGATAGTTTAGCATAAGTAGTTAGTATATATTCTAAAAAAAAGAACAGGAGTACTTGTGGCACCTTAGAGACTAAAAAATTTATTTGCGCATAAGCTTTCGTGGGCTACAGCCCACTTCTTTGGATGCATAGAATGGAACATATATTGAGGAGATATATATACACATACAGAGAGCATGAAAAGGTGGGAGTTGTCTTACCAACTCTGAGAGGCCAATTAAGTAAGAGAAACAATTTTTTGAAGTGATAATCAAGATAGCCCAGTACAGACAGTTTGATAAGAAGTGTGAGAATACTTACAAGGGGAGATAGATTCAATGTTTATAATGGCTCAGCCATTCCCAATCCCTATTCAAGCCTAAATTGATGGGGTATGATGGTGAGGACGAGGCGGTGATACAGATCGATGGGGTATGATGGCGAGGACGAGGCGGTGACACAGAGATGGGGGGGTGATGGCGAGGGTGAGGCAGTGACACACACTGATGGGGGGGTGATGGCGAGGACGAGGCGGTGACACACAGATGGGGGTGATGGTGACACGGAGGGTGATGGCAAGGGTGAGGCAGTGACACACTGATTGGGGTGATGGCGAAGATGAGGCGGTGACACGGAGATGGGGGGTGATGGTGAGGACAAGGCAGTGACACACACTGATGGGGGGTGACGACACAGAGATGGGGGGTGATGGTGAGGACGAGGCAGTGACACACTGATGGGGGGTGATGGTGACACAGAGATGGGGTGATGGTGAGGACGCAGTGACACACACTGATGGGGGGTGACGGTGACAGAGATGGGGGGGTGATGGCGAGGACGAGGCGGTGACACACAGATGGGGTGACGGTGACAGAGATGGGGGACGAGGCTGTGACACACTGATGGGGGGTGATGGTGAGGACGAAGCTGTGACACACAGAGATGGGGGGTGATGGTGAGGATGAGGCGGTGACACACTGATGGGGGGTGACGGTGACACAGATGGGGGGTGATGGCGAGGACGAGGCAGTGACACACACTGATGGGGTGACGGTGACATAGAGATGGGGTATGATGGCGAGGACGAGGGGGTGACACACAGAGATGGGGTATGATGGCGAGGACGAGGCGGTGACACACACTGATGGGGTGACGGTGACACAGAGATGGGGGGGTGATGGCGAGGGGGGGGAAGTGACACACTGATGGGGGGTGATGGTGACACACAGATGGGGGGTGACGGTGATACAGTGATGGGGTATGATGGTGAGGACGAGGCAGTGACAGATCGATGGGGTATGATGGCGAGGACGAGTCGGTGACACACACTGATGGGGATGACGGTGACACAGAGATGGGATATGATGGCGAGAACGAGGCGGTGACACACAGATGGTGGGCGATGGTGAGGACGAGGCAGTGACACACACTGATGGGGGGTGACGGTGACACAGAGATGGGGGGTGATGGCGAGGACGAGGCGGTGACAGAGATGGGGGACGAGGCTGTGACACACACTGATGGGGGGTGATGGTGAGGACGAAGCTGTGACACACAGAGATGGGGGGTGATGGTGAGGATGAGGCGGTGACACACTGATGGGGGGTGACGGTGACACAGATGGGGGGTGATGGCGAGGACGAGGCAGTGACACACACTGATGGGGTGACGGTGACATAGAGATGGGGTATGATGGCGAGGACGAGGGGGTGACACACAGAGATGGGGTATGATGGCGAGGACGAGGCGGTGACACAGAGATGGGGGGGTGATGGCGAGGGTGAGGCAGTGACACACACTGATGGGGGGTGATGGTGACACACAGATGGGGGGTGACGGTGATACAGTTATGGGGTATGATGGTGAGGACGAGGCAGTGACAGATCAATGGGGTGTGATGGCGAGGACGAGGCGGTGACACAGAGATGGGGGTGATGGTGACACACAGATGGGCGGTGATGGCGAGGGTGAGGCAGTGACACACACTGATGGGGGGTGATGGCGAGGGTGAGGCAGTGACACACTGATGGGGGTGACGGTGACACAGAGATGGGGGGTTATGGCGAAGATGAGGCTGTGACACACTGATGGGGGGTGATGGTGAGGACGAGGCAGTGACACACACTGATGGGGGGTGACAGTGATGCAGAGATGGAGGGTGATGGCGAGGACGAGGCTGTGACACACACTGATGGGGGATGACGGTGACACAGAGATGGGGGGGTGATGGCGAGGACGAGGCAGTGACACACACTGATGGGGGTGACGGTGACACAGAGATGGGGGACGAGGCTGTGACACACACTGATGGGGGTGATGGTGAGGACGAGGCGGTGACACACTGATGGGGGTGACGGTGACATAGAGATGGGGGGGTGATGGCGAGGACGAGGCAGTGACACACTGATGAGCGTGACGGTGACTCAGAGATGGGGGTGATGGCGAGGACGAGGCGGTGACACACAGAGATGGGGTATGATGGCGAGGACGAGGCGGTGACACACACTGATGGGGGTGACGGTGACACACAGATGGTGGGTGATGGTGAAGACGAGGCAGTGACACACACTGATGGGGGGTGACGGTGACACAGAGATGGGGGGTGATGGCGAGGGTGAGGCAGTGACACACACTGATGGGGGGTGACGGTGACACAAAGATGGGGGGTGATGGCGAGGACAAGGCAGTGACACAGAGATGGGGGGTGACGGTGACACAGAGATGGAGGGTGATAGCGAGGACAAGGCTGTGACACACACTGATGGGGGGTGATGGCGGTGACATACAGATGGGGGTGATGGTGACACACACTGGGGGGTGACGGTGACACAGAGATGGGGGGTGATGGCGAGGCTGAGGCAGTGACACACACTGATGGGGGGTGATGGTGACACAAAGATGGGGGGGTGATGGCGAGGACAAGGCGGTGACACAGAGATGGAGGGTGATAGCGAGGACAAGGCTGTGACACACACTGATGGGGGGTGATGGTGAAAACAAGCCGGTGACACACACTGATGGGGGTGACGGTGACACAGAGATGGGGGGGTGATGGCGAGGGTGAGGCAGTGACACACAAATGGGGGTTGATGGTGACACACAGAGATGGGGGGTGATGGCGAGGATGAGGCTGTGACACACACTGATGGGGGTGATGGTGAGGACGAGGCTGTGACACACACTGATGGGGGGTGATGACGAGGACGAGGCTGTGACAGATCGGATGGCGAGTGACGGTGACACAGAGATGGGGGGTGATGGCGAGGATGAGGCTGTGACAGATCGGATAGGGGGTGACGGTGACACAGAGATGGGGGGTGATGGCGAGGACGAGGCTGAGACAGATCGCATGTGGGGGGTGACGGTGACACAGAGATGGGGGTGATGGCGAGGACGAGGCTGAGACACACACTGATGGGGGGTGACGGTGACACAGAGATGAGGGGTGATGGCGAGGACAAGGCTGAGACACACACTGATGGGGGGTGATGGCGAGGACGAGGCTGAGACACACACTGATGGGGGGTGACGGTGACACAGAGATGGGGGCTGATGGCGAGAACGATGCTGTAACACACACTGATGGGGGGTGATGCTGACACAGAGATGGGGGGTGATGGTGAGGACGAGGCTGAGACACACAGAGATGGGGGGTGATGGTGAGGACGAGGCTGAGACCCACACTGATGGGGGGTGACGGTGACACAGAGATGGGGGCTGATGGCGAGAACGAGGCTGTCACACACACCGATGGGGGGTGATGGTGAGGACGAGGCTGTGACAGAGATGGGGGGTGATGGCGAGGACGAGGCTGAGACAGATCGGATGTGGGGGCGGGGTGATGGCGGTCAAACGGACACGCGTTCCGTGCAGCCGCGTGCAGTCCCACGTGTGGAACTCGCGGCGACCGAGGCCCGCGGGCTCGCCCCGGCGGCAGACGCTCTGGGAAGGACCCCAGGCTCGCAGCCGACAGACCCCCCTGGGGACCACGCGCCCGGCGCTGGGCCGGGCAAACGGCTACTGTGACGTCACGTGATTCCGAGGAGGGCGCTCCCCCCCCCACTCCTCTGCACACGGCACTCGTGGGAGCCAAGGGGTCCTGACTGAGTGGGGTCTTGCGAGTCCCTGTGGGCGGGTCATGGTCCCGCACTTTCCAGTCTGGCCCATCGAGCCCCCAGCCTTTTCTTTTGAAAGGCATAGGTGACTAACTCAGTGCCTAAAGGAAAAATCCGCTCAGGTTCGGGGGGGAAGGTGAAGCACAAAGCGACTGGAGTGACGTAGGGAGACTGCCACAGGGAACTTCCCGAATGGCCTCCACTCTGGCTCTGTATTGGCCACCTCAAGGCCCTGTGTCAGGAAGATGCGTATAGCGTGCCGGACGGGTCGGATTGAGGGTCATATAGCGCCGGCGCAGCGGGACGGACGGGTCGGACTTAGGGACATACCACGCCGCTGCGCTCCGCACCGAGCAAGGAGGGAGGGAAAGTCCGGACCAGAGACAAAGGGGGGGAGCCGAGTCGGGAACATCCGGGTCATTCGCCGCCGCCTCAATCCGGGACACGCGCGGGTGCTGCGGCCGCTCACGGTGAGGCCTAGCCGGGCGAGGGCCTGAGGGCGGCGGGGCCAGAGGTTGCAATGGTGACGGAGCCTGGGGCAGGGAAGTGGGTCTTGGGGGTGCTCGGGCTCCCGTTTCTCCTGCTCCCTGAGCCGCCTCCTCTGGGCCCGGCCGCTTCCCCACCCGCCGTGTGAGGGGGGAGCTGCTGCAGGCCCCGAGTACCCACGTACCCCGGCCGGACCCCATTCCACCTGCGCCCGGTGCGGGCCGGGCCTTGGCCTGCAAGCGTTGGGTGGGGACGGGCCTCTGTCCCCTCCCGCCCCGGCGTCACTTGCGCTCGGCGGGCCTTGGGGAGCCCGCCTTTCCCCACCTGCGGGGCCCGGAGCCCGGGCTCTGACTATCGGAGCCCGGAGTGGGAGAGTCTGGGCAGTTAACCGGGCTGGGACGGGCCGAGTCCCTGCCCCGAGGAGCTCTCGGCCGCAAGTGCCTGTGGCCTGTACAGCGGCTCTCCCCGGGGGTATTCGCTCTCGCGGGGCTGTAGGGTAGCCTCTTTCCCCAGTGATTTCTGACAGCGAGACGGCGCCTCTCAGCCCCACTTAGGGACTTACGCTGGTTCCCTCCCTGCTGTGAAGCATAAAGTATGAGGGCCTATGGAGACACCAGCACCACTTATTGAGTGCAGGTACCGCAGCGCTGGCAGGCGTTTCTGAGCACTGCCTTGAAAACTATGTTTTACAGACCTAGTCAAATTATGGAGCAAAAGAAGGTACTAGGGCTAATCATTGAGTTGCCTTTTGCTGTTCCACTGTGGCTAACCTCGTGGCTTCTGTATGTCGGCAAAGCCAGACACCCACTTTTTCAGCTCCCATCGTGTTAGCAGTCCAGCATTATCCTGATTGGCTCCCCCGCTTAGGCTCTCTCTACTCTTCACAGAAGTAGAAGCTTTTCACTCTTTGGACAAATTATTCATACATGTATTTTCCTTGTGTGCTAATATGTAGCTTCTCAGACAAGAGGTGTAGATGTGTAAGACTAGCTGTGTTAGACACTTTCATACTACTGTTCTGCTGTGGGCTAAATAAAGATTGTTAAAAGGTAACCAGGATGTAAAACAAAAGGGTGATCCTGTAACTATTCCAGGCACCTGTGAGCCCTCATTTGGAATACTGTATGCAGATCTAATCGCTGTATCACAGGAAAGATACTGCTTTGGAAACATTGCATCACAGGGCAACAGAGTCTTTGGACCAGACAAGCTGGGTAGCCAGGGAGATCAGTAATGGGATATATTGAGCAATTCATCTTTTGAATGTAGGGTTTGGATTCAGCCAAAGCAGTTATTAACAGACAGATCTCACCTGTTGCTTTTTGATGTCTTTTGTGAAATGAGTTTGGGCATCTCTGTTCAGTTTCTAGTGGGCAAATACCAGCATAACAAAAAATCATTACCGTAGTTGATGCTCTGAGGCAAAGAACTGAATGAGAAGTGGAGGCTGACCTTTCTTGTGTTTTCAAGTGGTCTTTGCAAGCCTCTTCAGTCTTCATGGCTGCTAGCTCAGTTCCATTCACCACTAGTAAACTCACCAAGTTTAGAAAAAAAAAATCAAACTTAACAGGACTTGCTTCTCATGGGAAAAGAGAAGACTCCAGATGTTAAGAAATGTGAGATGGAATTACTAGAAACTTCTTATGCTGCTAATGGTTTCAAAAGCTAGTAGCTATAAGTGGAAAAAATCAGGCATTTCAGGTAAAACTGCTACTCTGAAAGAAAACACAAGGAACAGATTACTAGGGAAGGCAGTTGAAGCAGAGGAGAAAGGAGTGATTTATTTTTGAGGAGGTGGGATTAGGAGATGCTGGAGGGGCTCTTCCTGGTGCTAAAGTGGATTTCAAAATGGTCAATCCGTTAATCCTCTGTCTTTAACTCCAACAGTGATGCAATCTGAGCAATAAATGCTAGTAGGCCCTTTCATTGAAGGGACACTACAAAGGCAAATTAACTGGAGGTTAGACAGTCGCCCGCCTTGCTCTCCTACTGTACAGTCATAATCTAGAGGATCTGCATTAGTAAGTGGCTCTTCTTGTACAGTCCTCTAGCTCTGCCATAATTGCAGTCAGTGGGTGTAAAAGAGATGGCAGGCTTTAGATTTGTTTTTGATCTTTAGGGTCATTGAAACCTGGGGTATTCCATGTAGTGGTTAGTCACCAGAAAGTATAGTAGCTACCAAAGGCCTACCTCAAACAAGCATATGATTTCCTAGATTTCTAAATAACCTGAGGAAGAAAATTGCAAGTTTCCTTACTCATCTGCTTTTTTTTTTTTTTATTAATGTTTGCACTCTAAATACCTAGAGTATTTCATGGGGAAGTTGCTAAGCTCCAAAAGGGAGGCTGCCGGAGAATAAGGAAAATGAGATCTTCAATACAATTCTTGGTTTGCCTGTGAATCTGGAACAAAAGGGTTAAAAATTAGATGCGACAATTCCCTTATACATCTGTGGTGCTTTCTGTCTGTGGATTTCAGTGTGTTTTTTAGTTAATTTTACATTCTTTCATATCCCAGTTTTTCAGAAGAGTAAACAAAGGCAGAGATTGAAATGAAATGGCCAACTTTAATTGCATTATAAATTTTTAACCTATATTATTGATAGTTTAAATTACTGAAATGAGTTAAAATCTCCAATTTTACTTTCTGTGTTTACAAGTGCTTGTCGAAGTGGAAAGAAATACATAAAGTAAACAATGAAAATCAATTAAGTATCAAAACATTTAGCCATTTTCACATCCCAGGAATTGGTGGTTAGGATATTTGAGCTGTGAACACTGTAGAGGAATGTTTAAAATTTGCTATTGGAATTTAAAGAGGCAACATGGAATCATTCTCTTGGGCATACATTTTACAAAAGCTTTCCCCCATCAATTTAAATTGTGTGCCAAACAATTGAGTCCCTTTAAGTAAGTAATTTGCCCAAGGTCATCCATGTTGTGGGACACCTGGGAATAAAACTCAGATCTAAAGACTCCATTGTTGCGCCTTAACCACTAGACAACAATTCTTTGATTTTGTGCAACAAATATTGTTGTACTTTACTATTTTTCTGGTTAAAGATGGAGAGGCAATACTAACTTGTCTAAAGTCACATTTGGCAGATTTTTGTCTTGAGTTTAATTTTTTTCTGCAGAATCTTCTCAATTTTTTTTTTCTGCATATTTCCAACTAATCACTTTGAAAAATCTGTAAACCATATACATTAACCTGTAAAAGGAGGTCAGTTTTCTATCTAGGTGTGTGTAATAGCATCATAGTATTTGTAGATCCATCTGTAGTATTTTTCTCTTGAGAATGAAATATGTAATGTTTCTTGAGCTAATTTTTAGTGGATTTTAAGGTAGAAAACTTGCTACATGCAATGAAAACCATGTTCAGGTCTTCAAACTCTGATTATTCTCTAGCCCAAGTGATATGGACGGATTGAAATGGATTCTAGAGCTTAAAAGTAAATTCACAGCATGAGGGACTTTGTGCTTTCTTGTAAAATAATTAGGTCAACTAATAATTAGCCTCATTCAGTCTATTTGTGTCCATTAGTAAAATTTTCAAAAGCACATATTGCATTTTTTACAAGTGACTTAAGAGCCTAAATCCTATTGACTTTCAGTGGAACTTTTACTCCTAAGTGCCTATGTCCTATTTGAAAATGGGACTTAAGCTTCTAAGTCACTTAGGTGCTTTTGAAAATGTTACCGCATGGCTACTAGACTAAACTACTGAAATAGCTTGGTGAGAATCCTATACTACTTAAGGGCTGTGATTTATCTTTTCCATGCAACACTGATCTGAAATTATAGTAATGTGAAAGGAAACTGATTTCTGTGTAATTATACTTAGCATTTAGAGCTTCACAAATATTAATTTAATTCCCCACGCTCCTATGAGAGAGGTCCGAGTTATTTCCATTTCTCACATGGAGTCTGGAGGATAGGTAGATATACTTATGCAAATATATTTGACTTTTTTCATGTGAAGGATTTTAGAGCCCTTCGCAAGACTTAGTTTGAATTAATCTTGAGTTATAAACTCTTAGACAATAATATAGACAATAATGTGTAGAAACCTTCTGAAAGCAGTCTGAATTTATCTTGATTGATATGCTAAACTGATGAGTCAAATGTCTGTTCCAATGAAATCTGAAGAGAACTTTCTATAGTTTCTTCTTACACTGTACACTTGCTAGCCCATTGCACAGTGCATTGCTTCTGGAATAGGCAGGTAGTCTACAGAAAGACACATGAGACTTTACCTTAAGCTCAAGGTCCTGTATGTAATTTTGTTGATAACTTTGGCAATAGCTTGTAGGTACTCTGTAGGCTACAGCAGTCTGAAAAGCCAGAATCTTTCCTCAGATATACATATGCAACTTAGGGCTAGTCTACACTTAAAACGCTACAGGGGCACAGCTGCAGTGCTGTAGTGCTTCAGTGTAGATGCTACCTATGCTGACAGGAAGGTTTCTCCTACCAGCATAGGTAATCCACCTCCCTGAGAGGCAGTAGCTAGGTCAACAGAACAGTTCTTCCATCGACCTAAGGGCATGGCTACACTGGAAACTTCGAAGTGCTGTCGCGGGAACGCTCCCATGGCAGCGCTTTGAAGTACGAGTATGGTCACGCGTGAGCACTGGGAGAGAGCTCTCCCAGTGCTCCTGGTAATCCACCTCCACGAGGGGATTAGCTCCCAGCGCTCGGAGCCGGGCCACACTAGTGCTTTAAAGCGCTCAGACGGGTGATTTTTCACCCCCCTGAGCCAGCAAGTTGGACCGCTATAAAATGTAAGTGTAAACAAGCCCTAATGCTATCTACATGGGGACTTAGATCGGTTTTGATCGGTTTAAGTGTGCCACTCAGGGGTGTGGGATTTTTTCATAACCCTGATTGATGTAGTTAAACTGATCTAATTTTTTAGTGTAGACCAGGCCCTAATCTGTTAACTTCACGGATCTGCATTTGTGTAACTGAGAGCAAAATTTGGCCCTTAACGTTTCCTAAAGGTAGATCAGTTACCTCTTTTCTGCATCTGATAACTAAGGATACTCGATTAGGTTGTAAACACAATTAGCTTTCTCAATTTGTGTAGTGATGGTATTAATGTAGATCAGCAGCTACTTACTGTATCAGTCTGGTAATGAGTCTACAAGTTCCTCAGTGGTTGCAGAGAAAGAGAGGCTGACTGCACAATTAAAATTTAAGAGCTTAAAAATGGCACACGGGGTCAGACGTATGGACCATCTAGCCCAGCAGTTCTCAAACTGGGGGTCGGGACCCCTCGGGGTCGTGAGGTTATTACATGGGGGGGGGGGTCGTCACAAGCTGTCAGCCTCCACCCCAAGCCCCTCTTTGCATCCAGCATTTATAATGGTGTTAAATAATGGTGAAATGGTGAAAGGGATCACCAATTCAAAAGTTTGAGAACTACCAATCTAGCCCAATATCCTGTCTTCTGACAGTGGCCAATGTCAGATGCTTCAGGGGGAGAGAACAGAACAGGGCAGTTTATCGAGTGATCCATCTCCTGTTGTCCAATCCCAGCTTCTAGCAGTCAGAGTTTTAGGGACTCCCAGAGCATAGGGTTGCGCCTCTGACCCTTGCGGCTAATAGCCATTGATGGATATATCCTCCATGAACTTGTCTTAATTTTTTTTTCAACCCATTTATATTTTTGACCTTCACAACATCCCCTGGTAATGAGTTACACTGGGAGATGTGTGAAGAAGTAGTTCCTTATGTTTGTTTTAAGTTAATTTCGTTAGGTAACCCCTAGCTTGTGTGTCATGTGAATGGGTAAATAAAACTTCCTTATTCATTTTCTTCACACCATTCATGATTTTCTAGACCTCTATCATATCCCCCCTCAGTCATCTCTTTTCTAAAATGAACAGTCCCAGTCTTTTTAATCTGTCCTCATATGGAAGTTGTTCCATACTTCTAATAATTTTTGTTGCCCTTCTCTGTACTTTTTCCAATTCTAATATTATTTTTTTTCAGACGGGGCAAGCAGAATTGCATGCAATACTCGAGGTGTGGCCGTATCATGGATTTATGTAGTGGCATTATATATTCTGTCGTCTTATCTCTCTCTTTCGTAATGGTTCCTAATATTCTGTTAGCTTTTTTGACTGCTGCTGGACAGTGACCAGGTGTTTTCAGAAAACTATCCATGATGATTACAATGTCTTTCTTGAGTGGTAACAGCTAATTTAGACCCCCCTCATTTTTTATGTAATGTTGGGATTACGTTTTCCAATGTGCATTGCTTTGCACTTGTCAGCATTGAATTTCTTCTGCCATTTTGTTGCCCAGTCACCCAGTTTTGTGAGATCCCTTTGTAATTCTTCCCAGTCTACCTAGGACTTAACTATCTTGAGTGATTTTGTGTCCTCTGCAAACTCTGCAGCTGATACAAAACTTTCACCATCATTCTCTTTAATGAACTACTGAATATATTATGATGGCAGGTTTCTACTGCACATATTTCCTGATTCTTGCTCTGGGGCTGATCAGTGCTCATCTATTAATGACACTGAATAAATTATTCCTTTTGTAACATGATAGAGAATGTTTTGAAACAAAGTATTGGTCTCATAAAGTGACTTGTATCCTATTCTGACAGCATCCTTTCCATGAATTCTGCTTTTGCCTCCATCAGCAGAACAAATGATTAGAGGCACATACAGTATTTTTTGGGCACACTATTTAACTAGCCCCACAAACGTTCTGGCATAGCAAAGATCCAAATACATATCTCTACTATATTCATTTAACTCAATCTGTGTATGAGTGATTAGTTTCTAATTTTAGGGAATATTAGACCAACTGCAGAATTCTGGAAGCAGTATTATTACTTTATGTATTCACCCTATCCAGATCTAACCTTCTCTAATGAAATTAAGCTTTGTTTAAACATGAATTTAATTGTTAGCTTTCAGGTTGTATTTATGGCATTTCTAGACTATATCCATTCAAGCAAAACTAATTCTGAAACCCAGAAGTAGGACTGGATGGAAAGTATGTTGTGAAATATCATTGAATGCGTTAATGTGTGAGTGTGCGCTTCCTCAAAATCTAATTTGATGCTGTTATCCATGACTTGTATGAAGTAGGTGTCAGATCTCTTTGGACCTTCTTTGTGTTGCTCAAAGGGAAAATATTAAAATTTTGATGGTGACAAATTTAGAATTTACAGATGGTATGGCAAAGTAGTATGAACCAGTGTGAAGTTTAAAAGGAGGATTTCTATAAACTGGAATTAAAATGCTTTGCAATAATAAACTTAGACTCTAGAATTTGAATTGTTCACATTGATTAAATTAATACCCAGACTGTTAATGTAACAGGAGGAAAGTAGTTATAAACCCTTTATAGATTACTTCATGTATTTAGATAGATGGCAATTACCATCTCATTAGTCTTCTATTACTGTGCACTGAAAGAGGAACTGTTGGGAGCCCTCTGGCTGTCATGCAGGTTTAATTTCATTTGTGTAAATACATAAACATGTTGGCTTGACTTTCTGAGCTGCTGAGTACCCACAACTGTTCATGAAGCTGGGGGAATTAAAACTTTTTGTGAGGAGACTCTATGAGCTGCTTCTTACTGCCCATTTAATAAACTCCTGGGCTTTTGGATACCAATTTAATTGTGTAAACCACCCTCTCCTCGTGCTTATCACTGCTTTAGTTTCATAGAATTGTAGGACTGGAAGGGACCTCAAGAGGTCATCTACTTCAGTCCCCTGCACTCATGGCAGGACTAAGTATTATTTAATATTTCCCTTCTTGGATTTTGTGTGAAGCTTTCTTCTCTCTCCATTCTCTTAATGTGTGTCACTCCTCCCTCATGCAATAATAGATTTCTGCTTTTCTTTCCTTTTCTCTGGGCTTGAGATCTGAATTTTTTGGGTACACTTTACATTTGTGACCCTGATTTCACAGCATTGCCCTGCTTCTAGTAGCCTGTGCTGCTTCCAGAAAGACAGGATTAAGTGTGGTCCTCAAGTCCAGTGGATTGACATGACACCATGGGCCAACTATCTTGTGTATCTGCCAGCCTCTTTCTCTACAGGCTCACACCTGTACTCCTGTTTCTGCCCACTATTACTTGGTGATTACTATTGCAGTATCAGAGTGAAACTGATATGATCTTGATAGGATTAACATCTTAGTTGCTCCTGCGCAGAATAGTTTGTGTCCCAGCCAGACAGCGGCTTACAGACTAACTAGGCTACTTTCTACTGCTGCTGCTTTCTGGATTGCTGGTAGGGAAGCTTGGTATGCACGATCAGCAGCATAGATGTTCTCCTCTGCAGGTGAATGCCACATTGGTCTCATTAGGGAGACAGAATATTTGCACGCTCTCAAAATTTAAACCCCTATTGTTCCTGAACCTTTATCTTACTACTGGCAGTGTGGTATATCTGTTGTTAAACTACTACTGAATTCCCTTTGCCAATGTAATGCAACTGTGAAACACAAGATGGAGCTAGTATTCAAGAACTTAGTCCAAGTCTAGGACCTTAAGGCTTGTTGATATGGGGAAATTTAGTGGCATAACCTATACTGGTAGAGATTATGCCTGTAATGCCAGTAAACATCCCTGTGTAGAGAAGCTGATCTTAGATCAGCATTTCTCAAATGTGGCCACCGTGGGCTTTTCTTGCAGCCACAAGCCTCCTGGGCTGTTATTGTGGGGGTGGGGCAAAGTAGCAAGTGCCTCCCCTCCCCCTTGCTCCTGGATGCACCGTTTTGGTGTTGATTGCTGGGGCGCCAGCAGGGGTTGGCCCTGCCCCCACCCTTGGAGACACCTGGGGCACAATGCTGGCGAACCAGGCAACCGGTGAGTTCCCCACATTCCCTGGGGTGGTTGGGCTTCAGCCCTGGAGTGGCGGGGTAGCTCTGGCCACAGGACTTCAGGCTCCAGCTCCCTACTGCCTCCCCTCCACTCACCCCCATTGCTCCTCGCCCCTGCCACCCCCCATCCAGGGCTTAATTTGTCCTGAGACTTGAGAGGGCTGAGTAAGTCTGCTGTGAAAAGAAATACTTGTATGTTTGTTAATATCACTTTTCACAACAGACTTACTAGCTAGCAATAAAAAAATTACAATGATTTGGACATATATATGTGCATATTTATTTGTTTTTCCTAAAGCTAATTAAGCATTTTAGGGAAAAAGTGTGAGAGCAGCCACCAAAAAATTTGTCCTGAGAACCCCTGTCTTAGATGCTCTGCTATTTCTAACAGAACTTACATGCTGTGTAGAGCCTTAAAAAGGGATAGTTTGCCAGTCAATCTAATAAATGTTAAAAAAGCAAATGTGAGGAGGTTGAAGTGTATTCATCACTGCATGACTAACTTGAGGGGTTCAATTTGCTCTAACTGGCAACTGTTTATGTTTTAGAGGGATTTTGAACATGTCTGGGATAGCCCTCAGCAGACTTGCACAGGAGAGGAAAGCTTGGAGAAAAGACCATCCATTTGTAAGTACAGCAATACTCTCAAGTGGTTAACTTCTGCAACTTCACACTGAACTTGTGGTGTTCTGGTGACCTTTTTTAATGTGAAATGGAACTATAAACAAGCTGCTGAAAACTCATCCTCTGATGGATAAAGGAATGTCAAGCAAGTTGGTGTAGGTAGAGAGCGACTGCATTGTACAAATATATGTTTTGATGCTACATCAGCGTTAAATGTACTTTCAGAAGTCTTACTTTGGGTTTCTGTTTTAATTCAGGGATTTGTAGCAGTACCTACAAAAAATCCAGATGGCACGATGAATCTCATGAATTGGGAATGTGCTATTCCAGGAAAGAAAGGGGTAAGACTTACTGTCAATTCAATTTTCAGCATGGGAGATAGATGTTAACATAAACTTTTAACAGATATAAACCATGAACAACTTTTAGTGTAATTTATGAAATACACTTTAACATAAGTGTCCAGTTTTAATCAAATTCCAGAGCTACTTTGGAAGCCACGTGGAATAGGAACATAGGAACTGCCGTATTGGATCAGACCCAACATCCATCTAGTTCAGTGTCCTGTCTGTGACAGTGGCCAGTACCGGATGCTTCAGAGGAAGGTGTAAATACTCTACAGTAATCATATATGGGATAATCTTCCCCTCTTCCTCCCGCATTGTCTCAACATAGCCTTTAATACTTAGGCTAGGTCTACACTACCCGCCTGAATCCGCGGGTAGAAATCGACCTCTCGGGGATCGAATTATCGCGTCTCGTCGGGACGCGACAATCGATCCCCGAATCGACGCTCTTACTCCACCAGCGGAGGTGGGAGTAAGCGCCGTCGACGGGAAGCTGCGGAGGTCGATTTTGCCACCGTCCTTACAGCGGGGTAAGTCGGCTGCGATACGTCGAATTCAGCTACGCTATTCGCGTAGCTGAATTTGCGTATCTTAAATCGACCCCCCCCTGTAGTGAAGACGTAGCCTTAGATTGCCTTAAGACCTGAAGCATGAGGATTAACACCCCTTTCAAAATATTGTCATTAAGTATAACCTATATCAGGGGTCGGCAACCTATTGCATGCGTGCCAAAGATGGCATGTGAGCCAATTTTTAATGGCACACTGCTGCCTGCCATTAAAAATCCTGCCTGACCCAGCCCGCTCTTCTCCACCCCCCCACCTACCGCTCTCTCTGGCGGGGGCAGGGGGCAGAAGCAAGCTTGCTCCTGCCGGCTGCTGCTGTACAGCAGGCTCCGCCGCAGCCAAGCTTCCCCCTCCCCCTGCCTCATCACCCAGTGTGCTGCGTGGAGCCCCGCCTCCTCTCCCTCCCTGCCGCCGATGGCCCTTGTGAGGGAGGGGAGAAGAGTAGCCCCAGTGCCCTTGCTGCTCAGACCGGTAAGGAGGCGGAGAAGAGGCAGGGGGAAGGGGGGGTAGGAGTGGGGCGTATCCCTCCAGCCCCCTGCCGTGAGCTGGGCAGGGGGCTGGGAACACCCCCCTGATCCCAGCCTACCCCCCCAGCCCTCTGCCCTGACCCTTGCACCCCAGCCCCCTGCATCCCCCCACAACCCCATCCCTGATTCCTGCACCCTCCACACATACCCAGCCCCTCCACACCCCATGCCCTGACTCCTGCACCCCTCACATGCCCCCAGCCCTCTGCCCTGACTCCTGCACCCCCCACATCCCCACCCTGAGCACCAGGTTGGCAGCGGGCTGAGCGGGGCCGGCAGCTGGAACCCCAGCTGGCAAGGGGCCGGCAGCCAGAACCCCAGACGGGCAGCGGGCTGAGCGGGGCCGGCAGCCGGGACCCTGGCTGGCAGGAGCCAGCGGACGGAACCCCAGACTGGCAGTGGGCTGAGCCGCCCGGCCCGCCGCCGGTCTGGGGTGCCGGCGGCCGGCCCGGCCCGCCGCCGGTCTGGGGTGCCGGCGGCCGGCCCGGCCCGCCGCCGGTCTGGGGTGCCGGCGGCCGGCCCGGCCCGCCGCCGGTCTGGGGTGCCGGCGGCCGGCCCGGCCCGCCGCCGGTCTGGGGTGCCGGCCGCCGGCCCGGCCCGCCGCCGGTCTGGGGTGCCGGCCGCCGGCCCCGCTCAGCCCGCTGCCGGCCTAGGTGAACAGAACCCCAGGCTGGCAGTGGGCTGAGCAGGTCGGCGGCTTAAGATCAGCATTTTAATTTAATTTTAAATGAAGCTTTTTAAACATTTTGAAAACCTTGTTTACTTTACATACAACAGTAGTTTAGTTATATTATATATAGACTTATAGAGAGAGACCTTCTAAACGTTAAAATGTATTACCGGCACGCGAAACCTTAAATTAAAGTGAATAAGTGAAGACGCGGCACACCACTTCTGAAAGGTTGCCTACCCCTGACCTATATAATTAATTATAACCTCTTACCTATATAAATGTCCAAACCCTTTTTGAATCTTGCTAAAATCTTGGCCTCAGTGACATCCTCTAGCATGACTTCCAGTTTTACATGTTGTATGAAAAAGTGTTTCCCTTTAACAGTTCTGAATTTTTCACCTTTTTAATTTCATTGTGTCCCCATGTACTTGTGTAATGAGAGAGGGAGAGCAGAAGCTTGCTATTTGCCTTCTCTTTTTTTGTTTTTGTTTTTTAATTTGATGTTTTTATTATATCCCTCTTATTCATCTCCTTTTTAAGGTAAATAATCTCAATCTTTTCAGTCTCTCTTCATAGTTTTTTCTTGTCCTTGATTATTCTCATCACTCTTCTCTGAACCTTCTTTAATTCTACAGTATCGTTTTTGAAATGGAGTGATTAGTACTTTACAAAGTATTCCAGGTGAGACTGCACCATTGATTTATATTCAATGGCCAAAAACTATGCTAATATAGAGTTAAGTTTGCTTGGTGGTATGCTACCCCCTTGCAGAACACTGAGTTGAGCAAATTCAAAACTTGTGAAAACCAGGAAATGCACTGTTAAGGTAGCCTATGGAACCTTAACTCTGTTCCCTTTAGCAATGTCCCATTATGCCCGTTAACAAAAATAGTTTACTCTGCCAACCCTACAGTTGCTTCATCTCCTTTTACAATTCTTTGCATCCGTTTACAACCCATTCACTCTCACCCACAGGATTCCATCTAACACTGTTAAAGGACAAAAAAGGAGGGGGAGCGCTTGCCCACCCCAGCTTGCCTCTATTCCTTTGGGGCTGGTAGCCTATAGGACATTGGATAGGCTTCAGGTGTAGCCAGGGTATTAGGTGGTATGTATGCTAACACTAGTAGGGCCACTTGATAAAGGTGTGTTTGTGTTCTGAGGACTTGTGTGGGTTACTTTCAGGTGTGTGAGATCGATGTTTTGCACCCTCAGATGTGTGTGAGCAAAGGGAAGAGCTGCATGTGTACCTTTTAGGATCCAGTTTGCATAATTTTAGTGAAAATTGTATACATTATATAATTAGCAAGGCATGGGGTTTATTACAAGGGTATTGTCAGTAGCAAGCGGCATATGAGAGTAGTTAAGCATTTATTATCTGCTTGCATACCCTGTGGTCAGTGTCAGGTGTAGTTGTACTGAAAGATGGAGGCAGTAATTGGCTCTGCTTGGTAGAGGTATGGTTGTGAGAACTGTGGATTACTTTGAGGTTTGTGACATAGTTGCGATCTGTTTTCCACCCTCTTGTGTGCGAGGAAAGGGAAGAGTGCATAGGTACCTTCAGGATGCAACATGCATCATTTCTATGTGGAATTGTCACGTATCTCAGGAGCAGGGCATAAAGCCTTTATTACAAAGGATATTGTCAGTATGGAGGTGGAATATGAGAGGATTATAATGCTTTAGTGATGGTTAAACGAAAGTGTAGGTTGAGATGGTTTCCTGAGAGTAAGTTGTAAAAGGCTGTGAAATGGTTCTTAAATTGTACCTGAGTGGTATTCTTTCTAGGGAGTTGCCCAGGTGTGTGTGTGTGTGTGTGTGTGTGTGTGTACATAACCAGATCTGGAATCTTAGTGTCAATGGCCAGTGTTGAGTATGCACACATTAAGGCATTGTTCAAAGAGGGTAAAAGAAAGGTGGCATGGGCAACCTTCCCCTTCCCCTCCCGTTTTCATCTAACATAGTTAAAAGATAACCCTGTGGATGAAAGTGACTGGTTTGTGAAAAGAGGTGACGAGCTTGTATATTTCAGCAACTGTGGGCTTGGCAGAATATAGGTATGTATGTTAACGAGGGTCTAACGAGCCAGTGCTGAAAGAGAGCAGAGTTAAGGTTGCATGGGCAACCTTTGCTCAACTCCGCTTTCTGCAAGGGAATGACTTACCACTAAACTACTGTTACTCTGCGATAATATCATTTTTTGCCATTGACTTTCCTAGTTTTTTTAACAGGAAAAGATATGTTGGTAGGAGTTAAGTCATTTAAGTAGTTGTACATATCATGTCCTGCAGTTTACATAACACTGAGCCAGCCAGCTGCCCTCTCCCTCCCACTGCAACACACACACACCTCCCTATCCATACCCCTGACCCATTCACTGTGGTCCCCCAGCCCATAAGCAGGGAATGCATCTCCCTGGAGTCCTTGTTACCTGATAAACAGATGTTTCTGTTGCTATTATTTCCTCCCCACCTATAACTTGATTCCTGTGTAGTTTGTGGCGTGAAGGACAACTATGTTACAGTGGAGTGTTTCAGAATGGTTGGAGGGTGGAGTTTGTGGCAGGGCCAGCGAGAGAAACCACAGATAGGGTGGCTGTTCCGAACTGCTGACAATCTTATGTCTGAGAGAGAGATCCTCTGATCCCTGTCCAATCGATATGTCCCATCTTGAGAAACAGTGAGGTGTCAGAGTTTGCAGTGTTTCTATGCCAGACAGCATACGTTTTCTGATCAGCCATGAACTCTCAAATTTCCTGATTTAATGTTTTTTCCAATGCTTATCAGTAGCTTTTATATTGTCACTGTAACAATTATTCAGATGCTCAGCCAAATCCGAGTAAACTATCACAGCTCCTGGACACAAATCTCGGATGTTGTCTAAATCTGCTCTGGTACATTCTATGAGATGTATGACAGGAATAAGGCCCCAGTGAATCACAACAATGTTGGGTAGAGCACAACCTCTAAAATCAATGGTTAGAGGCTGCAGAGTGGGCAAAACATGATGCCATCGTAGGCCACCTCTCTCCACGCAAATTTGTTTATAATTTTTTTTTTTTTTTTTTTTTAAAGAATACCAGGGTTGGAAGGGACCTCAGGAGGTCATCTAGTCCAACCTCCTGCTCAAAGCAGGACCAATCCCCAGACAGATTTTTGTCCCAGATCCCTAAATGGCCCCCTCAAGGATTGAACTCACAACCCTGGGTTTAGCAGGCCAATGCTCAAACCACTGAGCTATCCCTCCCCCCAAATCAACCTATAGTCAGCAATCCCCATGTCATGGTGCACTCTTTGCTCTTCTGCCACTTCCACCCCCTACCTCCCCGCCATCTGTCCCCCCCAGTGGCTAGTAAAATAGACTTTTTTTCTCAAACAACCAATCCAAGGCTTGCCTCTCCCTCCCCCCCCCAAAGTCCTTTGTCTCTGGCTCCTCCCCACTTGATATAACTGTTTGACTGGCTGCTCACTATTCTGCTGTGTTCATTGTAAACCTCCCAATAAAATAAAAATGTGTTATATTGTAACACAGCTTGTAGCAAGCAACAAAGATTTAATAACTCATTGCACAGATGTACAAAGGTGGGACTAGAAACCTCAGTGGTAGGGTATTGACCATGGGCAACGGTGTTAGCACAGTCCCTCGAACAACCCAGGCAAGCATAAGGTGGATGCATGGAAATCCTCATTTTTTTTTTTCTTTATTAGCGCACGCATAACATAATCCTTCCAGAATGCATATCTACGCAAGCAATGAATGTTTTTTTCTTAAATACTATTCACAGTTTGGGTCCCCCAAAGACTTAGTGGGTGCCATGCAGTACCTTGGGTAAAAATTGACTGAGACTATTTTGATCCACATCACAGCAATAGTCTGATCTCTAGATCTGTGCCAAAAAAAAAAAATCTAGAAACATTTAGAAAAAACAGCTGGCTTTTTCTTTTCTTTTTAGGGCTTGTGTCTCTGGAACCCCTGGTTTAAATGACCCCAAATTTGGGTCATTCACCCTGCACAGCACTCCCACGAGGCACAAAACATTTCAGAAAAATCCATTAAAGCATGTGCATTTTAGAGCATTTAAAAGCATGATCCTCTAAACAAGAAGGATACAGGGATGATGGACAGAAAGGGTTCCTCTACACATCGTCTCCAGTGCAGGAGGCTCTGAAAGGTGTGAAACATTCATTTCAGTGTGATGTTGCCAGCTGAATGGGAACACCCCATATAGATGAATACAACCTGAAATAATAGCTGAGGCCAGCTGTACTCTACAAATGTACATTGGTATAACTATATTGCTCAGGGGTGTGAAATCCACTATACTGAGTAGCCAGCACTGTGTCAATGGGAGGACTTCTCCCGTTGGCATAGCTACCACCTCTTGCAGAGGTGGATTAACTGTGCTGTTGGGAGAAGCTCTCTCATGTAGTAGTGTCTTCACTGAAGCGGTGCAGCTGCACTGGTGCAGCATTTTAAGTGTAGTCCTGCAAACTGTTCCATTCATCTCCGTGGGTCTTCCTATTCCCCTCCTGAGTGCTTTAGAGCTTGTGAAATGCATGAAGGATTCCTGTTCTCCGCACCTCATCCAAAGGAGCAGGACTTCCCCAGATTCTGGCTCACATAGGGAACAGGGAGGGGGCCTGAGCCCCTCTCAAAAGGGCAGACACCCCAGAATCCAGTTTACATGGGGTAGGGTTGAAGCACCTGTAGATGGGCACAGGCCCCCCAAATCCTGGCACACACAAGGAGACAGGTAGTAAGGGACTCTCACCCTGTGGGGGGAGAGGGGGCAGGGACAAGGCCCACCACAATCCAGCTCATGTGGTGGGGGGGCGGGAGGAGGTCTCAGACCTCACTAGAGCTGCAAGAGTTCCCTGGATCTGGGCGCACACATGAGAGGGGAGAATGTGGAACTGACAGATGCTGCCTGTCCTTGTTTGCCCCCCAGTTTCCTTGCCACTCACCCCCATGCAGACTTCCCAGTGCCCCACACTTCCACTCTCCTGAGCCCCTAACACCTCTCCCCTTTCCTGCCACCGATCCCCATTTATCCCCTTCCGCATCACCCTTCTCCACTTGCTGCAGGCCCAAACCTCAACTGTCTGCTCCCTAATAACTCATCCTTCCTAGGAAGCATTCACATGTTTAATTTTTCTTCACAAAATTCTTTGATTACATTCCCTCCAAAACAAAATTGCCACTCAAGACTCAAATTGTAGCAACCTCCAGCTACTCAGTCCAAAACTTTTGTTTTTCTCAGATGGGGGCTTATGCTTATTTTACCCTTAATTATATTAATTAAAGGGTGAATCCATAGCCATCAATGTCAGTAAGGTCTGTAATTCATCTAGTGATTAGTAGCTGTCAGTTTAACAGTACAAAGCAACAGAAGGAAACTTTTTTGGAGGGTTAACTAAGAAACCCCTTGGTCAAATGACCCCAAACTTGGATCACTATCTTGTACCTCCATAAGGCACACCAAATTTCAAAGCAATCTGAGTAACTGTTCCTATTTTAGTGCACCTAGAAGAGTCAAACTTAAAGCATATAAAATGGTAGGAATGGAAACCTTTCAAGCTTCCCCCCCCCCCCCCCCCGTATCTGCATGCACAACATAAAAATGCGCACGTCTTCACTAGCAACGTTAAAGTGCTGCCACAGCAGCACTTTAATGTGACTGTGTAGTCACGGCACCAGTGCTGGGAAAGAGCTCTCCCAGCGCTGTTAAACAAACAAACAAAAACAAAAAACAAAAAAACCCACCTCCATGAGGGGAGTAGCTCCCAGCGCTCTAGCACTGTCTACACTGCTATGTTATAGTGCTGAAACTTGCAGCGCTCAAAGGGATGTTTTTTCACACCCCTAAGTGAGAAAGTTGCAGCGCTGTAAAGTGCCAGTGTAGACAAGCCCTTAGTTTGCTTAACTACTTTTCCTGGTTTGAGTCCCCTAAAGGTTCACTGAGTGCCATGCACAACTTTGGGTAAAACTTCACTGGTTGAGACCATTTTGACCTACAGTATATCAATAGTTTGATCTGTAGCTCTGGACGAAACAAAAGCACATAGAAACTTTTTAAAAAGTGGCTGTTTTTTTTCCAGGTCTTATATCACTGCAGCACCTACCTCAAATGACCACGAATTTGGGTCACTTCCCCCCCCCCCCCCCCCCCCCCCCCCCAGGGAAGCACACCAAACTTCAGAGGAATGCGACTTAGCATGTTGTTGTTAAGGGATTTAGGTTGAACTTTAAACAGAAGCTGGGAAACAACCTTAACTATAGTGCTGACATGCCACCATAATAAAGGCATTATAATATCTGTGTGTACTATTCTCCATCCCATTCCTTACACATCCTAGTATCACTTTTTTGCTTTTTTTGACTATAGGTGCACATTGTGCAGAGGTCTTCATTATCTATAATGATGCACAGGACTCTTTCCTGAGTTAATAATTAGTTTAGAATCCTGTAAGGTGTATGAGTAATTTAGTCTCTCCTCTCCAATGTGTATTACTTCATATTTATTGACATGGAACTTCATTTGCCATTATGTTGCCCATTCACCTACTTGTTTAGGTATCTCTGAAGTTCTTCATAGTTCTCTGATCCTAACTAACCAAAATAAATTTGTCACCTGCAAATTTTGCTACCTCATTACTTGTCCTCTTTCAGGTACACCTCTACCCCGATATAATGCTGTCCTCAGGAGCCAAAATATCTTACTGCGTCATAGGTGAAACCGCGTTATATCAAACTTGCTTTGATCCACCGGAGTGTGCAGCCGTCCCCCCCTCCCCCCGCGAGCACTGCTTTACCATGTTATATCCGAATTCGTGTTTTATATCGGGTCGTGTTATATCAGGGTAGAGGTGTAATTAATAAATATATTTAAACTTTAGATCTAGTATGGAATCGTGAAGCACCCTGCAGTTAATGACAAATATCTCTGAGTAACCTGAGTATTTGGACAACTTGCTCAACATCACTTTGCAATCACATTAACATCTGGTTTCCAAACTTGCAAACCTCAAATTAGTTCTTGGTGCTTGTATAAAAATATACAAACTAGAAGGAAAATCTCTGTGAATGAGATTTGCCAACTTAATACATAAATCAGTTATCCAAAATAAGAGAATCACCTATAACAATAGATAACGGTCTGGTCTATACTCAAAAGTTAAGTTGACCCAGCTATGCGGCTCAAGTGTGTGGGAAGAATCTACACCTCCTGAGCGACGTAGTTAAGGTGACCTAACCCTCAGTGTAGACAGTGCTAGGTTTATGGAGGAATTTTTCTCTTGACCTAGGTACTGTCTCTCGGAGAGGTGAATTAACTGCTGAGAAGGAGAACCCCTCCCGTTGCCGTAGTGGACGTCTACGCTGAAGCACTACAGTGGCTTGTGCTGCTGTAGCATTTCAAGTGTGGACAAGCCCAAGGCACCTTTTCAAGCGTAGTTATGCCCTCACTAGATTGAGTAATATCAGAATGCTGTCCTAGCTTTTACTGTTTGTTCTAGAATTCCTTTCTTGATATTCTTTCCTTCTTTTTAGATCAGATTTCACAATGGAAACAAAGTAGTGGCTCTTGTACCGTTTCCTTCCACCCTCTGTCAGATATTTGTCATTTGAGTGCAAGCTCTTGAGCACAGGGATTGGATTGCCTTATGTGTTTGTATGACATATAGCATCATGAGGTTTTGAACCTTATTGGTGGTCAGAGGCATGTCCTCATTTAAATAATAAAGTATGTCCCCTGTGAAGTTCAGATGTGCTCATACTAGATGCCTTAATTTACTTATTGGCAAACTGAAGTGTTCATAAATCATGCTTATGTGGCAGAGCAAGTTTTAGGCTTTTTCAGTCAATGCCTTCTCAACTTCTTGACAGTGTCTGTATACCACTACTTGCCTTGTTCATACACATGAACCCAGTAGGTACACAGGTGCAGCTGTGAGATATTACTGCAATGCTAAAAACTGACTTGTACTCTTAAACATCTCATATAATTCGCTGACTCTTAAAATACAAATTCCCAATCTTAGCTCACCATATGAACTCATTAATTAAATAAATTACTGTGAGTAACAAAGATGTCTTTCTGACAAATGATTAGAGGTCTGTATTGGCTACATTTCTTTATGGTAACGTACATAGTAGCCAACTACAAACAAACTTTAGGATTTCTTATAAAATAGATACAGAAATCTCTCACTTCAAAGCTCAGATATCATGGTGGGTGATCTTTATAAAAACCTAGATAATGATTGAATAGTGCAGCTGTTCAGCAAATGGTAGAACTCTGCACAATGAGATGGGTATTCTTCAGTTTCTGACCTTACCTGAAAGTACATGTACCCAAACTACAACTCACCCAGGATGATGCAGTTCCCTTATTGGTGCCAAAGCTACTGGGGGATCGTAAGTGACCCAAGTATTTAGGGCCACTGTCTTGAATCTTACATGGTGCTCCCTAATGCAACACAGTGGTATTGGTACAGTACTGGCATGGTGGGGAGACAACCCCTACTGAAGCAGTGACACCACTTTTTGCAGCAGCTGAGTACTCCTTTAGTAATCCCCCCATTGTGAAATTTAGTGAGAAGTGGTATGACTGTAGTCTGTATCTAATTCATCATCCTTAAGGGATATACCTAAGTAACTTCCTACCTAAATGACAAGAGGCCACACTGACCCAGGTGCAGTGGCAGCAGATAGAAAACCGGTGGCCCAGTACCCTATTACGACTGCAATGTGACTCGGTTAGCTCAACCAACTTCTTCATAGGGGGATTGCCTGTAAAGACTCCAACACCCTAGAGAGAGACTCCATGAGGAGACAGCCTGTAAAGATACCTTCACTGTTCCATCAGTGACTGATATAATCGGCACCAACCTTCATGGAACTTTCCTTGTCTGTATTTAGAGACCTGTTTGCTCAGATGTGTGCCTATGCTGGTCTTGAGCACGAGAGCAGCTTCATCTTTTGTTGTTTTTCCTCAGGGAAGGGCATGCAGTGAAGATTGGATTGCAATATTCCTACCGTCGTTAAAATCATGGGTGGGTGGGGTATTCTTAGTTAGAAACTGAAGAATTATCAGTGATCAATAATAGTGTTAGGCAGTACCTAGGTCAAGATAATAGGATTGGGATGTTAATAATAGTACAGTAACAACACTGAGGGAGAAATGGGAGACTTCTAAAGAAGAGTAGCTTAAACAAAATCCGGGAAACATTTAATTGAAATTAACTTAGTGTCTTAAAACTACAAAATACATTTTAAAGAAGGAAATTAAAAAGTTTTTTAAAAAACCTAATAGGTAGGCAGAGGGGCAAGTATCCTATACAAAATATTAAAATAAATATATATAATATAGCGGATAGTCATGTAACAGCCCTACTTGTGCTTGAATGTTTTTCCCCCCCCCGGCATGCACCTTTAATTTCTCTCTCTGTTCTCTTTAGACTATAAACTCCCCATCTATTGTGAAAGTGCTTGGCATACTTTGGGTGTTACCATAATCTAACTAACTTTGCTGAAATTTCCTGACAGACACCATGGGAAGGAGGCTTATTTAAACTACGGATGCTTTTCAAGGATGACTATCCCTCCTCACCCCCAAAATGTAAGTAAAGTGACAGAATACCAGTTTCTAGTAGAATGGTGTTGAATCTGAGTGCGTATCGCCATATGAAAAACTACCTGATAGGGTGGAGCTCTTATAACACTTCATTAATTATCCTGGATGCTTAATGCCTATTATAATTAAAACTAAAATGGTTATAATCCTTATTTTCATGTGCATTTACATATACATCTTTAAAATAAAATTTTCCCTGGCTTGCCTCTTTAGAAAGTTTAAGAAAGCTGTTCAGCTACTGAAATTCAGGGAGATTAGAAAAATCTGTGGGTTTTTTTTTGTTTTGTTTGGGGGTTTTTTTTGGTTTGAGGTTTTTTTTAGGGGGAAAGGGATTGGGTTTTTTAATTAATGATCACTTTTTTTCTAATATGGTTCCAGTAAAAATGGCTTAATTTTGAAACTTGGCATAGTCGTCACTGACAACTGTTGCATCTGCTTAGTTTTATATTGAAAATTGTGTATTGTGCATTCTTGATAGACAAGTACCTTAAGTTAAGAGGATAGCACCTAAGTGGAAGCAGTGTGAATGTGTGTGCAGTGAGTGAAGTGCATACACCTCTACCCCGATATAACGCGACCCGATAAAACACGAATTCGGATATAACGCGGTAAAGCAGTGCTCCAGGGGGGCGAGGCTGCGCACTCCGGCGGATCAAAGCAAGTTCGATATAACGCGTTTTCACCTATAATGCGGTAAGATTTTTTGGCTCCCGAGGACAGCGTTGTATCGGGGTAGAGGTGTACTTGTTTCGAAAGACCTCCATAAGCTGCATAGACAAACAGCAAGAGCTCTCAGGCTACCTAGCTCCAGATTTTTCTTCATTCTGTTTTTTAAAAATATAGTTTTTAATTAAATATTAAAGATGGGAAATCAAATTTTCAAAAGTTAGGATTGTTCTATCAATTTTTAACTTAGCTAAGTTGTGTCCACCTCGTATTTTTCTGTTCCTTTTCCTTAAATGTTCCAATGTACTATAAGATACACAGGAGGTGCAGCGTTGTTGTAGTAGTAATTTTTGGAGTGCTTTCACTTTAACATAATCATAACATTACATTAACATAAATTTGGCTTTTTTGCATGTGATATGCATACAGGACACATAGTATTACATAAATAACAATTCTTGCTTTGCAATTTTTTATCCTACTGCAAGCTGTAGAAACCATTTGTATTTATAATTATCTTTGGTGTTCGTAATAGTGGTATTTGGCTGCTGAGTCAATACATTCTGCTTTATGATAGCTATATAGCTACTACTGATTTTAATGTTCCAGTATCTATTAGGGAAATTTGTAGGAAAACTGTCTTAGAAAATCCATGAATTTTAATCTATGGAGTTCTGTTGCCCTAGCTAACCACTGGATTTCTTGAACAAATTATTTTTCAAATCTATTATTTAAATTACCACATAGGGCTTTTTAAAAACAAGGCTGCTGCTTTTTGATGTCTTAACACATTCCTGCTTCAGATGATGCTCATCGCACATTGATGTCAAGATTTAAGTTTTTCCAATTAGAACATAAGAATGGCTATACTGGGTCAGACCAGTGGTCCATCTAGCCCAACAGCCTGTCTTCCGATAGTGGCTGGTACCAGGTACTTCAGGAGGAATTAACAGAACAGGGCAATTATCAAGTGGCCCAATCCCAGCTTCTAGCAGTCAGAGGTGTAGGGACATCCAGAGCCTGAGATTGCATCCTGACCCTCTTGACTAATAGCCATTGATGGGCCTATCCTCCATGAACTTGTCCAATTCTTTGTGGAATCCAGTTATGCGTTTGGCCTTCACAACGTCCCCTGGCAATGAGTTCCACAGGTTGACTGGGTGTTGCATGAAGAAGTACATCCTTATGTTTATTTTAAACCTGGTGCCTATTAATTTCATTGGGTGACCCCTGGTTTTTGTGTTATGTGAAAGGGTAAATAACACGTCCATATTCACTTCTTCCATACCATTCGTGATTTTTATAAACCTCTATCCTGTCCCCCCTTAATCGTCTCTTTCCTAAGATGAACAGTCCTAGTCTTTTTAATCTCTCCTCATATGGAAGTTGTTCCATACCCCTAATTGTTTTTTGTTGACATTCTCTGTTCTTTGCAATTCTAATATCTTTTTTTGAGATGGGTGATCAGAAGTGTATGCAGTATTCCAAGTTTAGGCATACTATGGACTTGTATAGAGGCATTATGATATTTTCTGTCTTATTATCTATCCCTTTCCTAATGGTTACCTACATTCTGTTAGCTTTTTTGATTGCTGCTGCACAGTGAACAGATGTTTTCAGAGAAATATTCATGATGACTCCAAGATCTCCTTTGTGACTGGTAACAGCTAATTTGGACCCCATCATTTTATATGTATAGTTGGGATAATGAATTGAATGGGATGCTCCCTGAGAGAGTACAGTATGCCACCTAAAGGTTTCTGTCCTGTTTCTTCAAGACCTTGGAAATTTACCTGATGTGTTTAGGCTCTTTCTTCAGTTGATCTCCAATTTAATGCTGGTGACATAACAGAGAGCCTACCTTTTCACTTGTAAAAACATACAGCAGGCATTTGGAGAAATATCAGCTGGCTTGAAAGATTCTGCCAGTATTAATGGAATTCCTCATTTTAAAGATAGGGAATATCTCTGAAACTGTCTTGCTACAGAATCAGTCATCTGTCACTTTGCATTTAAGTCCTTAAAAAGGAAACAGAGGTATTAAAGAAACACAGTTTAATTTTAGGGACAAAATTGATTGTACAACCTAAATGGAATAGAAATGTCCTGATTTAAATGCAATTTAAGCTTAATTTAAAATTCACTGTTGTGTTCTGAATGCAGTTATTGGTCTTGTACATAAAGATAAAGTGAAACACGGGGAAAAAAATGATGGAAACTTAAAATAGACAAACTCTTGGTAAGGAGACTTTTTAAAGGTATTATAAATGTCTCTTTAATGTAACACTTGCAATGAAGGGGGGGGAATAGGTGGTGAAAAATGTATAGATGTGGTCATCTGAGTTGATCTGCTTCATTATTTTATGAAGGAGTGTGGAGTATTGATATAAGTAGTATTGCATTTTGGGCCCAGGCCATCACAAAACTACTCTAAATAGAGCTTGGTGAAATAGCAAGAGAAACTGTCCTCTGGTTTAAGAGCTGTTGCTTGTGGCAGTGCTTGTTTTGGGAACTGTATTTCAAAGCAGGATGTTTGTTGTGCTCCTCATAATTTCAGTGCCCATTAATACTAATATCCACTGACTGTTCATACAGCAGTTTAAACATATAAAGAGCGTTGTGTGTTAAATATTATCCAGGATACACTTTCAGTCCATCGTATTTCATAGTGGTGGGATCTGAGCTCTGGGAGGAAGCAGTAAAGGTTTGGGTGAGCTGCTCTGTACAGAGTTCTTTTAAGTAATAAATGATCCCCTGTACATTTTCACTGCACTTAGTGCCATTTAGCATTAATGAAATCCTCCTATCTTAGAATGGATAATAGGTAATATTGTTCATTCAGAACATATTTTGGCCTGGATTGATCAGGTTAATCAGTAATGTGACTGAGATCTGACGTGGAGATACAAGTAGACCCAACAAAGGAGGGAGAACTAAAGGTAACTGCACTGCAGAAAAACTTAATGGATTTTCTGAATGGGATTGTGACAATGGGAGATGGCCAGCTTTACTAGAAGTCGACTTTTTAAATGTTCTGATTTAATGAAACTTGGTCCAAAATCTTAGATTTGCACATAAAGAAATCTTTTCTTCCTTAGGTAAATTTGAACCACCGTTATTCCACCCAAATGTGTATCCTTCAGGCACAGTGTGCCTCTCCATCTTAGAGGAGGATAAGGATTGGAGGCCAGCAATCACAATTAAACAGGTCATAACATTCTTCTGTTAAAACTGTACACCTTTGCTTGCTTTGTCAGCTATCTTTTGTGTGATTCTGGAATGTCTTGTGCACAATTCTACATTTTATTTATAGAAGTTCTGAATTGTATATGTTTCATAGTAATATTTACATAAATTATTTTTTCCATGTTTTCTTATACAGATCTTGTTAGGAATACAAGAACTTCTAAATGAACCAAATATTCAAGACCCAGCTCAAGCAGAGGCTTACACAATTTACTGGTTAGTTGTTGGGTTTTTCTGGGGTTTTTTAAACACATTGACCGGCTTATAGCTGTTTGTAAACTCTGGGTCTCCATTTGAGTGATTGACGGTAAGACAGGTAAACTAGCTTCTAGAAAATAATTTCTGGGTCTGCTTTATGTAGAGATGTTTAGTTTTATGCTGTAACCTCAATAAAACAACCAACTAACTTTAAAGTTAAGGCTGAAGGTCCAGTGATAAGGCAATTTAATACAGTAGCATATAGAGGCTCTAATGAGGAATCAAAGTCCCATTGTGCTGTACGGATATGTAAAGAGAGTCTTTGCCCCTAAAGAGTTTACAATCCTAGGTTAACAAGACTTAACAGTTGGGTGAAATTAATGTGTAGAAGCAAGGGAGAGGAAGGATGAGTTAACAAGTCCTGTACAGTAGCTACATGCACAATCATTCCTCATTACATTCCTAACTGTAATGAACTGGGAGGTTCTGTAGCCATTTTGGTCTTAAAGTAGTGGGTTTACAGCTATTTTGGGGGAGTTTGTGCAGTGTATATGGGGCAGCATAGGAAAGAGTATGGAGATCTTAGTGAGAAGTGGGTTTATGGGTGGTGAAGGCTGGGAACTTTGGCAGAATGAAATGGCATTGGATGCAATGAGATTATCAGTCTGATAAGTAGTGTAGGGCTAAGCTGTGAAATCTTAAAGGTAAGAAAGAACATCTCTGATTGTCCAAGCAATCTTCTCTGAGATCCTTCCTGTCCCATAAGCAAAGAAAGACAGAGGGCAGAAGATTCTGAAAGTGAATTGCTGGCTAGGTAAGTGGTGCAGGATGGAGGGCTGTCTTTGCAGAACATTGTTCCACCTTCTATGGGAAGAGGAGGCTGTATAGCTTGGATGGCTTCCACCTCAGTAGAAGAGGGACCAGTCTCCTTGGGGAAAGGCTAGCAAGAATAGTCAGGAGGGGGTTAAACTAATAGCAAAAGGAGACGCATCCGAAGAAGTGGGTTGTAGCCCACGAAAGCTTATGCTCTAATAAATTTGTTAGTCTCTAAGGTGCCACAAGTACTCCTGTTATTTTTGGTGGAAAGAGGGAAGACACGAGCACTTAAGTGGCAGAAAATTGAGATGTTGAGAACAAAATGAATCAAGGAACCAAAGGACATGAGGGGAAGAAATTCTTTAGTTGCCTATACACTAATGCTAAGAGCCTGGGTAACAAACAAGAGGAATTGGAATTGCTCATTTATTAACGTAAATTTGACGAGTGGTATTACAGAAATCTGGTGGGACGATTCACATAATTGTTAAAATCAATGGTATAACCTATTTAGGAAGGATCAAATAGGCAAAAGGGGAAGGGGAGTGCACTCTATGCCAAAAATTGGCATAATCTGTTAGTCACTGACTCTCAAAAAAAAGTTATCTTGAATGCTTATGGATCAATGTTCTAACAGAAAGCACAACATGGGGTACCAGTTGATGCCTGCTACAGACCACTAAATCACACTAGGGAACAGAATAACTGCCTCCTTATGTATCTATCTATCTAATGTGTAGGGGGGAAAACTGAGAGATCGTGGAGGACTTTAGTTTGAGAGAGACATGCTGGAGGTCTCATGCTGCCAGTACAAAAACAACCTTGGAATTTCTAAACATTATAGTTGAGTTTCCTAACTCAAAAAGTGTTGCAGCCAATGTAGAGGAGCTGTATGTTAAACCTTGTCCTAACAGATAAAGAACTGATCACAGAATTAAAAGTTAATGGTAGGTTTGGTACAAGTGCTCGTGGCTTGATCACATTTATAATGTGCAAGCAGAATAAAGTCCAGACCAGTAATATATCTACTTAGAGATTTAATAGGGCCAATTTTACAAAGCTGAAAGCAATTATGAACCGAAGCAGCTGCGAGGAAGAATTTAATCAAAAAAAGTGAATGATAATTGGTTATCGTTTAAGAACCCCTTCCTAGATGCCCAAAAAGCCACAATTGAGGAAGAAGACTGTGCTGCTTAAAAAAACCAACCTGGTTTAGAGGGGAATTGAAGGCAACTGAAAAAAATAATATATAACAATGGAATAAAGGGGAAGTTGATAATAGTGACTGTAAATCAGAAGTGGGAATTGCAGAACATTTATAGGGAAAGTCAATAGACACAAGGAGAAATCTTTGGCCAGCAGTGTTAGGGACAATAAGTGGGTTTTTTGTTTTTGTTTGTTTTTGTGTGTTTTGGTATTGGTCCATTACTAGATGGAAATGGAAGAATTAACCACAATAATGCAGAAAAGATAAAAGTTTTCAGTAAATATTTCTGTTCTGTATTTGGGGTGTGGGAAAACATGATGCAGTCTCATCATAAGGTGATAACTCTTTCCTTTCCACTAATATCTCTGTGGGATGTTATAAGCAGAAGAAAGTTTGATATTTTTAAATCAGCAGGTTCAGATAACATGCATCAGATAGTTTTAAAAGGCTGAGGTGTTTGCTGGACTGTTAATCTTCATTTTCAATAAGTCTTGGGGAAGTTCAAGAAAAATTGAAGAAAATTAATGTGCCTATTTTTAAAAAGGGTAAATGGGCTGACTTGGGAAACTATAGAGCTGTCAGGCTGACATCAATCCTGGGCAAGATGATGGAGCAGCTGATACAGGAACTCGTTCAATAAAGAACTAAAGGAGGGCAATGTAATTAATGCAGATAAACCCGAGTGTGGCAAATAGATCAACGTAAGAACGGCTATACTGGGTCAGACCAAAGGTCCATCTAACCCGGTATCCTGTCTTCCGACAGTGGCCAATGCCAGGTGCCCCATAGGGAATGAACAGAACAGGTAATCATCAAGTGATCCATCTACTGTCGCCCATTCCCAGCTTCTGGTAAACAGAGGCTAGGGGCACCATCCCTGCTCATCCTGGCTAATAGCCATTGGTGGACCTATCCTCCATTAATTTATCTAGTTCTTTTTTGAACCTTGTTATAGTCTTGGCCTTCTCAACATCCTCTGGCAAGGAGTTCCACAGGTTGACTGTGCATTGTGTGAAGAAATACTTCCTTTTGTTTGTTTTAAACCTGCTGCCTATTAATTTCATTTGGTGACCCCTAGTTCTTGTGTTATGAGGAGTAAATAACACTTCCTTATTTACTTTCTCCACATCAGTCATGATTTATAAACCTCTATCATATCTCTCCCCCCCCCCCCGCCCCCAGTCATCTCTTTTCCAAGAAGCTGTTCCATACCCCTAATCATTTTTGTTGCCCTTTTCCAATTCCAATATATCTTTTTTGAGATGGGGTGACCACATCTGCATGCAGTATTCAAGATGTGGGCGTACCATGGATTTATATAGAAGCAATGATATTTTCTGTCTTATCTATCCCTTTCTTAATGATTCCCTACATTCTGTTAGCTTTTTTGGCTGCCACTGCACATTGACTGGTGGATGTTTCATTTGCGGACCCCTAGTTCTTGTGTTATGAGGAGTAAATAACACTTTCTCTACACCAGTCATGATCTTATAGAACTCAATCATATCTCCTCTAAGCTGTCTCTTTTCCAAACTGTAAAGTCCCAGTCTTATTAATCTCTCCTCATACAGCAGCCGTTCCATACCCCTAATCGTTTTTGTTGCCCTTTTCTGAACCTTTTCCAATTCCAATATATCTTTTTTGAGATGGGGCGACCACATCTACACACAGTATTCAAGATGTGGGTGTACCATGGATTTATACAGAGGCAACATGATATTTTCTGTCCTGTTATCTATCCCTTTCTTAATTATTCCCAGCATTCTGTTTGCTTTTTTTGACTGCTGCTGCACATTGAGTGGATGTTTTCAGAGAACTATCCACAATGACTCCAAGATCTCTCTCTTGAGAGGTAACAGCTAAAACTAACTTGATATATCTATTTTTATGAGATTACCAGTTTGGTTGGTAATGGTAATAGTGATGTCCTAATATACTTAAACTTCTGTAAGGTGTTTGATTTGATACTGCACAACATTTTGATTAAAAAATTAGAATAATATAAAGTTAACATGGTGCACATTAAATGGATTAAAAACTGTCTAACTGTTAGGTCCCAAAATGTAACTATAAATGGGGAATCATCATTGAGCGGGGTGTGTTTAAAGTGGGGTCCCGGAGGGATCAGTTCTAGGTCCTGCACTAGTTAACATCTTTATCAGTGACCTGGGAGAAGATATAAAATCATCACTGATAGTTCGCAGATAACACAATAATTGCGGGAATGGTAGATAACTAAGAGGATGGGTCACTGATTCAGAGCAATCTGGATTGTTTGGTAGATTGGGCACAAGCAAACAGTATGTGTTCTAATATGGATAAATATAATCATATGTATCTGGGAACAAAGAATTTAGGCAATACTTAGAGTACCCCATTCTATATCCTGAGAAGCAGTGACTCCGAAAAAGATTTCGGGGTCACGGTAGTTCATCAGCTGCACATGAGCTCTCAATGTGGCCAAAAGAGCTTAATACGATCCTGGGATGCATAAACAAAGTAATCTCGAGTAGGAACAGAGAGGTTATCTGACCTCTGTATTTGGCACTGGTGCAACTGCTGGAGCACAGTGTCCAGTTCTGAGGTCCCACAATTCAGGAAGGATGTTGATAAATTGGAGAGGGTTCAGAGAAGAGCCACAAAAATGATTCAAGGATTAGATAACATGCCTTACTGGTAGACTCAAGGAGTTCGATCTATTTAGCTTAACAGAGGAGGTTAAGGGGTGACTTGATTAGTCTATACCTATAAGGTTCAACAAGTATTTAATAACAATCTCTTCAATCTAGCAGAGAATAATGCAACATGATCCAATAGCTGGAATTGAAGCTAGACAAATTCAGACTAGGAATAAGGTGTACATTTTTAACAATGAGAGTAATTAACCACTGGAACAATTTATCAAGTGTCTTGGTGGATTCTCCATCAGTGACCATTTTTAAATCAAGATTGGATGTTTTGTTTTTTTTCTAAAAGATTTGGGGAAGTTCTGTGGCCTGTAGTATACAGGAGGTCAGTCTAGATGATCACAATGGTTCCTTCTGGCCTTAGAATCTATGAATTGGTGAAAAGTGGAGTTCTAAGAAGGATTCAAAAGGGGCAGTGGGGGAAGAGACAAGACCTTAAAGGAAAATTATTTTGGCAGCAGAGTCTTGAATGGGCTTTATGGGATCAAAGTCTCAGTAGTAAAGACCAGAGATGAGATAAGTGTAAATGGGAGCTTTGGCAGTCTGGAAAGAAAAGACCAGGTTTTGGAGACTATATGAAGGAAAAAGTGCCATATTTTGGAAACAATCTGGCTATGAAGGCCCATAGAGAGGGCAGAGCCAAAAAATGACATTCAGATTATGAACCTGAGTGATTGGGAGGATGGGAGTGGTACTATAATGACCAAGAAAGGATGAGGATGGAGTATTGGTCCTGGGATTTAGTTAAGAAAACCTCATTAGATACTTTGAGAACAGCATGAATATAGTGGAGACCACAGAAGCAGGGTTGGAATGGATCCAGGATCCAGCAGGCAGAGAGGAATTGGAGGCAATGGTTGTAAACAGTACATTCAGAGAATTTAAAGATGTAGGAATGTGAGGCAGATAGTGTCAATGTGGCTTTTTTAGCATGGAGCAAGAGCATAAGAACATAACATAAGAATGGCCATACCGGGTCAGACCAAAGGTCTATCTAGCCCAGTATCCTGTCTACCGACAGTGGCCAATGCCAGGTGCCCCAGAGGGAGTGGACCTAACAGGCAGTGATCAAGTGATCTCTTTCCTGCCATCCATCTCCATCTTCTGACAAACAGAGGCTAGGGACACCATTCCTTACCCATCCTGGCTAATAGCCATTAATTGACTTAACCACCATGAATTTATCCAGTTCTCTTTTAAACGCTGTTATAGTCCTAGCCTTCACAACCTCCTCAAGTAAGGCGTTCCACAAGTTGACTGTGCGCTGCGTGAAGAAGAACTTCCTTGTATTTGTTTTAAACCTGCCTATTAATTTCATTTGGTGACCCCTAGTTCTTGGATTATGGGAATAAGTAAATAACTTTTCCTTATCCACTTTCTCCACATCACTCATGATTTTATATACCTCTATCATATCCCCCCTTAGTCTCCTCTTTTCCAAGCTGAAGAGTCCTAGCCTCTTTAATCTCTCCTCATATGGGACCTGTTCCAAAC
The DNA here is from genome assembly GCF_028017835.1 of Emys orbicularis. NCBI lineage: Eukaryota > Metazoa > Chordata > Testudines > Emydidae > Emys > Emys orbicularis. The sequence continues at coordinate 227,875 of NC_088692.1, read as the reverse complement.
CCCCAATCATTTTAGTTGCCCTTTTCTGAACCTTTTCTAGTGCCAGTATATCTTTTTTGAGATGAGGTAACATGATACTACCTTACCCACCTTCTGTCTAAATACTTTAGTATATGAAGAGCACTTACCATGACATTCCTATTATTTCATTATTTTCACAGACATCTACTCTGTGGCAAATCTAACAGAGTAACTCTGTAAATGTCTTGTCTCCTTCCCCAAAATGCTTTTACTTCTAAGATACAATCTTCTTCCTATTTCCTGCAGCAAATCCTACTGGACAGATGTTAGTGAGCTCTGTCTTACCCGGGCTACCAACCTGTTTTGACTAGTCACTTCTTTCCAAACAAAATGGGTCCTACAGTGCAAATGACCCTCTCATTAATTAAATGAGCAGTGTTTAGACAGTGAGCTGTTGGTATAGCCAAGATTTTTTTTTTTTTTCTGTTTACCCGTCGGTCAGTTCAGTCATGGGTTTTCCTACTGTCATGAGTACGTAAGATGCTTCATCTCTGCCTAATCTCTCTTGCCTTAAGGAATAATTTGAGGGTCTCATATGGATGAGAACTACTTAAATAGTATTGATTGTGCAGCTTGACATAATTTCTGAAACGTCTAATGACCTTTATTTTTTTTATATCCAGCCAAAACAGAGTGGAATATGAAAAGAGGGTTCGAGCACAAGCCAAGAAGTTTGCACCATCATAAACACCTGTCATACAGCATCTTAAAAAGGAAGGGATTGGTTTGGCAAGAACTTGTTTACAAAATTTTTGCAAAATCTAATGTTGCTATGTACAATTAATATTCACTTAGGGGAGGGGGTTGTATGTGTGCCATTTTCCATATTCGCCACTTGTATACAGTTCTGAATTCGCTGAATTGCCCCCAGTTTTTTCATACAGGGTCTCTTCCTTCAGTCTTTTGTATTTTTGATTGTTATGTAAAACTTGCTTTTATTTTAATATTGATGTCAGTATTTCAACTGCTGTAAAATTATAAACTTTTATACTTCTATAAATTCACTAGTATCTCTAGTTACTTTGCTATCTGATGCAGGCATGCTTTAAAATGTTTAGAACTATATTTAGACTCTAGCTGGCTGTATGAAAAAATCATACCCTCCACCCCCTTCCCTCCCCTTAATTTGTTTTTCTATCTTTCAGAAACTAGGTTGTTATTGCTTAAGAGCCTCAGAGATCCAAAGTCAGCCAGCATCTTGATTCTGCATCACTTCCTTTTGTGTTTATATGGCGTTTTGTCTGTGTTGCTGTTTAGAGTAAATAAACTGTTTATATAAAGGTTTTTGTTTCATTATCTTCATTGAAATGATTAAAAGGAGAAAAGCCTTCCAGTTAAATATAGTCTCAGAAAGCAAAATTCAATGACCCTTCCTTTTTATAAAGGCTTCTAATATTGTACGCCTGTTTCATTGTTAGCCTTCCCCCCGGAACCCCCCATTGTAGAAGTAACCCTTCTCTAACTCTTTACTCCTGAATGATAGTCACTCAGACTTGGTTAAGCTAAATCAATTTCTCAGATCTTTTAAGGAAAGTCAACTCTGACTAGCACATTGGCCATTACCAAAGCTGCTGATTATAGTTGTGCTGATTGGACAATATTGTGACTAGACTACAAATTTATCAATAGGCCAGTGCCAAGAAGCATAATTGATTATCTTCATCTTTGGGATCTGATATTTTAGGGTAACCAGTTTAGAGTGACTGGTTTACAAATCAAAACTTTTTGAAGCCCAGGCATATACTAGGATGCCTGACATCCACACCCCAAAGAAGGGTGAACTGTAACATTTCTTACATTGTTTATCTAAGGAGGAGTGCATGTGATCTGCAGTATTTAAATATTTAAAATTATTTTGCTTTTAAAAAAAAAAAAAATTAGTGCCTTATGAAAGCCAGTGTATGTAATGTTTAGGGAAAGGGCAAAGTTCTTGTCTGTAAAATGCAAAAGGCCACAGTTAACCCATATGAAGGGAGGAATTCAAATATGCATGACCCTTCTCCCCCTTCCCCTCCCCCCCCCCCAACTCTGAAATGTAACAGCATTTCTCTAGATTCAAAAACAAAAAACCGTATCACTGGTGATGAAATGCAGAAAGCGTCAACCTGTCTGTGGTATAAAATTAGTGCTATAGTTAGACTTGCTTTGAAATCTAACTTCTCTGTTGTAGCAATAATCAATTGTCCTGTGATTCCATTTTTACAGAAGTATAGTAAGTAAGGCTGAGTGCTGTATCTGATTATGGTGGTTGCCGTCCAAGTGTGGAAATATTCCCTCGAATCTGTGAGGCTAACTAAATATAAAAAATAAATAAATTAATGGAGATATCCCATCTCCTAGAACTGGAAGGGACCTTGAAAGGTCATTGAGTCCAGCCCCCTGCCTTCACTAGCAGGACCAAGTACTGATTTTGCCCCAGATCCCTAAGTGGCCCCCTCAAGGATTGAACTCACAACCCTGGGTTTAGCAGGCCAATGCTCAAACCACTGAGCCATCCCTCCCCTCTTCTCACTTTCTCTCTCATTTGATCCCACACACTGCTACTATGCCATATTTTTTAAATCTTGCCATATTTTTTAAAGATAGCTAATTGGGAAAGCAACCTTTGGACCAATGGATAAAAGAGAAAATGTCAAGTTAGAAAGAAACTTCCCTCCAGATAGCAAAAAACTCCCTCCAACAAAATGAAGTCCCTAATCTAGTTTTTCAAAACCAGTGTGAAATCCTGACCCACTGAAGTCAATGGCAAAACTGCCATTAACTTTAATGGGGTCAGGATTTCACCCAGTGATAGATTACCACAAAAAGGGAGGGGGAGCTGATTTAGAGGAAAATCCCTGCTAGGGGATGAGATGATAATATATCAGAGATCATTAGCCATATGTTCTCTAATTTTACTGCAGGACTTTCAGAGGTTTTTTTTTTACTCTACAAAATCTAAAACGAATGGAAATGTTTTCATGGCAAAACATGGTGGAGGGAACCTTGCTTGTTTTTATCGCATCTTACAGTGCTGGAAACTCCTAAAACAGCATTCTCCTGCTGCATGAGAAGCATAAAGCAAAAAAAAGTCTAATTTCACTGTCGTTGCTGAAAGAAATGCAAAAAATAACCAACATACTATTAAGTGAACTAGTGGTTTAAATGTGGTCACTAATAAGACAGATTAGGAGTTTTCCTGACAGTGTTCCTTTCCCTAGGATATAAAATGGAATACCTACATTCATTTCCTTTCCTGGTAACTGTTAAATGTAAACACAGTCTGGGAGTTAAATAAATAAATTTTAAAAAGCTATGACTAACCTGTTTCTTGTGTTTCCAAAAACTTATGCTCCAGGTGTACAATAACCTCCACATCACATGCTGCTTTACTGAGGAAATAAAATACATGTATGTTAGGAAAATATTTAACTTTGAATCTTTTAAATTTTCAGTTGAATTAACTGATACTTGAAATCTTGTATTGAATTTATGAGAAACTATGTGATCATGTCTGAGGCAAGAGTGCCTTGTTTAGCAGGATGATTCTATAGTTAACATATTCCTCAGTTTTGGGGTGTTTAAGGGTTTATAATACAAAGGAAATCAGATACACAATTCAGCTGGATTTTATACCTATAGGGTGCTCCCCAGAAAGCCTTTTTTGCAATTACTACTCTAAATCTAGCATTTTGTTGAGTACTGATTAAACATCCATATGAAAATGGATGCATCTTTTAGATGTCAATATACTAATTTTTGTGTGCAATGGTAGCAGTTTAAGGGCAATGGTAGAATTATTGTACCTTGATACTTGACATTAATAAATGTGACTCTTGTAATACATTCAAGATAATACATACAAGATCACTGAATTTGATATAGTGTTTAAATTTAAATGAAAAACGATTCTTCCTATGAGAAGTCCGTAGAAAGGAATTGTTAGGGAAAATAGGTGCCTGAGGGGATGCCATTGACTAATGGTGTTCTATAACATACTGTTGAATTTTCTCCTGTACATGCAGTACCTTACTCTTGCATCCTTCTTGTCCTCTGTTGGGTAGATATATGGTGAAAAGGAGTGATATACAGCCATCTTTCCCAGGAGATGCATTAAGACTCCCTTCCGATTGGGAGAGTGTCAATTTTCATACCTTCTGCCTCAGCCATTACAAGCAGTTGGTGCAAAAAGAATCCTGACAAGTTCAGCAAATCTGAAATTTCACAGATATTAAATAGACAGTTTTATGGTAAGTAAATATATCCCAACTGTCATGATGGTAGATAAATCTTAAAATACTAAGTATTTTAGCAGAAATGGTCTTTGTATAGCTTTATTATGTGCCATGCAAGGGCCTGTTAAATGCAACTCGAGTTATTTCTAATGTTTGCAAACATGGTATTTGTATGTCTCCACAAATTAGGTTTCCTGTAACTGCTGCACAGAAGAATAGCGAATTGTAGTAAGCTTTCTACAGGAGCAAGTTACATATTCTCTTTTCTACCTGTACAAGTTATTGGATCAAAATGATAGGTTTGCCTTGCTGTCGTTTTTAAAATAAAACTAGTGGGTTGTCGGACATGAAGCAGAAGTTCTAGATGCAAGAACTAGTCTGACTGCTTATCTTAGTTCAAATTAATAATGCTTGTTTTTAGCTCTGTATAAGGATTTCAATATCCCTTACCTGTATAATTTGTCTCCAACTGTAATAAATGAGCCTTTCTTGTGAGATGACAGCAATCCTTTCATAAAACTGAATGGAGTTCTATTATGTAGGTATAAACCCAGAATTTTAGTTTATCAAGTATATGTGTACGATACAACAGCAAAACACTTACATACAGATATTGTTTCAGCTATGCCTGAACTTAGGCAACAACTGTCTGACACTCATTATGCAGCAATTTAGAAAGGAAAATTAAGTGTCATTCAATTGAAACTGAAAATAATATTATGTAGGATGAATTGCAATTCAGCAAGCTGGAATTTAACTATGACAAAGGGTTTATTCCACCACTTTGGAAGTTTGGCTCTCTAACTGTGTGTTGAAGGCCTAAGTTTTAACTGTTCTCTGAAAGCTGTAATCTCCATCAGAACAGTACCCTGGAGCACTCTTCTGGGTCCCGGCTTAAAATTCTGTACTCCTTCCTAGTGAAATGCTGCTGCTACTACTGTATTAGTAAAAAGAACAGGAGTACTTGTGGCACCTTAGATACTAACAAATTTATTTGAGCATAAGCTTTCGTGGGCTACAGCCCACTTCATCGGATGCATAGAATGGAACATATAGTGAGGAGACACACCCCCACCCACCCACCCACCCACCCACACACACACACACACACACACACCATGAAAAGGTAGGAGTTGCCCAACCAACTCTAAGAGGCTAATTAATTAAGATGAACTGTTGTCAGCAGGAGGGAAAAAAAACTTTTGTAGTTTTAATCAAGATAGCCCATTTAAGACAGTTTGACAAGAAGCTGTGAGGATACGTAACATGGGGGAAATAGATTCAATGTGTGTAATGGCTCAGCCATTCCCAGTCTCTATTTAAGCCTAAGTTGATAGTATCTAGTTTGCATATCAATTCAAGTTCAGCAGTTTCTTGTAGGAGTCTGTTTTTGAAGCTTTTCTGTTGCAAAATTGCCACCTTTAAATCTGTTACTGAATGGCCAGAGAGGTTGAAGTGTTCTCCTACTGGTTTTTGAATGTTAGAATTCCTGATGTCAGATTTGTGTCCATTAATTCTTTTGCGTACAGACTATCCGGTTTGGCCAATGTACATGGCAGAGGAGCATTGCTGGCACATGATGGCATATATCACATTGGTAGATGTGCAGGTGAATGAGCCCCTGATGGCGTGGCTGATGTGATTAGGTCCTATGATGGTGTCACTTGAATAGATATGTGGACAGAGTTGGCATCAGGCTTTGTTGCAAGGATAGGTTCCTGGGTTAGTGTTTTTGTTCTGTGGTGTGTGGTTGCTGGTGAGTATTTGCTTCAGGTTGGGGGGCTGTCTGTAAGCGAGGACAGGTCTGTCTCCCAAGATCTGTGAGAGTGAGGGATCATCTTTCAGGATAGGTTGTAGATCTTTGATGATGCGCTGGAGAGGTTTTAGTTGGGGGCTGAAGTTAACGGCTAGTGGCGTTCTGTTATTTTCTTTGTTGGGCCTGTCTTGTAGTAGGTGACTTCTGGGTACTCTTCTGGCTCTGTCAATCTGTTTTTTCACTTCAGCAGGTGGGTATTGTAGTTTTAAGAATGCTTGATAGAGATCTTGTAGGTGTTTATCTCTGTCTGAGGGATTGGAGCAAATGCGGTTGTATCTTAGAGCTTGGCTGTAGACAATGGATCGTGTGGTGTGTCCTGGATGGAAGCTGGAGGCATGTAGGTAAGTATAGCGGTCAGTAGGTTTCCGGTATAGGGTGGTGGTTATGTGACCATCGCTTATTAGCACAGTAGTGTCAAGAAAATGGACCGTTTGTGTGGATTGGTCTAGGCTGAGGTTGATGGTGGGATGGAAATTGTTGAAATCATGGTGGAATTCCTCAAGGGCTTCTTTTCCATGGGTCCAGATGATGAAGATGTCATCAATGTAGCGCAAGTAGAGTAGGGGCATTAGGGGACGAGAGCTAAGGAAGCGTTGTTCTAAGTCAGCCATAAAAATGTTGGCATACTGTGCGGCAATGCGGGTACCCATAGCAGTGCCACTGACTTGAAGGTATATATTGTCCCCAAATGTGAAATAGTTGTGGGTGAGGAAAAGTCGCAAAGTTCAGCCACCAGGTTAGCAGTGACATTATCGGGGATACTGTTCCTGATGGCTATCAATTTAGGCTTAAATGGAGACTGGGAATGGCTGAGCCATTACACACATTGAATCTATTTCCCCCATGTTAAGTATCCTCACAGCTTCTCGTCAAACTGTCTTAAATGGGCTATCTTGATTATCACTACAAAAGTTTTTTTTTCTCCTGCTGACAACAGTTCATCTTAATTAATTAGCCTCTTAGAGTTGGTTGGGCAACTCCCACCTTTTTCATGTTCTCTGTATGTGTGTGTGTATATATATATATATATATATCTCCTCACTATATGTTCCATTCTATGCATCCGATGAAGTGGGCTGTAGCCTATGAAAGCTTATGCTCCAAATAAATTTGTTAGTCTCTAAGGTGCCACAAGTACTCCTGTTCTTTTTGCGGATACAGACTAACACGACTGCTACTCTGAATACTGTATTAGTAACATTGGTCTCTCCTGCAAAAGGTGGCTTTTTCCACCTCTTCATTCTGGGTAACATTTTCTCCTTTATGGCAGGACCAGGCAAACTTATGATTTCAAAGAAGCATATTCTTTCAAAACTTCCATCAAGAAGGTAGATTCACTGCCAATATGATACAGCTTAGTCACCAACACCTTAGGCCATGTCTTGCCAAAAAAACTGTCAGTGTAAAGTTTTGTTGGCTATCAAAAAGTGCTAAAAGAAAATTATTATTGCATTTTCATGCTGTCTTTCTCTGTCAGAAGAGAACATCCACACTTGGGGCAGTAGCATCGACACTGAGAGCAATGCGCTATGGGAAGCTATCCCACAGTTCAGCTCTCCACCTTCTGCCACTAGGTCTTGTGGGAAGGTGGAGTAGATCACAGCGCATCGTGGGTCCAGGCTCAATGTCCCATGATGCACTGCTTTGCATCCTAGCATTCCATGTGCTTCCGTCTTCAGTTCATGGCATTTTTCAACATCCCTTGTTTTCTGCTCAGCCCGCCATTTCTGCCTGAAAGAATGGATCCCACATTGCTCTTCAATGCACTGCTAGCTCTCAGTAGCACATTGCGAATGGCAGTGTAGTTAATAATGAAGTTCTTAACTCAGAGATTCACAATTGTGTGATGTGCTGTCTGACATGGATAAGAGCAACATTAAATTACTTTTGGCATTCATGGAACAGCTGCATGTGGTGGACCGTCGCTTTTGAGCTCAGGAAACTAGCACTGAGTGGTGGGATTGCATTGTTATGCAGGTCTGGGATGATGAGCAGTGGCTGCAGCACTTTTGGATGAGGAAAGCCACCTTCCTGGAATTGTGTGTTGAGCTCATCCTTACCTGCAGGGCTAGAGCACCCAAATGAGAGCTGCCATCTCGGTGGAGAAGCGCATGGCGATCACAGTGTGGAAGCTGGTGACTCCAGCCTCCTACCAGGTGGTCGCAAATAAGTTTGGAGTCAGGAAGTCAACTGTTGGGAGTGTTAACGCAAGTGTGCGGGGCCATTAATCGCATCCTGCTACGAAGGACTGTGACTCTTGGCAATGTGTGTGAAATAGTGGACGGCTTTGCAGAAATGGGTTTCCCTAACTGTGGAGGGGCTATAGATGGCACGCAAATTTCAATTTTGGCACCAGACCATCTTGCAACTGAGTACATCACTAGGAAGGGGTACTGCTCCATGGTGTTGCAGGCGCTTGTGGATCACCATGGGCATTTCACTGACATCAACGCGGTGTGGTCCGGAAAGGTGCATGACGCATGTATCTTCAGGAACACTGGCCTGAATAGAAAGTTGCAAGCGGGGGCTTTCTTTCCAGACCAGAAGATTACAGTAGGGAATGTTGAAATCCCCATTGTGATCCTGGGAGACCTGGCGTATCCTTAATGCCATAGCTCATGAAGCCTTACACGGGAAACCTGGATAGCAATAAGGAGCTGTTCAACAATAGGCTGAGTAGGTGCAGAATGACCGTGAAATGTGCATTTAGCAGATTAAAGGCACGCTGGAGAGGATAATATTCCCATGGTCATAGCTGCATGTTGTACATTGCACAATATTTGTGAAGAGAAGGGTGAAAAATTTGCTCAGGGCTGTGCTCCTGAGGTGCAGAATGCCTGGCTGCGGCTTTTGAACAGCCAGATACCAGGGCTATAAGCGGGGCACAAAGGGGGGCAGTTGGAATCAGCGAGGCTTTGTGGAAACACTTGGAAGATGAGAACCAGTAACGTATATTATGCTCGGGACTGCAATGCTTAGATTCATAGAAGATTAGGGTTGGAAGAGACCTCAGGAGCTCATCTAGTCCAGCCCCCTGCTCAAAGCAGGACCAACACCAACTAAATCATCCCTGTCAGGGCTTTGTCAAGCCGGGCCTTAAAAACCTCTAAAGATGGAGATTCCACCACCTCCCTAGGTACCCCATTCCAGTGCTTCACCACCCTCCTAGTGAAATAGTGTTTCCTAATATCCAACCTAGACCCTCCCCCACAGCAACTTGAGCCCATTGCTCCTTGGTTTGTCATCTGCTACCACTGAGAACAGCCGAGCTCCATCCTCTTTGGAACCCCTCTTCAGGTAGTTGAAGGCTGCTATCAAATCCCCCCCTCACTCGTCTCCTTTGCGGACTAAACAAGCCCAGTTTCCTCAGCCTCTTCCCATAACTCATGTGCCTCAGCCCCCAAGGCAGTCAGGTTGGTCAAGCATAACTTGCCCTTGGTGAATCCATGTTGACTATTCCTGATCACCTTCCTCTCCTCCAGGTGCTTCAAAATGGTTTCCTTAAGGCCCTGCTCCATGATTTTTCCAGGGACTGAGGTGAGGCTGACAGGTCTGTAGTTCCTCAGGTTCTCCTTCCCTTTTTTAAAGATGGGCACTATATTTGCCTTTTTCCAATTGTCTGGGACCTCCCCCAATTACCATGAGTTTTCAAAGATAATGGCCAATGGCTCTGCAATCACATCAGCCAATTCCCAACTCAATGAAACTGAGTTTTGCAAGGAAGTACTTGTGATTTTTGTGGCCTAGGATTCCATGTAAGCAAATGATTAACCTGTTTATTTGTTGCTGCCATCTGCAATTTGCAGGAAACAGATTGCTTATCATTCAAAAAAATTAGCTTTTATTGCACAAAAAACGATACTCTACACCCACACAAATGCTTGAGGGGAGAGGAGGTAGCAGGGGATGGCTGACTTTTAGAGCTGTGCATAAGTCCAGCTATCATTTGAAAAGGTGCCTGTTGGGTGGAGTGAATGGGAAAGCAAGAAGTCCCAGAAAGCAGAAAGGAATGCACAAGGTTGAGTTTGGGGAAGGCATAGAAAAGAGTTCTGAAGGGGAAGGTGGGCATGCATAATCTGCTCAGTCCGGAGCGTTATGAGGGACTTCAGCATTTGTTTGCTGCTCCATAATTTTAATCATCCTCTCAGTTGGGTCCCTAATAAAGGCCTCATTTTCTTTTCTGTTCTGCCTTTCGATTTCCCTCCACTGCCTGCGTTCCCTCTTTTCTGCATCTGAGTATTGCAGCTCCTGGAACATGTCCTCCTTGCTCCGCCTTAGGGGCTTTCTTATCCAGCGGAGGCGCTCCACCAGTGTGTAGGGGATGCCTCTGAAGGTTGCATTTGCAGAAGCACAAGGAACAATACACAGAAGCATGATTAAGTACATGTACAGCATTGAAACAGTACATTAAAATACACCTCTAGTAACACACCAATCACTTTTTCACTGACCCTTAACAAGCACACATGCCAGCGAACACCCCAAGCATGGTGAGTTTATCCCGGGGCGGAGGGCATTTTACATGGGGAGAAAAGCAATATGAAAGGGTCGTGGTGCAGTCCACTGGGGACAATATTTTAAATTTCACACACTTTTCCATAGGTGGGGGTCATTGTACCAGATATCTCACTCCTGAGAGTAAGCAGAGGAGCAAGGGTGCATCTACTATATACTTGCAGGTTCCGCTCTAGTCCCTATGTTGCTCGCCTGTGTGCTGCTTTGGTCCTTGCACAGGTGATTGCAGAATGGTACGGGAAAGTTTTCTTCAAAGGAACAAAACAGATCTGCCAAGGAAGCTTCGGCAGAGGATTGCCAAGTACCTCCAGAAAAGTTTCCTAGAGATCTCTCTGGAGGATTCCTGTGAAATCTTGGTGTGCATCAAGCCCCTGTTCCGCCATACTGCTTAGCTGTACAGGGATATGTCTAGCACACAGAAACACAGCCCACCTTGTACATTTCTATGCCCTCAACCCATCTCTGCACTTCACAAAGCAAAACCACTTACCAGGGATCTCCTCTCCTGCTTGTTGGAGTGTGACTGCTGAGACTGGCTAGACACCTCTGGAGTGTAGAACAGCTCCTGACTAGAGACACCACACTGCGACCCTGCTGTGGGCTCCACACGGTTGTCTAATTCTACTTCTTGATTGATAACTTCGTCCTCTGGGTTAGGTCCATTTTCTGCCAGCTCCAGCCCTGCTGAAGTATCCATGGGGTTCTTGGCAGTGGAAGTGGGGTCACCACTGAGAGTAGCGTCCAACTCCATATAAAAATGGCAGGTCTGTGGTGCAGCACCAGAGCAACGGTTTGCCTCCCTTGTCTTCTGGTACGCATGCTGCAGCGCCTTGAGTTTTACTCTGCACTGCAACGTGTCCCAGTCATAGCCCTTTTTGCACAGGTTTTGAGAAATCTGCCTGTAGGTATTGAAATTCTTATGGCAGAAGCGCAGCTGGGACTGCATAGCCTCCTCTCTCCAAATACTGAGCAGATCCACATTGTTCCAAGCGGGACAGCTTTTGTCACATGGAGCCGCCATTGTCACCTGGAAAGATGCGATGTGAACTCTCAAGGCCGAGCAACCAGGAAGTGGAATTTCAAAAATTGCCAGGACTTTAAAGGGGAAGGAGCGGCCTGTGGCTTACCTGACTGCAGGGCAGTGGAGTTGGAACAGCTGACCTGAGCAGTCAGGATGGGCATTGTGAGACACCTTCTGGAAGCCAATTAAAGCAATGCAATCAAGTGCAGTGTCTGCATTGGCACTTTGCTGACAAAACTTTTGCACTTAGGGTTAGGGTTAGTCTCTTGTCAAGGTGGTTTTATTTTGTCGCCGAAACGGCAGTGGTTTTTTTTTTACCAAAAGTGGAATTGCAGCGTGTACATCTCCACTCTTTCGTTGCCAAAAGCTGCCTTTTGGCGACAAAACTCTGCAGTGTAGGTAAGGCCTTAGTTCACATTCATGGGTCCTGAGGTGCTTAGCACCTCTTCAATTAAACTGATCAGCCTTGGGTTCCATCTTTGCTAGAAACTTTTAATTGTTTACTACTGTTTCTCTGCACTGACTTCAAAACAAAACCCACCCCTGCATCATAACAGACAATTGAGATTATCCACTTGCAGAAGATGATGCTTCCTAGGCATGCCATGGGACAGTTGTGAGCAATTCCAGGCCTGTCAAGCTGACATCTTTCACAGGCAGTTTAAGGATTTGTTTCTAGTGGTTTGTTTGGTTTTTAATTTGTTTCTGAATTAAATTTCGTTCTTGCCTTTTAAAAATTAAACTCGGCTCTGCTGAAACAGTTTTGATAAAAGCATAAATCAGCAAACAAAGTGAAGTATCTCCTGAGCCTGTGGTGTCAGATCTGTGCACACTTAACAAGAGGGAAATTGAGACTATTCAGTCATATTAGGTGAATGGAGACTTATCCCTCACACTGCAGTTGTTAAAACATTCACAATCTGAGGCACTTCTATCTTGAAAACAACTTGGCCCCAGAAATCTTCACAATGAACTTGATTTGTTTGATACAAATTAAATCTGTCTAGTAGCTGTTTCATGCAGGTATTCCCAAACTATTTGGACAGCTTTCAAAAAAGTTACAAATTTACAGGGTCAAAAACAGATACTTGAGTTATTTCTTTAGTATATTAACTTACTTACTTTATGCATTTTTATTAGGGCTGCCCATCGCAGTAATTCACTCGATGAACTCAACTCAAAAAAGTTAATCACGCTTAAAAAGTTAATCACGATTAATCGCACTTATAACAATAGAATACCAATTGAAATTTATTAAATATTTTTGAATGTTTTCTAAGTTTTCAATATTGATTTCAATTACAACACAGAATACAAAGTGCACAGTGCTCACTTTATTATTTTTTATTACAAATATATGCACTGTAAAAATGATAAACAAAAGAAATTGTATTTTTCAATTCACCTCATACAAGTACTGAAGTGCAATCTCTTTATCGTGAAAGTAACTTACAAATGCAGTTTTTTTTGGTTACATAACTTCACTCAAAAACAAAACAGTGTAAAACTTTAGAGCCTACATACAAGTCCACTCACAATTTACCCAGGAATTTAAGAATATCACCAAATCCTTCCCCAAACAACTTCAGGAGAATCTCTATACCCTCATCCCCCACAAACCCACCCCAGGGCCCTTCTACATGCTTCCCAAGATACGCAAACAAGGGAACCCAGGCAGACCCATCATATCTGTTCATGGCACTTTTACTGAAGGAATATTGGAATTCATAGAAACCATACTCAAACTACTCATCACACAAAGGGACACTACTGGCTTCCTCCAGAAACTCTGCAACATTAACAACCTCCTTCTGAACATTACACTTGCCCCGATAGAGGTCATCTCCCTGTACACCAACATCCCTCACAATGACTATCACTACAAAAGTTTTTTTTCTCTTGCTGATAATTGCTCATCTTAATTAATTAGCCTCTTAGAGTTGATATGGCTACTTCCACCTTTTCATGTTCTGTATGTATATATATCTCCTTACTATATGTTCCATTCTATGCATCTGAAGAAGTGGGCTGTAGCCCATGAAAGCTTTTGCTCAAATAAATGTTAGTCTCTAAGGTGCCACAAGTACTCCTGTTTTATTTTAGTTTCCTCTCCCTTTATTACAGTGCTTAATAGTTCTACTTTTATAGTTTATTATATATAGATCCTGTTTGTTTTACATAATGAGAATGTCCTGGTTTGCATTTCTGAAGAGGAAGTTGTGGTGGTTTGTACAACACATTGTGACCCACACAGATGATCTCAGTAGTTAAGACAAAACTATTATGTCAGATTGGCATTTTATTCAATGGATGTTTGATTTCCTACAGTCATCAGTGAGACTTTCAGATGGAATATTCAACACACTGCAGAGCCAGCTAGTGAGGCCTATGCTTAGGTAGATTTATTTTGCTTAGGCCAGGGATTCTCAACCTTAGTGTGGACCACATCTTAATAGCCAACTCTCCTCCCAGCTATAATTGCCTAAGATCCCTAAGGCACCTAAAATTAAATGCTTTCAAGAAAGTGATATTAGGAAAGTATTTAGTGTATTTTAACTAATGCAATATGGCATCTGAAAATCAGGAGAGCTTTCAGCAATTGAAAAGTCTCTCAGACGTGGTTAAGGCATAATTATCATTGCAGAGATTCAAGAATGCTGAATATAAATTTGTATAGAGCAGTTGTGGTTTGGATAGCCAAAGTTGTGGTTTCAGGCCCCTCTACTCCGATTCTTGAATGGAATTTTATTTCCTCTAGTTTACACTTTTGCTAATTAGGTATGTCACTTCAGTGAAACTGTTTTAAAAAAAACTTGTTTAATGTAAACATATCAGTCCACCATAACGTGTAACATGCATGTTTTTATATTTGTATTTTACTTATAATAAAATCAGTTATGATCACACTGAGTGGAGCAGTATGTTAATTTAAACTGTTAGGGGGTCTACTTACTGTACAATCCCTTTGTAGCAGACAGTTTCCACAGACCTTGGGTTTCTTGTGAAGCACGTCCTAATTTTTCTTTCATTAGAAACTCCGAGAAAACAGCAGCCAGAGCTTAAGGCAGCATCCTTTCCCTTTAATGAGAACAGACTGTAGGATTGGGGGATATATGTTTTATGACCCAGTGGAGATGACGGTACATGCAGCATTACTAGTGAAAAGTGCAGGATGTGGTCTGAAGGCATAAAGTAGGTCTTTGATGCAGTCAGTACTTTAGAGTAGTGTCAACCTGGCTTCCAGCAGACTAGTTACTTCTTGCAAGGTGACCCCAACAGCCTTTTCAGTCCCAAGTCTCCCAAAATCTGTCTAGGCCAAGTCCTTAATTACCAGATACTTGGACTACTCCCCTCTACTCCATCACCCCCAAAGAGTGAAACCAGCTCCCCATGTTATCAATTCACTTTTGGACTTATACTCTACACAGTGTGCACAACAGACCTGCTGGGGGTAAAAACTGTTGATGTACACACTGCTGATGCGCATTAGCAGTTCACTAATGAGCTTTAGTTCAGTCCCCTTTCAAAGACTAATTGTTAATGTGCATCAGCAGTATGCACATGGACAATTAGGATGCAGCAGACTATTGCAGGGTAGATTCATTCCCCAGCATGCCATGAACTAATGTGCAGATAAGCCTTGACATAAAGGCTTCAACTAGAGAGCAACATGCAGGCAGACTCCTGTGCCTCCTTGTTGTCCTGCTGAAGTCAATGGAGTAGACACAGTGGTCCCCTACAAAAACCCAGTTGCAGGAGTGGAGCCCAAGTCATTTCACTGCTCATGGAAAAAGTCTAGACAACATTTTTTAATTTTCCTTTCAATTATATTCATGGTTTCTTTATACAAATTTTCAAAACTCACTTTTATAAACTCTTTAATCTTTTAGTCTTTTTTTAACTCCCTTCCAAATAACTGGTTTATTGGCTGTTTGTGCAGCAAGCTTTTCACTGTCATCTTCTGTACTGTCATCTTCTGTACTGTCATCATCACTGTCACTGCCATCCTCTTCACCAGATTCTTCATCACATTGTGCCATTCTGAAAATAAGAAGTTTTTTTCAGAGGTATAAAAAGCAAAAGAACTTTCTGAAAGGAGAATGAGAACTGAAAGTAATTACCCTATGGAGCTGGCTGGTCTATTAGGATTTGAAAATTCTTTTCCAGAGTCAACATCAAATGGATCTGAAAAAAAAATTACATCTGGTAAGAGTTAAGTTTAAGATTCTTCATTCAGAGAGGAAAATGAAAGGGATTCTGCTGACTTAGCCAAGATTTGGCTCTATATGAGGAAATCCAGTGATGCACCGCTGCTCATCTTGACACTTTGAAAACCAGGCCCCTTCCCTTTAAGGCATCTCCTGTTGAGTGCCCAAAAAATTGAAGCACTTAAAATCACTAGTCACTTCTGAAAATTTTGGCCCTAAGCTCCACCTCATTGATGGGTGTATCCATAACCTAAGTGAAAGCAGATATTTTAAGAAAAGCTCACAACAAATTGCCTTCAGTCAAGCTGTAGAATGTGTCAGTTTTGGCTTGAGAAAAATTGAAATCTCAAAGTAAAACTGACTCATTTACAGTGCAATAAATTATTGGGAGTGGACTACATCCACCCTGATTGAATTGGCCTTGTCAACAGTGGTTCTCCACTTGTGAAGTAACTCCCTTCTCTCCATGTGTCAGTATATAATGCCTGCATCTGTAACTTTCACTCTATGCATCTGAAGAAGTGAGGTTTTCACCCACGAAAGCTTATGCCCAAATAAATCTGTTAGTCTTTAAGGTGCCACCAGACTCCTTGTTGTTAGTGCAATAAAGTATACATTTCCCAGGGAGCTGTAAGGTTGTTTGTAGTAAGTAGAGATGTCAGTTGCTTTATAGGTGAGTATACACACACAGCCTCTACAAATCATAAATAGCTCTTGATAAAAGTATTGGAGAGGGGCTCCTGACAGAAGGGAAGAAGATTGAGTGAATGAGTCTGAACTTGGCCTCACCTCACACTGGGCCAGAAATCCACCTAAGTCTCATCATCAGAAATGAGCTAATTCCAGGTGACAACTCCATCTGGAAATCAGTGAGTTTCCAAAAGGTTAAGAGTCTGAGTCGACCAGGGCCCAGTGTAAGAGTGGGAGAATTGCAGAATTCCATCTCAGAAGTGGTAAAGGCACAAAGCCTGACACCCAAGGCTGTACTCAGAAGGACCAGCAAGGAGACAAGTGCAGCTAGCCCTGTAACCATGACAGAGGCCATCTAGTCCTCCTGCCTTTCTGAAGGACCAGAATAGGTATGTTCCTTAAGATCTATTCTGGTAAGTTTAAGGATTCTTTTTCTAAATGTTTCAAGTAACTGTGTTTCCACTTCCCTAAGGATACTATTCTATTCCATAAACTAATATACTCCAGTGACAAGGAGATGTTTGTTTTTCAGCTTAAGTTTTCACTCAGTTTCATCCCCTTATCCAAGACACCAGGGGCTGCCTGCCCTCCCCCTCAGAATGTGGATGAGATGCACCTCCCACTTTGTGGGGAGAAGTTACTGGCAAAGCCAGGACACCATGGTTGCAGGCTTGGGTCATGTGAACTGCCAGCACACAGTTAGCCTAGGGAGGGGCATGAGACTTAGCCACTGTCCCTTCCCCTCCCTGCTCTGGGTGGATAAGAACTATGGCCTTCACACACACTTGGGCAGTTTGTGTTGGGATATTTTTTGTGTGCCTCCTGAATTGAAGTGAAGTGCTTTCCCAAGAGTGGGGGTGAGGCTGAAAAAGCACTGAAGGAGCCAGAACATGGAAAACTGGCACCAGTTGTGCGACATGGAAACTGGGACGGAATTGTACTATACTTTTAGTACGTTACTTTTGTCTGACTACATCTGTCTGGATTTTTAGATAGCTTTTCAGGCAGGGACTTTCAATCTTCTATTCTGTCTGTACAGTGCCCACAAAATTGGGGCCCCAGGCTTGGCTGGGACCTTTATGCACTGCCACCATACAACTCAAATTTTGCAATATGAATTTAGTTTTAATTTGTGCCAATATTTCTCCTCTTTAGGTCTTCTCATATTTATCAGTCCTCATTAGTGTTCAAACTTTCCAATTCAGCACTTGTAAATGTAACAAGTGAGCTGTTTACCTTCTTTCTTCCTTAATTCCCTGAAAACATCCTTTATAAAACTAAACCAATCAGGACAGCCACTCTGTTGGGTAAATTAATGTCCATATAATGCCTACTGAGATTTTTTTTCGTCTTTAGTAACAGAGCATTCAGAATTGTCAGGAAACCACATGGAAAGGTCACTCAAAGGGAGGCTTTTACCTGTATCTTCAGTTTCTCTTTCTTTTGCACTTGCTAAAAATTCCTTTTCAACTTTCAGCACCTCTTCCTGGCAATGGCAGGCCGCATATTTCTCCAAGAGATTTTTGTTCAATTCAAGAAACACTTTTCCCCATTTGAACTTTCTCAGAAGAATGGTGGCTAGATCAGAGAACCCTAAAATAGAAAACTAATATGACCAGCTTCTCTTCAAACATGGGACTCGTAACAAAAAAAACAACAACAACAACTTACAGCTGCCTTGATATCTAATCAGCATAAGTTCAATGCATAGCATCTGTCACTAAAACAGTGATACATGAGACATTTGTCAGCATCCTTGAATGTTTTGGAATCTAGGTCTGGAGACAGGAGACTTAACTTGAGGCGCCCAAGTGAATCCAGGAGAAATCCACTGTGTTCTAGTTAATCAGTCTCCTGAATGTGGAAATATAAAATCTGATGTTGTACAGTACAGTGTAAACAAAAGGTAGATCTCTATGCAGCAGCCAATAATCAGCCAAAGTCTACTGTTAACCCACTTCCAAGCCCTCAGAGTGGAAAGTGCAGGTCTATGATGGTTTCAAACTTCCTTCTCTAACAGGATTCAGGGAGTGGCGATGGACAACGGTTCCCTGACCACCTTGAGAGGTTGAGACACACCACAGGCTCTGCTGACAATACGTGATGACCACCAGCTCTATCTCCTCCCCTCAGAGACTGATAGCAAGGGAGGGCCACACATGCCTACACTCAGTGCCAATTTGAGGCCCTAGTTTTAATCTTCAAGGTCCACAATGGGTTGGGGCCCAGCTGCAGCCAAGACCCCTATTCCAACACAACAAGAGCTGGTTTAAATTTTTCAGAACCAACCAATGAAGGTTTTCAATACAGTGGAACCCCATTTATCCAATCTAATTGGGAGCAGCACCAAATCGGATAATCAAAAATTAGAATAATCTGGAGAATGGGCAAAGAGTTTTAGCTCTGGCTTCAACTGGAGCCTGAGCCCTGCCACTTGGGCCTTCAGCCCTGGTTTGGTTAATACGGAGAGTCAGATAATGGAGGCTCGGATAAATGGGGTTCTATTGTAACTTCATTAGGAAACACTGAAGCTTTTCTCAAACCAGCTCTGTTTATGATCCCTTGAAACAACTCTACTTCCTCTAGCTAAGAGCGAAGCCTTCAAGAGTTAAAGATAAGGTATTCTCACTGATGGTCTGCAGAATGCCCTACTGGAGAAGATAAGACTGAGCCTGAGTAACTGTATTCAGAGCACAATGGAAGTGAAGTAACCAAAGACAAAGCATTACAGGTGTGGATACAAGTAATGGTAAACAAAGCTGTCAAACCTAGAAGTGAAGAGCAGAATCCATAATGGACTACTCCAGGACTTGCTGTATTTATTTAGTGCTTAATACTGCAGGGTGGGATGCTCAAGAAATCTTTTCGGCCTGGTCTACACTGGGAGGGGGGGAAATTGATCTAAGATACGCAACTTCAGCTACGAGAATAGCGTAGCTGAAGTCGACGTATCTTAGATTGACTTAGAATCACTTACTTCGCGTCCTCGCGGCGCGGGATCGACGGCCGCCACTACCCCGTCGACTTTGCTTCTGCCTCTCGCCGAGCTGGAGTTCAGCAGTCGACGGGAGAGCGATCGGGGATCGATTTATCGCGTCTACACTACACACGATAAATCGATCCCCAATAGATCGATCGCTACCCGCCGATCCAGCGGGTAGTGTAGACATACCCTTAGATATGACAGATACAGACCTTGAGCAAAACATACTCTACATCTGTCCACTGAACAAGATGTTGAACAAAAATCACTTAAAAGAAAACTACAATAATTTTTTTCACATCAGCTCCACATTATAGCCTTACCAACAATACAGAAAGTAGCAGCTAAAGCTTCCACGCAGGACAGCTTGCATGGCCGGCCGTAGTTTACAGGATTTGCTGCCACCAAGAAAGGCAACAGTCGGAGATAGCTTCCCCTCATTTTACTAAATGGCGTTTCTTCCAACTTGGCCCACGAGCAATCTATGACTGCAACTCCATTCTGAGCTACAACCTGTCTGAAAAACAAACTTTATTGTAGTTGCGCATCTAATATCTCATTTTAAATGTTTAGTTCTTTGGATTAAGGCTGGTACTGTGTACAGGAACTAGCTCCCCAAAAGTGCAAACAAGCAATTTTCTATACATGTGTTAACTGATTTGCCAAAACACTCCAAGTATATGGCAAAGCTAGGAACAGAGTTCAGCTCTTCTTAGTGCTTGTGCCTTCACCACAAAACCATCTTTTCATTCTGAAATAATGGACCTTTTTCAAGTTCCACAAGCTACCATCACTTCTACAGTGTCAAGTCTCCCCAGAATAAGTGCTCTAGTTAGCAGGAATTTGATTTTCTTTCTTGATTCATGGAACACACCTTCACAGATAAAGAGAAACTGATCAAAGAACTAAAAATTAATGGTAACTTAGGTACAAGTGATCATGACAATCACAATGTGCAAGCAGAGTGAAGTCCAGACCAGTGAGATATATATATATATATAGCTTGTGCTTTAAAAGGGCCAATTTCACAAAGCTGAAAACAATTGAGCCAAATCAGTTGGGAAGAAGAATTTAATCAGAAAAATTTGAATGATAATTGAGAATTGTTTAAGAACACCTTACCAGATGCCCCAAAAGCCACAATCAAAGAAAAAAGTTGTGATTTTTTTAATCAGTAACCTGGTTTTGAGTGAAAATGAAGGGAGCTATAAAAAAACAAATGGAAGAAAGGGAAAGTTGACAGTGAATATAAATCGGAAGGTAGGAATTGTAGAAAATTGACCAGTGAAGCAAAGGGACACGAGGAGAAATCTATGGTCAGCTGAGTTCAGGACAATACGTTTAAGTATTAGGAACAAAAAAAGTCTTACCAATGTCTAGTCCCTTACTAGATAAAAATGGCAGAATTATTAATACTAATGCATAGACGAAGAAGTGTTCAGTAAATATTCCGTATTTTGGAAAAACAGATGTAGTCATAATATATGACAAGTCTCGTTCCATTCCACTAGTATCTCAGGAAGATATGAAACAGCAGCTATTAAAGTTAGATATTTTAAAATCAGCACTCAGCTAATAAGGAGCTCTCTGGACCACTCATATTGATTTTCAATCCATCTTAGAACACTGGGGAAGTTTCAGAAGACTGGAAGAGTTAATATGGTGCCAATATTTAAAAAGGGTAAATAGGATTTCAATTGGACTTAGATCCCAAGCAATATAATGGAGCAGCTGATATGGGACTCGATTACATTAAAATTTCAGAGGTTAATAGAATTAATGCTAATCAACATGGGTTTATGAAAAATAGATCCTGTAATCTCATCAAAAGGATATGAAAATTAGTTTGACAAGTTTGGTTGATAAAGGCAATATGGTGTTGTACTATACAATGCTTTACAGAATGCTATGAACTTGGTACTGCATGACATTGATTAAAAGTCTAAAAAGGTACAAAATTAACATGGTACAGATTAAATGGATTAAAACTGGGTAACTAATAGGTCTCAAGGTAATTGTAAATGGGGAATAGTCATCGAGTGGGTGGATTTCTATGGGGGTCCATTGGGGATCAATTTTTTGCGCTACACTATGTAACATTTTTATTAATGACCTGAAAGAAAACACAAAATCATTAATGATGAAGTTTACAGATGATACAAAATTTGGGGGAATTGTAAATAATGAAGAGGGCAGGTCACTGATAAAGAGCAATCTGGATTGCATGGAAAAATAGGTGCATGCAAAGTGTGTTTTTCTGAGTAAATGTAAACATCTAGAAACAGACAATGTACCATATATACTTGTTCATTAACCTGTTCATTTATAAGCTGACCCCCCAAGATGGTTAAGTAAAAATAGCAAAAACGGTATGACCCTTTCATAAGCCGACCCTATATTTCAGGCAAACTTTGGCTCCTGGCCAGTTAGGGTAAGTCGCTAGCGGGCCTGGACGTTTTGTTTACCTGGAGCGTTCACAGGCACGGAGCCCCTCAGCTCCCAGTGTCCGCGGTTTGCTGTTCGCGGCGCACCACTTCCCGCAGCTCCCATTGGCTGGGAACGGCGAACCGCGGCCACAGGGAGCCGAGGGGCTCCATGCCTGCAGACGCTCCAGGTAAACAAAACAATAATGTATTACATATTTAATTCAATGATTCCATAGAGTTTAAAATCATCAGATTTTGGTGTAGACCCGTTTATAAGCCGACCCCCGCTCTTTGGTGCGTCACTTTACCACCAAAAATATTCGGCTTATGAATGAGTATATACGGTAAACCATACTTACAGGATGGGGTACTCTATCCACCACCAACCCTAAATCTTTTTCAGAGTCACTGCTTCCCAGGATAATCAGCTGAACATGAGCTCACACTGCAATGCTGTGGCCAAAAAGACTAATGCAATCCTTAGATACATAAACAGGGGAATCTCAAGTAGGAGTAGAGATGTTTATTCACCTCTTTATTTGGCACTGATGCAACTGTTGCTGAAATTCTGTATGCAGTTCTCATGTCCATAATTCAAGAAGGATATTGATAAATTGGAGAAGAGTGAGACAGGAGCCACAAGAATGATTAATAGACTCAAGGAGCTTGATATATTTAGTTTAACAAAGAGAAGGTTAAGGGGTGACGATCACCTACAACTATAAGTACCTACACAGGGAACAAATATTTAATAATGGACTCTTCAGTCTAGCTGAGAAAGGTATAACAATCCAGCAGATGAAAGCTGAAGCTAATCAAAGTCAGACTGGAAATAAGGCGTAAATTTTTAACAGTGAGGGTAATTAACCATTGGAACAGTTTACCAAGGATTGTGGTGGATTCTCCCTCACTGACAGTTTTTAAATCAAGATTTGATGTTCTAAAAGCTCTATTCTAGGAATTATTTTGGGGAAGTTCTATGGCCTGTGTTATACAGGAGGTTAGATTGGATGATCAAAATGGTCCCTTCTGGTCTTGAAATTTATGCGGGGGCCTGGACTAGATGAGCTCTCGAGGTCCCTTCCAGTCCTATGATTCTATGACTTTCTGAAATTTGAAGCCTGGATTTCAGAATTAGCAGCTAAAAAAAAAAAAGCTACCATGAACTGGGCACTTTAGATATGGAAACACTAGTTGTGGGACCTCAGAATGTTAGCCACACTTTACTGTATCAAATATTTTGTGTTTTTTTTGTTTTGTTTTTTAATATATCAAAAGCTTCATGTCTCACCCACTATCAGCATCTCTGCATAATCCTTGGGCCTGTTAAAGAAAAAGGAACCTACTTTCCATGCATAATTTAACTATATTAACAGAACAGGGAAGACAAGATACCCCCATGTGTGAACACTATTTTAGTTGACAATCAAATAATGAAATGTTTTCCTTAACTCAGCTAACAGTACATTTGTTATCATCGGCACAGAATATACACCAGCACCGGACTCTCTCTCTAGAAACTCATAATACAGCAAAAAGTAAATAAACATGTGATAGTGGATTTGTACCTAAGAAATAACACTCTAGGACTGTGATTCGCACGGAACCTACTTGTCAGCTGCAGAGACATACTGAGTTGCCATAGGACTGAGGATGAGCCCTGGGAATCTCTGATTGAGACGCAGGTTTCGGAGCAGGCCTTTGCGAGCCAATTTCCTCCCCGTGCATTTCTTGGGATCACAGTGTCCCAGCTCCCACATGGCAAGAGGGCATGGGAATCTCACCTCTGCAGAATCCCCCTCTCCAGCGCCATCCTGCTGAATGCAGGCTGCAAACACGCAGAGCAGAGTTCAGCCTTCTCCTCGGAGGCCCAAAGGCTATAGAGGGAGCGGGGCTTGGCAGTGGCTTCCCTGTGGGTGGGGCTCAGCAGCAGCTAGAGTTGCCAACCCTCCCTGTTTTTCCAGGAGTCTCCTGGAATCGGGCTCTATCTCCCAGAGGCTACTAAAGCCAAACCAGGAGATTTTAGGCTGCTAAAAGTCCAGCAGAGCAAAGGCAAGCTCCCTGCCTGTCCTGGCCCTGTACCACTCATGGAAGCAGTCAGCAGGTCCTTGCCAACCGTGGGGGGTCCACGGGGTCTCCACATACTGCCCCTGCTCCTAGCGCCGACTCTGCGGCTCCCACTAGCTGAGAACTGTGACCAATGGGAGCTGCAGGCAGGGGCCGCAGGGAGTTGCTGGTTGCTTCCGCGAATGGTGCGGAGCAAAGGCAGGTAGGGAGCCTGCCTTAACCCCACTGCACCCTGAACCAGGAGCCGCCCGAGGTACCAGAGCCCACACCTCTCATCCCCTCCTGCATCCCAACCCCCTGCCCCAGCCCTGAGCCACCTCCAGCACCTAAACTCCCTCCCAGAGCCTGTCCCCCGCATCCTCTCCTGCCCCCCAATCCCCTGCCCCAGGCTCAGCCTAGAGCCCCCTCCCATACTCCAAACCCCTCGGCCTCAGCCCAGAGCCTGCACCCAACCCCCTGCTCCAGCTTCATGAACAGGTATGGGGGAGGGGGAGCAAGGGCGGGAGGGGATGGAGGGAGTGGGCGGGGCCTCGGGGAAGGGGCGGGGCTAGGCAGCAGCCTCTACCCGCTGGGGCTCGGCGGCTCCTTTCCCCCATCACAGGGGCGCGCGTGGAGGGCGGCGGGTCCGCGCGGCAAGGGGGGCGGTTCGTTAAGTTTCCATCTAAGCCAACCAGCCCCCTCGCCCCCTGGGGCGAAAACCGCGGGGTCCGGGCACCTGCCAGCGCCGCCTGCGCGTCTGCCGCGAAGGTCTCCAGGGACTTGGGCGCGCGCCGGCTGCGTCCGTCCGGGCGGCGAAACGGCTTTTTCCTGCCCATGGCTGGCGGGCGCCCGCACCTCGGCCGCCGCCTGACGTGACCGACCGGACCGGAAGGAGCTCTGCGCTGCAGCTCCCCGAGAGGCGCGTTTCCGCTTCCGGGAGCAATGGCGGCTTGGGCGCTGTTGCTCGCGCTGTTGAACGCGGGGTTCGGTGAGCGCCAAGGGGGTGGGATGGACCCCACGAACTGGGTTCTATGGAGTGGGAGCGGAACCGGGCCATAGGCGCCCCCTTCTTAACCACCGACCGCGCCCCCCCACTGCCGCCCTCCTCCCACACCTGCCGCTGCCCGATCTCCCTCCTCCCCCGCGTGAACCCCACGCGAGTCCCCTCTCCCCCACACCCACTCACTGACCATGCCCCTAGGGAAGCCCCCTCCCCCGCTGGCTCCGCCACCGCAGTGAACTTCCTCTCCCACCCACTGACCAGGCCCTCTCCCCTCTTTCTTATAGGTCTCTTTACGTCAGCTGGTAAGATGAAAATCGTGGAGGAGCCGAACACCTTTGGGTGCGTGGCCCTGGTACTTCCCCATGCAGAATTTCTCTTGTTACTGACAGCAATTTGCTAGCCCTTTGTGGCCGCTGGGCACATTTACTTATATCATAGACATGCAGTTGGGCAGTGATAATCATCATCTTCCTGTCAACCTCCTTGGCCCGTGGTTTGCACCCTGAGCAAACTTGGCATTTGTCTTCACTGCAAAAAAAGAAGAAAAATGTGTTTTTACATCAAAAGAGCTCTTTCAGTGTAAAATCCTAGTGGAAATGAGGCAAAGGTAGTTTCTACTTTGATGTGGCAAGTTGAAATAACTGCTCTCTCATATGGGGTTTATCTTGACTAGCTACATCAAGGTTAAAACTACAGTGCCTTGCCTCCACAAGGATTTTACACTAAAGTAATTATCTTGATGTAAAATCACACTCTTTTTTTGCTGTGAGGAACTAACCACCGCCTTGCTCTCTGTGATCAAGTGAGTGCCACACAAAGAACTGCCTGCCTCCAGGTCACAAGTTCAGATCTAGGGACTGTCACCAGGGGTATTTCAGATGACACCTGTAGGTGATGCTGTTGCTCAGGCAGCTGGCTTTAAGAATTAAACCAAATCTAATCAGAACCAAATTTGAATCCAGAATGCTGAGCACTGGTTAGATTGGAAAGTAATTCATAGCGTTCTAGGAACGAGGATGGGGCTATTACCTGTGAGATGGACCCTGTGCCAATGGGTAATGAGACAAATTGAGTCCATTCCTTGAGATGTCTAAAGCTTTCCTGAAGGAGGGCAGGATGCAGTGGACCAGGTTCTCTCAAAGAAGTGGCTGTTTGGCCCTTAGGTAAGAAACCATGTTCTGACATTGCCAATGTATTGCCTTGTCTTCAACTTGCTGTGTTTAGGGAAAGGTGAAAAGGTCATGGTGAGGTAACTGGCATCATCTGGAGTCCCTAGATTTCTTTTATCTTTCAGTCTGTTTTCAGGTCTGTTGACACAGAAATGGCTCTGGTCCTTCTGCTTGGTGATTTGTCCCCGTGTGATTGGGTGTCCAGGTTGAAGATTTTTAGATGCAACCATGTATTCTGCTTAGGTGTGAGCATGTCTTGTGCTCATAGCCCCTTCCCTGGCTATCTGAGGCAGTACTGCCTCGACCCCCTTCAGTTTCTTCATACTGCCTGTGGCTGGAGTCAGAGCTCTGTGTGGTTCCTAACCTCACAATCTCTATTTTGCAGTGACTTTTTAAATTGTATATAGTTAATTAGTATTCTTAGTATAGTGCTAGTTAGATTTAGTGTTAGTTAGCTTTAATTTAAGTATTTCTGTGGCGATGCTCTCACCAGGGATTAAACATTATCTGTTTTGAGGGGGAGTGATCCCAACAACAATCCCCACATGCATGCTCGCTATATTTAGGCAAAGTCCACTTCAAGGAGATTCAATTTCCAAATAGTTCACAAAATGCCACTCAGGTGGTAAAGGATCTTCAGCTAAAGCAGCACCTGCTGGGGACAGGCTGGGTTGCTTTCACAAGGCTTGGGGCTCGATCACCACTGATAGCCTGATCTGACACTGCTTAGGATCCAGCTATGCCATCCATTCCTTTCCATCCCTTCCCCCCACCCTGCTTCCCTGTCCGTCTTCAGGAACCCCTTTCACAAGATACCGCTCCTCAAGCAGGTTCGCTCTCTACTGGCTTTGGGAGCAGTGGAGGCGGTTCTGATGGAACACCGGGGCCAGATACTTTTTGGTGCCCAAATCCAAGGTAGGGATAAGTTCCATTCTCGACTTTTGCAGCCTCACCAAATGTATCAGATACACAGTGTTCTGAATGGTTACTCTATTGACTATTCTCCCCACATTGTCTCAGAACAACTGGTTTGCTGCTCTGGACCTTCAGGACACATACCTTTAATTTTGCTGAGCCACAGAAAATTCCTTCGATTCATCATGGCGGAGTGCCATTTTCAGTACACTTCCTTTTGGCCTCTCTTCTGCCTCTCAGGTTTTTACCAATTGGATGGTCTTGGTCACATCTTCCTGTATTTGGATGACTGATTACTGAGAAGCAGGTCCAGAGAGGCGGTCCTTTCTCACATCAACACTATACTGCGCTTGCTCAACTGTTTGGATCTCATCCTAAGCACTGGGAAGTCAACTTTGGTTCCCCCTCATAAAATTGAGTTTATTGAAGCCCTAGCAGACTGTGAGTTTAAGAGCATCTCTGCTGACTGACCATTTTCAGGCAATTTGCTACCTTTGCCTCAGTCTGCAGTTGCAGCCTTCCATGACAGTTTGGATATGCCTGAGGCTCTTGGGCCACATGTCCGCTTGCATGCAGGTGGCATAGTTTGCAAGGCTGTGGCTTCACCCCCTTCAAATATGGCTCTGGACAGTTTACTGTCTGACTCTTCACCTCTTGAACAAATTGGTCCATCCCCCACCATTGGTCCTGGACTCCTTGCGATGGTGGATACTTCTGGAGAATGTTTGTCAGGGTGTTCCCTTTGTCTGGCCATAACCAACGAGTGCCTCCCTGATGGTCTGGGGAGCACATCTGGGGTCAGTGAAAGTTCAGGATGTGTGGTTGGAGCAGGGGCCTCATTGCATATCAATATGTTGGAGCTTTGGGCCATCTACAATGCATGTCATGCTTTTCTGGACTGTATTAGGCTCAGTGGTTCACATACTTACCAACAATACCACCATGTTGTATTCTGTGAACAGGCAAGGGGGAGCATGCTCCAGGATGCTCTGCCAAGAAGCAATCGGGTTGTGGTAATTCCGTGTCGAGGAGAGTATCACTCCCATAGCTGGTCACTTGCCCGGGGTCCAGAATCATCTTGCAAACCATCTCAGCAGGAATTTTTCCCATAGTCACCAGTGGTCCCTGAAGACAAAGGCCTCTGGGTCATCTTTGCAGCTTGGGCATTCTGATGATTGACCTGTTTGCTACAAGGGACACAGAAAGTGTCGTCTATTCAGTTCTCAAGGGGGCCTCTGTCTGGGCTCCCAGTCCGATGCTTTTCATCTCAGCTGGCAGTTAGGTCTCCTGTACGCTTCTCCCCCCCCAATCCTGATCATCCCACAGGCATCCTCAAGCAAAAGGAGGATTGGGCCAAACTCATTCTCATTGCCCCAAACTCCTTCTCATTGCCCCGGTGTGACTGAGGCAGTGCTTGTTCTCTGACCTTCTTGCACTGTCAGTTCAGCCTCCTGTACCCCTTCATCTGTCCATCCTGACCTACTTACATGGGATTGCAGTAACACCCTACTTCCCGCTCTCACCTCCTTACATCTCACAGCGCAGCTGCTTCATAGATTCATAGATTCTAGGACTGGAAGGGACCTTGAGAGGTCATCGAGTCCAGTCCCCTGCCCTCATGGCAGGACCAAATACTGTCTAGACCATCCCTGATAGACATTTATCTAACCTACTCTTAAATATCTCCAGAGATGGAGATTCCACAACCTCCCTAGGCAGTTTATTCCAGTGTTTAACCACCCTGACAATTAGGAACTTTTTCCTAATGTCCAACCTAAACCTCCCTTGCTGCAGTTTAAGCCCATTGCTTCTTGTTCTATCCTTAGAGGCTAAGGTGAACAAGTTTTCTCCCTAACTTGTTCATGGCTGAACGAGGAAGAGTGGTTTTTGGTGGCTGTTCAACAGGTCCTAGAATGGCATATTTGGCAAACTGGAAGTGATTTTTAGTGCAGTCATTGGCCTGCAGACTTCAGCCGATGCTGGCTTCTGTCCAGGAGAACTTGGAGTACTTCTGCACCTTCAGTTATCAGGCCTTGTGCTTAGCTCATTGAGAGTGAATCTGGTAGTGATGTCAGCATTTCATCCCCCCCATTCAGGGAAGATCAGTCTTCTCCAATGCCATGGTAGCAAGATTCTTAAAAAGGCTTCTTCATCTCCATCATCTGGTCCGAGAGCCGGTTTCTCTGTGGGACCTTAACGTGGTCCTAGTGACTTTGATGGGACCTCCATTTGAGCCCCTGGCATCTTGTCCATTTCCACTTTTGTGTCAGAAGACTGCAGTCCTGGTAGTGATAATCTACAAGGAGAGTCTGTGAGTTCCAGGCTCTGATGTCAGAGCCCCTTTATATACAGTTCTACAAGAAAAAATTGACTTTATGACCACACCCAAAATTTTTGTGTAAAGTTTCTCAGTTTAATTTGAACCAGGTAGTATAGTTACCGGTGTTATTTCCTAAGGCACATTAAACTCTGGAGAAGCGGCATCTCCATAGGTTAGATGTTAGATGATGTCTAGCCTTTTATCTGGACAGGATTAAACTGTCATGCTTGCCTCATCTGCTTGTATCATATACAGATCACATGAAGGGGCAACTGGTCTCTTCACAGATGGTCTCTAAATGGATAATAAGCTGTATCAAGACTGCATATGAAATAGCTTCGGCTACACCTCCTCAGTGGGTGCGAGTTCATTCTACGAGAGATCAAGCAATGTCAATAGCCTTCCTCAGTGACATCTCAATATTGGACATTTGCAGGGCTGCTATGTGGTTGTCAGTCTATACATTTATGAACCATTATGCCATTACCTATCATCCAGAGTAGATGCAAGTTTTGATAGGGTGGTCCTGCAAACCTTGTTTAGGTAGACTCTGAGCCCGGCCTCCTGGGGTGCATATTGTTTGTGAGTCACCTTAGTGGAATGCATGGCTGCATCTACTCGAAGAAGAACCACAGTTACAGTAAGTAACCATGACCCTACCAGGGGTTCATGTGGCTCTCATTGAAGACAATGAAAACTGTAGGTCCTGAGGACCTTTGAAAATCAGACTACTATTATTCAGGTATATAAATATGGATTTAGGATCCAGGTTTGATGGTTTTGGCTGTTGTTTTCAATCTGACAGTCCTTTAGATGCTCAGATACTAGGGTGCTGGGGGACATATTAAATACCTAGATAAAAATATTCTAATTTAATCTCACTGCAAATGGAAAACATCATTTTAAATTAGTCTAAATTATTTTAAATTAGTCTTTTTTTTCTTTTTTAAAAGATTGAACAACCCATTCCTACCTCAGACAAACAGGCTCCTTCCAAAGATGGCACCTTCCCCAACCTCAGGTGTGTGAAAATGTCTATTATAAATGACCATTTTTGTGACTATAATCTCTAAAAGAATCTGTGTGTGAGTGTGTAATTTTTGATTGCAGTTGTTTAATAGTAAGATAGACTTTGGTAGAAGCACTTGCCACAGTATAATATCTACATGATTAGTCTATGCTCTATGTTCTTTAATCCAATCATGAAAATGTTTCTTAGCCTTATGGAAGAATAATTTCTTCTCTGAATTTCACAGATAATTATTGGCATCTCAGATGCTACCAGTTAGTATTTATCACTTATATAGCACCTAACCTAGTCAAAATAATTTTCCTGTGTGAGTCTCTCTATGCCTCAATTCCCAGCCCCTAAAATGGGGATAACAGTGCTTCCCTACCTCCCTACCAGAATGTTTGAAGGATAAATACATTAAAGATTGAGGCACAAAGATACTATGGTAATGAGGGCAAAATAAGTACCTTAGTTTAGGTTTCTTGGATGCTGATTGCCTTACGCTCTGTGGAATGTTAAATCTGCAACATGTACACATACAATTCTATTATCATGATAACTCTGTTTAAATTTAACCAACCCATTATCCCTTTTGCAAGCCATTTCATTTTATTTTCAGGTCCTGCACATCTCTTCAGGCTTGCTGGCAAGTGTTTCAGTTTTGTGGAATCTACGTGAGTAACTGGTTTAGGTGCCTGACTGTATTTTTAGAATTGGCAATGATATAGGCCTTCATTTTATTTTTTAAAATCTGAAATATTTTGTTTCTTTAGGTATAAATATGAGTTCTGTCCTTTCCATAATGTCACTCAGCATGAGCAGACCTTTCGGTGGAATGCCTACAGTGGGATTTTAGGGTGAGAAAATCCAGACTCTTTTTTTTTTTATTTTAGTTTTTGAGTTGCGCTCTTTGTAGAGCTCTTGAAATCAGCACTTTTTAAATTAGCTATAGTTACGTTACCTTGAAAATGAACTAATCTTCGCATTAAATCCAAACACTGTTCTCTAAACTGTTTTCAGTTACACTAATGCCACTATCCTGTAGAAGCTGATGAGGTTGTAAGGGTGTAACTGAGGGCACAATTTGTGTGAAAGCGCTGCAAAATGTATCTTGTTAAACCTCTTCTAATAGCCAAATCATGGACTTTTAGTAAATCAGGCTCCTTGGCCATTTATTTTATTAATTAATAAATTCTTATTTGACTATAACATTTTATTCTTGAGACTTAATTTAAGAATACGTAAAATAGATCAATCTGGCAGCTTTCAACTGTAGGCGTCATCTAGTTCCTGCTGTTCTCATTACTTTACAGCTAATGTTGAAAATACAATGTTAGTGGCTATTGCTTTAAACTTAAAAACTGCATGTTAGCTAAGCCATGAGGATCCAGAATTTGGAAATCCTAGTTGGTTTTAACATATGCCAAGAGTAAAATGTGAAAGAGGGCTCTAAAGGTAAGTATTCTTTCTAACAATCCTTTTCCCATTTGTGGATCACGTGTAGCATTACATCAACTGCTTGAGATTGCCCAAGAATGGGAATTATCCCATATATGGGATCATGTCTTTTAAAACACCAAATAAAAAGTCTTAAGGCAGAACTGACATAACTACAAAATGGAGACATTATAGTTGAGTATGAGATTTATTTATTGGACACTCTAAGAGCACAAAAATTAAGTGTATTCTATATCTTTATAAAGATTTTCCTTTCCACTAAAATAAAATGTTCCCCATCTCACAACCCCTGGAAAACCTGGGAAAGCTGATAGGACTTTTAATGTGTCCTAAAGGTCAACAAATTTGGGCTAAGTTGGACCAGTGGGGCAATAAATTCCAGTCTCTGAAGATGCCATATCTCCAGCTGTCTTCCATTTAAACCACCTATTCTGATGTTGAATGGCTTGGCTATTTATAGTTCCAGTGACATAACACAAAAAGACATGCAGTTTGACCCCCAAAACAGACTGGAAGCCATTGTCAACTGCACATGACATGCATTTCCTGCAAGAAACACAAAATAAGTATACAGCCACAATTTACGTTAGCCAAGTTTTCATGGGCACTTTCTCCTTAAATCTCAGTTTTGAGTTGCATATAGCTCTCAAGTGTGATCTCTTGAAATGAAACTCCTTCTTGGTCTGGGCCTAGAAATAATTTTAAACATATTTAATAAAAGCCCATTCAGCCTGTCGAGTCAGTGCCTAGATCCAGGTAGAGGAGCTAGCATACATTTAATTTAAAAACAAAGACTGATTTAAAGGTGTCTGCCTCTATAAATATTTCCTATGTGCAGATGGGTAGAACGTGAGTGAAGAGCTGGTCTTCCCTGCAAGTAGGCTAGTCAGAAAGTCTGAGACGAGGAGGTTACACCCAGAAATATAATGGGCCTTAGGACCAGACAGTGGCAGAGACTGGTTTGTAGTCACTCTTGTCAGCATCCGAGAGAATCCTACAAGCTAGCTGAGCTGCAGTGGATTTCTAGACAGCAGTAGGGAGCCTGTGCCGGTGATAGGTCTTTAAGCTGTGAAGACCCAGAACCACTGAATTATTTGATTTGTCTGGAAACTGGGAGAGTAACAGAATTGTTGGAGAAAGGTCCTGACCTGAGAAAGTGTTCAGGATGCAGAGACACTGCACTGAACTACTGAACAAGGGTATTTATCCATTTCAGAAATATTTTTAAAGAACCATTTTAGTCCAGGATCAGATTCTTGGACTACAGGGGGGTTGGACTAGATGACCTCCTGAGGTCTCTGCCAACCCTAATCTTCTATGATTCAGGTCTACGTTCAAGACCTGTGTTTTCAAAAAGGCCTATGTTTCCCACACATCAGAAAGGAGCCTCTTTTTACGTATGCTGTAGTCAGTGCTATCTTTATTTGTTGTTTTATTGCTTAGATTCTGTGGGGCTAGGTGCTTTAGAAATGTTTGAGATATTTTTTTTCAGGGGTTAGCAAAGCCTGGTTCTTTCCACAATCAAGGACTTTTGTTTCAGTTAAGCAAAAATGAAAACTGATGTTCCAAGAAGACAGATCTGGGCTTGTTTCAGTTTCACTTTAAAATGTTTATACATCATGAAAGATAATGGATGGACTAACTTGATGTTTTAAAGGATTTCTTGGACTGAGAAACAAAAATGAGGATTTTACATATTTGACAATGAAAGCTACTGAGTATTTTTAAAGTGTGTGATTATTCTTGCTACTCAAATTAGATAATTCCAAAAATTTAGTATCTAAGTCCCTCTAGTTGTTCTGCTAAATGCCTTCAAACTCCAGGATACAGAGAATCTGTGTCTTGGAGATCGCAGTGCACCCTGAATGGGGTGCCACATCCTAAAAGGCAAGACCTTGCATTATCATGTAACACTAATATTTTATTTTTCTGCATTTGTGACCTCCAGTAGTTTGATAGGCGCCTTACAGATTGTATATGTTTTAAGATAAATATATCATATATGTTTGGTCCTGCTTTGAACAGGGGGTTGGACTAGATGACCTCCTGAGGTCACTTCTAACCCTAATCTTCTATGATAAAGTTCCTGCCTCAGAGAGCTTAGTCTAAATAGACACCATACACATACACACAAAAGGAAAGCTATGAAAAGCAAAGTGATTAAAAATTGAAGTAAAGTGTTGGTTTGTTAGCCCTACAACTTTTTTATGGTTCTATTTCCATGTCTTTTTCAGTAATCTAAGGGAAGGGAGTGAATGTGGCAGGCTGAGGTTTATGGGTTGCCCTCTTTTTACTATGTTTTTACATTTTCAAAGAGCTGTACAAATGTTATTTGTCAGGGCACGTCTGGGAAGCAGTAAGTATTATCCCCATTTTACAGGTGGGAAACAGAACAACAGAGGTGAAATGACTTTTCTGTTGACCTTACGGTCGCTGTTGTAAAGGCAGGCCTGCTCTTCTTCTCTCCCCAGATGATAAGGAAGTCCATGGTCTCTGCATGGTTTCATGCGGATGCACAAGGCATGGTTGCAATAATAACAGTGTTATAATACTGATGTATGGGCTCCAGGAGTTTGCAGTTGCAAAGGGGGTGATCCTGGCTATGCACCAGCATTTAAACGGGGAGGTCACATCTATCTTAAATGACCTCCCAGAGCGGTAGAGTGAACATAGGTAAACAAACAGCTTGGTCCTGATATGGTGTGATGCAATGCAGTGTGGGAGAGCAACTGGAGGACTGCCAAGTCAGTGCGAAATACAGATGCATCCACAAAAACCTTTTTCTGCACTAATTCATTCTGAAATGAACTTTCAAAGTGGATTGTCTAATTTGCAATAATTGGCACTTCATTTGAAAGAAGAATTGTGTTGTATGGACCCAGGGCATTTTAATTAAAAAAAAAAAAAAAAAAAAAGTTAGTGTGAAAAAACCTTGGGTGGACAATCCCTAAGGCTATCCTCTGAGTCAGGATTCTATCCTGGCCCCCAACCTGGGTTGATTGTGAGACCACAGTTGTGACTATCATGAGTTTTATGGTCTAACAGGGAATATTTCATTTTAAATTAGAATAGGTCACTTTTCAGAAATATATTGTTAATAAATGCTTCTCTTCACTGACAAGTTTTGAAGAGTGAGCATGTTTTTGAGTTTGTATTCTTGTTTCACGCATCTGCTGACATACGTTGTTTGGGCTTACTCTGTATTCTGAGCAATTGAGAAGATTGGAGTTTGGTAACGCCTCTTTCAAACAAATTATTGATGACAAAATTAAAACCCTTTTTCAGTTTTATTTGGTTAAGAAAGTGTGGAAATGGTTTTGAGACACGTCAGAATAACCGTAGTGCTCAGAAACTACTGTGATGGAGACTCTATAAGTAATTAAAGAACTCCACTGTGGTTATGAGGTAATTGATCTGTGATGGGGCAGATCTGGGCAGTAAGAAAAGGAGATATTAAAGGACCTTCAAAAAATTGAAATTGATAAAGTGAATTTTAATACAGTGTTAGAGTATTTCTGTTTTTCTTACCAGGTTTTTAACTTTTCTCCCCAAAATTAAAAAACATGTCTTTTGAGCTGTTCTCTTTTTCCAGTATTTGGCATGAATGGGAAATTTACAACAACACATTTGTTGGCATGTGGATGAGAGAAGGGGATTCATGTGAAACCAAAAACAGAGAGACAAAGGTACAGTAATTAATCATCCTGATGCCGTTAATACAGCTGGCATGTTTGTACCAGTTTAAACTATTAAAGCCATTAATATACCATAGGACTTGAAAACTTAGATGGGGTTTTACAAATTGAGATCTCTTCCTGCCCAAAGAGTTCATGGTTTAGGACATGAAGTAGAAAAATGCAAGATGAGATATGGGACAACAGTTAGGAATGGAGGGTAAAACCAGGATAAAAGGCTGATGATGATGTTTTCACTCACACCAGTCTGGAGACTTTAACTCTTTCTTTTTGTTCATGCAAAATAGGATGTTCTGGTATTACCATTACCACTAGGGACAAATGCTCTGTAACTTCCGCTATGGGCCACTGCTACATAAGAGGAGAGAAATAGAAGTTACTTGTGGGACTGGAGTTGCCAGCCACTACTGGATGACACATGTCAAGGGAGAGTGAACTAGGTAGTTAAACAGTACTTTGAGAGGAAACCAAGTGGCAGAGAAACTTGTATGGGAAAAGTAGAGGGCCAGGTCACAAGAAGCATGTGCAGGTGAGAGAGGAGCAGAACAGATGTGGGCAGAAGGGGTGGAAGGTAAAATGAAGAGCAAATAAAGACAGTATAATTAGCTTTTGTCAAAAAGACAAAACTATTAAAAACAGTTAAAATACATGACAGTTACATGTGAGCAGTTGCTTTTGCTGAAAAGGGATGTTACATGATTGTGAATGGAAAGGAGATGTCCAAAAGACTCTGAAAATATGAGGTCCATACTATGTAAAAATCTGGGAACTCGTGCCTGAGACCTCTCTTCTCCCCTTATTAAAATAATGTTTGCCCTTCTCTAGGTCCTTTTCAGAGGTTAAGGAGCTTTACAAAATTAAGTCTCACATTCCTCTGTGACACAAGACAATAGCTCAAGTATCAGAGGGGTAGCCGTGTTAGTCTGAATCTGTAAAAAGCAACAGAGGGTCCTGTGGCACCTTTAAGACTAACAGAAGTATTGGGAGCATAAGCTTTCGTGGGTAAGAACCTCACTTCTTCAGATGCAAGTCTTGCATCTGAAGAAGTGAGGTTCTTACCCACGAAAGCTTATGCTCCCAATACTTCTGTTAGTCTTAAAGGTGCCACAGGACCCTCTGTTGCTTAAGACAATAGCTATTGCTATTGATTTTATGTGGAAGCACTTAGATACTACAGTGATGAGAGGCTGTGTAAAATCCTAAGATAGATAGGTTGATCAATGGGAAAGTGAGGCGGGTAGTGACGTGACTTGGCCAAGATGACAGAAGAATCCTGTTGGAGAGCCAGCAATAGAACCAAGGTTTCTGACTTCCAGTGCACTGTCTTACTGTGACAGAGTGCTGGGAGCCTAGAACTGACCAAGTACTCTGTCACTAAGGTACTACCTATTCCCCCCTGGAGTGGATTTAATTGGAGGGAGGGTGCTCAGTGGTTTAATTAGGCAAGAGGCTGACAAGCTAGTGAGAGCAACCAACCTGTCAGCTGGGAAGTTAGAGGACAAGAAGGAAGTGCAAGGGGAGTGGCTGGTAGGGGCTAAGGGAGGCAGGATCTCAGGATGAGGAGATCTGTCCCTGTCCTTCCCTCGATAGTGGGCTAAGGGGAAAGTTTCAGCTTTATATTGCTTCATGAGGCTGTACTGGTGAAGGGGAATAAAAAAATGGTGCTTATAAACTGGGAAGCATCCAGCCTGTTTGTGTTGATCCAAGGGGTGGAGAAGGGAGCCTATTATGCATGCCATAAGAGCATCCTTTCTTCCTGTAGCCACATTGAAGATATATTTGGCCTTGTAGTATTACATGATTTCTAATATTAAGAATTTGAATCCTCCTTGGGCTTTTGCTTGTAAAAGGTCATGAAACATTAAAGCTGAAAATGTAAAGATCATAATGAGCATCTACAATGCAGGGTAAATCAATATTCTCTGGAAAAATTAAAGGACATAAGAGCCTGGTGTTTAGTGCTTTTTACTTTGTACTGCTATTGAGGAGACCTGGATGCAATTTTTCACTGTTCATAGGCTGGTAGTCCTTCAGAGGTGGGAGCATGTATCACTCAGTAGCAAATGCACCGAAGGGCATCTAATTTAGTGTGTGTCTGTTGGAAGTTGTGGTGACTTAGGTGGAGGAATCACTTCCCATTGGGAAAGGAACAAGTTTATTCCATGCTTTAAAATACCGTATATACTCGTTCATTAGCCCGTTCGTTTATAGGCCGACCCCCCAAGATGGTTCGGTAAAAATAGCAAAAACGGTATGACCCTTTCATAAGCCGACCCTATATTTCAGGGGTTGGCAAACTTTGGCTCCTGGCCCATTAGGGTAAGCCGCTAGCGGGCCTGGACGTTTTGTTTACCTGGAGCGTTCACAGACATGGAGCCCCTCAGCTCCCAGTGTCAGCAGTTCCGTTCCCAGCCAATGGGAACGGTGAACCGCAGCCACAGGGAGCCGAAGGGCTCCATGCCTGTGAACGCTCCAGGTAAACAAATCGACAATGTGTTAGATTTTCAATTCAATGATTCCATAGAGTTTAAAATCATCAAATTTTGGTGTAGACCTGTTTATAAGCCGACCCCCGCTCTTTGATGCATCACTTTTTTACCAAAAATATTCGACTTATGAACGAGTATATATGGGTAACTTAATCTGAAAAAGACTTAACTAGTGGCTGTGACCTCTTTCTTCTGCACTGGGTAAAATGATGGCAGCACTGAGAGCTGACTACAGTACTTGCTGGAATGCATCTATGCTCATGGTAAAATGGGAAGTTAGTGATGTATGTTGGTTCTGTTCAACATGAAACTAGTGACTGTATTGTGTGTTTAACCTATTTCCTCTCATCCTTCTTTTTCTGCTCTTCAGGTTCTTCTTATTTGTGGAAAAAACAATAAGTTGGCTCATGTGTCTGAGCCGAGTACTTGTGTTTACTCTCTAACATTTGAGACTCCTCTTGCTTGCCATCCTCATTCTCTTTTAGGTAGGTAGGATAAAAAGGTCTGTGCATGTGTGAGAGGCAGGTGGCATTTTACCCAAGCCTTTAAGTTTAGATTTCTGGTTTGTTAGTTTGTATCATTACATCAATAAGAAGTAAATGTAACATTGTTTATTACAAGCATTTCTAAAGTAACCATCACTATAATAATTGGGCACTCTTATCTGAGCTTGCAAAGTCCCTATGATCAACTCAATAGCATTTCTCTGTATGTAATGGGATAACTTTTGAAAACTCCTTCCAGTTAATTTCAGAATTTCAGGGAATGTTCAAGGCATCAACTGTCAGAACCCTATTTGATCTCGGGGAAGAGCAGAAAACCAAAAGGGGGAGATTGGGGAACAAAAGAGCCCCTGACAGCTTTTTAGCCACAGCCTCTAGCACCTCTACAATTATCTGTAGATCACAGAGCTAGTTCATGATTTCCATGAACACATTCCAGCACAACAATACCCATGCTCATGTCAGCTTATCCTCCCAATAGTGTAACACTTTGATATGCTGAATGACTTCTCTTCTGGACAGAAAGTAATGGTGGTGGGGGAAAGGGAAATGGAGGGGCCTGGGGGGAGCAGAGAGAAGTGCACACAGCTGCTGGAATGTTAGGGGAAAACGGGGGACCCTCATATGGAGGGAGGGACGAAAGGAGCACACCATCTCTAGTGGGGGGATGGAGATTGGGGGATCTGATATGGGGGAGAGAGGATTGGGGGGCACAGAACCCATGCTGGGGGAAGGACCCAGGGAAGGTGGGGAATAAGTGTGCACACAGCCCTTGGCTTGGGGGCCAGAATGAAGGACCCCCTGAGAATTGGAGAATCAGACACAGCCCCTAGCATGGGGGATTTGGAATGGGGGGCACACAGAACTCCTGGTGTGGGGGGGGAGTTGATTGGAGGACCCTGGTATGAGGAATGGAGTTTGGGGGAAAGAGGATAATAGGATGCATGCTGAGCTGCTGGTATGGGGAGAGAATGAGGGACCTGGTATGGGAGGAGAGGGGGGAGGGGGACACACAGACCCTTGCAGGGAAGAGATTCGGGTGAATTGCAAGGAATCCCTGGAAAAAGAAGGGGATGGGATGGTGGGCATACAGAGAGCTTGTGGGAGAGGGAATGGAGGAATACAAAGAGCATTGCGATAAATTCAGCCTACATAATCTACAAACAACACCTTGGTAAATTTATTTGTGTACAATAGCGTAGTTCTCTAATTCTCACCACTTCCATCCCAGTCTCCAGTTAATAAGTCAGTGGATGCATTCATCAGTTTGGAAAAATGTCTGCATGAAGAGATATTTAATGAAATATTCCCTGAAGATAGTAAGAGTGAGGCTCAGCCCTAAGAGGGGGTTACAGAGATAGTCAGGCCCCAGCCCTTTTGGGGTTTTGTAATTGAAGTCCAGCACCTTGAATTGGATTCATACTGCCACAGTATGCTGTGCACTCCAGCTAGCCCTTGGAATATGCCTCCATTTGGCCTTAATGGTCATTCTTAGATAGGATGTGTTTCAATAGTCTATAAGTGAGGAGGGTGCAATCAGGATCTCATCCAGCAGTGATGGGTGCAGCCTTCTGGACAGCTGGAGCTGGAAGAAGAGACCTTTGGTCACTGCTGCTGTCTGGGAGCATTAGACCTCTAGGGCCTGCTCCTGTTCCCATTTGAAGTGATTGAGAAAATTCCTATTGATTTAAATAGGATTGAGGAACAGGTCCCGGCAAGTGAATGTAGCAGTTTGCGGTCTCAGTGATGCATGTTGAATTGAAGCATTAAGCTGTTAAAACACACACATAGCAGCATTAGGGTTACATTCAAATAGTTAATTAAGGAAAATGTAGCTGTTAGTATTTATGACAGCGTTACTTTCCTTTTTTCAGTTTATCCAATGCTGACTGAAGTCCTACGAAGGAAGTGGGATGAAGCAGAGCAGTCTCTTTATGATGAGCTAATAACTGAACAGGTTTGCTGATCCATTCTGAGTTCTTGTTAAAGGACTGTCACTTTCAAATTACTGTAGTACTGGTCTGTTTTCTGCAGTTCCAGCTCTTTTTTAGGATAGATGCTTTTATCCTACTATTGGCAAAAACTGTTAGTGCACTGCATCTAGCTACAGTTTACTGGTAATCACAAAACCTTGTAAAATAGCCAATGTAAATTACAAACAGAAATAGAATGGCTTTATGTAATGTCTTTGTTTTTCCAGGGATACAAAAAATTGTTGAAGGAGATTTTTGAGGAAGCAGGACTTTTAAGAGCAACAGAAGAAAAGGAGATTGAGAAAAAAAATAAAAAGTTAAAAAGTCTGGAATTTGAAACAGTGGAGAAATGCAATAAGGTATAGAAAGTAATTCTCAATGCTTGTCCAAGGAATTTTACCAACATGGAGTTAATCACCATCCTTCTTCTGTGTGATTGAGCCACTGAGTTCTCAGCCAAGCTGCCTATCTGTTGTTAGGATTCAGATAAAATCTACTCCCTTGGTTATCTTCTGTTGCCTAAATAACAGTATATTTAAAAATAAATAGAAATGGCAAAACTTATTTTAATACTGAAAATTGGAAACAAACTGGCATTACTGAATGCCTTTCCAGGAGATGTTAGGGGGTGGTATATGGGAAGTAGTTTGGATACCTAGGTGATGTGCATTTTAGACATACTTTCATAAACTGGGGTTAGAATGGGATTAAGAAGCAGAAGGGAGTTAGTGCAAGTGGAAGGTGGACCAGAGCCTTGTGGCGGATAGGTACTTGGTAATCATATAATATACACACTAAGTCTTATTATGCTGAAACATTCAGGCCATTTTACAAACAAAAGGCCCAGTGGTTCATATCATGTATCCTTTAAATTCTCTGTATGTGTGCCTGTATCTACAACTATATATGTATATACGCATATGCGCTGCAGCAGAATTTACAGGGCATGTTAGTATGAATTAAAGGCAAGCACTGAGCACTAAAATTGAAGTGCATAATATGTCTGGAGAGAATACATTCAGCCTAAAAGTTCATGTGCTATGGTTGTACCCTGTCATTGATGTGCTGAGATTCATTGACTGGGCTGGAAGGGTAGTCATAGATTGCAAAGCAAGAAGGAGACCACTGTGGTCATCTAGTCTGACCTCGTGCATAGCAAAGGCTATAGAATTTCACCCATTAATTCCTGCATCAGGCCTAATAACTTGTGGTTTAATTAAATCATCTCTCTTAGAAAGATATATGTGGTCATTTAAAGGAATGGAGAATTCACCACATATCTTCTTGGTTTGGTCCAGTTTCATGGACGGTGGGTATAATAGGCCAGGGGAGGCTCTGCCTCCCCCGGCGCTGCCGTGGCAGCCAGACACCCCCTCCCACCTCCTGTTGTAGGGTTTGGCGGTGAAGGGTTTTGTTTTATTATGCCCCATGCAGGTTCCGGAACGGCTGAGGAGGCACATACCGCCTCCTCCGCCACCCTGGAATTTGCATGAGGCATACCAAAAGCATCTTAACAGACGCTTTTCCTCTGTGTGGGTTGGGTCTGGGGAGGGGAGGTACAGCGTGGCTTTAGCCAGCCTGGGGCTCCTCAAGGCTTCTCCAGGCGGGGGGGGCGCTCTGGGCTGCGGCCAACCCGGAGCACCTCTAGCCGAGGCAGGGAGCGCTCAGGG
Organism: Emys orbicularis; assembly: GCF_028017835.1. Taxonomy (NCBI): domain Eukaryota; kingdom Metazoa; phylum Chordata; order Testudines; family Emydidae; genus Emys; species Emys orbicularis. Next base: position 185,728 of record NC_088692.1, on the reverse strand, counting down.
CTTTGACCAGCCCAGGTCTCCCATGGTGGGGACGCTCGGGGGGGGGGGAGGGGGGGCAGGGCGTCTTGGGGCTCTGGCTGTGGGGAGGGCATGGGCGGAAGGGGTGGAGCCAGGGGCTAGCTTCCCCAAAGGGGGGCTCCACCTTCTGCCCATGTCCAGTTCTATTAAAAATTTGAACCTTATTTTCAATTTTAATTTATCTAGCTGGTGATGAATATTATGGGATTCCAGCCTTTCCTTATAGCAGTGGTCTCCAACCTTTTTATGCCCAAGATCACTTTTTGAATCTAAGGGCAACTCAGGATCTACCCTGCCCCTTCCCTGAGGCCCTGCCCCGCTCACTCAATCCCCCTCCCTCCATTGCTCGCTCTCCCCCACCTTCACTCACTTTCACCAGGCTGGGGCAGGGGGTTGGGGTTCGGGAGGGGGTGCGGGCTCTGGGCTGGAGCCGAGGGGTTTGCAGTGTGAGAGGGGGCTCTGGGATGAGCCTGGGGCAGGGGGTTGGGGTGCTGGCTCTGGGAGGGGGCTCAGGGTGGGGCTTGGGGTGCAGAAGGGGTTATGGTGTGCTGGCTCCAGGAGGGGGCTCAGGGATGGGGGTTTGGTTGCGGCCTCCAGCTGGGCAGCACTTACCTTCGGTGGCTTGGCGGTGGGTGCAGCGAGGCTAAGGCAGGCTCCCTGCTTACCCTGCCCCCACACCGCTCCTGGAAGGGGCCAATGCGACCCTGCAGCCCCTGGGGTGGGGAGGGCAGGAAGCATGTGGCTCCGCACACTGCCCCTCTCTGCAAGCACTGCCCCTGCAGCTCTCCTGGCCAATGGGAGCTGTGGGGGCGGTGCTTGCAGGCAGGAGCAGCGCGCATGGGGCTGCAGTGGCCACTTCCAGGAGCGGTGTGGGGGTGGGGTAGCCTTAGGCAGCCACACTGCGCTGCCGCCGGAGATCGCGATCGACTGGGAGATCCTCTAGGATCGAACAGTTGATCGCGATCGACCGGTTGGTGACCACTGCCTTATAGTTTAATTAGCTGTTCATTAAAGCTTCTGTAGTTATGGAGTAGCCACAGGTCTTCAGAAGTAAAACATTTGCTGCCGGGTTGTCAGGCAGCAACTTTGAGACAGAGACTAACCCTGGAACAGTGTTTGGGAGAGAGTTAACAGTTGTAGTGCTATAAAAATCTAGTCAGAGGGCAGACCTGAGGTGTTTATAGGGAAGGAGTTCCTGGGCTAAGTGCCTGATTCATAGTCCCAGACTTCAGTAGAGGAACAGTTGGAACCAGATGCTATGGGTAATATCTATCAGAAACACAGGCTGTCTTTTTGTATTGCTGATACTTTGTCCATAAGAACTGCCCAAAGGTCCATCTAGACCAGTATCCTATCTTACGACAGTGGCCAATGCCAGGTGCCCCAGAGGGAATGAACAGAACTGGTAGTCACCAAGTGATCCATCCCCTGTTGCCCATTCTCAGCTTCTGGCAAACAGGCTAAGGACACCATCCCTGCCTATCCTGGCTAATAGCCATTGATGGACCTATCCTCCATGAATTTATCTAGTTCTTTTTTTAATCCTGTTATAGTCTTGGCCTTCACAACATCCTCTGGCAAAGAGTTTCACAGACTGCGTTGTGTGAAGAAATACTTCCTTTTGTTTGTCCATCTCTTTGATGAACCTTGTGCACAAGTTAAACAGCCTGTCTTTGGAACTCTTACACCATAAGAATGGTCTGACTCAGTGCAGCCAATGGTCCATCTAACCTAGTATCCTGTCTTCAACCAATGTCCAATGCCAGATGCTTCAGAGAGAATGAACAGAGCAGGGCAATTATCAAGTGATCTATCCCCTGCCGTCCAGTCCAACATCCAGTAGTCCAAGGCTTAGGGACAACCCAGAGCATGAGGTTGCATTCCTGACCATCTTGACTAATAGCTGTTAATGGACCTATCCTTCAGGAACTTGTCTAATTTTTTTTTAACCCAGTTATACTTTTTGTCTTCACAACATCCCCTGGCAACAAGTTCCACAGGGTGACTGTGCGTTGTGTGTAGTAGTACTTCCTTTTGTTTGTTTTAAACCCGCTGCCTATGAATTTCATTGGGTGACCCCTGATTCTTGTGTTCTGTGAAAGGGTAAATAATACAATCTGTATTCACTTTCTTCACGCCATTCATGGTTTTATAGACCTATATCATATCTTCCCTTCATCATCTCTTTTCTAAGCTGCGTAGTCCCAGTCTTTTTAATCTCTCCCCATATGAAAGCTATTCCATACCCCCCTAATATTTTTTGTTGCCCTTCTTTGTTGTACCTTTTCCAATTTTAATATATCTTTTTTTGAGATGGGGGAACCAAAACTGCATGCAGTATTCAGGTTGTGGGCATACTATGGATTTATATAGTGACATTGTGATATTTTCTGTCCTATTACCCATCCTTTTCCCAATGGTTCCTAACAGTCTGTTAGCTTTTTTGAATGCCTCTGCACATTGAGCAAATATTTTCAGAGAACTATCTACAATGACTCCAATATCTCTTTCTTGAGTGGTAACAGCTAATTTAGACACCATCATTTTATTTGTATAGTTGATATTATGTTTTCCAATGTACATTACTTTGCATGTATCAACATGGAATTTCATTTGCCCTTTTGTTGCTCAGTTATCCAGTTTTGTGATATCCCTTTGTAACTCTTTCTGTCAGTTTTGGACTTAACTATCTTGAGTAATTTTGTATTGTCTGCAAATTTTGCCACCTAACTGTTTTACCTTCTTGTCCAAATCATTTATGAATATGTTGTACTGGGACCAGTGCTGTTCAGATCCCTGGGGGGACACCATTATTTACCTCTCTCTTTTCTGAAAACAACATTTATTCCTACTCTTTGTTTCCTGTCTTTTAAGCAATTACTGATCAATGAGAGGACCTTTCTTCTTATCCTGTGACTGCTTATTTTGCTTAAGAGCCTTTGGTGAGGGACCTTGTCAAGTCTTTCTGAAAGTGAAAGTACACTATATCCACTGAATCACCCTTGTCCACATGTTTGTTGACCCCATCAAAAAATTCTCATAGATTGGTGAGGAATGATTTCCCATTACAAAAGCCATGTTGACTCTTCCCCAACAAATCGTGTTCATCTATGTGTGTGATAATTCTGTTCTAAACTATGGTTTCAACCAGTTTGCATGATACTGAAATTAGGCTTACTGCCCTGTAGTTGCCAGGATTGCTTCTGGAAATTTTTTTAAAAATTAGTGTCATATCCTCCAGTCATCTGGTAAACAACATTCCAAACATGTTTTTTTTTTTCCCAGTGGCTTCCCTTATAACTATGCTTGGACATTTTATACTTGATGCAAACTGAATTTTTCAGTAGACATATGTATTTGGGCAAAACATATTGTCCATTTTATAAATATTTTTTATTCTAGGAGTACAAGAAACTTTCTAAAGAAATAAGAAGGCTTCAAGATTTATTAACTCAACATGGTATTGTGTATGAAAGAAACTCAGGTAAGTTCTTTGTGTAGTTCTACTTTCTCATTCTTATCTATTTAGAATGTGAATACTCAGCTTTCTCTTTTTAAATTAAAAATATTGTTAAGATCAGGATAAACAAATAATCTTCTATCGGAGGGGGTCAAGCACTACCGTAAAGCATACTGCATGTGATTTTGACTGAACAGACCCTTGACTGTGAGACCTTGTTTAAAAATATATGTAGGTTTTTATTGGTGTCAGCCTTTACAATGGGACTGTGGCTGCTTCCACTTCTATTTTGGTATACTTTGAGCTTCAGTCTCTGATTCTTCCTCCCCATGCTAAGTGTTAATGTTCACAGCATTCGAGACTAATATTTTCATCTCATTTCTCCCAACCGTACACCAACGATAAAATCTGCTCCCATGAGTATGTGAACTGTTCTCCTTTGGTGTGTGTAAAGTCTCCTGCTTCATACCTCATTCCACTTTTTGCTGGTCAGTTTCTCCCCTTCACTGGCCTCCACTGCAGATATGCACCACTTGTCCCATGCTACTTCCTGGTGTGAAGAAGAGAGCAACAGCAGGGGGGTGGGTCCTGGCTGTGAAGAAGCAGTCTGGATTTATTCCAGGCAAGTTCCAGTCTCACCCTGCCTCCCAGCAACCAAGATGCCTCATTCTTCTCAGTGCTTGTTCCCCTCTTATCATGTCAAATTCCAGTCCTTTAGTTAATTCCCTAAGTCCCTCATGATGCCCCTTGGGCATTTAGCTTCCTAAGGTGCACCTCTTTGTAGCCTGTGTGTTCAGAGATTGGCATCTCAGTGAAATATTAGGCTGTAACCTAATAACTAGAACTGAGCAAGTGATATATTTGCATTTTTTAGTTCTTTTCTGTATGAGAAACTTTCATTTTCATTATGTGAAATGAGTAACTTTTTTCAGGGAAAAATTTTTTGTGTTGGAATGTATGCAGATTATAGATTTTGCTAATTAATATCCAGTTTAAACTATTAGTTACATAAATTACACAGGATTTCTGTTCACTGACTGGATAACTTGTGTAGCCATATAGAGGAGAATTTGAATTGTATATTAAAGAGCAAAAATCACAGTTTGCATTGGATGACTTATTGTAACTTAACATCAGAGGGGTAGCTGTGTTAGTCTGTATCCACAAAAACACAAGGAGTCCGATGGCACCTTGAAGACTAACAGATTTATTTGGGCATAAGCTTTCGTGGTTAAAAAATTCACTTCTTCAGATGCATGGAGTGAAAATTACAGATACAGGCATAAATGTATATTGGCACATGAAGAAAAGGGAGTTACTTTACAAATGGAGAACCAATATTGAAGGCCAATTCAGTCAGGGTGGATGTGGTCCACTCCCAATTGATGAGGAGGTGTCAATACCAAGAGAGGGAAAATTGCTTTTGTAGTGAGCCAGCCACTCCCAGTCCCTATTCAAGCCCAAATTGATGGTGTTAAGGGAGGGGTTGGCTCACTACAAAAGCAATTTTCCCTTTCTTGGTATTGACACCTCCTCATCAATTATTGGGAGTGGACCACATCCACTCTGACTGAACTGGCCTTCAACATTGGTTCCCCACTTGTAAGGTAACTCCCTTCTCTTCATGTGCCAATATATATTTATGCCTGTATCTGTAATTTTCACTCCATGCATCTGAAGAAGTGGGTTTTTAACCACGAAAGCTTATGACCAAATAAATCTGTTAGTCTTTAAGGTGCCACCGGACTCCTCATGGTTTTTGTAACTCAACAGTATCCTATGACTTATTGTGACTAAGTAAAATCATGTGAATTGCAGCTTTTATTAAGAAAAGTTAAGAAATAACTGATATTTTACAATTAAATATTTCAGCTGAAAATACAAGTGCTGAACACATCATTCATAACGTGGTGACTGCAAAGCCAAGTGTTCTGAATGGCTCAAAGGCTCATGAACACCTACGGGGAGACACAGGCATTTGGAATGACACCTTTTAAAGAAATTTGTCTATATGAACTTGATATTTATCATCCAGACTAAAATATTGAGCAAATTGGATGTATATCATAGTACTAAGATAATTTAACAACCCTTTGTGAATATTTCTAATGCTCTATATTCTTGCCCTAGGGCAATGAGAAGAGAATGTTTGAGTTAAATTCTGGTGCTGCCATTGCAGACAGCTGTTGAAGTTCAGTTTACAAGGTTGTTTAAGTTGTAAAAATTCTCTTTGTTGAAACTGTTACCAACCATTGGTCTGCAGACTCTACTTCTCCAATCTCAGTTCTGTGCTGTTTGCTTTGATCAACTATTGCACTAATTAGAGTGAAAGGTGATTGGTTGTATACCCAGCATCTGTATTTTTGCCTGATGTGGGGGGGAATAGTTTTGTCCTCAAGTTTGGACGGATTAGTAAACTTCTTAACCGCTGATAGCAGGGGCAGCTTATTTGCCTTTGTGGGAAGGAGTAGTTCACACTGTACTTCCTAATCCTGTAGCAGCACTGATGAGGCTAGAAGGATGGAGTGATGTGGAACCTTTAGCCAGAGATGAGCATGTGAGCAAAAAGCAAAATCAACCTTCTAGTCTTTCAGGTAGATTATATACAGTATACTCCTATTTATCCAAAATCCGATTATCCAAATCCCTTCCTTGTCCCCCAGCGTGAGATATATGCCCTCTGCAGCATGTATTTTATGCTGGAGGATAAGGAAGGGATTCAGATAATGTGGAGGTTTGGGTAATAGAGCAGACACTACTAGCCAGGACTGCAAGGAGGATGAGCCCCCGGCTGCAGAGAAGACCATCCTGCTGCTGAATGGGCCCTCTGCAGCACCGCTGTCATGGGAGTGAATGGGGCTAAGACAGCAGAGATGCAGAAGGCTCCCTGTGCTGCCGCAGTGCTGGTGACACTCCATCCCTGCAGGCACAAGGTGCAGTGGGAAGGCTGTGGTCCTGGTAGGGCAGAGCAGAGACCTCGGCAAGGACTCTGCCCTGCTAGGACCACAGCCTTCCTTGCGCCTGCAGGGAATTGGGTGTCACTTGTCCTGTGGCTGCACAGGGAGCCCTCTGCAACCTTGCTGTCACAGCAGCGAGTGAGTGGGGCAGAGCAGAGACCCCTGGCCAGGACTGTGAAGAGGATGACAAGCCCCTGGCTGTGGAGGAGGCCACCCTGCTGCTGAATGGCCTCCTGATTATCTGAACCAAATCTGTGTTCCTCATGCTATTCAGATAATTGGAAGTACACTGTATTGAAAAAGATAGAAGGAAATGACTGCATAAAGACTAGAGAAATTACTCCACTTTAAAGCTGTAAGGTGTAAATAGTTATTCCTTTAACACCTATTTCCACACTAGCAGCTAATATTCACCTCTTACCCGTCTCTGCTAACAATAACAAATTCTTGTCAAAGGCTAGGTCTACACTACAGCGGGGGTCCGACCTAAGATACGCAACTTCAGCTACGTGAATACCGTAGCTGAAGTTGCGTATTTTAGGTCGGCTTACCTAGCGGTGAGGACGCGGGAAAGTCGACCGCTGCCGCGCTGCCGCCGACTCCGCTGCCGCCTCCTGCCGAGGTGGATTTCCGGAGTCGACGGCAGAGCGATCAGGGATCGATTTTACCGCGTCTTCACTAGACGCGGTAAGCCGATCCCCGATAAACCGATTGCTACCCGCCGGATCGGCGGGTAGTGAAGACAAAGCCTAAGACAACCGTCACACGGTTTACTAAAAGTTGAGACTAACAGAACGACCATGCGTAAGTAGGATACTCTCCTCCTAACCTTCTGGTTTGTCTCAGGTGGCCATGGTGCTCTCTCACAAGTTCTTTCCTACCTCAGCTTTGGTGTTGGCTCAGGACTTCTTTAGCCCTGAGTGCTGCCCCCCCTTCCCCTGACTTTTCTCTCCAACCATCCACAGCTTGTTCCTGATCCTTCTAGTCACATATTGGGGTACTGTCACAAACACTATAATTTTTGTGTGCATTTTGCATTTACTACTCCAAACTTACATTGTAATAGATTTCAAATCAAGGAAATCTTAGTGATCCAGTCAGCATACCCTGTGCATAATGATGTCAGATGTGAATGCAAAATAATTACACTACTTTGCAGACAAGATCTTGCAAACTGAGGTAGAGTCTGCACTACATGAACATTAAAATCCCCTTGCCAGTTTAAAGAGTAAGCCTTTTCTCTTTTGGCTTAGGCAAAAATGTTTCTTCCCTCTTTGGTGTGTATCATCTGCAACTGCAGTTCTCCCGCACTAGGATTGTTTGCATTTGAGAGGTGCTTACACCTTGGGATTGTTATGGATGAAAAGTGAAAATTGAATTTTTTTTTACAGAAGACCAATAATGTTTGAGTGTAGCTCTATTCTGTATATTATTATAAAGAATAAATGTATGGACTCTTCTAACAAAGTTGTGGAACGTTATAACAAAGCAAGTTGTCCAGCAGCAAGGACATCATTTGTACTTAAATAATTATTACAGTTCCTTCCCTTGCTGTGTTTAGCTAACCCTGACCACCTGCTAATTCAGGGGTTCTCAAACGGGGGGTCATAACCTTGTGACTCCCTTAGGTGTCATTACATGGGGAGTCGCGAGTTGTCAGCCTCCATTCCAAACCCCACTTCACCTCCAGCATTTATAATAGTGTTTATTTTTAATTTATGGGGGGGGAGGGGGTCGCACTCAGAGGCTTCCTGTGTGAAAGGGGGTCACTAGTACAAAAGTTTGAGAACCACTGTGCTAATCTACAGTAAATTCTACTGAGCCTCAAATCTTCATTTTAGCACCGACCATTTTCCTCAACTGATATAGATTGTACTGGTGACTCTACCATAACTATTACCACGGTGTGAAGTTTTCTCCCCTCCCTTGGAAGCCAAATTTAACAAAATTCAGCTGATCTATGCAGCAGGTGGGTGGTAGTAAAGGCAAGTTGCCCTTCTGAAGACCAGTAATTCTATCAAGACATCCAAGTGTAGGATGAAGACTATCATAAATCTTAGCTACACTGTCCCTAGGAATCTCTGGTGTCAGTTAGGAAGAAGCTTACCTGTACATCCCCATCAGTGATCCCTTAGAGCTGAACAAAGGACCTGCACTTCTAATACAGAACTTTACCTTTTTAGAACATAACAGCAGTGATACTGGGTCAGACCAACGGTCCATCTAGTCCAGTATCCTGTCTTTTGACAGTGGCCAATGCCAGGTGCTTCAGAAGGAATGAACAGAATAGGCAATCATTGAGTGATCTATCTCATCGTTCACTCCCAGCTTCTGGCAGTCAGAGGCTAGGGACACCCGGAGCATGGGGTTGCATCCCTGACCATCTTGGTTAATAGCCATTGATGGACCTATCCTCCATGAACTTACTTTTTTTAACCCCATTCTAATTTTGGCCTTCACAACATCCCCGGCAGCGAGTTCCACAGGTTGTCTGTTGTGTGAAGAAGTACTTCATTTTGTTTGTTTTAAACATGCTGCCTATTAATTTAATTAGGTGACCCCTGGTTTTGGTGTTATGTGAAGGAGTAAATAATACTTCCTTATTTACTTCTTCTACAGCAGTCATGATTTTAGAGACCTCTATCATATCCTTCCTTAGTCATCTCTTTTCCAAGCTGAAAAGTCAGTCTTTTTAATCTCTCATCATAGCTGCAGGTGCTTTGGAGGATAGGATTAAAATTCAAAATGATCTGGACAAACTGGAAAAATGGTCTGAAGTAAACAGGATGAAATTCAATAAGGACAAATGCAAAGTACTTCACTTAGGAAGGAACAATCAGTTGCACATGTACAAAATGGGAAATGAGTGCCTAGGAAGGAGTACTGCAGAAAGGGATCTGGGGGGTCATCGTGGATCACAAGCTAAATGAGAGTCCACAGTGTAACACTTACAAAAAAAGCAAACATCATTCCGGGATGTATTAGCAGGAGTATTGTAAGACACAAGAAGTAATTCTTCTGCTTTACTTCACACTGATTAGACCTCAACTGGAATATTGTGTCCAGTTCTGGGTGCCACATTTCAGGAAAGATGTGGACAAATTAGAGAAAGTCCAGAGAAGAGGGGGAAAAAATGATTAAAGGTCTAGAAAACATGGCTGATGAGGGAAGATTGAAAAACATTGGGTTTGTTTAGTCTGGAGAAGACTGAGAGGGGCCATGATAATAGTTTTCAAGTACATAAAAAGTTGTTAGAAGGAAGAGGGAGAAAAATTGTTCTCAACCTCTGAGGATACGACAAGAAGCAATGGACTTAAACTGTAACTAGGGAGGTTTAAGTTGGAAATTAGGACAAACTTCTCGTCAGGGTGGTTAAGCACTTGAATAAATTGCCCAGGGAGGTTGTGGGATCTCTGTCATTGGAGATCTTTAAGAGCAGGTTAGACAAACACCAGTCAGGGATGGTCTATATAATACTTAGGCCTTCCATGAGCGCAAGGGACAGGACTAGATAACCTCTTGAGGTCCCTTCCAGTCCTATGATTCTATGCTATGGCAGCTATTCCATACCCCTAGTAATCTTTGTTGCTCTTCTCTGTACCTTTTCTAATTCTAATGTATATATTTTTGAGATGTGGCAACCAGAACAGCACACAGTATTCAAGGTGTGGGCATACCATAGATTTATATAGTGGCATTGTGATATTCTCTGTCTTACTATCTATCCCTTTCCTAAGGGTTCCTAACGTTAGCTTTTTTGACTGCTGCTATATATTGAGTGGATGTTTTCAGAGAACTATCCATCATGACTCCAAGATTTTTCTTGAGCAGTAACAGCTAATTTAGACCCCATCATTTTGTATGTATAGTAGGAAATATGTTTTCCAATCTGCATTACTTTGCATTTTTTTGAATTTACCATTTTGTTGCCCAGTCACCCAGTTTTGTGAGATCTCTGTGTAACTCTTTGCAATCTGCTTTGGACTTAACTATCTTGAGTAATTTTGTACTGTCTGCAAATTTTGCCATCTCACTGTTTACCCCATTTTTCAGATCATTTATGAATATGTTGAACAGCACTGGTCCCAGTACAGGCCCCTGGGGGACACTACTATTTACCTCTCTCCATTCTGAAAATGGACCATTTATTCCTACCCTTTGTTTCCTGTCTTTTAAGCAGTTACTGATCCATGACAAGACTTTCCCTCTTATTCCATGACTGTTTGCTTTGTTTAAGAACCTTTGGTGAGGGACCTTTTAAAAGGCTTTCTGAGGGTCCCAGTACCCACTGGATCACCCTTGTCCATATTCGTTGACCCTCTCAAAGAATTCTAGTAGAATTTTATCAGTGACCTAATACTAATAGTACTCATGGGAGGAGGTGGATAATTGAAACCTGCCAATTATGCATAGTCGATTATGCATTCCTATTACTCTTGAAATCCTCCACCATTGCTGTTGCATGCCTCTCCCATCTCCTTGTTATGTCTTGACTTAGTTTGTAAACTCTTTGGGGGCCTTGCCTGTCTTTTACTGCAGCTTTGTACAAGGCACAGCACAATAAGGACCCAAGCCCTATGGATTTTGCTGTATTGGTATTAATAGGAGCAAGTCATGAGCTCACAGTGCATGTACATTGCTGGATAATATGCTTATGAGGCATCTACTTTCCAGGAAGCAAGATAATGAATTTACCAGGCACTAGTCATGTCCCTAGTTCAAATTATACACCTAGAACTAGTGTCAGCCACATCTCACATGACCGTTTTCTGCTCAAGATCATTTAATCAAAGTACACATTTGCATGAACCAGATTTCCACCATTATTTTTATATACAAGCCAAAAAACACCCCACAACCTCTTCTCTATCTATTCCATATATCTTTAAAATTATATTAACAGTTTTTATACTCAGCTAACCATGGCAGTATTTGAGTGCTTTGGAGTAGTGCATTAAGCAGTGTGACTACACATCTGTGATGTGCTGTTTGTTCTCACATCCTCTCCTCTGATGGAAAAGCATGTTTTATTATAAAAGCAGAGAACTCCCTAAAAACATACACCTAGCCATGGTGCTACTCTCAAACCATGTTCCAAGATACATGCTTATCTCACTCCCAGTCTCTGTAAACCTGGATAAAAAGATAAGCTTTTCAGCATGCCTTGAGGATAAATAAGCTTGCTCTGTTTGAAACCCAACGGAAGGAGACAAGAGACACATATTTTATCGGATCCAGACTTTCATGTCAGGTTGTATACAAACAGCACTGTGAAGCCATCAGACTGCCAGCCTCACTTTGGTTTGTGCTGAATGTGCAGCTGGAATCAACTGTGGCAATACTGGACCAGCAGTTCTGTCCAATGAGCTCTTCATCAAGGAACATGCAAAGAAACCCCCATACTGGGTATAGTGTTCAGGAAAAGCATAAGGAGCCTTCAAGAAGGATTAAGCAGAGACCTTGGTGCCTATGGAAACATCATATCTCCTTTGTCTATGTATGCCAATTTTGCCCAGATGTAGAGAGACCAGAGAAAGAAGGTTGTATCAGTGACACACATTTACCAGAAACCCTTATGCAATGAGGGTTTATGCAATGAGCAGATTCATCACTACTACAATATAAACAAACACATTAATGGGGTAAAAGCCTATGAGAAAAAAATACTTAGCTCCTTCCATACTCAATTCAGTAAGACCTTATGGATATAACAAGGTTGACATATGTTGCCAAAGTGTAAAAAGGAGATCACCAACAGACTAACAGCTATCAATTGGGATGGATAGCGGGAATGTGGCTGGGGTTTGATCCCCAATGCTCATTTGTCAAAAGTGTACATTTCAGATTCTATGGAAGGTTACTACATAGTCTGATACCATCTCTGGTTTTTCACAGGACCTAAGCTAGAGCCACTCCACTCCCCACCTGCCACCAATGTCCATCCTCCTGAGGTTAAAGCATAGGTTAGCCTAGCTCACCCCAGAGAAGCTAATGAGGAGTCAGTAAATCAGCTGAAGAATGGGGGCAACAGGATCGTTTCCATGGCTCTTAAATAAATGAAAATTAGGAGCCTAAATACCTCCGGGTTCTAGGCATTGGGCTGTACTACGCCTCTAACACCACAGCCACAGGGAAGGGCGCTGACAGCCCCCCACAGCTAGGAGCACGAGCACCCTGCCACTCTGCCCCACTTCGGAAACCACAGCAGATGGCTCACCGCATTTCCAGTAAATGTTATCGCCTCCGCCCCTCCCCTGCTGCCTGGCAACGTATCTCCCCCTTGAACCTTGGCTCACGCACCCTTTACCCTCTCTAGAAACAGCTACGCCCCTGCACAAACGGCCCATGGCCGTCCCGACTCCCTTTTCAGCAGCTTGGACCTTCTGACTGACGTAGACAACTAAGGGCAGCGGCTTCAGAAGATATTACTGAGCATGCTCAGATCACTTGCGTATGCTCAGTCGCAGCAAGGTCGCTAATTCTGACACTCCACTGGAAGGAGCCACGGCACAGGGAGGTTTGGGGACCTTGTGTTAGTCTCTCAGCCAACGCACTAGTTCCGCTCTGTAGACCGGAAGTGTATAAGCCTGCGCTGGTGTAGTGAAGAAGACTTCTCCGCCTAGTAGTGTGCTACTGGTAGCACATTATTTACATGTGGCCATTCCTACATGGAAACTATTGACATGCTTCATAATTAGAAGTGTGTCAACAAAATCTTTTAAAAACACCTGTGTGGTAAGCAATATCTTTGAGAAACCATTTTCTGTCTTCATCATCCTCCATAACCATGTCATCAAAATCACCTGGATGACTGCTTGAAACTCCTGACACTACACACTCCTCCTTTTCTGTGTGTGTGACCTCCACTTGGCTGTTGTGAGGCTTGTGAGATACATTGCCTCCCATTTCTCCTACCTCTGAGGTTTTCACAATGTCATCCACAGCAGTTTCCTTTTCGATGTTTCTCTGTGATATGTTTTCCTCACCTAATTTTGGAGGCTCTTTAAATACTTTTAGTTGGGAGATACTCTGTACAACGTTGATGAACCTTTGCCTAACTTGTTTTCTAATTTAACTCTTTTGCCCTCTACAGCGGCAATTTTGTATGGTCCCACGTAGGTAGGGTCTAGCTGCCCTCCCTTTCTTGTTTTCCTTCTCACATTCAGTAACAAGACAGCGTCACCAACTTTGAATGTTATTTCCCCATGTTTACGAGTCTTAGTTTTGGCATACTGTATTTGCTGCTTTTCTTGTGCATTTGAAATATTAGTAATAGCCACTTTAGTTTCAGCATCCCGGCTACCTTCATTTTTCATGATGTAGTCTTTGTAGTATTCTTCATCAAATTGCTTTAAATCAGTTGGCTTGGGAAACAACTGGAGGAGTTGTGTTTGTAAAATGAACAATCACAGAATAACATATGCAAATGAAAGCTGAAGGACACTTACTGTGTACTTGTCTGAGACTTGGTCTGGGAATCTTGGCTCAAAGCCATACAGTAGTCGATAGGGTGAGAATTTGGTTGTCATTTTTGGTTTGGTTTGCAAAGAAAATACGTCACCAAGAAATTCATCCCAATTAGTCGCACTATCATCAACCAACTTCCACAGTACTCTGTAAAAAATGGTGATGGATTATTTGTTGGGGAAGGGGAAAGTACTGTCTTTACTGAGAGAAATTGTATGCAATCTAAAAGGCGTAAAGAGGCCATCGTAGTGAGTGGGATAATTCCTTTTACTCAAAATAAAAGACAAGTTGAGTTTCAACGTACTAAAAATGTATTGCAATTTTTAGCTTCTGTGATAGTGCATTCTCCTTTCTATTAATACTGTAATTTTCCACTGGCCTAAAATTACCTTTTGATGGATTTGTGTTTTCAGCTAGTCCATTGGTTTGTGGATGGTATGGGCTGGTCAAGCTCCGTTGTATTCCCAATTTTTTGCACATCTCTATGTTAAGCTGAAAGGAAAAAACGTATGCCATAAACTTTCCTCTGGACAGATTTGGTGTGTTTAAAAAAAATAAATAAAAAAATAAATAAAAAGGTTATAGCAACTCTGATGGGGTGACCAGCAGTAATCCTTGACATAAATTGAGTGGGAGTTTATGGCCATTTTGGCACAAGTGTCCATTAAGAAGAACTCACAAGGACAATGAAGCCCATGTTCACTGTGATGTGAAAGTGTGGTTGAAGACATAGTCAAAAACAGAAATAAGTATTTACTCATTATTGAATTCTGACCCACGATCTGTCAGTATATGCTGTGGACATCCATATTGCTGTATGAATTTGTACGTTTTCTTGGCCATCACAGATGCAGACTTATTTTTAATTGGAAATGCATGAACCCATCTTGTAAGATAGTCTGTTGCTGTCATTATATATTGGTATCCCTTCTTTGTTGCCAGTAATGGGTCCATTAAATCCATTCCCACCAAGCCAAAGGGCTGAGTGACCTGTATGAAAAGGAACCGGTTGGAGTCATTCTTTGGATTTCTAGTACTTCATATTCTCAATAAGGCCCTAAATCGTAAGCATACCGAACACTGTGATGTGGGTTCCATAACCACACTATCATAACAATAACACTATCATAACAATTCAGAACAAAAAGAAAAAAATTAGGAATACTTGTGAGAAAGATGATATAATAATAAATCTGCGGAAATATGGCAGTGCACGGAGCAATACAGCTCATTGTTGCATTCTGTTGTGCCACTCACATGCATTGCATTTATTGGGAATTAAAGGCCTCATTGTGTAGCAATTGTAAAAATGCATAATGCTAAGCTATTATCTTGAACTCTCTATTTCTAAGACTTCTTAACAGTTTTCCAGGGCAGAGAATGAGACTTGATATAATGTACAAGCAGTCCACACTAAAAACATTCCTAATGCTTTGACACTGGAAGGAAGGTAAAAGGAAATTCTGAAGAAAGTTTGTAGCTGTGTCAGAGTCCAAAACTCACCTTTATGCTTTTCAAGGTGGTATCCAGATTTAATTCCTTTCCCACTTTCTGCAACGAAGACATCGTGAAACCTACATAGTGAAGACAAAATAAGAGGATGACATTAAATTTCTTGTATGAAAGTATTATTGGAAGGGATTGTACATATTGCAGCAAATGTATAATTACTGTTCTTTACAATGTAAATGTAAAACTTGTATTTAAAATATAAAGTAATTATTACAGGATTTAGTTTTATTCCAGTACAGACCCAATCAGCGATGTCTTTTGTCATCCCAGGCCAATAGTAAATTTTGTTCATGGTCAGTGTTGTTTTGACTATTCCTTGATGTCCACCCTGTGGACTGTCATGATACTGTTGAAAGAGTTGTGGGGCTTGTTTCATGGTGTGCACAACAACCAACTTTCTTCCTTTGACATAACGGAAAAGTGTCCCCTCTGATAATTAAAGAAGATGGAGATGTGATGATGACAGCAACTGCTGCACTTAAGCCAGAAGTGGGCAAACTACGGCCCGCAGGCCACATCCGGCATGCGGGACCCTCCTGCCCGGCCTCTAAGCTCCTGGCCTGGGAGGCTAGCCCCCAGCCCCTCCCCTGCTGTTTCCCCTCCCCTGCAGCCTCAGCTCACTGCGATGCCAGCGCAATGCTCTGTGCGAGCTCTTGCCAGGCAGCGCAGCTGCAGAGCCACGGCCTGACCCAGTGCTCTGTGCTGCGCGATGGCATGGCTGGCTCCAGCCGGGTGGCACGGCTGTCTGTCCTGGTGCTCCGCCAGCCACCAGTACTCCAGGCAGCGTGGTAAGGGAGCAGGGGGGGTTGGATAGAGGACAGGGGAGTTTGGGGTGGTGGTCAGGCGGTGGGGGTGTGGATAGGGGTCGGGGCGGTCAGAAGGCGGAGAACAGGGGCGTTGAATGGGGGTAGGGGTCGCGGGGGGGCAGTCAGGAATGAGAGGAGTGGTTGGATGGGGTAGCGGGGGGCAGTCAGGGGCAGGGGTTCCGGGGGCGGTCAGGGGAAAGGGAACGGGGGGGGGGGGATGGTGCAGGAGTCCCGGGGGACCGTCAGTGGGCTATAAGCAGTCGGCTGGGGGAAGGAGCCAGGCCACGTCTGGCTGTTTGGGGAGGCACAGCCTCCCCTAACTAGCCCTCCATACAATTTCGGAAACCCGATGTAGCACTCAGGCCAAAAAGTTTGCCCGCCCCTGACGTAAGCAATTATCAGATATTTTATAAGTCAGAGATTCATTACAAGACATATGCATATACAAGAAATCTGAATACAGTATGTGTCATCCTGCCTTTGATAGGGGGTGGATGGGTGTGATTTCAATATATGACTACAAATAGATGTGAAATAAACATTTTAAACTGCAAGTCATTGGTCAATGAACAGTTATGGGCTTTGGTTTGTAGGATACACTGAATTACATACTTGAGAAATAAAGGTAAAAATTAGTCTTTTTTGCCAATATCTATATTACATGACAAAAGAGTGAAACTGAGTGCAGAGCACAGAGCCACCTAGCTGCCCGTGAGCCTAGGAGCTGGAGGGGGGGGACATGGCACTGCTTCTGAGAGGTGCCAGGATCCAGGGCGGCTCCTCCCGCCCCCACCCAGCACCACTCCTGCCAGGGTATGGGGCTTCTCCTTCCCCACCCAGCGCGGCTCCTTACATGGCTTCTCCTCCTCACCCCATCGCGGCTCCTGCTGGGTCCGGTCTTCTCCTAACTTCCCACCCCCCAGCGCGGCTGCTGCCGGGGTCTGTGGCTTCTCCTCCCTCCCCCTCCCCCAATGCGGCTCCTGACCCTAATCCACCACTGCACCCAGTCCTAGCCTAGCTGGGCTCCCGTGGGTAACCTGATGCCTGCTGTGGCTGGAGCGGAGGCTGACTCGCAGGGAGCAACCATACACCTGGACGCCATGGCCACGAGGTGTGGGGCAGCCCTTAGGTGAGCAGGGGCTGGCTGTGCTGCTGCTGATAGCCCAGCACTCCCGCCCATGCCTAAACCTAAGACTTTTTTTTTTTTTTTTGGTCAGACTCACTCAGCCCCTGCCGAAGCAGGGAGGTGGGAAACAGCTGATTTGAGCCTGCCCGCCAAACAGCTGCTCGGACAGGCTACCCCTAGGAAACAGCACCCGCAAAACAGTTGAGCCCTGGCTGCCAGCAGCTGGTCATCCCAGTGGGTGCTGAGCATTCAAGGAGTCAGCGCCTATGGTCCCAGTTAAGCTAAACTGAACACTTCAGGTAAATCCTGTGTTGGGAGCTCAGGAACATCATGTATATACTGAAGATTTCCATTGAAGAATAATAATTGCTTACCTTCCAAGGAAAATTTGGAAGCAAAGCTACGCAGGTTGAGTCTGCCTCCTTCTGGATATGTGTTATTCTTTTTATAGGTCAATAATTTTTCCTCGGAAGAGTTCACTGGGTATTGATCACAGAAGAGAACATTACAGCTGCTAACATTCACAAAATTGCAACCATCAAATATCAATGCATATAACACTCAGTTTTTATAGTGTAGGCATGACATGAAAATAGCAGACATATAAATAGGGAAAGATGAACTCAGCAAAATGCACAATGCCGCATCAGTCATGGCCCAATTACAAGGGCTACAGAAATACAGTTGAGCTATGTGCATAAGTTCAAAGTATTTCCAGCTTACAAAGTCTGGCAGCATTAGATCCATGGTAATCACATTTAATTTGCAATAATGAGCTCACCTGTAATATTTTAACACAGTAAAATAATAGTACCTCAAGATAGGAAATAGAACAGCACAAGAATGAGAATTTAAAAAAAAACACAAGCAGGGGTATTTACAGACACTGTGTTACATATATTTGGAAAACAAATGAATATATATATATATATATATATATATATATATATATATATGCCATACTGATGTTTAGAACAGGGAGGTCCTTTCCTAGTCAAGGTGTTTGTGGAAAAAAAAATCAGTTTTCTGAAATTCTGGATACTCTGAAATACTTAAACCCATGTAACACACACATTTATGTATCTTCATGATAACAGGCATGAAAAATCTTGTAAAATCAAAAGCATGCATTTGAACAAAACATCTCATAATCATGACAATTCTTAATTACATAGGATTTTTTTTTGCTAAAATGCTTTTAGAGGAAAAAAACTTGGGCTACAACTAGATTTGTCAGTTTTTCTCACCCCACTGGATAGTGCAGTCCTTACACAGGTTTGTTCATTCAACCTGGGACAATCTCCTGCGTTGTAGGGTATGGCTACACTTGCAGCTGTAGAGCGCTTTAAGTTGAACCAGCCTTCGGCAAGCGCAGTAGGGAAAGCACTCCAGTCTGTCCACACTGAGAGCTGAAAGTGCACTGGCATGGCCACAGTTATAGCATTTGCAGCTGCATTGGGAGTGGTGCATTATGGGCAGCTATCCCAGCATTCAAGAGGCTTCAACGTGCTTTTCAAATGGGGTGGGGTGGAGTGTGACAGGGAGTGTGGGAGGCAGGGCCGGCTCTAGGATTTTTGCCGCCCAAAGCAAAAACAATTTTGGCCGCCCCACCCCCCGTTTTTTAATTACCCCACCCCCAGCCCCGCCTCAACTCCGCCCCTTCCCCAAATCCCCAGCCCTGCCTCCTCCCCCCAGGCTCTCAAGCCTGGGAGGGAGGGGGAGCAGCGGCGCGCGAAACGGCCGCTCGGGATCTTCCCCTCCCTCCCAGGTTTGAGAGCCTGGGAGGGAGGGGGAGACTCCGAGTGGCCGCGGCACAGGCGCCGCTTCTCCCCCTCCCTCCTAGGCTCTCAAGCCTGGGAGGGCGGGGGAGCAGCGGCGCGCGAAACGGCCACTCGGGATCTTCCCCTCCCTCCCAGGTTTGAGAGCCTGGGAGGGAGGGGGAGACTCCGAGTGGCCGCGGCACGCGAAACGGCCGCTCGGGATCTCCCCCTCCCTCCCAGGTTTGAGAGCCTGGGAGGGAGGGGGAGACTCCGAGTGGCCGCAGCACGCAAAACGGCTGCTCGGGATCTCCCCCTCCCTCCCAGGCAGCAGCAGCGGAGGTGAGCTAGGGCGGCCGCGGCACATTTTTAGGGACAGCATTCTGGCGGCAGCCATGCCGCCCCTAAAAATGTGCCGCCCCACGCACCAGCTTGTTTTGCTGGTGCCTAGAGCCGGCCCTGGTGCAGGGAGAGAGTGGGTTTTCGGGGTGCTGAGAGTGTGTCAGCATGCTGTCTTGTAAATTCAGACCCCCCCTCCCTCCCCCACCTCTCTCTCACTCACTCAAAGCAAACAGTAGCTGTTTTTTTGTTGTTGTTTCTTTTTTCTCGAGCAGCCTGCACTCCAAACGGAGCCCCCCACCTCTATCTCACTCACTCAAAAGCAAACAGTAGCTGTTTGTTTTGTTTCTCGAACCAGATAAGCAGCCGCTCTCAGAACTGGAGCTTTGAAAGGGCACTTCCGCGTCCCGAGTTCACAACAAAGACAAGAGAGAGACTACTTCAGTTAAGAGGATTATGGGCAGAGGTGAAAGTAAGCCAGTACGCCCCGCTATGGCGTACCGGCAACAGCCGGTTTGCCGTACCGGGGCAGCCCGGCTTCCCCAGGGGGTAATTTAAAGGGCCTGGGGCTCCCAGCAGAGGCTTTAAATTGCCACCAGAGCCCCACTGCTGAAGCCATGGAGTATGGCTGCCGGGCTCTGGGGGCTATTTAAAAAGTCCGGGGCTCCTGCTGCTTCTACCGCCCCGGCCCTTTAAATAGCCACCGGAGCCCCACTGCCACTACTTCAGGGCTCCGGCAGCTATTTAAAGAGCCGGGGCGGTAGAAGCAGGGGAGCCCCGGGCCCTTTAAATAACCCCCAGAGCCCCAGGCTGCTGCTGCTACTCTGGGGGGGGGGGGCACTTACCTTACAGGGTGGGCTGGGGCTGGCTCTGACTCCCTCAGCCACACCCCTTCTGCCCTAGGCCCCACCCCTTCTGGGGGCCAGAGCTGGCCACAGCATACTGGTAAGTCACTGGACTTACTTTCACCCCTGATTATGCGGCATTTCCAGACAGGGCCGACTCCAGCTTTTTTGCCGCCCCAAGCGGCGAAGGGAAAAAAAAAAAAAAGAAAAAAAAGAAAAACCCACGTCTGGTTGAGCTGCCGCCGAAGTGCCGCCGAAGAGGAAGAGCGGGACTGAAGGACCCGCCGCCGAAGACCCAGACGTGCCGCCCCAATGAGGGACGGAGTGCCACCCCTTTCTATTGGCCACCGCAGGCACCTGCTTCCTTCGCTGGTGCCTGGACTTGGCCCTGTTTCCAGAGGTCAGTCAGTGCGTAATAATGTTACTTCTTGTTTACACTGGAGCTGCAGCATCTCACCCAATACGCAACAGCTGTTAATCCTCTCTGGGAGGCTTTATTGCGCTATAATGTGCAAGTGTAGCCAAGCCCGTAGTCTTCTCCTCTTCTTGGTGTCTTGGTTGCAGGATAGAGGGCAAAAGGGTCTGCTATGCACCAGACTGTCTCTTTTATATTATCATTTCATGTGCTTTTAAAACACAAAGTCCAGGAATGTCTGGGTGGTATTGCTGAGTTTCTAAAAGCAAAAGTAAGAACCTGGTGTGGCCTGATGCAGATGAGTGATTGGATTGTAGCTCAATGGCTGGAGATGGGCTAGTTCACATGCCGCCTGGGCATTGGTTACTTTGCTTTCCCAAGTTACAGCATGCTTTAGTGATATATATGCATACAGAAATGACTTTCAGCAGAGTATAACCTTTCCCCTGATACCTTACAAGACATGCTTTATATGTAAAATCACAATTATATGAAAATGAGGAATATGGGGTACACTCCACCAAGGTATAGAATGTCACACATTCATTTTCTGATAGAGCTGTAAAACGACTCTTAAAAGTTTTCTAAATAAATCAGTTTAAAAAAGTATAGTATGTAGAAATTAAACATATCTGAGTTGTGAAGAATATATAAAGGCTATAACAACCAACAAGAATGCACTTTTATCTAGAAAACCATGATAAAATCGAGTCTTCCTGACTAGTGATTTAAATTATGATTTAAATCAATTTCACTTAAATTAAATCCACCATGGTTTAGGGCCAGTGTCACAGCCTTATGTACATGTTTATTACTCAAGAAATCTTAAGTGACACTTTTGTTGTATGAAAAGATGCTTAGTCGCCATCCTCAAAATAGCCATTAGACAAACACTTGATACCAAACACATTTTGGGAGTAGAGAGAACCAAGCAGACATTCCTCACATTCCTCTATTTTCAGGACTGTTTAAAAAACATTTTGCAAGTGGAATTTCATGGCTATTGCATGAAAAACCCTTAATGAAAGTCTGAACATTTAAAAAGAAATCTTTATTAGTCCCTTTCCACTGCATAGTACGTCATACAGTCTCTTAATAACAAAAAAATTGAATGCACACAAAACATTGAGAGTAGTTAAAAGCATTATAAATAGTATGTGAAATACTTAATTCCTTTGGAAAGCAAGCTCATAGGCAGAAAATCTACCATTGTGCTTTATACAGACTTCCACTTCTGTCACTCTTACACACATAAGGAGCAAAGAGGTATCATCACAAAAATTACACTCAGAACTATGGACTCGCATGTCACCTCATTGCACTCTCATTTAATTTTTGAGACATTTTCTTTAGCCTTTGTCTTCACTGTTAAACTGTTTTCATTAGTTTTATTAGCAGTGAGAAAAAGGCCTATGTCTGCATGATGGGGACAAAAGATATATTATACACACATGGATTATTCTTCAGTGGCTGGTAATGTCAGATCCTTCTCATTCTCAGTATGCTGAGCTGAAGTGTCTGTCTTCCCATCATCCAGATTGCTGGGACAATCACTTCTCACTGTTCAGTCTTTGTACCTCACGTGTTTCCGGTTGTTCTTGTAGGCTTTCTTCCCCCCACTTTCTGGAAGGCTCTTTTGCTGTGACCTGGGTCAAACAGCAACCACTGTGTAGAGGTATCTGATCTTGGTCAAGTAGTCCCCATTGTATAGCACTATAGTTCAGAGGCACAGTTCCTGGGGTAATCTTTATGTGTTTGTGCATTCCTTCAATAAGCCACTAACATTGTCTGGCCTCATTAAATAGAGCACATTTGAAATACAGAGAAATGGTCAATATTTCTAGCCTCAGATACAAACATTACTTGAATACAGATTGGATAAATACAGTCAATAGGTCTTAAGTTTTGCAATGATACCCCACATCAGCCATCTTGCATAAAGTATATATTAGCTATGTCATATCCATATCATAAGCATATTTTCATAAAGAATGTAGAGTATATGTACATGTACATTTGCTGATCTGCAAATAGTAAAGGACCATGCACCTTTGGGTTGAAAGGCTCATGACAATAGTGCAGAGCCATGCAAGCTCAATGATTCTGTGTGAGATGGCAGACAGTGAGGAGGGCCAGGCAGATTTGTGGGTTTAGAAAAAAAAAGGTGAAAACATTATGTATATATTTATGTATGGGATACATATAACATTAGTGAATGGTTAACAATGCATTATAAGAAGTTGGATCCGATGGCCACAACCACTCCTGTCTGACCTGTTTGGTACCCAGCATACACTGCCAAACCAAAGCTTCCCAAAATACAGTGGGATATCGATTCATGGTGCACCTCACTCTGAATCGATACAAGTGCTTCTGGTGAGTACCCTGACTGCTGAGACAAGGAGTCCAGGAGGCATGCACACAAGTGACATAGTAACCGTAGTGACTCTATGGTGACATAACTTGAGTTAAGGCCATATCTACACTTTAAGTGTGGGTTAGGTATATTAAATGTTTGGGAGTATGAGGGTAGACTAAGATTCATTCAGGTGTTTAGGCTCAAGGCATTGGAACTGCCTCTTTTTAAATATTTTTTATGTGCCTCTTTATTCCTTACTGCACCCTACAGGGTAAGGAATAAAGAGGCACATAAAAAATATATCATTTATTTATTAAAATTTCTTGACTCGAAGATGTATAAACTCATGATTTTAGAATTCTTGTGGTTGTAAGATGTGTGTTCATTATATTTTGAAAGGCAGAACTATGAATGGGTTGAACAAAGAATTAGATCAGTCCCTCAGGATAAGTACATTGGCTATTAGCCAAGATAATCGGATGCAGGCCCATGCTCTACGTGTCCCTAAACCATCCTTTGACTGCCAGATGCTGGGAGTGGACAATGGGATGGTTCAATGACACAAGACAGGATACTAGATTAGGCGGACTATTGGTCTGACCACCAATATTCAGTCAGAGTGGAAGTAAGATGATCCAACAAAATAAACATCTGTTCTAAAAATGCGAAGAAAAAATTAGAATTAAAAATTCAGGGAATTCAGGGAATCCCAGCAGCAGATAAGACAACTTGGGAAACTGCTTGGAGACTCTATGCATTCAGATACAGTGATAAGGGATTCTTTGTTTTTGAGAGGATATATGTAAAATGTTTCACTGAATTAAGTCTCAGGGATTATCTACATTGGCAAGTGAAAGCGCTCTAACTTGCTGGCTCAGGGGTGTGAAAAATCACCCCACCCTCCAAGCGCAGCAAGTTTGAGTGCTTTAAAGTGCTAGTGTGGACAGGCTCAGCTCACAATGCTTGGAGCTAATCCCCTTGTCGCCTTTAAGAACCCAGCCCTGGGAAGCCAATGCTGAGAGGTGCTGTCTGTGAGAGGAGGAAATAAAAAAAAACCTTTGCCGCCCTCCATTTTGGCAAACCTGGGTGTCTCAGTCGTAACTGTTACCCCCTGTGCCCCTGCCTGTGCCAGGTTTTGGCTTTTGACACCCTCTGCCAGCGCCTCACCCCGAGTTTAAATCCTGCTCCTCCCCCCTTCATCCCTGATTTTGCCCTTTAGCCCCTGTCCTAATGCTGCCTCCAGCTGCTTGACCCCCCTGCCCAGTCAATTTCTGCCCCCTGCTCAGATCCTGGACATCCCCTGCTCCAATTCTCCCCCTTTGCCCCCTTTTAACCCCTGTAAATCAGCAGATTTTTACGGCTAATAAGGGCAGGGTGAAGGGCAGTGGCTTCAGCAGATGCTACTGAGCATGCTCAGTTCATGTGACATACAAAAAAGCCACTTTGCTCAAATAAAAAAGCCTCTCACCCCCCCCAACAAACTATTTTGCAAAGCACTGGTGGCTCAGTGCCACTGAGGTAACTGCTACCCTCTGTGCCGGGTTTTGGCCTCTGACACCCTCTGCCAGCGCCTCACCCCCAAACTTAACTCCTGATCCTCCCCCCCATTCCTGATTTTGCCATTTAGCCCATCTCCTAATGCTGCCTCCAGCTGCTTGACCCCCCTGCCCAGCAAATTTCCACCCCCTGCTCAGACCCTGGACACCCCCCTCCTCCAATTCGCCCCCTTTGCCACTTTTTAACCCCTGTCAATGGGATGGCAGGTTTGTAGAAATGTTGGTGGTGCCCAGAACCCGCCCCCTCAAACTCCACCCCGACCTGCCTAAGGCTCTGGGAGGGAGTTTGGGGGGGGGGAGGTCTGGGGTGCAGGCCCTTAGGCTGGGGCAGTGGATTGGGGTGCAGGAGAAGTGCAGGCTCTGGGAGGGAGTTTGGGTGGGAGAGGGGGTCTGGGGTGCAGGCTCTGGGATGGAGTTTGGGTGCTGGGTGCAAGCTCCGGGCTGGGGCAGGGGTGCAGGAGGCGGTGAGCGGTGCAGGCTCTGGGATGGAGTTTGGGTGTAGGCTCTGGGCTGGGGCAAAGGGTAGGGGTACAGGAGGGGTGAAGGCTCTGGGAGGGAGTTTGAGGGCAGGAGTGGGTGTTTGGGAAGGGGTGCAGGCTCTGGGATGGAGTTTGGGTGCAGGCTCTGGGCTGGGGGTGTAGGAGGGGGTGAGGGGTGCAGGCTCTGGGAGGGAGTTTGAGGGTTTGAGGGGGTGCAGGCTCTGGGAGGGAATCTGGGGATGGGAGGGGGTGTGGAGGGAGGGGATGCAGGGCTGGGGATGAGGGCTGTGGGAGGGGGCTCAGGGCTAGGACAGAGAGTTGGAGTATGGGGGGGGGATGAGGGCTCTGGCTGGGGCCAGGGATGAGGGGTTTGGGGTGTTGGAGAGGCTCAGGACTAGGGCAGAGGGTTGGGGTGCAGGGGGGGTGAGGGCTCTGGCTGGGGGTGCAGGCTCTGGGGTGGAGCAGGGCTGAGGATGAGGAGTTTGGGGTGCAGGCAGGCTGCCCTGGGGCTGGGGCCAGAGAGGACGACTCCCCCCAGCCCTCTCCCCGCAGGCAGCAGTGAGCTCTGGGGGAGGGACCCCTCCTCTCCCCCCCCAGCACACTCACTCTGCACCACTGTCACTTCACATGCTCCTAGGGCCCCTCTCAGGTCCAGGAAGCCCCCTCTCCTCCCCTATGGTGGGTACCTGGTGGGTGGGGGTTGCCATCACGTGTGGCCTCCCCTGCTGCTGCCCCTCACCATAGCCTCACTGGGGGTGGGGGATGGGGCTGCCCCTTGCCCAGTGTGGGGCAGGAGTGGTGGCTGGGGGGGGGGGAGGCAGGGTGTCACAAAATTCACCCAAGCTCCAGCTGCTCAGGTCTAGGAAGCCCCCCCCCCCATCTCCCCTGTGGTGGGTGGGTGCTGGGGGGGAGGGGACTGCCATCACATGTGGCTGCCTTCCTCCCCTGCTGCAGCCTCCTGCCCCTCACCGTAGCCTCACTGGGGGTTGGGGCTGCCCCTTGCCCAGCGTGGGGCAGGAACGGGGAGGGGAATCACAGGGTCAAACACTCACCGAAGCCCCAGCAACTGCTCAGGTGAGTGAGGTCCACTCCAGATATCTCTTGGCCGGAAGCCCTCTCATGTGTGCTTCCTCCCCGTCCCCCTGAGGTGCTGTTTCAGCCTGCCAAGCTGCTCTTGTGCTGCCAGCAGCCCAGGCAGGCAACAGGCAAGGGAGAGCAGGGCGCTGCTTTCACTCGGCAGGGACGCTCCGGGAACACGGCCCGCTCCAGGCAGGGCTGGGGGAAAGACCCAGCTCCAAATCTTGGTGGCGGAGGGCCCCCAGCCCTGAATATTCCTGGAGCCCAGGCACCCCGAGAGAATATAACTCGCAAACGCGACCCGCAGAATCCTACGGCTAATAAGGGCAGGGAGAAGGGCAGTGGCTTCAGCAGCTGTACTGAGCATGCTCAGTACACAGCAAGTCGCACATTACTAAGCCCAGCAGACTTCTCTACTACACCGGACGTGACGGCTGGCGGTGGTGGTCCGGGATGAGCCGCGCGATCCTGTGGGGCTGGCGGTGAGAGGTGGCGCGGGCTTGCTCCGTGTGGGACTTTCCTGGGGCGGATCCCGCCCGTGGAGGAGACAGACCTGTGACTCGCTTTACGTCGCGTTTATTCTTCCTTTTCTCCTTCCAGGCCGCGCCCGCTCTCCTGTCTCGTCTGTCCAGTGCGACGTCTCAGTCGGCAACCGGGGCCCGAGGATGTAGCGGAGTCTGAGAGCTCTAGGCCCATCCCCTTCTCCACCAGCAAAGCCAGCCCACGGGTCTGGTCTGTGGACAGGTCCATGGGAAGTGACTATCGGAGACCCTGGGTGAAAGTGCTGCCGGTCAGCCTGCTAGGGATAGGGCTGCTGCTCTGGTGCGTTTTTAGGGAGGAGGCAGAAGTCGACGAGCAACTGGGAGCCGTTTTCCATGGGCAGGTGCCAGGCTTGTTAGATGAGACCCCAGAAAACAAAATGCTGCCACCATCCCAACAGGAAAAATGATGACCTGAGGGAGGGTAGCTGTAATAGCAGGCCCCCTAGGAAACTGCTGGTATTCCAGGTGATCTGATGCTGCATTGACTTGCCTGGAAACTCTTGTTTTCCCCACCCATCACTGTCTTTATTCTGCAAGCCTGATTCCTCGCCATCACTGGTAATTCTTACTAATCCTCATATAACTCATGGCAACAGAGTTAATCAAGTGGACTCTTAACTTGTGCATAGGTGCAGTCAGAAGGTTGAATATGTGAACACTGCTGTACTGATACTGTCCTGAGATCTGGTTAGACCTAGATCTCCATTTCAGATAACCTGTCCCCCATCATCTGACTTTTAAGATTTTGAATGTATTACAATATCAAAGTTAGAAGGATACAAAAACATTGTGCCAAAGGTGACAATGACACTGGGATAACAAATTACTTTGTAAAGCATGGTGAAGATAGCTACATACGTATATGCATTATTACTATCAAGCTGAATGTTAACTTCATATTCTGTACTCTACTATTGTGTTAGGTCATGTGGAAATGACTTCCATACAATCTTTTAATGCACTGTCAATATGAGTTTAATAAATCCGTTTTCTCACTACAGAACTAAACATAGCTCTATGGTGGAGATGAACTTTCTCTGTCATCAGTAGAAAAGATCTTTTTGTAGTAGATGTAACTGAACAGTTCCTTCATGAAGGCGAAAAACAATCCTCTTAATTGTGAAGAGCAAACCAGTATCTGGGTAAATCTTAATTGCAAAATTAATCCTAACTTTCCAGGTTTTAAAATCATACATCCTACTTACTACTGGCTTTTAGAAAACTTTTCCTAGCAAGAGAAGGAGTTTAAGCCATCCACTTCTACAGAATTTAAGTTTTCATTTGAAAAACAAAATTAAGCTTCTAGCTTTTAAGGTTGCAAAAACTATCTTCCAGCTAAAACAATGAGGAGTCCTTGTGGCATTTTAGAGACTAACAGATTTAGTTGGACATAAGCTTTCGTGGGCTAGAACCCACTTCATCAGATGCATGGAGTGGAAAATACAGTAGCAGGTATATTTATACCTAGTACATGAAAAGATGGGAGTTGCCTTACCAGGTGGTGGTGGTGGTGGGGGGGGTGTCAGTCTAATGAGACAATTTAATTATCAGTAGAATACCAAGGGAGGAAAAATAATATTTGTAGTGGTAATGAGGGTGGCCCATTTCAAACAGTTGACAAGAAGGTGTGAGTAACAGAAGGGGGAAATTAGTATTCAACTGTTTGAAATGGGCCACCCTCATTACCACTACAAATATTATTTTTCCTCCCTTGGTATTCTACTGATAATTAAATTGTCTCATTAGACTGACCCCCCCCCCCCCCACCACCTGGTAAGGCAACTCCCATCTTTTCATGTACTAGGTATAAATATACCTGCTACTGTATTTTCCACTCCATGCATCTGATGAAGTGGGTTCTAGCCCACGAAAGCTTATGTCCAACTAAATCTGTTAGTCTCTAAGGGTATGTCTACACCCAGCCGCTACTTCGGCGGCTGGGAATCGAAGTTCTGGGTTCGATTTATCGTGTCTTGTCTGGATGCGATAAGTCGAACCAGGAAGTGATCGCCGTCGACTGCGGTACTCCAGCTGGACGGGAGGAGTACCGCGGAGTCGACGGGGGAGCCTGCCTGCCGCGTGTAGACCGAGTTAAGTTCGAACTAAGGTACTTCGAACTTCAGCTACGTTATTCACGTAGCTGAAGTTGCGTACCTTAGTTCGATTTGGGGGTTTAGTGTAGACCAAGCCTAAGATGCCACAAGGACTCCTCATTGTTTTTGCTGATACAGACTAACACGGCTACCACTCTAAAACCTATCTTCCAGCTGTGACTCAAATGCATAATGGATGCAAAACTGTTTTCCTGATCCTGCAGCCAAACCACTCTAGTGTGTCTGCTTCTGCTCACAGTTTTACTAAACAGTAAAGTAAACTTCATAGCTATTATTTAAAATGCTTGTAGTTGCAGGGAAACTGGTAGGAATCTAGTGGGGCTAATGCTGTTACAGCTTGGTAAAGCTGTAAGCAACAACCAACGTTATGTTTTCTGTGGAATCTTGCTGTTGTCCCCTCCCTAGTCTGTCATAATCTCTTATGGCTAAAAGGTGTCTGGTAAATTCAAGTCCAGTTTTTTGAATCTCCATTAAATTGGTTTAATAGTTATAACAAAGGCTGATAGCAATGAAACAAATGAGGTATTTAAGGGAATGTTCTGAAGGAGTGAGGAATGGGACAGGGTGGCCAGGAACTTCACTGCCTTTAGAATCAAATGCAAAATCCATTTAGTCTTCCTCAAAATACCCTTCTTTTTCTCCACCTATCACCCCTTCTTGTTTGTGTGGTTTAAAAAAAAAAATCCAGTGCTGACTGGAGTGAAGAACCTACTAAATCTTATATACATACCTCTTTAATTTCATGATGGGTGCTAGATAAGACCCTATAAAGTTTGAGTGTAACCCAGCAGCTGTATGTGCTTAAAAAAAAACCCCAAACCCCCACTTTTCAGTGTCACTGAATTATTTATCTTTCCAAGTGGTGATTCTTAAATTTTACATATATACTCTGATGTACAGTATGTGGGAAGCTAGTGCTGAAGTTACAAACATCTGAAGATGTGGTACACTTGTGCACAGTCGAAAAGTGCAGTGCTATTTAAAAGTTAATATTAAAACATACTCTTAATATGTTTAGCTGTGTAGTAAAATGTCTAGGCCACTGAACTCCTTTAAATATAAATTAACTAGGAACTGGTGTTGCTACCTCCCATATAACCTACAAGAATAAGAACAAGCCTAGGAGATTATTTCTACATCTTTCCCTACCTTGCCTTAATTTTATATATGATCAGAGTGCTTTACAAGACATTGTGAAATATTATTTCTGTTTTAGAGGTGATAAAACTGAGGCTTAGAGCTGTCACATTTATTGAGTTTTGGAATCAGGAGTAGAATCTTGGTGCCTTAGTATTAGGCTTATGCCTCATTCACTAGACCAGTGGCTCTCTAGGAAGACAAACTTATTCTCTAATAGTAAAAGGGGGCTAATACTGCAGAATGAGATGGGCCTTCTTGCTAAATGGTTAGCAAGTGGTGGATTTATAAGTATCCTCAGTTGAAGCCTTGAGGCAGTCTGTGGGAAAGAAGTCTTGCAACTGACCAATGGACTGAGTATTTGACCCTGTCTCTGACTGTAGTTATAGGATCAGCATTAGGGATGAAGTTATGGGCTGGGGGAGGAACTTATTACTGCAGCAGCATCCAGGAGGAGAATATTTAATGTGTAACGTCTTCAAAGAGTAATGGTATTATAAGAAGACTACAACAGAACCACCATTAAAAGTTAAAAAGTACTCCTGTTCTTTTTGCGGATACAGACTAACACGGCTGCTACTCTGAAACCATATATAAAAGCATATTTCAGGGTATTGCTGTCAAAGAAGATCACGTTTAAAAAGAAAATGCTTCCCCTGTCCACCTCTTCTTTTGCCAACATCTAGGAAAGGCACATGACTCTTTCAGTCCCTAGGCCGGGGAGAGGGAGAAGAGCCGGCAGCAGTAGGGCGGATCTAAGGTGCTGTGAGTAATGTATGGAGACGGTTTGGAAGGCCTCATTTTAAGAAGCTTGCCGTTATAGCGAAGGGAGTTTCATGTTTGTGCCTTACCTGAGTCTGCTGCTAAAGCATCCCAGTGAGCAAGGACTCCCCTGAGGCGTATCACTTAGTGATTGCTTGAGAGGCACCGAGAGGCGGCTATGTGTGGCCCTGGCCCCCTGCAATCTCATGCACACAAGCCCCCTTGTATTTCAGCGTCCCAAAGGTTTCCAAGCTGCAGAGTTCAAGCAGCCCTGCCTGCCCTGGGCCGCGGCCTCCCTGCGCTGTAAACAGTTTAGCGGTGTGGGGGGAATGAGTTGAGTAGCTCCCGCAATACCTGTCCGCTGTGGGGTCAGCTCCTCCCATCCCAGACTCCCCCTCCATGCCCGGGTGGGGTTTATCCCCCCGGCTCAGCAGGGGACGGGGGTGGCTTCGCGCCGGGCGGGGCTGGGGGAGGTGGCTCTGGCCTGGCAGGCGCCTGCGCTGTGGCTACCGCTGAGGAAGATGCCGTCGGTTTCGAAAGCGGCTTCTCGAGGTGGCGGGTCCGGTGGGTCTCCGCAGACAGAGCAGCCGACGCACTATACGTAGGTATCGGGCCCTGGAGCCACCTTTCGCGCCCTCGCCCCTGCCAAGCCTGACCCAGCGTCGGGCGGGGGTCCTAGGCCCTGAGGTAACGGACTTGGTTTCGCACCCGGCCTAAGTCCAGCGGCCTCTTACTTCGGCAGCGGGTCTCGGGCGGGGGCCGGGAAGGGGCTGTGAGAGCCTGAGAGGCTGCTGGCCTCCGGCGCCGGAACGCGGCCCGAGAGCCCCTAACTCGCCTGGCGGCCTCGGAACGCGGCCCGAGTGCCCCTAACGCGACCTGCGGCCTCGCCGTCCCCGAAACAGTACCCGAGCCCCCCAACCCACCGTACAACCCTCTAATGTTCCTGAAACACCGCCCTACAGCCCTCCCAAGCCCCCAAGTCACCCCCACCACCCCGTAACACTTCCCACATGCCCCAATGTTCCCACAGCCCCTAAACCGGTCCTAATCCTCCTTATAACCGCTCCTATGGCCTCCTGTCATCCCCTAAATAAACACCACCATGCACCCAAGACACTCATAACCCCTGAGACACCCTAAAGACTTCATAACCATCTCTTAATTCCTTAACAGTCTTATACCCCCAGTCACCTTAACTACCCCTAAACAAACGAAACTCCTAGATAACCCTGACGCCCCCTAAACATCCCCAAAGCACATCCCCAATAACTGAATTACCTCCAGCCTCTAGATTACTGGGGATTTCTAACAGACTGAGGTAAGCAGTGAAATAACTGTAAGTAACTTCATACAACCTGCCAAAAGCATCACATAACCCCCAGATCTCAATTGTTTGCACAGTAACAATCTCCAATAACCAAGCTTCTCCAAACTTCCAGTACCTTCCCTAGTAACGTTTGTGTTCTTTTCCATCATCCCTGCTCTTTCTCCTCCCTGGGATAAACTCTCTCTTCTTCATTTCCTATGTTCTTCCTGTTCACTTCTATCCACCTTCCACACGTGCACCCTGTAGACTACTGTACCAGTGTGAAGGGAGTTGCAATTCCTCCCCCATCTCTCATGTCAGTGTTCCCAGGATAGGCTTCTATGCAATGCAAGTCAGTGGTGTGGGGTTATTGGGGTTAAGGGGCATTTCTAACATAAAACCAAATGAGGTTATTTGAAAAAGCAGCTCTAGGAGGATTATCTAGTATTATAGGAGGGAGTCTGAATTCATGTTCAAGTAACTTGTTTTGAAGTGCTTGGAACTGCTGTATGATTGTCACTTAGGGAAATCTAATTTTTAAATCCTATAGACATGATTTTTGACTGTAGTATTTTATATAAATTAGGGCTGTTGATTAATCGCAGTTAACTCACACGATTAACTAAAAAAATTAATTGCGATAAAAAAAATTAATTGTGATTAATCACACTGTTAAACAATAGAATACCAATTGAAATTTATTAAATATTTTGGATGTTTTCCCACATTTTTATATAGTATTCTGTGTTGTAATTGAAATCAAAGTGTATATTATTCTTGATTACAAATATTTGCACTGTGAAAGATAAACAAAAGAAATAGTATCTTTCAATTCATCTCATACAAGTACTGTAGTTCAATCTCTGTGTTGTGAAAGTGCAACTTACAAATGAAGACATTTTTTGTTACATAACTGCACTCAAAAACAAAACAATGTAAAACTTCAGAGCCTACAAGTCCACTCAGTCCTACTTCTTGTTCAGCCAATTGTTAAGACAAACAAGTTTGTTTACATTTACAGGCGTTAATGCTGCCCTCTTCTTATTTACAATGTAAACAGAAAGTGAGAACAGGCATTTATTTGCATGGCACTTTTATAGCCGGCATTGCAAGGTATTTAAATAAATGGTATTCTATTATTTTTTAACAGTGTGATTAATCGCGATTAATTTTTTTAACCGTGCAATTAATTTTTTTAACCGCTTGACAGCCCTAATATAAACATTATTATTTAAGTTGTGCAACATAGTATACAGGAATTACATTGTGAACTTCAATAGTAATGCATTTTTAATTAAAAATTGTCACATTTAATTTCTAGCTAAACAGTAAAATGTATGTAGAGAATATAATTTTACACAGGATAAAATTGTACACTCTCTCATGGGCTGTACGTTTTGAATTATCAAGTGCCTTGTTAATGCTGTAATAAATATGCCTCCAATAAGATGAACTTGTAACACAGTTTAATTTTTTTAGGTATCTAAAGGACTTTAGGACAGAGCAGTGCCCCCTATTCTTGCAGCACAAGTGTACCCAGCACAGACCATTTACCTGTTTTCATTGGCATTTCCTAAATCAGCGTCGTCGTAGACCCATTCGAAGGCGTGATGGGACTTTTAACTACAGTCCAGATGTGTATTGTACAAAATATGATGAAACCACAGGAATCTGTCCAGATGGAGATGAGTAAGTTCCCCCCCCCACCCCCCCAGTCAATTTGGCATTTTCAATATTATCAGTGACTTTATGTACAGAGATGTACTTTTTGGTTAGAGAATCATTGATATCTGGTAAAACTTCCTGGAGTTAGTTTTGAGAGATTTCCTCTAACTTTAAGTGATTTATCAGATTTTTGGTGAGTATAGAATTATAGGTTTAGAAGGGGCTGCACAGCCACTGCAAAGCCCTTGCCAAGGTGTGGGATTCGTTGTTTCTAAATCATCCAAGACAGAGGACTATCCAGCCTCCTTTTGAAAGCCTCCAGTGAAGGAACTTCCACAACATCCCTAGGCAATCTGTTTCATTGTCCTACTGTTCTTACAGGTAGGAAGTTTTTTTCCCCAAGATTTAATCTAAATCTGCTATGCTGTAGTTTGAACCGATTGCCCCCCGTCCTGCCCTCCATGGTGCAAGAGAACAACTTTTCTCCATTTTTTTTTATGGCATCCTTTTAAGTATTTGAAGACTGCTATCATGTCCCCCTTAATCTCCTCTTTTTCAAACTAAACGTACCCAGTTCCTTCAGCCTTTGCTCATATAGCTTGCATTCCATCCCTTTGATCATCTTTGTCACTCGCCTCTGGATCCTTTCCAGTTTCTCTACATTCTTTCTATACATTGGTGACCAAAACTGGACACAGTACTTCAGCTAAGGCCTAACCAGCACTGAGTAGGGCGGTATCATCTGCCATGACTTGCGTGCTATGCCTTTGTTAATGCAACCTAACATTGTATTTGCTTTTTTTGCAACAGCATTGCATTGCTGACTCATGTTGAGGTTGTGATCCACCACAACTCCCAGATCCTTCTCAGCAGTGTTGCTGCCAAGCTAGTTATTCCCCATTCTGTATTTGTGCATTAGATTTTTCTTCCCTAAGTGTAGCACCTTACATTTGTCTTTGCTGAATTTCATTTTGTTGTCTATAGCCCAGTTCTCCAATTTATCAAGAATCCTCTGAATTTTAGCTCTATCCTTCAAAGTGTTGGCAACCCTCCCCTTCCAGCTTTGTGTCATCTTCAGATTTGATCAGTATGTTCTCTATTCCTACATCTGGGTCATTAATAAAGATGTTCAACAACACCGGACCCAGAACAGATCTCTGTGGAACTCCACTTGAGATCTCCTGCCAATCGGACATAATTCCATTAATAGTTACTCTTTGTTTGTGAAGTATCAGAGGGGTAGCCGTGTTAGTCTGAAACTGTAAAAAGCAACAGAGGGTCCTGTGGCACCTTTAAGACCAACAGAAGTATTGGTAGCATAAGCTTTCGTGGGTAAGAACCTCACTTCTTCAGATGCATCCTATGGCCTCCTGTCATCCCCTCCTGCCATCTCCTCATCTGAAGAAGTGAGGTTCTTACCCACGAAAGCTTATGCTCCCAATATGTCTGTTAGCCTTAAAGGTGACACAGGACCCTCTGTTGCTTCTTTGTTTGTGGTTGTTTAACCATTTATGTATCCACTTAATGGTAGTTCCACCAAGCCTGTATTTCTGTAGCTTACTTATGAGACTGTCATGTGGGACTGTCAGAAGTTTTGCTGAAGTCCAGGTATATTATGTCCACTGCATTCCCCCTATCCACCAAACCAGTTACCTTGTCAAGAAGGAAGTTAAGCTGGTTTGGCATGATTTGTTCTTAGTAAATCCATGCTGGCTGCTACTGATTACCCCTTCATCCTCCAGGTATTTGCAAATTGAATGTTTTATCCATTGATCTGGTAGCTTCCCAGGTATCAAAGTCAGGCTGACTGGTCTATAGTTCCCCGGCTCCTCCTTTCCCCCCTTTTTTAAAGAGGGGCACTACGTTAGCCCTTCTCCTGTCTTCCAGGACCTCTCCTGTCATCCATGAGTTAGCAAATATTATTGCTATTGCCAGTGGCACTGAGATTTCTTCAGCTAATTCTTTCAGTACCTTGGGGTGAATAGCATCAGGCCCCACTGATTTGAATTCATTCAGATTAGTCAGAAGATCTCTGACGTGTTCTTTATTTATCCCGATCTTCATCCCTTTCCCTTTATTGTCTGTAGTAACTTGGCTAGTTAGCCGGTCACATGTTGTTTTTTGTGAGAAGACTGAATCAAAGTAGGCATTGAGCAGCTCTGCCTTCCTATCATCTTCCATTACCAGCTCACCTTCTCCACTGAGCAGTGAACCCACACTTGATCTTTCTTTTTTGTCTGACATATTTGAAGAACCCCTTTTTGTTGTCTCTAACATTCCTTGCCAGCTGTAATTCTTTGCCTTGGCTTTCCTGATTTTGTCCCTAAACGCTCATGCTATTCGCATATCTTCTTCCTTGGTGACGTTCCCCTCCTATTTCCTGCATGTTTCCCTTTTGGTTTTTAGATAGCTAAATAGCTCCTTCTGCAGTCACATTGGCCTCCTGTGGCTCTTCTTATCTTCCGTCTGCATTGGAATAGTTTGATGTTGAGCCTCTAGTATTACATCTTTTAGGAACTGTCAGCCCCCTTCAACTCCTTTTCTACCTAATTAGTCTTTGCATGGGACCTTGCATACTATTTCTCTGAGTTGGTTGAAATCTGCCTTTCTGAAGTCCATTGTCCTTGTTTTGCTGTTCTCATGTCCTCCTTTTCATAGGATCTTGAATTCGATCAGATCATGATCACTTCCTCCCAAGTTCCTGACCACGTTCACGTTCGCAACTAATTCATCTGTGTTGGTCAAAACCAGATTCAAAATGGATGACTCCTACTTGTTTCCTCAGTCCCCTACATATGCTAAGAATTTGCAGGACATATTATGTTTTCCTGTAATAGTCTTCCAACAGATATCAGGGAAGTTAAAATCCCCCATTAATAGTAGCTCATCTGTGTTAGCTAATCTTGTTACCGCTTGTAGAATGACTCACCCACTTCCTATTCCTCATTTGGTGGTCTATAATAGACCCCCCATCCTAACATCGCTACTGTTCTTTTATAATTATGCTCTTTTATAAATATGTACTGTTTAGGGCCACCTAGTGCAGACTTCTGCAGTTGTGCAGTGTCCCTGCTTGGGGTATAGGAATCAGTGCTAGCAAATCCTAATGAAGGATTAGGACCTAAAGACTGTATTTGTGTAATGATTATTTTAAAGCACATCTGATATGTAAGAAGTTGCTTTTCTGTTAACGTTTAGTTCAATTACTTTTTGGCTGTAGTTAGCCATAAAATTTATCTACTGTAAATATTATAGGTGTGTTTTCAATGCAGCAGGTAATATCTTTCCCTCCTGTGTTGCAAAGTTTAGGAATATGAATTGGTTTTGAGATGTAAAATGTATAAGGAACATGCTTATAATTATTAAACTTTCTGATAGAAATAACAGGAATATTAGTTCTGAATGGTGATGGCTTTTTTCTGGGATCTAATTCTAGGTAAAATCATGTCTGTGGAGATTTGTGTATCGAAGTTTCTAAATTATATATACATTAATTAATAAGTTTTAATTTTGTAAAGTTTGGTTGTCTGTTTACAGTGTTTGGTGTGATGATTTTTGCCAATAATATGTTCACACTATTTTAGATTTTTAACTATTTGGTCATTTCAGTGTGTGCTTTTTCTCCTTTTTAACTGGTTCTTGATTTTCCTTTGCCTAAAAGTAAGTTTTATATTCTGTTGAAGGGCTGTATCAATCAGTCCATAATAAAAACTTCATTTACTTATCTAATGAATTGTTAGTCGTCACTTATATCTATTAAAATGTACTATTACATGCATTACACTAATGCCAAGAGGTTCCAATCAAGATTATGGCCCCATTGTGCTGGGTGCTATACAGACCCATATTGCAGTCTAAGTGGTTGATCCTGCAAATTAATGTGCATTTAAATTACTCACATACTTGTGTTTTCGGGATTAGCCCTATATTAAGGCAAGATGTAATAGATGAATGCAGAGGATGGGCAAAGGAGAACAAGAGTAATAATGACTGGAACATGTAGTTATATATACCACATATGCAACAATTAGCAGGTCTTGAATCAAAATAAACTAAAAAAATAAACTGGAAATGGCAGTTGACTTTCAATGGGATTTGTGTGCCTAACTTCAATGGCCTCTTCAGAAAATTCCAGCCAATATCAGTAACTCCTGCTGTCTGTCCACCTGCCAAGATATTATCACTGAGTGGTTTACTATAAGTGTCATGGTAGAAATGGATCTTGAGGAGGGTTTTGAAGGACTGTATAGTGGCTTTTTCGATCTGTTTAGGGAGAATGTTTCATGTGTGAAGGACAGTATAAAAAATATGAAGGTTTTTGGGAGAAATGGACAACTAGTGTATATTGAAAATAAGGTCAAAATATCCGCTGTCATTGATGTAATTTGTAAGATCCTACATGGTTTGTGTTTCATTTTATATTATATTTATGAAAATATACTACTCACTTTTTTTTTTTTTAAAGTTTTGATTTAATGGTTGTTTATGTGTAGAGCATAATCTCTGACTTGATTTAAAAAAAAAACCCAGCTTTTGATATTGGTTAGCTGCTGTGTCCCTTTTTGATATGCAGTGATCTAATTTAATGATATATGAAGTAGTCTAAGTAGTGCTTGGATAGTTTCAGTAAACATTAGAAAAAGTTTTCTCACAGTTTAAAAAAAAAAAAGAACAATCAGGATGTAACATTGCTTAGCTTAAGCAAACCTTGTAATTGTATATCTTTTAATCCATGTCCTTCACTTCCTGGTGACAGTTTTATTTTCACTGATCAGGTTCGTCAGATAGTTAGATCCTGTTGTGTGTGTGTGTGTGTGTGTGTGTGTGTGTGTGTGTGTGTGTGTGTGTGTGTATGAGTAGTCTTAAAATTAGGTGCATGTTTACAATCAGATTTAAGTGTTTAAAGATTTAAGAGCATCATTGACTTTACTGGGGCTCCACAAGAGTCCATCTGCAATATCTGATTACAGGACTGCGTCCTAAGGGCATTTAAAATTGTAGGATGAGCACTTTAATTGTCAGCTCTTTGGGCCAGGGTCACAAATCCTATATATAGGCTCTGCATGTTGGATTGTAAACAATTTGGGGCATGGTCATATGTTCTGTGTGTTTCCTGTGAAATACCTACATCATTTATGATGTTATTAAATACAAATTTAGGTAATTACTGCAAGAGATTTTGAATAACTTCTTTAATAATAGCAGCTTAGAGTAGAAGTTGTTAATTGGGGCTATTGGAAGATCCATGAGAAGCAAAATAACTTTTGCATATCTAAATGATTAATGATTATACGCAATATAAATTGTAATATAATAGGTGGCATACATTTTTTACATATTTATATGCGTTGTAATCATGTTGTGATTGCTGTCACAGCTGTAATTGCCATGGGATGTTGTGAAGCCAAAAAGTATATCTGGCTTCAAAAAAGATTTTTATAAGTTCATGGAGGATAGGTCCATCAATGACTATTAGCCCAGGTGTCCAGGGATGCAACCCCATGTTCTGGGTTTCCCTAAACTTCCAACTGCCATAAGATGGGACTGGATGACAGAGGATGGATCACTCAAAATTGCCCTGTTCTACTCATTCCCTCTGAAGCATCTGGCACTGGCTACTGTGAGAGACAGGATATTGGGCTAGTTGGACCATTGAAATGGTATGGCCGTTTGTCATAGGTTTCACCCCCACTCTGAACTTTAGGGTACAGATGTGGGGACCTGCATGAGAACCCCTAAACTTAATTACCAGCTTAGATTAGTATGCTGCCACCACCAAAGCATTTATGAGTCATTTGGAAACTCTGTCTTCCCCCCAAAATATCTCCCTCCCAAGTACTATAACCCTTCCCTGGGTAGCCTTGAGAGACTTCTCCACCAATTTCCTGGTGAACACCGATCCAAACCCTTGGATCTTAAAACAAGGAGAAATTAATCATCCCCCCCTTTCCTGGCAGGATTTGAGTTTAATTTCCCCTTCCCCCACCAATTCCTGGTGAGTCCAGATCCAACCCCCCTTGGAACTTAAAACAAGGAAAAATCAATCCGGTTCTTAAAAGAAGACTTTTAATTAAAGAAAGAAAGGTGAAAGGAAAACCTCTGGGAGATTAGCATGCAAGCTATTCTCACAAACAACAGATTCAAAACACAGAGGAGACCCCCTGGGCAAAACCTTAAAGTTACACAAAAGAAAAACCCAATTTAAATCTCCCTCTTATGCAAAAAGACAAGTCACAAAAGAAAATAAACATAATCTAATTTATTCCTTCTCTAATATTCACTACCCTGATAGGAGGCTGATTCCTGGATCTTTTCTCTCCGGCACAAAACTTAATGAACTGACTGAACAAAGGACTCTTCCCTCCTTCCTCTTGAAAAATCTTGTCCCCCATTGCTTCCTCTGGTCAGGTGTCAGCTAGGCTAGGTGAACTTCTTAACCCTTTACAGGTAAAAGAGGCATTAACCCTTAACTGTCTGTTTATGACACCGTTCTTATGTTATAAGGTTGAATTTTCTGATTTTTTTTAAGTTTAATATTTCAACAGTGTCTAATGTAAAATTTTGCATTTAATTTTCTCCTTTTTTAAAATAGAGAAACCAAGTTGATTGTACATCAAAATGAATGTAATAAGGACCTCAGTATTAAGGGAGACGGGAGAGATTCCAGAAGACTGGAAAAGGGCAAATATAGTGCCCATCTATAAAAAGGGAAATAAAAACAACCCAGGAAACTACAGACCAGTTAGTTTAACTTCTGTGCCAGGGAAGATAATGGAGCAAGTAATTAAGGAAATCATCTGCAAACACTTGGAAGGTGGTAAGGTGATAGGGAACAGCCAGCATGGATTTGTAAAGAACAAATCATGTCAAACCAATCTGATAGCTTTCTTCGATAGGATAACGAGTCTTGTGGATAAGGGAGAAGCTGTGGATGTGGTATACCTAGACTTTAGTAAGGCATTTGATACGGTCTCGCATGATATTCTTATCGACAAACTAGGCAAATACAATTTAGATGGGGCTACTATAAGGTGGGTGCATAACTGGCTGGATAACCGTACTCAGAGAGTTGTTATTAATGGTTCCCAATCCTGCTGGAAAGGCATAACGAGTGGGGTTCCGCAGGGGTCTGTTTTGGGACCGGCTCTGTTCAATATCTTCATTAACGACTTAGATATTGGCATAGAAAGTACGCTTATTAAGTTTGTGGATGATACCAAACTGGGAGGGATTGCAACTGCTTTGGAGGACAGGGTCATAATTCAAAATGATCTGGACAAATTGGAGAAATGGTCTGAGTTAAACAGGATGAAGTTTAACAAAGACAAATGCAAAGTGCTCCACTTAGGAAGAAAAAATCAGTTTCACACATACAGAATGGGAAGAGACTGTCTAGGAAGGAGTACGGCAGAAAGGGATCTAGGGGTTATAGTGGACCACAAGCTAAATATGAGTCAACAGTGTGATGCTGTTGCAAAAAAAGCAAACATGATTCTGGGATGTATTAACAGGTGTGTTGTGAGCAAGACACGAGAAGTCATTCTTCCGCTCTACTCTGCTCTGGTTAGGCCTCAGCTGGAGTATTGTGTCCAGTTCTGGGCACCTCATTTCAAGAAAGATGTGGAGAAATTGGAAAGGGTCCAGAGTAGAGCAACAAGAACGATTAAAGGTCTTGAGAACATGACCTATGAAGGAAGGCTGAAAGAATTGGGTTTGTTTAGTTTGGAAAAGAGAAGACTGAGAGGGGACATGATAGCAGTTTTCAGGTATCTAAAAGGGTGTCATGAGGAGGAGGGAGAAAACTTGTTCACCTTAGCCTCTGAGGATAGAACAAGAAGCAATGGGCTTAAACTGCAGCAAGGGAGGTCTAGGTTGGACATTAGGAAAAAGTTCCTAACTGTCAGGGTGGTCAAACACTGGAATAAATTGCCTAGGGAGGTTGTGGAATCTCCATCGCTGGAGATATTTAAGAGTAGGTTAGATAAATGTCTATCAGGGATGGTCTAGACAGTATTTGGTCCTGCCATGCGGGCAGGGGACTGGACTCGATGACCTCTCGAGGTCCCTTCCAGTCCTAGAATCTATGAATCTATGAATTTCAATGCAATATTGAAATGTGCATGTATTTGTAATTTACACAGTTAAGTCAACACTTTTTTTCAAATGTAGATGCCTAACTTTAGACACCTAAATTCTATATTTAGGCATGGTATGAATTTAGGTGCCTAGTTTTCGGCATCGTCTGTGGAAAATACTTTTTAATAAAATACTTCTGTTCTTTCAATGACCACTAGAAGATTTAAAGAGGTTTTTTTATATCTGTATTGTATGTAATCAAGCAAACGCACATTTAAATGTCGAATACAATAACTGACAGATTTTTTTATGTAGAGCTGCAGCTGTATCCATATTTATATCAGAAACTTTTCACTTTTTAATAGACTTAGTGGAAAGGCAGATGATAGTTCACATGACACTCGCTAGGTGCCTACTGTTCTTTCTAAATCCGATTTCTTAAGACGTATTAAAGTTGCAGCCTGATCAAAGTCTAACATGTTTTGAGTTATCAGAGTGCAAAAATAATCAGTAGAACAATTTAAGCATACACAAACGCATTTTAATTTGCAACAAACTGCCATGTTATTGACTGCTTGAGAAATTATGTGAAAATATTTAAGAATAGTAGTGCATGTGAAATGGGCAATTTTGAATCTTCCCATTTAGTACAGCATTAACATCTCTGTGAACATGTATATAGAACAATAGTATTCTTGACTGCAGAGCTCAACTGAAGCACCATCTCATTGCTTTAGACTTCTTCCTAAAATATGAACTATTTTGTAACATGTTTAAATTGATATTTGCTTTGAGCAATTGTAAAGTCTTCTTGAAGCAGAAGGCTAGTAATGCTGTAGTTACAGTTGAAGATGAATACTTTATAAGCTGTTGTCTTAAAACACTTTTTTTTTTAAAGTTTAAATTGCCGTTTAGACTGGAATTTCTTTTACTTTCAGCTCAGAGGAAAAATTCTTTTTGAAATGTTTATGATATTGTGTCAGTTATTACAATATGAAAACTTAGAGGTGACACATTCCTTTCTGTAGCAGTTAGTGTGCTAAGCGTTAGTGGTCATGTCTGTGTTTCACAGTATGTGTACTAAACTGTATGAAAAGTGTG
This sequence comes from Emys orbicularis, assembly GCF_028017835.1. Taxonomy (NCBI): domain Eukaryota; kingdom Metazoa; phylum Chordata; order Testudines; family Emydidae; genus Emys; species Emys orbicularis. The sequence goes on along the minus strand of NC_088692.1, from coordinate 142,852 downwards.
ATGTCTAAATTGCCTTGTGTATGATCAGAATGCTGAAAACAATTGCTTTTAAGTTTAAAAAAAACCTGTCAACTCCAGTAAAACTTATGATACAGAGTACAGTGGTTTCATTACTTCATTATTATTAAAAGTTAGCATTTAGTATAACTTCATATTTTTTCAGCTTGGTTCATAATGTAGAAATGTTGTATATAAAGCAGCTTTGATTAACAAACACACTTTTTTATCAGCTTGTTTTTTCTGAGGAGCATTCACCCTGAACAGTCTCATAATAACTGTTGTCATTGCAATGTAAGCAGGCAAACATTTTTATTAGTGTTGTCTAACACTAATTCTTACCTGCTATATTTATCAGATTGCAACCTTATAGTTAGGTGATGGTTTAATATCTGCCATATAAAATAAAATACAGGTCTTGTTTAAAGCTATGTCATATTGGCTTATGTTTAAGCAAAACATTACACTTTTCTAATGAAGTAGAGATTTTTGTACATAGTTCAGGAAACTTGGAATGGAAGATCAGCAGCAATTGTAGCTCCTTCTTTGTATGTGTAATTTGTTTTTAATGCTCTTGCTTAGCGTATGTAATATTAAGTGAGGATAAGAGCCTACTTCTTACTGACAGCTGTGAACCTACTCCTTTTATCTCAAGTGGTAGACGCATTTGCCTTTGGTGCTGGGTGCCTTGGGTTTGACCCCTGCTGATGACTGTCCGTGGTATCTGTCCATGGTCATTGCATATATATTACCATAGTGTTGCTTATTTATACAACATTGTTATGAGCTGGGTGAAACCTGGTTATGGATTGACTTAAAATCCCATTCAGATTGATAGGTGTGAACTCACCCTTCGATTAACGTAACTGTAAGCTGCCTGTGTATGTGTGTTTGAGAGGAGAGATCACACGAAAACTTAGAACAGAGAGAGAGACAGAGACAAAAAACCCAAGCAGGAGACTAGCATAGTGTGACTCTGGAAAAAGCTAGAGAGAGAGCTTTTGGGTCTGGTGTGGGCAAAAGAGGCTCTGAGGCTGTAAGCTAAGAAACTGCTCCTTTTGTTTTTGGTTCCTTCTGCATTCAGAGACCCAGGATTTCATACATTCCATGTTAAATAAACAAGATTGCTTCAAAGAAAATACCAGACTCCATCAATTTCTGCTTCCAGCTGGAACATCCCCAGAGCCCCAAATTTTGAGTAGCTGCTTGGGTTAAAAAGGGGGAACAATATATGCATGCGTTTATGTTTGCAAGGGATAGTCTGCATTTTTTTTTACTGACACTCTGCTGGAATTGTGCCTATGATACCAGCAACAGCAAGGAAAATTTATGCAGTTTGGCTAGCTTCAGGCTCTTGCTTCTGTTAGGCTGTGTGGGAAGAGCCCTCGGTGGGACCAGCACAGGGAAAAATCTCTTTTGATGGGGGCAGTGGTGTTCTCTGTCTTCCCTATATACTGCAACTCCCACAAAAGTGGAGCACTGTACCTGTGCTACTCATATGCAGAACATTTCCCACAAAACCCAGCAGGATCATTAAAGTGAATCTAAGAAGGATTGCATCCTTTTGCATCATTTGTTTTTCACGGCTGATCCTGGATTTGGGGGCCTGCAGGAGTGCCAGAACCTGTATAGAAGTATGGGGGGGGGCACTCGTGCAGGAACTGTAGCTCTGCCCCCCTGCTCCTCCTCTTCCCCCTGAGGTTCTGCCCCCTATCCAGGCTGGATACCGGAGCTGGGCCATTAGGGTGACCGTATTCCCTCCTTCCCTCCCACGTGGAGCTGGCCTGAGCCGCCGCCGCGCCCCCCCCCCCCCGCACCAGGTGCAGAGCTGACCCGAGCTGCTTCCCTTCCCACCATGGAGCTGACCCGAGCCCCTGCTCCAACCTTCCACAGAGCGGGCCTAAGCTGCCCCCCCCCCTCCTCGCGGGGCTGGCCCGAGCCCCATCACTCACCCCCCTGAACTCAGTTTTGGCAAAATTGGGCAAGTGTCCCCAACCCCCAGGTGTGCTGTCCAGGACAGGTGGAGGGTCCAGTGCTCCCCACAGCAGCCCGGGCTCCCTGGGCAGCTCTTACAACCCAGCTCCGGCTATCGGCCTGGCCAGTGGCAAATGTTCTTTGTGCCCAGGGCCCCAATAAATCTTAATCCGCCTCTGAGCTACAGCAGTATTATGATTGGCATTTAAACATATGAAAAATCAACATCCACTGTCCTTTATTTTCTTAGCGCACGCACAAGCTTAAGATAGCTTGTGCCATCCCGTGATGCTCAGTTAAACTGTTAAGGCAACTATTTTTAATATGCAAAACCACACAAAATTCCAAAAGATGTGCTCATTTCCATGCTCTTAAATTCAGTGAGAGCGGGTTTTGACCCTTGAGGACAAAAAGTAAAACAAAGAGCTGAGTGAAGTTGGAAAATTTGTCCCTTTCACCAGCATTCCCACAGTTTGAGAACTGCTGATCTAGGAAGACAAGGGAAAACAGCACCTTGAACTTCTGTGGAAGGTCCTGACTGACAGAAAGTCAGCCATGGCTGGAAAGAAAATGATTGCTGAGAAAACTACCTAGAGCAAAATCTGTAGCCTGTTAGGTTAAGTCTTAGTTATTAGAAAGCATATTTTAACTTTTGTTTATTTGTAACCCATTCTACCTTCAATTTCTTCTATTTGGTATCACTTAACCTATGTTCTTTTGTTAATAAACTTGTTTTACTTTTGATCTAAACCAGGGTTTCTCAACCTGGAGGTTGTGACCCCCGGGGGGGTGTGTGTCGCAGGATGGGCTGGGGGAGGGGGTGGGCAAATGCAGGGCCGGCATTAGGTGGTGGCAAGCAGGGCAGTTGCCTGGGACCCCACAAAACTAAGTTGCATGCTTCAGCCATGGCGGCGGGTCTGAAGTGTGTAACTTAGCCCAGGTCTACACTGGGGTGGTCGACCTAAGATGCGCAACTTCGCGTAGCTGAAGTCGGCGTATCTTAGGTCGATTTACCTGGCCGTGAAGACGGCGGCGAGTCGACCGCTGCCGCTCCCCTGTCGACCCGCTTCTGCCTCTCGCGAGCTGGAGTTCCGGAGTCGACAGGGAGTGTGTTCGGGGATCGATTTATCCCCGTTTAGACGAGACACGATAAATCGATCCCCGATAGATCGATCACTACCCGCCAATGCGGCGGGTAGTGAAGACCTGCCCTTAGCTTGTGGAGCCCTGGGCAGTTGCCCTGTTTGGCACCCCCTAATGCCTGCCCTTTTAGTTGGTGGGCCACAATTTTTAAGTCCAAAAGGAGTTGCCAGCACAAAAAGGTTGAGAAACATTGATCTAAACCAACTCGGTGCTGTATTTGAATTGAAGTAATTAACTCTAATTAAAGTAATAAGCTGTACTTTTGTCTCTTTAAGGGAGCAACAAATCTTATTTCTCTGAGTGTTCTAGGAAAAGGATGGACACTTCAGAGCAGAAGGTTTTGGGGAAGTTCAGGACTGAGTGTTTGTTGGATGTCACTCTGCACGTAGTAACTAAGGCTGGTGGAGACCAGTGTGGAGCTGTTCCATTGTAGGCACACTACTGGGGTCAGAGCACTGACCCAGGACTGCACAGCGCACACATGCTCAGGGAACTACATGCTTGTCTACTGGCTGCTAGTGTCTGGGCTGTGAACCATTGCAGCAGAGCATTTAAGGCACCCAGAGTTACAGGGCAGGGGGTGAGACAAATTCTCTCTGGTCTGAATTGCATTCCCAAAATGTTACAAGTAAGTTATAAGAAGGAAAGGGACAGCAAAATGTTCGGTTAGGAGTTTAAACACAATCCTCTAAGCACTGCGCAGTGGTGCTCCATAATTGTTTCCTTCTATTATGTAGTTGTCCTTATCTGCATCGAACAACAGGGGATACAGAAAGAAAATATCATCTCAGATATTACAAGACTGGAACATGTATTCATGAAACAGATGCTCGGGGCCACTGTGTGAAGAATGGACTCCACTGTGCCTTTGCTCACGGGCCTCATGACCTTAGACCACCAGTATATGATATAAGGTATCCTTTTATTTTTAACTTTCAGTCCTCATTATCAGGAGACCATTGTCCTATAACATTCCAGTCTGTAGACATTAAACCTTTCTGTCTCCAAATACAATTAACTTTGCAATCAAATGTATAATTAACTTTCTGACATTATTACTGTAAATGTAAAAACTTATATTAATGCAATGTTAAAATTGCAAATGTAAAAACAATGGGAAATTAAAATATTAACATTTTTAGAGCAACAGTAACGTATCCACGTATGAAGGACTCTGCATGTAATGCACTTAAGAGTGCACAAGGCTGAATATTTTACCTTTTTGCCATGATGCTGTGTAGATTTGCTTGTGCTGCTTAAATTCACAAAAATGGTCATTTTGATGCTATCTTTCAGCTCCTCATCTTGTGTTTGTGATATTTTTGCCTCCTTTGTACATGGTTTATTTGGGATTTTTGATTTTTTTGTTGTCCCTTTTCCCCTCCCCCAATAAGTGAGATGTCAGTGGTCTCTGTTGCTGCCTTTTAAAGGTGAGATTAGGTGGCAGCCAAAGGGTGATGCTTTGTGATTCAGGATAACAAGGAGGATGAACATTATTTGTGACTGTGAACCAGCTTTTGAAATACTAGGGGATGAGAGGAAGGGGATGATGCACTGGCTTGGGATAAACAGTGGGATTCTTATAGGAAGTGATGATTGCCAGCCAAGCCTTCTGAGCTCTGTAAGGATGGAGCTCTGCTCCTGCAGGATTTAAGAGCCTTTAATGGCAACCACTACCTTCTGCAATCCATCCCTTGTGTTATTCCTTGTTTCCTGCCTACAGCTTCAGGCTCACTGCTCTGCTGCTGAATTGTTCCCAGAATTATTTCTGTAACATTCAAGCTTATTGAATAATTTCATAGTAATTTAACATGACCTTTAATTCCCACCTTACCACAGAATTCCTTGCATCTCTGCATGATCACATACTGTTTCAATTATCTATCGCATACTATTTTTTCCATAGGATTCCTGCCTCGTTCAGTGTGCAGGATAGATGGCGCTCCATGAGTGAGACAGCAATTCAGTATTTTTTTTACCCTCCTTATTCACCACGTGGTGCTATGCCTTATTTTCTGCATACCAAACCTCATAATGATTACAGTATATTCCATTTCCTTGTGATGTTTTATATTGTGATCATCCCTGTGGTACCTGAGTGTCTCACAGACATTAAAGAATTTACTTCACAAAACCTCTCTAGTGTGTGTAGAGAAGCATTATTATTCTAGTTTTGTGGATGGAGAACTGAAGCACAGTGATATTTAAGCCAAAATTCACGAAAGTGACTGCTAAATGCTTCATTAATTGGATTTCCAACTTGAGATGCCCTACGGTTTGATACTGAGCACCTGCATCTTCCCCCAGCTTTAGCTGGAGTTACGAATGCTCAGCACTTCTGAAACTCAGGCCTTAGGTGTCTCAAATTATGCACCTAGAAAATGGAGAACATACAACTAGTTGTCCACTTTTTGGTTTAAGTGACTCCTAACGTCATATAGTAAATCTGTGGCTAAATTGGTTCACTGTATTAACTACAAGAGCCTCCTTTGTTTTCCTGTAGGCCCCTGCTTTGTTCCTGTCACATCGTCTCTTGTCTTCTGCCGATGAAGTAGAGTTCCTATAGACAATAGTCTCATTAACCACAGTGCTGTCTCATTCATAATCTATCCTGTGCGCTGAATGAGGCAGGAGTCCTCTTGAAAACATACTATGTGATATGTAATTAAATAAAGATGGTCACAATTCATTTGCACAAAGAGGCCAAATAATGCAACCTACCCTGCAAAGAACATAACCTAATATATGCTTGTATTGTGGAGGAGATGAGTGACGGCAGGGGTGAGTTGTGGAGGTCAAGAAATGGGAGGAGATAGGATTACTAGGTTGAATGGAAGGTGTAGAGGACGAAAACAAGGAATCAGTCAGCCTTTGTTGAAGAGGAAGAGGTTTGTGAGCAGGTAATGGAGGAAGGGAGAGGTAAGGGAGAGAGGGTAGAGGTCACATCAAGTTCTTGGGATTTTTTTTATTGAAGATGATGATCCTGGCAGGAGGGGAGAGGATTTTTAGAGGAAGTGAAAAATGGTAAATAGGCAGCTGGTACTGGGAGCGTGGAAATAATTGAGAGTGGAGGAATAATGCTGCTGCTTATTCAGAAAGAAGGGAAAGGTAAATAAAAATGAATTTGTAGTGGAGGAAGTCAGCATAGGCATGGGACTTCAACAATAGACTTCCATGAGTGTAGAAACCGGAGCAGAGGAAGAGTGTGTGTGTGTGTGTGTGTGTGTGTGTGTGTGTGTGTGTGTGTGTGTGTGTGTGTGTAAAAGGGGGGGAACCAGAGGTAGGGGTTGGGAGGGTGAACCTTGCAGTGTGAGAGAGGGGAAAAGGAGTCAAAGGTGGTGGCGAATGCAGGGTGGAGGGAGTTAACAATGATCATATCAGTGGAGGAGAAGGAAAAAGAGGATAGGGAGGAGTGGGCTGAGAACAGAATCCTTAATATTGATGGATTGGAAGTTGTATAAGGACCAGGTGTGAGGGGATAGATGGGAAGTTGATGACAGCTACACGGAAAGGGAGAGGAGAAAAGAGTTGGGTGGAGTGTTGTTCAAAAAGAGGAAGGCGTGTGTGAATGGGGATGAGTTGGAAGTGGGAGGAATGGGAGAGAAGAAGCCTGCCACTCCAGTATGTTTCTTTGCAACTGATTCAGGATGGGGAGTGTGAGAGAGGGAAAGACCGCTGTAAGAGGAGAGCAGCTATAGAGGCAGTGTCACCGAGCAAGATTCAGGTCTCAGGGAAGCCAGGATCAGGAAATGATGGCATCGTGGGAGCTGCTATCTCTTTGGAGCTGGAATGGGCATTTTGGAGGGTGGAGGGAAATGGGGATAATGTGAGGTTTTGAAGAGAAAAAACTATTGCGATGAGGTGATGACTGGGAAGGGTGTAGGGGTAGGAGAGTGGTGATGTGGTTAGGAGCCAGGTTGGGGTTGGAGTAGCTGATGGCAATGAGGGGAAGTCAGGAGAATGTGTGGGATATGGGTTTGTGGGGATGTATAAGGAGTTGGGAGGTTAATGTATGTTGAAAGACTCAGTGGCCAAATTGCTCTTCTGTGGTGGTGAAATTTTCTGCCTCCTCCTCAGTGGGGATAGTGGTAGTGTGGAAGTGCCTAGAAACAGCCATCAGGGCCCCATTTTGCTAGGCTGTAACATGTAACATGAAAGAGAGTCCCTGCCCTAAAGAGTTGACAATCTTAGCATATGAGAAACGGCAACAGGTGGATACAACGACAAATGGGGTAGGGAGAGACAAGGCAGTGTTGAAATGATCATATTTAGAGCAATAAGCAGTTGCCCAGCATGCTAGCTGTCCAGCTGTTGTTGGGTGTTTTGTAGATATCACTTCTGAAAAGATTTTCAGGAGGATAATGTGGTAGCTTTATGGATTTTTATGTGGCGCTTCTCCCATACATAAGATGTGGAATGGGAGAAAGCACCATTGGTGCTTGAGGGCAAATTGTACTAATGAGTGTAAAAGATGGAATAGTTGATAAAATGGAGATGTGTGTGGCAGGGTGGATAAAAATTTGATTTTTTTTTTTTTAAATAAAAAAAATCAGATTTTCTATTTTAAATAAAATACAGGTTTATTTAAAAAAAACTATTTAAAATTAAATTTGAAGTTGACAATTTATGTTAAGGCCTAACTTTATTATAATCTATTAAATCACGTAAATAGAAAAAATATTAAGCAGTATGTACATATTTGCTGCCAAGTTTTAAAGTAAGTCAGACTGCTGAATTGGTGAAAATCACTGGCTAAGCACTTGGAACCAGCGTTTGTTGAAGTGCTAAATCAGCTTTTGACAGCAGTTACCTCTTCTGCAGGTGCAGCGAGAACGTTTTCTTCATTTCAGTTTATTCAGCTAGTTCATTCAAAGTTAAGAAACCAATTGGGAGTTGAAAAAGCAGGAAAGCTTGTTTTTCTCTTCTAATCTCTGAATAAAAACTAGGTGTGAGAGGATGAGATCTATTAGTTCTAAAATCTTGAAGGACATAGTAACCAGAAACAATGAGCTCCATTTACTAACTACATATAATTCTCTTTGTTTAATTAATCAATTAGTTTTAAATACAAAACATACTTTAATACATTTTTGATAATCTTTTCCTCTTATGTATCCAGCACATGTAGGATAGTTTAGTTTAATTTTTTTTAACTGCTGTGATTTTTTTCATTTTGAATTGAATTTGAATTTCCTTCCAAATAGAGCTTGACACGAATCACAAGTGCAAAATTTAATCATTTAGTAAATAAGAAATGCATCATTCTCCATTTTCTAACATAATGAAAAATACAAAAATTAAGAATCTGGAAAAATGTGAATTAAGAACATACGAACAGCCATACTGGGTCAGACCAAAGATCCATCTAGCCCTGTATCCTGTCTTCTGACAGTGGCCAATACCAGGTTCCTCAGAGGGAATGAACAGAACAGGTAATCATCAAGTGATTAAACAATATAATTGCTTAAATGTGTATAGATATATTATATTCTCCTGGTTAGCAAAAAGAAGCATCACATTTGGTGTAAAGGCTATATTTAGTTGCAAATCAACATGTTTTAAATGTCCCCAACCAGTGAGAATCAGCCTTTCTTTAAGAAAATAACTAAGAAGTACCAAAGAAATTTAAACCGATCCGTCCTAGTGAGTGGATGGTAATATATTAGAGTTGATAGACAGGGCATATCTAAGGTGTAAAGAGCCTTTAAAGGTAAAGACAAGAAGCTTGTTTTTGGAATGGAGGACAGGGAGCTAGTAGATAGATGCAAAGAGAAGAATGATGTAATCAGTGCATTAAGAAATGATGATGATCTTCTAGCAGCAGTGTCTTTAATACACCTGCCGGGGACAAGACTGAGTTTATCAAGGCCAGAAACAGGAAGCTGAAATAGTTAAGATGAGAGCAACAAAGAGTCCTGTGGCACCTTATAGACTAACAGATGTATTGGAGCATAAGCTTTCGTGGGTGAATACCCACTTCGTCAGACGCACAAAGTGGGTATTCACCCACGAAAACTTATGCTCCAATACATCTGTTAGTCTATAAGGTGCCACAGGACTCTTAGTCTAGATCTGTAAAAAGCAACAAACACGGCTACCTCTCTGATATTTAAGATGAGAGATGAGTTTCCTCTGTGTGGACTGAGAGGAAAGATCTGATCTTATAGAAGAATCAGCAAGAATTAGAAATGGAGGTGTGGGTCTAAAGAGAGGATAGAATCAAAGATAACACCTAGATCGTAGTGGTAGCCGTGTTAGTCTGTATCAGCAAAAACAACGAGGCGTCCTTGTGGCACCTTAGAGACTAACAAATTTATTTGGGCATAAGCTTTCGTGGGCTAAAACCCACTTCATCAGATGCATGGAGTGAAAAATACAGTAAGCAGTTATATATTACAGAAAATGAAAAAATGGGAGTTGCCTTACCAAGTGTGGGGGGGAGGGTCAGTGCTAACGAGGCCAATTCAATTAAGGTGGAAGTGGCCTATTCTCAACAGTTGACAAGAAGGTGTGAGTATCAGCAGAGGGAAAATTACTTTTTGTAGTGACCCATCCACTGCCAGTCTTTATTCAGGCCTAATTTGATGGTGTCCAGTTTGCAAATTAATTTCCTAGATAAACTTAGCCCTGCCTCAGTGCAGGGGACTGGACTAGATGACCTATTGAGCTCCCTTCCAGTCCTACATTTCTGTGATTTCTGTGATCTATAACAATGATACCTGAAGGAGAAAATAGCTAGTTACTTGTAGCTGGAGTCTCTTAAGATTCACATGGGGAGAACTGAGAATATGTGGGATGACATTTCCTCCTGATATGACCCTGCCTGGGATATTCCATTGCTCTAGAAGAAATTTGTGCTATGCCTTAATGGTAGGAGTTTCTACAGTGGTCTGGGCTTGATGGAATGTGCCTGCACCTTCCATGAGAGTGGAGATGCTTACTAATAATATAAGTAAGCTCCAGTTACAGGTGAGTAACTTTTCTTCCTTCCTTGTTGTTGTGTATACCCTTCAAATCCAGTATGTGAAAACTGTTGTTAAATGCCCTTTTAAATAGGCATTCAGTCACATAACATTTGTATTTACATTTTATGTGCTGCTCCTTCTGGCTTAGTAATTTTTATTGCTCCCCCAGGAATTCCTTCCAAATATATTGTAGAGAACAATAAACATAATTATTTTTGGTGAGGTGCCCAGAAATAAAAATTGTAAATCTGTAAGCACTTTAGAACAGGGCTTTTTTTGTACTTGTACAGTGGGGACCCTGACCATGATTGGGCACCCCTATTTGCTACCAGAGTACAAATAATAATAGGTAGGGTGTCATAGAAATGGTAGAGAAAGGGATTATATTTTTTCCTGTCCAAGATATGATGTGTCGATATAAGGGCCACAAAGCATGTTAGCTTTTAACTGCAATATCCCATCAGAAAGTTGTATCAGCCTTGCCATTTATTATCACTGTAGCTTTCCAAATTTCTGCCATTGAAAATCTTTGTTTTGCCACATTGTATTAGCTTATTTTTGTCTAAAATAATCTCTTATTTATGCTGTATTTGTATTTCTGCCATATTTTTAACCTGTTTAGTTCCTCTTGCATTATTGCTCTCTCTTGGATACATGCAACATTGTCCAATATAATGTCATTTGTATATTTATTTAGTGTGCTGTTGACAGTCCTCTTTATCAGATTAAGATGTTAGATGCAACTGTACCTCACACCAGTTATTATGGCTTTCTGCCTTGTGCCTATCCCTTTGTTAACATATATAATTATCCTTTGTTGTGATGCTTTCTACAGCATCAGTTCATGTAACAATGCCAAGACAAGACAATTTGAGTTTTTCAAATAAGGCTTTGTGAGACTTGGCTTGAAATCCAGGCTCACAAAGTCCGTGGCAAAATTCCTATTAACTTCAATAAAGCCAGGATTTCATCCACAGTTGGGAAGTTTAATGAAGATACACAGTATGGTAAAATTATCTTCTTTTCTCCATTTCAGGGAACTCCAGGCACAGGAAGCCTTACAGAATGGGCAGCTAGGAGGTGGAGAAAACATCCCTGACCTACAGCCAGGAATTCTAGCTAGCCAAGCAATGATTGAAAAAATTCTTAGTGAGGATCCGAGGTGGCTGGGTAATATTCTATATTTTGTCTTCTCATCACTGTTTCTATATCTGTCTAGACCTATTTGGACTTTTATTGGAGAAGTTTCAAAAGTTATGTTGAATAAAGGAGTGATTTTGTGTGTGTGTGTGTATATATACACACAATAATAATATGGATGTTTGAAAAAAAAATCATGCAGTCAAGCCCATTTATATTCAAATTGCATATTGGAAATTCCTGTCTATTGCAAGTGTTTCTTTTGTGCCAACTCTTTTTTCATTCACTCAGTACAAATGTGGCTATTTTGAGGCAATTGATACATGTTTTCCTGATTTAAAGTCAGTAAGAAAACTGTCTTGTGTCAAATGATACTGAAGTCAACTTTTAAAGGACGCTTCTTTTGCTTAACTTGATTAACAAGAACCAGAAAACAAATAAATGTTACCTGTTTTAGGCTTTGAGTGAGTTCTTTAAAATCTAATATTACTGTAAATTTAGTAATTTGACAGATCACTTAAAATAAGCCCAATTGCTCTAGTTTTCTTTAAGCTTTTAGTCTGGTTGTGATTTTCGGTATTGGTGTCATTTATTACATAGCCATGAATTTTTAAAATCAGCAGAACATTAGTGGTTGTACCCAAATGCTACTTTGGAACCGATAGAACACAAACTGCTGCAGTACCTCTGGTCTTCAAGAGTAAAGTGTTTTGTTTCTTTGTTTTAGGTAGATTTGTATTATTTACACTATGAAAGGGGAAGACAATTATACAGGAAAGACAGATGAGGGGAGTAGTGAGTATCTAAAGAATTCTATAAAATTGGGCAAGAAAAAGATTCTGAGTGGAGAGGACCACACAGTTAAATCTATAAGGACTATGAATCCCAAGATATAAGAAAGTAACTATATTAGTAGAGCTTTACTATAAGCCTCTTTATCAAGAAAAGGAAATTGAGCACACTATGTTCAGAGAGATCACAGGCAGAAAAATCTAACAAAATAAGTGGAGAGAGAAGGAGGTCCAGGGATTAGGGTGCTATCATGGGATTTTCTAGACCTGGATTTAGTTCACTGCCCCACCCACAAACTCCCAGAGACCACCTTTGGCAAGTCCCTTAGGCTTTGTCTTCACTACCCGCCGATCCGGCGGGTAGCAGTCGGTTTTTCAGGGATCGACTTACCGCGTCTAGTGAAGACGCGGTAAAATCGATCCCTGATCGCTCTGCCGTCGACTCCGGAAATCCACCTCGGCAGGAGGCGGCAGCGGAGTCGGCGGCAGCGCGGCAGCGGTCGACTTTCCCGCGTCCTCACCGCTAGGTAAGCCGACCTAAAATACGCAACTTCAGCTACGGTATTCACGTAGCTGAAGTTGCGTATCTTAGGTCGGACCCCCGCTGCAGTGTAGACCTAGCCTTAGTCTCTCTGTATCTCCGTTCCCCATCTGTAAAATGAAAATAACAGTAGTCCCCTTAGGGGTGTTGTGATGATAAATACATTGACTGTGAAGTGCTCAGATACTATAGCATTGGGGCCAAATAACTAGTTAGAATGGAATAGACTTGAACTACACCTCTACCTCGATATAACGCTGTCCTCGGGAGCCAAAAAATCTTACCGCGTTATAGGTGAAACTGCGTTATATCGAATGTGCTTTGATCCACCGGAGTGCGCAGCCCCGCCCCCCCGGAGCACCGCTTTACCGCATTATATCCGAATTCGTATTATATTGGGTCGCATTATATAGGGATAGAGGTGTACGTACATATAAACAGATGAAATGGCAAAATGGAACAAGGCTGAGAGAAAAAATTTCTCAGAACTCTGATTGTTTTTGGAACAGATTGTTTCAGAGCACGCAAGAGGAGTGGCTGTTTCCAAATAAATAACACTCAGGAGTTGATTCAAAAAATAACAGTAGCCAAGCTACTAAAGTAATACTAACCACAACATAATTTTCAAGATTTTTGTGGGGAGTAATGTAACAAAAAGTGACTTAATGACGTTAAACTTTGGAAAGGGAGATCTCAATACAATGAGGTGGTTAGTCAAAAAGGCCCTAAAGTCAAACGTAAAGCAAAGTGGCATGGTTGCTACTTAAAACAAAATAATAATAGTCTCAGAAGGCATGCCCATTGGACAAAAGGGGAGCCTGGAAGACAAGGTGTAAAGGTTCGAGAAGCCAAACATAATACTTCAAAATTTGAAAACCTAATCCTAGTGTAATCAATAAATAGGAGTATAAATTACAGCGAGTGATATATAAGAGGAAATTAGAAGGGCTAAAATGGATTTTGAAGAACAAATAGGTAAGTGTGTAGAACAAACAAGGGATTATTTTAAGTATATCAGAAGCAGGAACCTGCAAAATAATTAGCCTCCTGGATCACCAGGAGCTAAAGAGAGCAATTAAGGAAGATAAGGATGTTGCTTAGAGGCTAAATGACTTCTTTGGATCAGTCTTCACTGCAGAGAAATGTGGGGCCTGTACATTTATATGATTAACAAGAATATCCAGAGTTGTTGTTGTTTGTTGCTAACACAGTGTTTCAAAGGGATATTAAACCTCATGCTTCAGGGTTTAAACTAAACTAATCTCTAACTCTTAGAGTTTTGATGAAACCTAATGGGGGCAGATTATCCCACACCCTGTCTGCTGCAGTGGTTCCTTCACCATCCTGTGAAGCATCCAGTGCCGGCCACTATCGGAGAGAGAATACTGGACTAGATTAACAGATTTTAAGGCCAGAAGGTACCATTGATTGTCTAGCCTGATCCCTGAATAATACAGGGCAAAGAACTTCACCTAGTAATTTCTGCATCGAGACTGTAATATCTAGCTGAACTATAGATATCTTTTAGAAAGCTATCTAGTCTTGATTTAAAGTCTTCAAGTGATGGAGAATCTACCACATCCGTTGGTAAATTGTTGCAATGCTTAATTACACTCACTGTTAAAAAATTTGAGCATTATTTCTAGTTTGAATTTGGTTAGCTTCAACTTCCATTAGCTGGATCATGTTTTTCCTTTTTACAGTATATTAAAGAGCTGTCTACTGTCAAAAATGTATATTCATAAATACTAGTTATAAAGTGTAGAAAATTTATAAAGGAAACTGAAAGCTACAGTGGAAAAACCATGGCTAGCAGAGCTAAGAACAGTAAGAACACAAGTATAATATGAACAAAAGGAATCTTAACAGTGATATATGCCCATTTCTAGATGGAAATGGGAGAATTGTTAATAATGTTGCAGATAAGCCTGAAGTGTCTAAATATTTTTGTTGTGTATTTGGAAAGAGCTGAAATGAGGTACTGATACCACATGAGGATGATGAACTACTTTCCACAGCTTCTACTAGGGAAAAACATTTAAAAATCATCAGGTCACGATAACAGGAACAAGGAATGCATGCCATACCTACAGAATGGGGGATTGTATCCTGGAAAGCAGGATTCTAAAAAGGATTTAGGGGTCCTAGTGGACAAACAGTTGAACATGAACTCCCAGTATGATGCTGTGAGTAAAATGGCTAATGTTTGGGTATATAATAAACAGGGACGTAGGAGTAGGGAGGTGATTTTTACCTCTCTGTACAGCATTAATGAGACAGGTATTGGAATACTGTGTCGTGTTCTGGTGTCCACATTCTGAAAAGGTATTGAAAAATTGTAGAAAGTGCAGAGAATAGCCACAAAAATGATTCAGTGATTGGAAAAACGCCTTACAGTGAGAGACTGAAGGAGCTCAGTTTGTTTAGCGTAGCAAAAAGAAGATTAAGAGGTGACCTGACTACAGTGTATAATTTCCTTCAATGGAGAAAATACCAGCTACTAACAGTCTCTTTAAGCTAGAGGAGAAATGTATAACAACAAGGCTGGAAGTTAAAGCCAGACAAATTCAGACTAAAAATTGAGCACAATATTTTAACAGTGAGGGTGATGTAACCATTCAAACAAACTACCAAAAGGGAGTGGTAGATTCTCCATCTCTTGATGTCATCAGATCAAAACCGGATGCTTTTCTGGAAGATATGCTGTAGTTCAACACCAGGGCTCCGTACATGGGTAACTAGTTATAATTCCATGGCCTGTATTGTACAGAGGTCAGGCTAAACGATGGTCCCCTCTGGCCTTAAAAACTGCAAATCTATGAAAAATCTCTTCTCCATGTAGGTATCTCTTATCTTTCTCTTGGATAAACTAAATAGATTGTGTCTTTCATCTTTCACTGTAAAGCAGAATTTTTCAGATCTTGAATTGTTCTCGTAACTCTTTTCTGAGCCCTTCCCCATTGTTCCACATGCTTTTTGAAGCGAGGACACCAGAACTGAATACAGTATTCCAGAAATTGTCTCACCATGGTAACTAAGAGGTTAAGCATGATTGATTAGTATTCCTAATTTGATATTCCCCTCATTATACATTCAAGGACGATGCTTAACCTCTTAGTTACAGCATCACACCGAGAGCTCATGTTTAAGGCTACAATTTAGTCACGGGTATTTTTAGTAAAAGTCACAGACAGGTCACGGGCAATAACCAAAAAGTCATGGCTAGTGACTTGTCCGTGACTTTTACTAGAAATACCCCTAACTAAATCTTAGGTGCTGGGTGCGGGGAGGGGTTCTCCCAGGGCGCCACTGTTGCTTCTGGACCGCTGTTCTGGGGCAGCGCCCGGGCCCAGTTGCCTGGGGCTGCCAGAGTAGCGGCTGGTGCGGTTGGCCCCAGGGCCGCCCCAGCTACTCGGGTGGACCTGGGGTCAGCTGCTGCAGCTGTGGAAATTACGGAGGTCCCGGAAAGTCACGGAATCCGTGGCTTCTGTGACCTCTGTGAAAGACTCGCAGCCTTACTCATGTTCAGTTGGAAATCTACCATGGCCTCTAATTCTTTTTCAGCATCACTGCATTCCAGGATACAGTCCTGCTTCTTGTGTGACCTAAATTTTTTATTCTTAGATGTATGCATTCGGCTGTATTTAATGCATGTTTTTTCAAAGGAGTCTGCATTACTACATGATCCATATAATTCCGTATAACTGACTAGTCCCTACCATCATTTACCATTTCACCAATTGTTGGAATTACTGTTATAGAATTAGTATAAAAGATATCACTATGACATCAGCTCAACCATGAATTCCTTTATTAAATGTAAAGGCCAAATGGTATTTATACAGTTGTTTAAGCAATAAGCAATTCCTACAGCCACACAATAACACACATTCATAAACATTTGATCAGAGTACTTAGGAAAGGAGATAACCCTTTCATACAGCTTGCTGCAGCATGATCAGATGGGATCTGATAAATACTCCTCGCAAGCCTGGTTCTTTTATACAGTGCAACAAATAATTGATGTCATCATCTTATCTGAAAACCAGGTTTTGACCACTTTGGGGCTGGGTAAAATCATGACTGGTGTGGAAAAAGTAAATAAGGAAGTGTTATTTACTCCTTTTCATAACACAAAACTAGGAGTCACCAAATGAAATTAATAGGCAGCAGGTTTAAAACAAACAAAAGGAAGTATTTCTTCACACCACGCACAGTCATCCTGGGGAACTCTTTGCCAGAGAATGTTGTGAAGGCCAACACTCTAACAAGGTTCAAGAAAGAACTAGATAAATTCATGGAAGATAGATCCATCAATGGCTATTAGCCAGGATGGGCAGGGATGGTGTCTCTAGCCTCTGATTGCCAGAAGCTGGGAATGGGCGATGGGATGGATCACTTGATGATTACCTGTTGTGTTCATTCCCTCTGGGGAACCTGGCATTGGCCACTGTTGGAAGACAGGATACTGGGCTAGATGGACCTTTGATCTGACCCAATTAGGCCATTCTTATCATAGGCGTGTGCCGGGTGTGCCCAGGCACACCCTAATACAGGGGTGGGCAAATGGCTCCACTCTCCCGGCGTGGCAAGCCGTGGGGTCTGCGCTCCCAGGCCGGAGCGCCCGGCCGAGCGCAGCAAGCCGCCGGCCCCTCCCCCGCCTTCCCCCCTCCTCTGGAGCCATGCCACTGCGCACGCAGCGCTCTGGGTCCCGGGGCTGCGTGCTCCCGCGGGGCAGTGTTTGGCTCTGCGGGGAGGCTAGGAGCCTCATCTCATGGTAAGGGGTCTGGGGTCAGGGGGGTTGGATAAGGGGTGGGGGCAGTCAGGGAACAGGGTGGGTTGGATAGGGGGTGGGATCCCGGGCGGGGTGGTTAGGGGTGGGGGTGGGGGTCTCTGGAGAGGGCAGTCAGGGAGCAGGGGGGGATTGGCCTTCACAACCTCCTCAGGTAAGGAGTTCCACAAGTTGACTGTGTGCTGTGTGAAGAAGAACTTCCTTTTATTTGTTTTAATTTGTTTTGTTTATTTGTTTATCTTGTTACACATGTCCGTATTCTAAGATAACACGGGTATGTTAAAGGTAGCTATCAGTTTATCACAAAACCTGCTTTTTTGTTCGGTAGAACCGATTTGTTACCCTCTCCTATAATTTTAGAGGCCTTTTTCCTAATAACTTTCTTTTATCTCATTAGCCACTTTACAAACTCAGCATCCTCCCAACACTTGTTTTGCTAGATGCTACATTCCTTCTAACTTTTGAATCTATTATTTTCAAGCTCTTAGATAAGGAAAAGTTATTTACTTATTCCCATAATACGAGAACTAGAGGTCACCAAATGAAATTAATAGGCAGCAGGTTAAAAACAAGTAAAAGGAAGTTCTTCTTCACATAGCGCACAGTCAACTTGAGCCTGAGGAGGTTGTGAAGGCTCGGACTATAACAGCGTTTAAAAGAGAACTGGATAAATTCATGGAGGTTAAGTCCATTAATGGCTATTAGCCAGAATGGGTAAGGAATGGTGTCCGTAGACTCTGTTTGTCAGAGGATGGAGATGGATGGCAGGAGAGAGATCACTTGATCATTACCTGTTAGGTTCACTCCCTCTGGGGCACCTGGCATTGGCCACTGTCAGTAGACAGGATACTGGGCTAGATGGACCTTTGGTCTGACCCTGAACGGCTGTTCTTATGTTATTACATTTGTTAACCACCTACATTTTGCAGAAGCTGCAAAGCACATGGCTAAACTAACCTTACCCCTTCTATTCTAAAACCATCCTATACCAATCTTTTTGTGATCTTCAAATTTTACCAGTAAAATTTTATATTTTGTTCCTAATCATTAATAAAGATACTGAATAGCATTGGTTCAAAAACAGTTATCTGTATAACTCCACTAGATACATCCCATGGGATGATAATTCCCCATTTACAATTACATTTTGAGATCCGTCAGTTAACCCAGTTTTTACTCCATTTAATATGGGTTACGTTGATATTGGTATAGTGCTGATTTTTTTTTAATCAGAATGGCATGCTGGGCCATGTCAAATGTCTTATGGAAGTCTAAGTATTTAATGTCAGTTATATTATTAAGTATATTATTCATCAGAGATGTGATCTCATCAGAAAGTGATATGAAACTTGTTTGAGAAGACCTATTTTTCATAAAACAATGGTGATAGACGTTAATTATGATGCCATCATTTAATTCTTCACTGATTGCGTCCCAATTCAGTCTTTCCATGAATTTGCCCAGGATTGATGACAGACAAAGTGGTCTGTAGTTATCTGGGTCATTATGTTTATCCTTTTAAAATATTGGCAAAACATATAGTGTTGTTTTTCATCCAAATGCTCTGTTAATTCCCCATAGTTCCAAGAGATGTTAAAAACAATTAACGGTTCAGAGAGTGCTTGGCCCTAGATGGACAGAGTGTGAGAGACAGTCAGGTAAAGGGCAGGTGGGAGTCTGGAAACTAAAGGTGGTCTCCAGGGAAAGCAGCAGCGAGCAGAAAGCTATCTGCAGGGTCTTCCTGGAGGAGACTAGGGCTTTATGATCCATTGTGGTAATTCCTATGCTTCTGTTTTCCAAAGAGGATGCATCTACTGCAAAGTGGATTCTCAGCTTTGTTTTTTAGATAGCTTCTTGGAGAAGAATCTTGGTGGCGGGGAAGGGAGGAAGTTGTGACAAATAGGTTTGATACTAAATTTGCTTGGCAGTATAACTAAGAAGTCATCATTTTCCTTTTTTAAATTAAAGATTATAATATTCAGTACAAGTAAGCTAATACAGGAGAATTTCCACAGTAACCATAACTTTGACCTTTTAGTACATATGAAGCATTTGCCTTAGCAGTATTTTAAAATAATTCAGAATTCTGCATGTACATAAGTTGCTGTGGAGCTGTAACTTTGAATACCCTGACTCTTAATAAATTTAAATTCTCAAATGTAATGTTACATGTCAAAGTTATTTTGGGTTGCACTTCCTTGTTTTTTTAATGGTAAAAGGGTGTAATTACCTCCTCCCGCCCTCATCCTGGTCCAGCTCTTATCCTTTCTGAGAGACAAACAGATATTGACCTGGAAAGCAAGGAGTGAGAAGCCTAGATAGAGTTGATGAAGGGAACCAGCGGAAGGATTTAAGGGGGGAGAAACATGTTGTCCAACAGGAAAGTGAGGAAAATTATTTGAGCTGCCTTCTCAATGTACTGGATGGGTGTAATGTTAGAATTAGTGAGGTCAGGCAGGAAGTTGTTGAAGTGAAGGTAGGAAGTAACCCAAGGCACAGATAAGCATAGCTGTAGGGACTGATAGGAAGGGTTGGCTGTTTGCATGTTGCGGAGAAAGAAATAGAAGTATTTGGAAACTCTCTGAATGTATGGAAAGTAGAGAGAGAAGAGGTGAAAATTGCTTATGATTGAGTCTGAGTGGTGGGGAAGATGATGGTGCTGTCAGCAGCAAGGGAGAAAGGAGTGATTTTTATGAAGAAAGACGGAGGAGTTCAATTTTTTTACATCTAGCTAATGGCAACATAGGCTCAGGAACTAGGGCTGTGGGGGGTGTGCTGCAGCACCCCCAGGTTTTACCTGGGGTTCCGGCTGCCGGTCTCTCTCCCCCTCGAGGTCCCAGCTAACGGTCTCTCTCCCCCTACCCCCCGGGGTCCTAGCTGCCAGCCCTGCATCCACCCCCAGCTGTGGCCCCAGCCTCTGACCCCTGTCTGGGTACCACCCACCCCCCTGGTGACATGGCCCTACTCTCAGCCCCAGCTGGGGGCGGGGAGGGGGACGATAGGGGTAACGGGGTTGGCTTTCAGCTTGCCCACTGTTAAGTATTCCAGCACCACTGAATGGCAAGGTATCCAGTATATACTAGAAGACAGTTGGAGATGTGACTGTACGTAAGAAGGCAAGTTAAGTGGAGAAGAAACATAGAAGATAGTTGAACCATGTGGGATGAGATTGTTGAGAGAGAGTGTGACGAGAAAGGGATCAAGGACAGAGCTCTTAGAGATGCTGGCAAAGTGGGAGAGTAAGAGGAACTGTCAAAGGAAATATTGAAGAAACAATTGGAAAGATACCAAGTGAATACACAGCCGTGGAAACCAAGAGGGGAAGTATAATCAGAGAAGAGGGAATGATCTGAAGTATCAAAGGCAGAGAGAAGATTAAGAAGGACAAGGATAGAGCAGTGGCCCTGAGACCTTGTCAAGACCATCTTATTGGAGAATATTAGTAAGAGCAGGTTTGGTGAAGTAAAGAATGCTAAAGTCATACTGAAGGGGATCCAGAAGGGAATGTTGCATAAGGTCCTAGTTACGTCTTACTAAAATGAATAATATACTTTCAAATTTTTAATATTGAAGAGCTTATTTTTATTTTGCTTTTAACATTTTTGAGACTGTATGAAGAATACTGGGGAAAAAATAAAAAATACTTACATTGAGAGCTTCTGGATATTTTGTGTAGTGTGGGGATTCTGCTAGTATTTTATTTGTGCTTATTGTGATGGTAAAATTTGTATTTAATATAAAAATGATAAAGCTTTAGTCAGACTGCCTAATGACAATAAAATCCAGGTCTCATCCTAATTGTTTGTGAATGGTGATGTGTAAGGCTGTGATTTAGTCACAGAGGTCACGGCAGTCATGGATTCCGTGACTTTACCAGACCTCCATGACATCTTCTGCTTCAGCTGTTAGCCCCTGCTGCAGGGTCCTGGTTCCAGCCCAGGCCTCAACTGCTATGTGCTCCCCTCATGGCTTCCCAGGGCTGCGGCGGGGGCTGCAGCCAGGGCCACACACCCCTGTCCTGCAACTGCAGCCAGCTCCGGGGGGGGTGGTGGAGGAGAAGGCTGCGCCCCCTGCTGTGGCCGCTGGAGCCGGGACTGTGTCCCGATCCGTGGTGGGGGTGTTGGCCTGGCGGGCCCCCCCCCATAAGACTCCATTCCTCCCTCCTCCTTAGCCCCGCCTCTGGTTATTTTTAGTAAAGTCAGGGACAGGTCACGGGCTCCGTGAATTTTTGTTTATTGCTCATGACCTGTCTGTGACTTTTACTAAAAATAACCGTGACAAAATCTTAGCGTTAGTGATGTGCACAAACCAGGATTTTTATATAAAAGAAAAGCGAAACGTTACTGCTTTCAAGGATTTTATTGGTACCTGGATTCATTAAAGGTATTGTAAATGAAAGTTAAAGTGTTAACATATTTTAAATTTGTTAATCTGTTTACAGATACTAATTTTGTATTAGCTGGCTACAAGACAGAACAATGCACCAAACCCCCCAGACTCTGCCGCCAGGGTTATGCATGTCCCCATTATCACAACAACCGAGATAGAAGACGGAATCCCAGAAAATTCAAATACAGGTGCATAAATAAATACTAAGAACATGCTTTCCTAACTATGGGTCTATGTCCCCCATGAATCAATAGAACAGTTATTAGGGGACTTATTTCTTTGGATTACACTAACAGTGCAACTGGATATACCTAGTTTAACAGTATTAGATTTTTGTGACAAGCCCCATAAAACTATAGGAATCAAACTTCAGAATGATTGGACAGCCCTGAATAGGAAAGTAATTAAAATGTGACTAAAACATCAGTCTTCCCTGAGAGGAGGTGAAACAGTTTCTGCATCTCCTCGCACCAATTCAAAATCTCAATTGATCCTCCTTCATCTGCTGTTAATAGACAAAAGGACCGCTGATAACTTCTGGATTTAGCTGGTTCCTCCTGCTACAAATTCCTTTCCTCAGGCAATACTTTCATAACCAAACTTTGTTAAAAAACATACTGACATTTGACTTTTAGTATGAATTGGTGGCCTAAGAAATGTAGTTTTTCAGTTTCTGTACCCTCAGTTCAGTAGTGCAGTATTGATGGGATTGGCCTAACAGTCTCATGATTGTAAGTAACCATCACAAAACACAAGAGAAATTGAATTTAGCTGTGGTTTATGCATTACTCCTGGGGGAATTCTGCGTCACTGCACAATTTGGAATTTTGCAGAAATTAATGTTTTTTGCACATAATTTCCTTACCCGCATAGAAATTGGCTGCAGTGCTGCTGGCTGCCACTAGGGGTTGCTGGACCTGGCAGAGCCCAGCTTGCTCATAGAAGACACTGTTGGGGGGGAAGGGGGAGAGAGTTAGAGGTTTCCCGGCAGCTGCAGTTCCCAGCATGCCCTGAGGGAAAGAGAGGGCGGTGCGCAGGAAACTCTGTGCAAGCCTGGGACCGAGCATCAGGCTCTGAGGGTAGGAGGTGGGTGTTTGGGCGGGGGGCGGGAGGGGGGTGGCACAGCTGGGCTTGGAGGGGGTGGGGCGGGTATCTGGGCAAAGGGTGGCCCTGCAGCTGGGCTGTCGGGAGGAGAGGGTGCAGGTCTCTGGGCAAGGGGGGCAGAATTCCCCCAGGAGTAAGCATCCTTTTACCAAAAGAGCATTTGCCCAAAGAGCTCCCAAAATATTCCTGGCCCACATCTTTAGACTTCAGAGGCCCCAAAGCCTGGCCCTGGAGATAAGCTGCTGTTGCAGAAATGGAAACAGTGGGCTTCAGCAGCTGAGATGCTACTTTGGACTTAATGGGAAAATATTTGAGTTTGCTGCTAGGGAATTAGTACAAATGCATTTTTGGATTTCACTTTTTCCAGGTCTACTCCTTGCCCCAGTGTAAAACATGCAGATGAGTGGGGTGAACCTTCCAAGTGTGAAAATGGGGATAACTGTCAGTATTGCCATTCTCGTACTGAACAGCAGTTCCATCCTGAGGTAAGAACTGAGGTTGTTTTTCCCCACTGTTTAGTGTGTTAAATTGAACATGGTTTATCTTAATAATGGAAATAGACAAATGTTTCGCTTATCATATGGGCATATCATATAGTAAATCAAATTAGTTTTCTGATCTGTTAAAGAAGTTGCAAGATTTCTGCAACAGTTTTAAGTTGCCTTTTTTAATGTGCTAACTA
The DNA here is from genome assembly GCF_028017835.1 of Emys orbicularis. Classification (NCBI taxonomy): domain Eukaryota; kingdom Metazoa; phylum Chordata; order Testudines; family Emydidae; genus Emys; species Emys orbicularis. The sequence continues at coordinate 119,334 of NC_088692.1, read as the reverse complement.
ATACTAGCAATTTTATTTCTGAAGTCTACTGTCTGTGATCTGTCTTCAGAGCGCTGTAACTTCACATGTCTTCTTAAAAGTAGATATATTTTATCCAGAGCTGTATGGAATCTGGAGAATCGTTCATGCAGTAGTTGAATTAGTGGAGATATTTGCTTTAAAACAAAACAGTTTGCTAGGAATATCATTTGTACAGTTACATTAGTCACCTACTAGCATCTTTTAGAACTCTAATTATGAAAGAGAAGTTAACTTCATAATGTCTTCTGCAATATTTGGAGATGGATCCGATTACATTTTCATTTGATTTGTAATTCTCTTTGCCATGCTTCTTAACCCCAAGGTGTAAGATTTGGGTTTAAACAATCCTTTTCACTATTCAGCCTATTTCTTGATCCTGCAGTCAAGTCATAATGGTGACTTTTGTGACATCACAATCATTTGTCGTAAACCTCTGTGGTATAATCACAGTAGTAGGAAGGTTTCATTGCAGTTGATTGGGGAAAATTGAATAGACCAATGGAAGAAGGAAAGAAAAGAAAACAAAAATTATTTCTGTCAGTGTGGATTCCATTGTAGGTATGCATGGGTCTCATGCGCATGAGCTTAGAATTTTTTATGCCCTCGTAATCATGGCCCCAAAAGTCACAGTACGTTGACCCTCCCTTAGTTCCCTCTTACTGTTTATCTTTTTGTTCTATGTTCGTACAGCCCCTAGCACATGACTGGGGCTTCTAGGTGCTATGATTATACAAATAATGAAAAAAAAAATCTGGGGTAGAGTCCTCAAAACCCTGCTTGACTTGAAGAGGCAGAGGCATGACACTGACAAGGAAGAAAGCTTGAGAAAAAACATCAGTACCAAAGTCAACACCAATAGCTGTCTTGTTACCTATCCTGGCACCCATTGACTGACCCACTCCTCCTTGGTGCCGAGATATGTGTTTTGAAGATCTACCTTCCTCCTTCCTCCCAGCACCAGCCCTGGTAGCCTCATTGGAACCGCACCCAACAGTGCTGTTTCTGGAGAAATACTTGTCCTCCCCTGGGCTATTCCTTCTTCCTTGCTTCAAGCACAGAGCATTGTCTAGAGAGAGGAGTGGTATCCTAAAGAGTTCTCCAGCACCACCTACTACCAGGCTCTGGTGCATGAGTGGTAATGGATGGGCCACCCACAACCTTGCCATTACCTATACAACATGCCACTATGGCCATATTTGTCCTACTGGGGTCCTTCTTATGCTGTCGGAGCAGAGCCCCATCACAGCACTAAAAGGGCGAGGTTGAAGGCACTGTTGGCATCCATAGCTGGAGCTTTTTACCCAGAATCAGAGTTGCTCCCTTCTAAAGAGTCATAATCATTCCCCTCTGAGGCAGTTGCTCCAACCCTGACATGGGCCATGACCAATTTCCAGGCATTCCAGGAGCTGCTCTTCAGGATAGTGGAAATTGAGATAAGTGACAGTAATCCAAGAGAAAGTGCATAAGATGTTCAACATCCTAAGCTCCTTGGTGCCCACAAGGATCGCCCTTCCAATTAATGGAAGCCTATTAAAGCCTGCAAAAGCCTTTTGCACATCTCGGCCTTACTTTCCTTGACCTCAAAGCAAGTGGAGAAATGTTACTAAGTCCCACCCAATGGCCTTGAACAGCTTCACATATCCCACACTGGGATTGCTTGTTATCTTGGTGGTCCAGGAAAAGACTAGATCCACTATAGGTATCTCTTCCTTCCCCACCTCTTTCCCCCTCTCCCCCCCCCCCCCAAAAAAAAGGGTCCCAAGAAGAAGCTGGCAATTGCAAGCTGGTAAGCTTAACTACTTCAAGTTCTTGCTCATGTCCATTCCATATTAGGTGTGTGTGCTCGCTATGTGCACCGGTACTGGAAGTTTTTCCCTCAGCGGTATCCGTAGGGGACTGGCTCTGGCGCCCTTTGGAGTGGCACGCACATGCCGCAGTATAAGGGGTGCCGCCGGCCCCCTGCACCCTCACTTCCTTGTTGCCACCAGTGACAATGCTGGAATGTCTGCTGCTTCGGCTAGCTTTTCGCTTCATTCAGTGTTACAGACTTTTCCTGTAAAATAGTTAATAGTTATCCCTTATTGTGTTAGTGCGTTTTACTTGGTTAGTCATGAATGGAACTCAGCCTAGGGATGGGGCATGCCCCGGTCCCCAGGCTTTAAGCCCTACGATCACTGCAAAAAACCGATGCCCATCAGCGATCCACATAACAGTTATCTAAGGTGTCTGGGCGAGTCGCATATAAGCGACAAGTGCCATATCTGCATGTCCGTCAAACCTTGGATTAAGAAGGAGCGAGACATCCGGCTCAAAGTGCTCCTAATGAAGGCGGCTCTAACTCCAGCACCGGAGCAGTCGAGGTCCGACTGTGCCCCGAACACCGCAGCATTGGTTCGGAATGCTCCACCGGCGCTTTCGATGGAGCAGCGCTGATGCCCCTCCCCGGCACCTGCCAAGCGGCAAAAGAAGACCGGGAGAGGAAGATCTCCTACATCCCGCAAGGGAAAGGAGAGGGCAGGAGGGGAGCCAAGGCCCAAGGAGGGTGGCTCGGTACCCCCAACCAGGAGTCAGGCCCAAGCTCAGGTCGAGCGGTCTAGCCCACCCCGACCCATGCCTGCCACACTGGACAGTGACGCAGGCCTTCATCAGTTAGAGGTCCCATTGATGCCCGAGGCCCTGCAGGCAGCGCAGGATATCTTGGCGCTACCGGTGCCACCCACACCGGCTATGGCGGTACCGTGATCCAGGGGTAAACCCGCCTTGGGACCTTTTCGTAAGTCCCCGTCTCAGCGGTACCACTCTCCTTCATGAGGGACGTCTCGCCAGCGCTTGCCTGCGCTGAGCCACCAGGCCTTGAAGGCAGGGAGGCACGCTTGGTGCAGTCCTCTTCGGTCTCCAGACTCAGGGCAGCGCCCACAGGGCTTGAGGCACCTTGCCGGTGACCTGGCACAGACCGGTAGAAGTGTGCCCTTCCCGGCATCAACAGCACTGAGACCGGCCCAGTGCTTCACCCATGACCTGGTACTGTTGGCGGGCCCAACAGAGTCGATTGAGCGGAGTCATCAGTTCGCTGATATGCATCGCCGTGAAACAGATCCTCTTGGTCGGTAAGGAGGTCTTCCCGGCGATTGACGTGCTCCGGATCCTGGTACCAGTTGAGCAGTATGAGGCATAGATCACTGGAATGCCGTCGACAATCCGCTGAATGCCGCTGGTCTCCGAGGACCCGCAAAAGGGACTTGTCCCGAGTAGAGAGCTCCCCATCGAGGTGCAGCGATTGGCACCGCAGCAAACTGGGTCGCCAATCCACCTGCTCAAGGTCGCCTAAGAACTACCACTCATCGTCGAGCTCTGACACCGGGCAGGAGTTGTTGCTGGCAGGCCAAACCCCGGCACCGGTGGTACGCTCGACGTTGGCGGTACTGCCAACTGCTCCATGGTCCTAGGGCCAGTGGCTGGCTGCCTGGTACCTGGGGAACCCATGGGGTTTTACCCAGCCTCCCCAAGGGCTTAGGTCAGTGGCGGGTGCCTCGTACAAACCATCGGCCTCGGTATCCCGCCCTCCTCTGGAAACAGATGTTCCCAAAGGGAGAACCCCTCAGGCTCTCACGGACCCCAGGGAACAGTTGGTTGGACCACCTATGGATGTGGCAGACCCCACGGCACTGACGTCTTCCTCATCTTCCCCAGGAGAGGCAAGGCCGACCGGGAGCTACACCTGAGAATAAAGACTCAAAGAGGCTGGATTTGTTCGGACGCAAAGTTTATTCATCCTCCAGCATCCAGTTGAGGCTGGCTAACCGTCAAGCCCTCCTCGGCTGCTATGATTTCAATATGTGGCAAGCCATGGCCAAGTTTAAAGATTCGCTTCCCGAGGACACCAGGAAAGAGTTCTGGGCGATCCTTGATGAGGGCAGGGCTGTGGCCAGGGTGGCCCTTCAAGCAGCCTTGGACGCGGCAGACTCCACAGCATACACCATGACCTCAGCCATCTCCATGTGAAGGGTGTTCTGGCTCCTTCTCTCAGGCTTATCGACGGAGGCCCAGCAGTCGATACAGGACCTTCCTTTCGATGGCCAGGCACTGTTTGCTGAGCAGACAGACAATAAATTACACGGGTTAAAGGACTCCTGTACTACTTTGAAAACCCTAGGGCTCTACGTCCCACGTCTGGCCCGTAAGCGGTTCAAGCCGCAACAGCCACAAGGTCAAGGGAGCCAATCCAGGCAGGAGATGGCTCATAAGAAGAGCAGAGGCTACAAATGTCGCCAGAGCCACCAACCTCTGCCCTCTACCCAGTCGGGCGCCACCCGCAACAGACAGGGTGGCAAACAGGCATTTTGAGGGTGCGCCTGAGGGTGACCTACCAGACTGTACCCTGGATCCATCCTCCCTATGTTTCTCCAACCGCCTTTTTTTCCTCCCTGCATGGACCGTGATAACATCAGACTGCTGGGTCCTCAAAACAGTGGCCCTGGGCTATACCCTCCTGTTTTAAGAACATGGAACAGCTTCCATACAAGCAGAAATTAAAAAAACTGGGACTGGTCAGCTTAGGAAAGAGATGACTAAAGGGGTCATAGAACTTCCCAAAAATAATTCCTAGAGCTTCTCTTTTAGAAAAACATCCAATCTTGATTTAAGAATTGTCAGTGATGAAGAATCCACCACGACTCTGGTAAATTGTTCCAATGGTTATTTACCCTCATTGTTAAAAAATTATGCCTTGTTTCCAGTCTGATTTTTGTCTAGCTTCAACTTCCAGCCTTTGGATTGTGTTACACCTTTCTCTGCTAGAACTAAGAGCCAACTGTTAAATATTTGTTCCCGAGGTAGATACTTATACACTGTAATCATGTCACCCCTTAACTTTCTCTTTGTTAAACTGAATAGATTGAGCTCTTATGCTATTAGCACCCAGATAATTTTAAAGTTATTCACTTTCTATTTTTTTAGATTTACAAATCTACAAAGTGCAATGACATCCGCCAAACAGGTTACTGCCCGCGGGGTCCATTTTGTGCCTTTGCACATGTTGAAAGTGAGTATGAGAACGGTTCTTTTGTATCAATGTTAATAAAATTCCCACGATCATGCAGTAGAGAATGTTTTTTTTAAGGTGAAATAAAAACAGTGTTTTATCCCGTTCTGTTACCTTGCATCTATGATTTCATCACTACTTTGCATCAAACTCCTTGTGGCAACAGTGGAAGTGGAAAATGGGTTACTTGTGAAATGGACTGTACCTATTGTTTATTTAGGCCCTAGCAAACACTTATGTACATATTCTACTTTAAGCATGTAAATAGCCCCATCAATTTCAACGGGACTACTAACATGTTTAAAGGTATTAGAGTGATAAGGTGAATGAGGTAATATCTTTTATTGGACAAGCTTCTTACCTCACTCACCTGTCTTTCTAATATCCTGGGACCGACATGACTATAACAACACATGTTTAAAGGTGAGTATGTGTGTAAGTATTTGCAGGACCTGGTGTTTTAGTAATCTGCAGAGAGGTGCCATGGACAAGTGATGCTTCCCTTACCTTCTCCCATTCTCAGCACATCCAGGCTGTGTATCCAGGAAGCAGGAAAGAGGCACATCCTTTTAGAGTTCTCCTAGTTTCTGTTTTCACTTATATGAAAAAGATGAATACATTGAAGAGGTGTGATACTTTAGCAGTCATAAAGTTCCTAGAAATGCTGGAGCCCTACATTCCAATTGATAAATAAATTTACTAAGTATTTCCTCTGTGAACAAAACAGCAGAAACCTATTTTTCAGGGTCAAGTGCTGTTGATGGGAACTGCATATGTTTCAGGGAAAGAGGAAACAACTCAGCACAGTGCACCAGAGACAGAAATTGGGACTTTATATTGACTTCAGTAAGAACAATCCCCTATCTCCACTCACACTATCCAATGATGCAGAAAGGGTGGTGATTTGTGTGTTACTCCTGAGGGAATTCTGCACCAAAAAATTAAATTCTGGGCCAAAAATTTAAAAATTCCATGCACAATATTTTAAAGTTCTGCAAAGTCTGCATATTTTATTTGTCAATAAATAAATGTGGAAGCCCCAAGCATGGCAGTGGGGAGCACAGGGCACTAGCTGCATGGAGGTGAGAAATCACCCTGCAGCCCCCTGCCCCCATGGGACATAAACTTAGCTGTGAAGCTGCTCCTGACCCTGACACAGTGCAAGGGCTGGGGTTGCCCCACAAACACCACGGGGCCCTGCCCCTCCGTGCCAGGCGCACCAAGATAGCAGGTGAGAAGGGCAGAGTCTTGCATGCACGCCCAGCCCTGGCCCCCGATCCAGGTGTGGGATCGACTAAGCCTGCTTGCCCAAGTGTGAGGGGATCTAGGTACTTGGTGAGAGAGTTCAGGGTGTTGCAATCTGGGTGTGAGGGGCTCAGTGAGGGGTCCGGCTGCGGGGGAGATCTGGATTCACAGGGGCTCATTGGGGGGGTTCCAGGTTTAGGGGGAAATGGGACTCTGCAGGGGGTCCAGGTGAAGGTCTTTGGGGCTCAGCAAGGGGTATCTAGGTGTGGGGGGATGGGGCTTAGCAAGGGGGACTGGGTGTGGAGGACTCAGTGGGGGGTCTCGGTGTTGGGGGAATGGGGTGGGGGCTTGGTGGGGTGAGGGTCTGGGTGCAGCTGGTTGGGGCTTGGTGAGAAGGGGGTCCGGGTGCGGGGGGCTAAATGGGGTGATCTGGGTGCAGGGGGCTCAGTGGGGGGTCTGAGTGCAGAGGGGCTTCTGATGCAGGGGGTGAGGCTTGGTGGGGTGGGGGTTCAGGTGCGGGGGGCTCGTTGAGGGTGGTCTGGGTATGGGTGAGTCCAGATGTACAGGGATTGGGTGGATGGGGGAGCAGCTCCCCATACAGCTGCAGGAAGCTCCGCACTCCTCTCCCCCTCCCCCCACAGCTGAGGAGCGATGATAGCAGGAAGCGGGCGGGGGGGAGGAGTGCGGAGCTTCCTGCAACTGCAGGAGGTTTCTGGGAGTGGGTCTGACCCAGCCCTGGCCATTCCTTACAAGGGAAGAGGAAGTCATTTCCCTCCCCGGCCGCAGCCCAACTGAGATTAGCAGCTGAGCCTAGTGCAGGGTAGGAGCCACTGACCTTGGCGTCTCCAGCCCTCCCACCCTGCAGTGAATTACTTTTCTGCTGGGTGCCCAAAATGATGCGCCTGTGCTGCTGGGGAGGGACGGGTGACCACTCTTGTGGCTTCCCTTTGCTTCCTCGTCAGAAAGTCATTTTTCTGCGGGGAAGCAAAGAAATATGCAAGGGACATGAATTCTGCGTGTGCACAGTGACGCAGAATTCCCCCAGGAGTAGTGTGTGGAGCATATGTGGTTCAGGCTTTTCATAAAAACACTAGAGACAAAAGACAGTGAGAAAATAGTGGCAACATAGGGAGGGGTATTCAGAACTAGGTCAAGACTTTACTTCCTTTCCTCTCATATCATCAAAATATTTGCAGCTGGGAGCCAGGTCAGGATTTACTGGGAGTAAAAAGAATGCAAAAGTTGGTTTGACATCAAGTAGCAATGGGAGATTCAAGTGGCCCATCCTTTCTACCTAGGTTCTTATGTGGCTCTTACCACTGTGGTTTCTCTGTCTCTTTCTGCCAGTAGCAACAGCTCTGAGCTCAGTCCTGCAATCCTGACATTCCACCTCTCTTGCTCAAGTATGGTCAATAGAAAAGAACCCCTTCATAGTTCCAGTGGGAAGAAGAGAGAGAGGGTCCATAGCCAGGGACCCTATCTCATAAGAAAGGTGACAGGGAGAATCTTATCCCATGGCTCTTGTTTCTTTGGCCCCTAAGATCCTGTATGCATCTCCCCCTATCTTCAGTGAGGCCCTAGTTTCTCAGACCAGGCAATCCCTTTTGCCCCACTGTGCAGGGGAGGCACAAAGTCTCTTATGCCCACTCCCCTTCCCCATGGCTGTAAGGGAGAGAGACTCCTCTCATCTTTGGAGGTTCTTCAGAAGCAGCTGACTCTCTTCTCTTCTCTTCTCTTCTCTTCTCTTCTCTTCTCTTCTCTTCTCTTCTCTTCTCTTCTCTTCTCTTCTCTTCTCTTCATTCTTTGTGGAAGCTGGCAAGTTGGATCCCTTTCACTATCCACTGGAACAGGGCTTCCCCTGGTGTTATTGCTGCTACTCTGCTCCCTTTTAGGTCTCATCTATCCACCTTCTCCCACTGGTTGGGGCAGCCCACAACCCTTTCAACTGGCACAGTCCCCCAAAGAGTCTTCTCTGTTAACAGGGGAGGATTGAAACCCTGTCCCAAAGGGTGAAGAGCAGTGGGGAATTGCCAGCTGCCTCTGAAAAACTTAGCAGGGGAATGAGCCAGTCAGCTACTCCTAAAAACACTGGAAGGGAAGTTAGTCTGCAGCCTTGGACTTCTGTAGGACTCTTCAGTGCTGTTGGTGCTCTGATTGTCAGTGTGTCAAAAACACCCACTTCCATCTGACTTCCTAGAAGATTGCACCCCTTCATGTTGGACCCAGACCTGGCCATAGCAACCCACGTGTTCATGATCTCCAGAGTCTAATGCTGATTGTCTGTAGGAATGAAGCGACACCTGAAAAAGCTGTTTAATTTTTTTTAAAAATCAGCCAATTTGATTAGCAGCAGGTTGTCATGAAAGCATTACCCTGATACTCCACTCTACACTGGCTGCTTGGTGAATAGAGAGCCCCTTTCAAAGGCTGTGTCCTAATATTCAATCTCTATGGGATTGGACCGAATTCTCTGAGAGGTCATCTTTTCCTTAGCTACAATGACCTCTCATGGTAGCTATGTCCCATTGGAACAATAAAATTATTGACCAACTAGGGGAGGCTGATGCATGCAGATGTTAGAACTTTTGCAGGAACTGGATCTAGACTATGGTACTCACTCCTTCAAGGAATTAGAATGACTGGGGCTACACAGTATTCCAAATGTAATACTAAACTCATTTCTGTGACTTTTCCTCAATAAGTACATAAAACATGAGCAAAAATGCCAATAAACTAATCACGCTAGTTCTCTTGTAGGCTAGGAAGGAAAGGAGCGAGACTGTTTCTATTTTTAAAAACTTGGGAGGCACTCCAATCCTACTTTGATGGGGACTGTATGAGTATGTAAATAGATACGTTCATTTATGGGATTTGGGATTGATGTGCAGCTGTGTGTATGGGGAGCGAAGCTAACTGAACTAGGAGGGCTGGAGCAGTGACCTAGAAGGGAGTGTGAGGGTGGCAGTAACCAGAACAGCACTTCTGATGTGAGGGTGTGAGGGGCTCCTGGGCAGTATTTTCCCTCTAGACTTAATAGAGATGACAGTGACTAACTGCCTCATAAAGCAATCCAGAATGAGGACACAACCCCAAGGGAGAGTGGAAGTAAATAACATTAGAGAAGTGCAGCATCTTCTGTCTTCACATCCATTTTTTGCATATTCAGTCAGGCAGAGGACGAGCAGGGGGGCTACCTGTGTTCCTTCTTCAGAGTCCTGGCGCTTAGTCTGGAGTCAGTCTGCACAATGATAGTTATTACTCATCTCGCCTGTGTCTCCTGTGTTTTTTAATTGTCTCCTACTCCTGTACTTGATACGTAAGACACAGGAAATATGTTAGATACAGCATTTGGAGACACAGTACAAAGGCAGAATCATGCAGTAATTAAAACATAGCTCATTAGGTACAAAAATTACACCATGAGAAACAATCCTCAACTATGCTATCTCCCCTGAAGAGAGGTAATGGTGCTGAATTTACATGTCCCACCGTTCCATCTGTTCATTATCATGGCATGTACTCTTCTGCATGATGTCATAACTGTTAATTGTCCTTGGCAGAAGGAAGGTTCATGTAGGACACAGTTTATTATGACCCTTCAGAAATACAGTTGTGAACAGAGATGAAAAATAAGTAACATTTTGTATAGAAAATTCTGGCTAAATCTGTGGAATTTCTTCAGGGGATGATTGGATTTTATTTTTCTAGCCCTGTTTCTTTTTTTAATACTCCGTGTTCATGAATCAAGGGGTAAAAAAATGTCAGTCAGCTTATTCAACTAAATATCTGTTGCTAATGAATTATTTGTCTAGAAAACCCACACAACCTAAATGTCCAAATTTTTAATAAATACCATTTTAAAGAGTACTTTTATTTGTATATTCCAAAGGGCAGTAAGTAATGAGCATCTAAATTAACCAAATCTGAAATGTTCAATAGAATACTGAAGTTGTCTTGAGAACACTAGGAAGTGATGTGTGGGTCCAATTACTTTGAATTAATTTTTGTGGTATAAAAATGACAATTAAATAGTTAGAATGACCACTTAAATGTCAATATTTTCTCAGTTTACTATATCCCATTAAGATAAGCAGTGGAAATTCCAGATTCTTCTTTGAGTAGTGTCCCTATGGGTGCTCCATTGTAGGTGTGCGTGCGTTCCTGCGCCTTTGATTGGAGATCTTTGGTAGCAGTGTCCATTTGGTCTGGACATGCTTTCTGTGTCTTTCGTGCTCTGCCTCATGGCTAATTAATGCTGCACAGGTGAACTACCTTCTCAACTGCCCTGGCTAGAGACAGAGCGATTAGCAATCCATTCGCTCATACTTTAGATCTTTAGAATTGTTTCTCTCTTAGATACTCTTAGTGTTTTCGTCAGTTTTTTCTCTTAGTGTTATAGGGTTTCCATTAGTTTCTTTCCTGTTTTAAAGAAAAATAAATGTTTTTATTTTATCTCTGTCCCCCGGGTTTAAGAGGTGCCTCTCCTTCAGGGAGGCTATTCTGGTTACAGACAGACATTCCCATTGCGTGTAGTGCCTCGGAGAGGCCCACATTCCATAAAAGTGTACTCTTTACCAGCAGCTAAAAGCCAGATCCCGAAAAATCCAGGAATTAAAGTTAAAGCTACTCCTTATGGAGGGAGCTTTTCAACCTGTGACTGACCCTGGCCCCGAATCTCCTTGACATCACGAACCATCACCAGAGCATTTTACTTCCAAAGAGGGTGAGCTGAGAAAGAAGTCTTCGGATTCCCCTCGCCAAGATCTCCCAAAAGAGAGCTGTAAGGCCTCATACTGAATCCCAAACCAGCCAGATGAGATCCCCGGCACGTTCAGTTACTTTGGCACTGATTGCTAAAAGCATGATACGCACAACTCGCATGGGTCTTCCGATGCACACACAGCTAGTAAGCTATGGGCACAGGCTCCAAAACAGCGGCACCGCCTGTCAGAGACAAGAGTTTACACTGTACCGTGTCTACGAAGACGTCATCAGTGCAGAAACTCTCGGTACCAACAACTTCAAAACAACCCTCGTTGGACTGTCTGTTTTGAGCAAGATCGCTGGTTTCTTCGGTACCGACGAGTCAACCCCGACAAGCCCTGACAGTACCGATTATGGCACCGCAGGAGTTTCAGTTTTCCAGGGACCTAATGGTATCTGAGACCCCAGAGTCCATTCTACTCAGTGCCGGGGGTTCGGTACTGAGTGCATCTCGAAGCCCAGAATCACCACTGGTACTGAGGCGTTCAGCTCCACTAATATCCAGCAGAGTCTCAAATAGTGACCAGGAGGATATCCTCTCTTGGCACTTGCCATGGTCCCTCTCTCTACCAACCAGGGCCTTCTCAGCTACACCCTCACTCTGGGTTTCAGCCCCCATGATATGACCAACAGTGGGTTCTGCCACCCATGCCCTTTCTACCATCCCAGTGGAAATACTAGGATCCATGGGCAGCCTACAGGCACTAAATGCCTGGGAAGCATGGTGTCACCCACCGGGAGTCTGAGATGCTCTCCTCCAACCTCTGTCTCCAGAACCTCATAAGGAAACTGAGGAGCAGGAAACCAGACTAGCAGAGGCGGCCACACCGCAAACCAATATCTCCTCTTCTTTCCCAGATGAGGTGGCAATGCCCCCTCCACTGTCCATAGCAGACGATTTCAAACCCTTTCAGGACCTTACAAAGAGGTTGCAGGAGATACTACAGATCCCTCTCGAGGAGGTGAAGGACACCAACCATAAGTTGTTGGACAAACTGCATATGCCCTTCTCCTCAAAGATCACCCTCCCAATTAATGAAGCGCATTTGGATCCGGCTAAAGTTATATGGCAAACACCAGCCTCAGTCACACCAACATGCAAACTGGCCAACAAATATACTATGTCCCTTCCAAGGATACTGAATTCCTTTTTTCACACCCTGCACCTAATTCCATCATTGTGGATGTGGTGAATTCTCATGGCTGCCAACATCACATGAAATCCACCCCCTTATGATAGAGACTGGAAAAGACTTGACTTATTTGGAAGGAAGGTGTACTCCTCGGTGACCTTGCAATTTAGAATTGCAAACTACCAGGCCTTAATGGCACAATATGACCACATCAATTACGCCAAAAGACCACCTGCCAGAAGCACAATGAGTACAGTTTAGACCATCATACATGGGGGCAGTTAGTGGTCAGAACAGCACTCCAGACTGCACTAGACGCCATGGATACAGTGGCCCGCTTGGTATCAACAATGGTATTGATGTCTTGGTAGTTGTGGTTATACCTTTCAGGGCTGCCAAAAGAGGTACAGATGATGGCTGAGGACCTCCCTTTCAAAGGCTCCAAATTATTTGCAGATAAGACTGATGCATCACTCCATGTTCTCAAGGACTCCAGGGCCATACTTTAGTCATTGGGGATCTATACACCAGGTCAGAAAAAGAAATTTAGTCCCCAGTCCTCCCACAAATCACGTCCGCCTCAGTATCTATCACAGTACTGCTATGAGCCACAGCCAAAGAAGTCAAAATTTCAGAGGCGAAAACCATCAGTCCCTCAACCTCCCAACCTTCCACCTTGAAACCCCAGTTTTGACGCCTTGGTTGAGGCCCTGAGAGACCACTCCCTACAACATCAGCTGCAACTTACAAACCATTTGCATCCCTTTGGATGCCGCCTTTCTCTGTTCCTCCAAAATTGGGTCTTGGAGATGATCTCCAATGGATACTCTATCCAGTTCACCTCCCTCCCTCCTCAGGGACCCTTCTCATGAGAGACTGTTAAGACAGGAAATAGATCACCTGCTATGCCTGGGAGCCATAGAACCTATTCTGGCTCATCTCAGAGGCAAAAGCTTTTATTCGTGATATTTCCTGATTCTCCCCCCTTCCCCCCCCCCCCCCCCCCGACTCGTACTGGACCTCAGAGCACTGAACAAATACGTGCAGGCACAAAAATTGAAGATGGTCACAGTAACAGCGATTATTCCACCTTTGGTACAGGAAGATTGGTTCTTGGCCTTGACCTCCAGTCAAAAATGCTTGTGCTCCCTTTCTTCCACTGATGAGAAATGCGCTCATGAAAATCCTGACAGACAACATAGCGTGCATGTACTACATAGATCATCAAGGGGGTGCCAGATCATCTTCCCTATGCATGGAAGTGCTAAAGCTATGGAATTGGCGCATTCGGCACAATGTTTCAATATCTGCTGCCTACCTCCTGGGAGTGCAAAATACAACAGCAGTGTCAGTTGCAAGTTGTCACATGACCGCGAGCGGGAAATGAACCCAACTGTACTCCGCAGCATAGTCTAACAATGGGGGACCCCAATAGTAGACTTATTCGCTACTTACTTGAACAGGAAATGCCCATGCTATTGCTCCAGAGACGGCCTCGGAAAACACTCATTAGGGGACACTCTCCTTCTCCTAGCGGAAAAAGGCCTCCTATACACCTTCCCCCATTTCCTCTGCTCCTGAAGGTCCTGATAAAAATAAAAAAGAGAAAAAGCAAATGTTATACTGATTGGTCACACCTGGCTGAGACAGACGTGGTACCCGTACCTGTCACAGCTTGCGACATGTCCACCAATCCCTCTTCAACCCATTCCTTATCTCCTCTCACAGAACGAAGGGCAAACTCTCTATCCCGACCTACGGATACTCCATCTTAAGGCTTGGCTCCTTCATGGTTCCAGCACATAGAGAGCTGCTGCTCTAAAGAGGTGTAGGAAGTGCTACTACACAGTAGAAAATGGTCTACCCAATGCACTTACCTGCAAAAGTGGACAAGGTTTCAGGTATGGTGTAATTCCAAACAAATCACCCCAGTATGTTCCGTACTCCCTGTAGTGTTGAACTACATGCTAGTTCTCAAGAGGACAGGACTATCTCTCAGTATGCTCAAAGTACACCTGGCGGCCATGACAGCTTTCCATCAAGTGATAGAGGGATACTTGGTTTTCGCCCACCCAAAAACTATAAAGAGATTCCTCAAGGGCATGGTGAACCTCTTTCGCCAACCCAGACACCCCACTCCAACGTGGGACCTAAATCTAGTTTTAAAGCGCCTAATTAGACACCCCTTTGAACTTGGTCGTTTACATACCTGTCAATTAAGACAGCATTCTTAGTGACCATTACCTCAGCAAGGAGAATAGGGGAGACAGAGGCACTAATGGTACCCCCCACCCGCATCCCCTTCACAGCATTCTTTAAAGACAAGGTCACTCATAGGCCACATTCAAAGTTCATTCCCAAGGTGGCCTCGTCTTTTCACATAAATCAACTCATTCACCTCCCCACCTTTTACCCAAAGCCTCAACGTGACAACAGGGAGGCTATACTATATATGCTAGACATTAGGAGGGCCTTGGCCTTTTATTTGGACATGACAAAGGCCTTTAGGAAATCTCCTAAGCTCTTCCTATCCATTGTGGAAAGGTCAAAAAACACAATGATATCAGCCCAGAGACTCTCCAAATGGGTCTCAAACTGTTTTAATCGTTGCTATCATGCTCACAATGTATTACCTCCATCTGGAATCTGTACACATTCCATGAGATTGGTTTTCACCTCTGTTGCTTTCCTCAAGAATGTTCCTATCTTGGAAATCTGCAGACGGCAGAGACTTGGCTGTCTGCTTATACATTTTCAGAACACCTATGCGATTACTGGAGACACTGCTTCTGATGCTAGCTTTGGCTCCACAGTATCATCCATAAGAGACTTGACTCTTACCCTCCCATTGAGGATACTGCTCGAGAGTCACCTACAGTGGAGCACCCATAGGGACACTACTCGAAGCAGAAGAGGAAGTTACTCACCTTGTGCAATAATGATGGTTCTTTGAGATGTGTATCCCTGTGGGTGCTCCACAACCCACCCTCCTCCCCTCTACTTTGGAGTTCTCAATAAGGGCTGTATGGTAGAGAAGGTGGTTTGCCCAGGAGGGTGGTTTTCCCATGCAGCGCTAATTAGCCTCGAGGCAGAGCACGAGGGAGGGAGAGCGTATGTGCAGGCCAAACAGACACTGTTGCCAAAGATGTCCAATCAAAGGTGCAGGGACGCATGCACACCTAGTGCGGAGCATCCATAGGGACACACATTTTGAAGAACCATCATTACTGCACAAGGTGAGTAACTTCATCTTCTTTTGATGGGATGCTATAGATCACTCTGCAGCCAGGTAGAGTGAAAAAAGACAGTAATTCAGTGTACAATGTTGTGTTTATCTTTGCAACCTGGAGTCCTAAAAATGTTGTCTTTTAAACACTATCGTATCTTAGATTCTTGAAAATACAGCAACATTTGTAATAAGACTGTATATTCTTGGGATGCAGATCTTTTTTTGTTCCTGTGGGTTTTTGTTGGACCGAGTAATGAGGAAAAGCCCTCTGAGTTACAAACATATATTTGGTACTAAGTTTGTTAGTGGCCACAAATACATAAATATTAAATTACACCATTTTCAAATGGACTTTGCTTTGTTTATGTTATTATGCTTTCAGAAACCGTTTTAATTTGTGTAGTTAAATGTTTCCATATCAGAGGTTGTGTTTGGTTTTGGGTATGTAATTGTTGAATTCACACAGCTAAATACAAAATCTGTGTGTAATTTGTTGGGGATTCCTTCAACAGAGGACACCATGAATGTAGTCATACTGCAAACTGGTTGTCAATCAAAGCCAGGCGCTCATCTGTTTTCAGCAGACAGCATAGGAATTGCAAATGAATGGAGCAGCAGTCTTAACTCCACAAACAGCATTACAAATAACAATGGGCAATCTGAAAATGTAAGTGTAAATACTTCTGAAAAAATTACTACTAATGATCACTGTGCCAATATATAATTGTTTGTTTTATTTATCAAACATCTCTTTTTACTATATGTATATTACAACAGAAAAGAAGCACCTTACTTAGACATTAAAAAGTCAATAAAAATCAGCCCTCACATGTGGCAATAAAAGTTTTAAACTGGTTCTGAATACCTAGTGCAATGTCTGGCCTCTACCTGAATACCCAATTTAATTTTGTATTACCTGTTTTTTCTCCCTCTTTCTTTCTTTGTCAATGCAGTCAGGTGACTGTAAGTACTCAGGTACTACAGTGAGAAGTGTCATATAAATACCTAAATAGAATTCCTTTAATCAGGGAACCCCAGCATTTGTTATGTAAACACAGGACACCATAACTTACTTAAGGTTGGTTTCTTTTTAGGAAAGATTTCATTAAAGGAAGATCTTGTCTGGCTACAGCTCTCCTTTTTATTGTTTTCTGTTAACAGGAAAGTCAGATAAGAATTTGAATATACAACTATGCACTCGACATTTTACTTTAAAGCTATCTTCAGGCTGTTCCTGGAGCCATCGTATATTTGGTAGTTAAGAGGCTCTCCGGTACCAGAGTAATGAGTATGATGTAAATTATCCTATTCTGTCAAACTGAGTTGAGGGGAAAAGGAGATGGAATTGATTATAGAGTCTTTATTCTCTACCATTTAGCCATACTTGGAAATGGATCTTGTTGGTAGGCAACAATTATTTTGAGGTAGTTCTTGTGGTTAGATGTTCAGCTGCATGTGTGTGTTCTCCCTGTGTGCTGTCCCAGCTCTGCGCAGACAGCTGGTGCTGCAGACCTTGAGCGAACCATCCAATGACTACAAGATCCGTTAAGGTATGAAGGCACCCAGCTAGGTTTATTGTTGACGAAGCAAGGTACTAGTATTCCACAGACTCTACTGGACCACTAATACATGTATACCCGTAACAATGGACGCAGGTCAGTCAGTGGCGGGACTTTCCATTTCCCTCTCAGCTGGCCAAAGACACTCCCTCTGAGATACATCTTTATACACCAATACAAACAAGTTACGTATTTCCCCTGACGTATCAGGATGCCACCCTCTGACGTATTTGGGTGCCACCCATTGCCTTGTATCTGTAGGTTCGATCATAACATTTCTATCCATCATGCTGTCATCCTGACCTTATCTTTAGGATGGGTCCGTGTGTTCCTGTTATCTTTGGGGAATGTGCTGGTATTGAGGTGTTCTGGCACCTTCTGGAATGTGCTTGCGTGAGTGCTCAGTGCCCAACACCTCTCAGGAATATGTGTTTTTGCAATATCAGCCCCAAGCTTGCCAAATTCTGTGAGCAGGGCCTGCATCTTGCTCACAACCTTAATTTGCTTCATATCAGCAAAGTTTTGACCATTACTTTAGTTCAGGCGTCTGATACAAAGGCTTATGTCTCAGACTTTCTTCCTACTACAGCTGAAGTTCAGGACCCCTGGTCTAGCCCTTCCTACCTCTTTATTGACTTGATTTTTCTCATTTCATGAGCAACAAAGACCCTTCTATAGCTCATGAGTATATGTGTATTTATTGGTAGAACTTTCACTAACAGGTTTCCAACACTAGTTGCTTTTTGTTTATAAAATTAAAGCAGAAACCAAATATAGGTTACATGTTTTAAAATAAGTTTAAAAGGAAATGGCTAATAAATGTGTTTAAAAACCCTGAGGTCTTTTATTGAAGCAGGTTCTGCAGCTTCACACTGTTGCCTTTTAGGCCAACCATAAAGATATATCTATGTAGCTGTCTACATTGTGCCTTAGCTCTCCAATATGAAATCTGCTGCTACATCTACCTCCAAAAAGCTCTTCAGGGGACTGTCAGGGGCATACCTGTTCCACAGTAGGAACCCACTCCTTTTTCTGCACAGGGACTTGAGTTCCATTGGACTTCTTGGCTCAATTCAGTTTGCTCCTGAGGCTTTCAGCAGTGACCTATAAGAGGCACCTCCTCTCTCAGAAGCTCTTCAATCTGCTCCCACTTCCAGGTGACTGCATAAGACTACCAGGGAGAGTCTAATGGCTATCTTGTCCACAGGAACTCTCCTTCTGCTGCTCAAGGACTAAGTTTCATCAGTTCTCTCCACTCTTCCATGTGCTTATACTCAATCATTTGCTGCAGTTAATCTAGTTTAATTATTAGTTGCCACAGTTTCTTACCTTTGCCATTGCCTTGATTAATTACTTAGATGCTGTGGTCTCCTCCATGCTTCCAGGATTCACCTTCTGAGACTTAAACTCCTGCCTTCTCACCTGCTCTTCCCCTGCACCCTGGTCTCTTCTTTTCCTTTTCCCACTTCTTCTTGAGTTCTGTTTTGTTTTTTCTTCTACCCTTCTCTCTTCCACCATCTCAATCTAATCCCAGTCTATTATAATTTAGATATTTAATGGGCAACTCCTCCCTCCCTGCTTCTCCCTATCCCAACTACACCTTTTCCTTCTTGCCTCTGGCAATCTCTCTCTCAACTGCAGCCTGCTGTCACCTATGTCCTCTTTGTAGTCATCTTGATTAGCCACTGATGCCCCTTCTTGCTGGCTCCAACTTTACTGCTGTTCCCTCTTATCATTGCCCCCTTCTTTTCTGCTATCACTAAAATTCTTGTGGTTGTTTTTGTCAGAGATGAAACCTCAGTCCTTCCTTCTGCTGCTGCCTTTACGCCCCACTGAATTCTCTCTTTCTCTCCCCCAGTGCAACCTTCATAGCATCCTCTCCTCTCTTTCTTTCACCCTGCAAAAAGGCATCATCAGCAAAGGCATCCTGCCTTCAGATGTTTGTCACTTCAGATTGTTTCCAGAGAGGAAGGATGGTCCAATAAGTAGGGCACTTGCTTTGGACTTGGGAGGCCTGAGTTCATTTCCCTACTCTGTCCCACACATCTTGTGTGGCCTTGGGCAAGTCACTTAGCCTCTCTGTGCCTCAGTTCCACATCTGTAAATGAGGGTAAAAGTATTTCCTACTTGTATAGATGTGTTGTGAGGATAAATGCATTAAAGATTGTGAAGTGGGCATACTATGGTGACGGAGGAGGGCATATAATTACTTTACATAGATTCCTCTCTCACTTACCCACAGTACATCCTTACTCATGCATCTGAGTCTTTGCTCCCCTTTTTGTCCATTTGGCTATCATCTGTTATTCCATGGCCTTATCCTTCCTCCCCATTTCAGTGGGTGACTCTCTTCCTTTCTCTCATTTCATTCCCCACCCCTTTTCCTGGGGAGTTTAGCTTCCACATTAATGTCCCCCTCTGATTATTCTAACTCTAACTGATTATTGTAGCCACCTCGAGGTCTTCCCTTAAACTCATATTGGGTCCTTTACCTCCATTTTCTGCCTTCAGCTTTGAACCAGCTTATTTTACCCACCTTTGTCACTTTCTTAACTTAATCTTCATCAAGCACTGTTTTCCCCCCAGCCTCTTAATTTCTGCATACCCTCTCTCTCCCACTCTCTTCCATTTTAACATCATTAATTACTCTCCTCTGGTTGCATCACACAAGCCTTACATAACCTCTAGTCCATGAACAACTCAGATTCCTCTTCAGCTTTCAACCTGATCCTTCATTTCATTGTTTTTTGTCATTTCTTCCCTTGGTGCCATCCTCTTCTCTACACTCAACCCTTTTTCTTCACTGTCACATCATTGTGTTGTTTTACCATCCCCATCTTTGACTGTCTTGTCACATCCATTTCTTCCGTTCCTGCTTCTGTGCTATTAAGGGTATGACTACACGCGGATAAAAAACCTGCAGCTGGCCCGGGTCACCTTGCTTGGGCTTGGGGTCTGGGGCTGAAAAATCACTGTGGAGACGCTCGGGCTGGAGTCCAAGCCCTGGGACCCTTCACTCTCTCACAGTCCCGGAGCTTGGGCTCTAGTCTGAGCCCAAATGTCTACACAGCAATTTTTTTCATCCCCAGGGTCTGATCCCTGTGAGCCCGAGTCAGCTGACCTAGGCCAGCCGCAGGTTTTTTATCCCCTTGTAGACATACCCTAAGTGCCTTAAAAGAAAGTCTAGGGGTTTTGCAGATGCTGTCAACTACAAGTTCACTCTTTTTTCCACCAGTTCTGTCTACATATTTGACACTTATGCCTACGACTCCTGCTGCCTATTCTCTACCCTTGACTCTCTCTCCTCAAGCCTCTTCTGCAGCTACCCCCCCCTCTTTCAACCTAGATCTTGATGGGGGGTTTTCCCCAAGGAGAACATTGATATACCAGAGGCAGTGTTCCTCTTCTCCCTTTTCTTTCCAACCTTCACCTTCTCTTCCTTCACCCTTTCACTAATACAGAGACGTCCTTCCTAACCTCTTCCATCCCATTTTTGTGGTCCATTAATTTCCTGCTCTTCACCTCCAAGCTCCTTGAGTGTATTGTCTTCTTCAGTTTCCTCTAACTCTCTCTGTTCCTTCACTGTCTCGCTTGGTGGCTCATCCTCTTTCAAACCCTTTTTCCAGTCTGTTCTTCAGGGCTCTATTCTTGGTCCCTGCCTCTACACTGTTCTTCCTGACTCCATCCCCAGTGACCTCATCCACTCATGGTTTTAATTACTATGTCTGTGCAGATGACTTCAAAATCACTCTGATCTCTTCCACCCTCAGTTTATTTATGCATCCCTAACTGTCTCATCCATTCTGGATGTCCTGCCACAAACTCAAATTGACTATGGCACAAATGGAGTGTTCCTCTCAAACACTTGTTTCTTCCTCCCTTCTCTGTCACTGTTCATAATTTCACCATCCTCCCAGTTACCCAGGTTTGTAACTTTATTGTCATTATTCAACTTCTCTCTCTCCTACTCCCCAGACATTCACTCTTAAATCCTACAGATTCTTCATCTGCATCTCAAACATAATCCTTACAGTATGCTCTATACATATTGCTAAAACGTCGATTCATGCCCTAGTCATCTGTTGCCTTGGTTATTGTAGCCCCTTGGGGTCTCCCCTTACTCTCATATTTGGTCCCGCATATCCTTCCATCAAGGTACCATTAAAAGCATCTTTCTTGTCCAATGCTCTGACCACCTCTTTCTCTTATTAACACATTCCCAAATACCTAACTGGCTCTTAATGCTCTGACCACCTCTTTCTCTTATTAACACATTCCCAAATACCTAACTGGCTGTTAATCCTCTGTCTCAAGGCTTTGCATGTATCTTCTAGCTCCCAACTTCCCTGTTCATGCCTTACATTCTGCCAACTTTGCACAGCATGACATATCCTTGGTGGTCTCCTCCTATGCGTGATTCTGTGTCTTTTCTTACACAGCCTCAAGACTTAGAATAACCTCACTGACTCAGTGCATCATGCAGCCATACTCGACACCTTCAAATGCCTTCTCAAGATTGACTGCTTTTGGTTATTTTTGCAACCATGGAGATAATCTGGTTGGGTAGAAAGTATATTGGAAATTAGGAATATATGAAAAACAGTGGTCCCAGGAAAAATCTCTGACCTGTAAGAAACTGTGACTTATAAAAAAAAAAAAAAAAGTATAAGGGGAGGAAAGATGACACCAGTATACACAGAGGCTGTGATATGTATGTGTGTGTGTAATATGTGTATATACACACCAGAAACAGCAATGCATTTGCATCACATAGGTATAAATAACCATGTACAAGGATGAGAAAGAAGCAACATACTTCTCTTTTTACATCAAGTGTGCTAAATCTGAATCATGCTAGTGGAGCATGTTTTAGGCTCTTCTTAATTATTTAATGCCAAAGTAGCATTTTCCCATTCCAGTGTTCACTGGTAATGAGGCCTCAGGTGAAAGTGAACTTCCTACTACAGTTCTTAAGGCATAAGTAGTTTTTCAAGTTAATAAAAATTAAATTTTACAATTCTGTACCCTCATCTCTTTCCTCCCTCCCCCCAAAAAGAAAAAGTGTACAATGTAAAAAATAAAATAAAAAATCCCACTTAAGTCTGAGGAATTTAAAACACACAAGTCAGAAAATTCAAGAAGTTCGACTTTCATAGTATTTATAATTCTGAATTATTTGAAAGTTGAGCATGGGGGATGGGTGCCAGGAGTAGCCCCTGTTTTTTAATCCGGGCACTGTTTCCCTCTCTGGCCATGGGCAAGTAATTCAATCTGGTTGCCTTTGTTTCCCTATGTATAAAATTTGAGTGATACTGACCTACCATGCCGGGTTTTTTGAGGATTAATTAGCATTTGTAAAGTACTTGGAAGAAGAAAAGGGCCGTGGAGCATGTTTTCTGAATTAGTGATGAATACAACAATAAGGCGCTGAACAAATAACTAAACATTTTGTTACAACATAAGAAGCATATTCTCCCCTTTTTCCTCTGTGCAAGCATTTTACTGACATCCATGGGTGTTCCACTCTGCACTCTGGGAAGTATAATCATAACTGCACTCTGGCCAACAGACTAAAATTAAACACTATTCAGCCCTCTCCTCTGAGTTTGACACCACTGGCCCAACGAGTAATCAAAAATACTGTATTTGTGCAATGTTGATGAGTTAAGGTTGCTATGAGAACTACTGCTACTTAATTTTTTTGACTCTGATGTTTAAATTTTCACCCTTGTTGCATTTCAGAGTTTTTTTTTCATTTCACTTCCTAGATTTTTTTTTTAATAAAAAAAAATATAGATAAGAGAGCAGAAAAACAAAAGAATCACACTGGTGCATGCTTCTTGGGGAGACATTCAGCCTGGGAACCCGCTCCTTGAAAAATTTCCCATATGCTTGGGCTCTGCACTTCAGAATGCTGTCCTGCCACCACACCAGGGAAGATTTTAAGAATTGTTGGGGTTACAGATGAAAATGTAGAAAAAAGGCAGCGGGTCTTGGTGGTTTTTGTCGTGAATTTTTCCCTTTACATTTAATATTTAATAATTACAGGAGCGGCGCCAGGGTTTTTGCTGCCCTAGGCGGCAGCGCTCCTCCTCTGAGCATTCGGCGGCAGGGGTCCTTCCACTCCGCGTCTTCGGGGCACTTCAGCGGCGGGTCCCGGAGCGAGTGAAGGACCCGCCGCCGAATTTCCACCGAAGACCCGGAGTGGAAGGACCCCCCCGCCGCCGAATTTCCGCCGTGGGCGGCAAAATGCCGCCCCCCCAAATCCTGCCGCCCTAGGCGACCGCCTAGGGTCGCCTAGTGGAAGCGCCGGCCCTTCCCCTATAGGTTCTGTCATCCTTCCAATCCCCATCACAGATGCAACTGTCTGGAGGCTGGAGTTCATTGTGGACTGTGAACCCCAGAGCAAGGGAAACTTCATTGAACGAGCAGTTTTCAAATATGAATAACTTTGGGCAGTCTTAGCTCAAGTTTATGCAGCCTTAAAGGTGATGTGCCCCAAACAACCATGTAACCATGGGCGGCGAGATATATTCTCTCATGGTGCCTGGGCTCCAGGAATATTCAGGGCTGGGGGCCCTGCTCCACCAATATTTGGAGCTGGGTCTCTCCCCCAGCCCTGCCTGGAGCGGGCCGTGGCCCCGGAGCATCCCCCCCGCTGCCGAGCGTCCCTGCCTGAATGAAAGCAGTGCCCGGCTCTCCCTTGCCTGTTGTCTGCCTGGGCTGCCAGTGGCTGCTGCTGCCTAAGGCTATAGCACAAGAGCAGCCTGGCAGGCTGAGGCAGCACCTCAGGGGGAGGGGGCAGAGGCACACACATGCTTTGCAGCCCTCCCCTCCTCTTCTCCCCCCCCCCCCCCGCACCATCTTCCTGCACGCAGAGTCACACTGCGCAGGCGCGACCAGCACCGCTTACCCAGACTTCACCCCGCTGTTTCCGGGATTGGAACCCTGCCCCTACATGGCAGTGTGCCCAATCCCCGAAGCGCCAGCCTCCTCGCACCAGCTTCCACCCAAACTAGCCAATGATCAAGGCCAGCAGCATCACAGGATACCACCCTCCAGACTCTCGAAACTGCCCAGGAACCTCACTCGTCCCAGCTAGGGGGTGTGGTACGGCCGCCTTGGTGTCACTGCTGGCAGGGCCCCTAGGAGTCCCCGTTACCGCCCCTGTAGACCACCACCCCCCGCGACGCACCCCATGAGTCCCCCTCCTTCCACTTCAGTAACATACCTTATAGAGTCCCTCCCCCGCCTGGGTAACATCCCTTATAGAGCCCCCCTCTGAATATCTCTGAATTGTTAATTTCGTGAGCATTCATGGCCAACCATACAATTTCCATACCCATATGTGGCCCTCAGACCAAAATGTTTGCCCACCCCTGGTCTATATGAATGTAAGGGCTGCCATATTGGGTCAGACTTGGGGGTAGTACACAGAATAGGACAATTTTGGAGAGTTCCAATCCTATCTTCACCTCCTGCTTCTGACAGCCAGAGGTTTAGCGTCACCCCAAGCATGGGATTGTATTCCTGACAGTCTTGGTTGATAGCCATTGATGAACCTCCTCCATGAACTTGTCTAGTTCTCTATTTACCTCAGTTATACTTTGGCCATCACACCATTCTGTGGCAATGAGTTCCACAGGTTCATTGTGTGAATGTTTGCCTTTGGAAACATTACTGTGAATTTTCCAGCTTTGAAAAATAATGTTGCATTAACATAGGTTTTGCCATTTAAACAGGCATATGCATGTGTGTATGTATTTGTATAAGTAGGTATATGGTTATTTAAATAACCATTTAAAAATGGAGTAGAGTAGAGCATATTGGACAGATCCTATTTTCTCTCTCCTACAGATTTCCTGTGCCTCAAGTCCAACAGTAATGTCAAGCTCTGGTAGCTGTAGCTCATTATCGCCTATTGGACCCCTTTGTAGGCAAAGATCATTAGCAAATGGTGCTTTGTGTTCCGAGTGTAGCCCATCAGGTGTTTCTTCACCAAATTCTAGCTACCCAAAAGCACCAGGTTTTGAACGAGAGGATCAGGTATGTAAATACTAGAAGTACAAATAAAATCTTGAGATAGATAAAATTAGAGCCTACAGAAAACCTTTATTTTATTTCCCTCAACTCTCTAAAATGCATTTTGATTTCTTAACAATCCCCCCCCAGCACTTTGAGATGGCATTTTTGCTAACACATGCTTTAGATCTTAGCAGCTTGTTGTGTAAAAGCTTTAAAGTGTTTAAAGAGCACAATTCCAAATGTAAGAGCGGAAAATTTTTCCAAACCCATTTTGTCTTTAAAACCGACCTAAATATATTCTTCAACTATATTCAGTTTAAGTTGTTTTTGTTTTTTTAATTTATTCTAGATTTTGGAATTTTTGGAATTTTTCCATTTATGAAGTCCTCAGTTTGGTTAAAATGTTAACACGCAAATGTGTTAGATGCAATTAAAGCACATGTTTTATGTAGATGTTTATCATGCACTCAATGTAGTATCTGATTTATCACACCATTAGATTAGTGCACAAGTTGCCTTATAGGCTTTAAAGCATTCAGTTTGGTTTTTTACTTAATTGAGAACTTCCTACCAAGGACTCATTTTTGCTACAAAATATTACTCATTAGAGACTTGATCCTGCTCCTGTTAAAATCAATGGAAAGACACCCATTGACTTCAGTAGAAATTAGATCTGCTCTACTATAAATAGTCATAGAGTTCAAGGCCAGAAGGGATCACCAGATCATCCAGTCTGATCTCCACCAACACCACCCAGCACCCAGATGCTAAACCCAACAATCAAAATTATATCAAACTATTATACCCCTCAGGAGACTAAATTATTATGTGCCACAGGAGGGAATAGGAGGGACTGAGGTGCACCAGTGCTCGAGGCTCCCACAATGGTAGGGAAAAGATTGAGATATACCCAGATAATCCAGGCAAGTGATCTGTACCCACACGCTGCAGAGGAAGGCGAAAAACCCCCATGGTCACTGCCAGTTTGA
Source organism: Emys orbicularis (assembly GCF_028017835.1). Lineage (NCBI taxonomy): Eukaryota > Metazoa > Chordata > Testudines > Emydidae > Emys > Emys orbicularis. The sequence continues at coordinate 93,328 of NC_088692.1, read as the reverse complement.
CATGAGGGGAAATTCCTTCCCAACCCCACATATAGTGATTAGACCCTGAGATGAGAGCAAGAACCAGCCAGCCAACCAAGCACCTGGGAGAGAGAATGTTTGGTGTTGCCTCAGAGCCCCGGCCCTCCCTGTCTGATGTCCCGTTTTCAACCATAACCATCCCTGATGCTTCAGGTGAAGGAGATTTTTTTTTTAAATGTGCGGGGAAGAAGGGGAGCAGAAATCCCTTCCTGACTCTGCCAGGTGGCTGGCTGAAAACCCTGAAGCATGAGCTTTTTAGGAACATCAGACATAAACTGGAAGTGAGCCTCAGGGCTGTTGAGTACTGCCCCCTACCAACACATTCTACCATCAAAGTACACATTGTTGCTCAGTGCACAACCTTGACTTAAGTGATTTGCAATTTAAATGTCCAGCAGGCCAACTTATTTATAATGAATAAAGTTTTATTTAGGAAAAAGATGCTTTGTTTCTTACATGAAACATTGTCAGGAATGGAACAGGTTAACAGTGGAAAAACTCATAACATAGGAAATGTCATTGTTGATAGAAGGTTATCTAGCTGTATAGCTGTCATTTATCAAATACACATAAGAAACCTACTCTCCAGCAACCAAACCCACTTGGTTATATGTTAAGCTTGTTCAGATATGTGATGTCTACCATGGGTTTCTGCATAGTCTTTGTTACTTTGAAATAACAAACAGGGTTAGCATTCCTTCTCCTTTCCCTCACCACCTCTTGACATTCAACCCTAGATCAGCTCAGTCATTCACCAAAAAAGCCACTTGCTCAACTTTGTGTTTACTAAACAATGCTCCATCAGTTCTGTTGATTTCTGAGTTTCCTCTGATCACCACCTCATCTCCTACATCAGCCATCTGTCTCTATCCTCCATTGCTCTGCTTGGCCATTCTGTCACTTTCAATACATTAGAATTTACAGAATGGGGGACTCTGTCCTGGGAAGCGGGGACTCTGAAAAAGAAGTGGGGGTATTGATGGATAATCAGCTGAATGTGAGCTCTGAGTGGCCAAAGGAGCTAGTGCAATCCTGGGATGCATAAACAGGGGAATCTCGAGTAGGAATAGGGAGGTTATTTTACCTCTGTATTTGGCACTGGTGAGACCGCTGCTGGAATACAGTGTCCCATTCTGGTGCTCACAATTCAAGAAGGATGCTATAAATTAGAGAAGATTCAGAGAAAGAGTCATGAGAATGATAAAGGATTATAAAACATATTTTACAGTGAGAGACTCAAAGAGTTCAATCTATTTAGCTTAACAAAGAGAAGGTTAAGGGGCGACTTGGTTACAATCTGTAAATATCTACCTAGGGTGCAAATATTTAACAATAGTCTCTTCAATCTAGCAGAGAAAGGTATAACGCAATTTAATGACTGGAAGTTGAAGCTATACAAATTCAGACAGGAAGTAAGGTATACATTGTTAAATCTGAGAGTAATTAAACACTGGAACAGTTTACCAAGGGTGGTTGTGGATTCTCTATGACTGACCATTTTAAATTCCATATTGGATGTTTTTCTAAAAGTGATGCTCTAGGAATTATTTTGGGGAAATTATGGCCTGTGTTACACAGGAGGTCATACTAGATGACCACAGTGGTTCCTTCTGGCCTTGGAATCTACAACTTTGCCCTTGCTTGTTCAATTCCTCCCCACTCTTCCACTGACTTGAATCCTTTTGCCCCTCTCCCCCACAACAGAGTCTATCCCTCTAGCCTCAACCTGCCCAAGTCTCCAGTTCCTTAACACTTGCTGCTGGCCTGCTTAACTTCTCTGGAAGAAGCCCATGACAACATGGACTTCTGTGTGGCTATGGAATTTCTTTGATGTTATTTTTGCTTCCTGTGGATAGCTCTGTCTTATAAGGTTCTTTTCACTGATCAGGTGTTGACTTAATGACCACACATGATATAAACCTTTTACTTTATTAACTAGTCCCACAAAGACAACTTAACTTGCAAAATCAGCTTTGTTTGTTACACTTTGCTTGGATTGTGATAGTGATATTAATATGTTCATAATGACAATGTTAATAAGATTGTGATAGCACAATTAAATAGGCTGCAGCCAAAATGTTTTCAGCTTGCTTACAAAGCTGTTGTTTTGTTAAAACTGTTTCCTTAACCAAACACAGATCGACAAAAACATAAGAAAAAGGAGAGAGAAGAAGGAGAGGGGGTCATCTGTGGATGGGGGATGGCAGGGCTACTGAATCAGGCCAAAGCTGATACCCATTCTTAGCCAGGCAGGAAAACTCTTGTCCATTGGTATTCAATCAAGCTGGAGGCCAGAAAGCTGGCGGTAGAATCAGTTTGACAGATGAAATTTCACATGTTCTCTCCCAGTGTTAGGAACAGCTAAGGCAGGGACCATATCCAAGACAGCTAGCGCTTAACTCTCTCTATAGAATTGAAATGGCAGAGTTGTGATCAGATTGTTCCAGATAGTAGGACATAGCTGCTGCCGTCCCTGCACTAAGTATTTATATTACCATCCACTCATTAAGCTGATATTTGACTGAGGTTTTTCTTTTTTTCCAGGTGAAACAGAAAAGCCTGCCAGCCGACAATTATCAGAAAATAAGTGAACAAGACAATAAGCAGGTATGGTCAGTGAAAGAGCATTATATATGTGTCCTTTTTTGTTACTTACCCACCTAGCACCAAAGATGTGTCTGGAATTAGTACAGTCTAAAAAGAGTACAATAGATGGAGTACACTGTGGGGAGTGTTGGAGGAGGGGGAGGAAAACTGAGGCAATGTGATCAAGAATATGTGTCTGGAAGGCAACACAGGTTTTGGTTTGGTTGTTTGCCTTTTAAACTGATGGGACTGTGTAATTTTATGAGACTTCTTGAGGAAGTGGGATTTGAGAGGGAGAGACATGGAATAAATGAGAAGTTTGGGCTGAACACAGAAGTTGTTGTGGGATCAAAAGGAGAGAAGGGCAGATAAGTAGGGAGAGGCAACTAGGTTATTGAAGACCTTGAAGGTGGTAAGGAGAAAACCCATTATTTGTTTTTGGATATGATCTAGAGCCAGTGAAGGGATTTTTAGAGCGTTATGTGGTCATTGCTTGTGTAAGGTAGAAGATTTTCACAGCAGAGTTTTGGATGAATTGAAGTTTGGAATGGATAAGTAGTCTCAGCAAAAAGACAGGATCTGGACAAGAGCCCTGGTGATAAGGGAGAGGAGTGGGCAGATTTTGAAGTTATTGTGGAGCTAAAACCACCTGGAATTAGAGATAGTACTGCATCTATATGAGAGTTGAAAATTCAGCCAGCTTTCACACCTGTGGAACTAGAAGGCTGATGGAATCATCAACAGTCATAGAGATAGGAAAGTGTGGAGGGAGGATTCAGAAGGGAAGAGGAGGTGGTTACTTCTGAACAATCTGAATTTCTGCTAGCAGTGGAGGCATCCAGATGGAGATTTGAGACCATATCAAGGGGAGAGCTCAGGTGGAAAAATTGATAAGGGTCCTAAGAACAGAAAAAAATAAGGACAGATGTCTGGAGAACAGCAGCTGAGAGAAGGAGGGGCCACTTAAACAGACACTGAAGGAGGGGTCATGAAGTGGTAAAAGAATCAGAAAGGCACGTAGCCTAAAGCCAAGGCAGGAGAAGGGAGTCATTAGTTATGTCAATGGCCATGTAAAGGTCAAGAAGGATGAGAACAGAAAAGAAGCTTTGAGGACTGCACCTGGTGACCTTGGCAAAAGTGTTTAAATGAGGGGGAGAGGGAGCCACATTGTATGGGATCAAGACGAGAGAGTGGACAGATCTTTAAGCTTTAAGAGAAGACAATGCACTCGAGATTAGAGAGAAAGGGAAGGCGATGAGATTGGTAGTTGGAGAGGCAGGTGGGTTCAAAGCTGGAGGGAACAATGTTTGCTTAAATGTAGTTGGGAACCTGCAAGAGAGTGAATGGGAGGATTAGGGAGAGGATAAGGAAACAGGATGGGATGGCAACAAGAACGGAGATTGAGCTGGAGACGAGAAGAGGGTAACACTTCAAACTCAGACAGGGCTGAAGGGGAAAAGAGAGACACATGGTAGGAAACTAAGGCAAGACCGTTCTAGTTTTATCTACGCATTAATGTGTGAGACTCTGGGCAACAAGGGGGTGGGGGCAGAGAATGTGAGGAAGGGGCTGTGAAGAAAGGGTCCAGAGTGGAGAAGTGCCTATGATTGTAAGAGTGAGGACTTCACCAGGGAGGAAGAAGTAAATTTTCTTGGCAAGGAATATTGCTGTGCTGATTGAGGAGAGGAACAAACCTGCATTGTCTCTGGATTTTCTCCAGAGATATCCAGCAGTGTGGGAGTGGAGAAACCAGTTTGGAAGAGTGAGCTAAGGCTGTAGGTCAGAAAGGGGGCCGGAAGAGTCAATTGTGGATGAAAGTATATAGTTGTTGGTGGAGACTCTGGATTCAGCTGAGAAGAATGTCTGAAATATCCTTGTGTGTGAGAGGTGGCTTTCAAGTGTGTTTTATAGTCACATTTTCTAAACATCTATAATTTAGAATGCTTGGCAGTTAAGTTAACTCTGATCATGGCTCAATTACAGTTTTCCTCATGAGACATCTTTACATGGTTGGCACTAATTTTAATATTTTATCTTGATTGATGTTTGCAATGTACAGTAGCTATAAACACAGTTATACGATATGTGATACAGCAGGGCCAGAGGGCAACAGGAGAGTGATCGATGGGAGGTATATAAGCCGCAGGATGATCAGAGCCTTATTCCCTGTGGACTAAGGAGAGGTTACTACAGGTTAATTTGAGCACCTGGAGCCAATTAAGGCCCTGCCCAAGACCTAATAAAGCCCTCTACTTCAGTCAGATAAGAGAGAGGAAGGAGAGCTGGCTGTAGTTTGGAGGCATAGTGGTGTTGACCAGAGAATCAGAGTACCAGGGGAAGGGAGACCCTGCCCAAGCATGGTAGAGGGACTCCCCCAGTACAGAAGACAGAGAGAAACTCTGCCCCAGGGGTAAGAAGCCTGTGAAGCTGAAGGGGCTGGTACCGGAGTAGGGGGCGGACCTGGGTCCCTTCCCTGCTCCCCTTCTCCCCCCCTCCAGGGCACTAGCAGAGCCCAAGAATACGGGCAGGGGCGACACCCTGACCCACCACACCAAGGAAAAGCACGGGACCCACCACAATAGTGTTGACCATTTGCCACAAATGTATAGAAATAGCAATACTTAGCTCATTCTTAACATTCTTTCCTGTACATTTTTTTTAAATTATTTAACCTCCTTGTAAATGCAACAGAATGTATGAAATACTATTGCATAAATAAAAAACTGCTGCAAATAAAAAAAATTATCTCATGCTCTCAATCTCTTGGATTTACTTTTTGATCTGTTTAACTGTTCTGTTCAGGTATTTCCTAGGGTTGGGGAATTGAAGTTATGGTTAGGGTTAGCCTTGTAGAGGGGGAAGAAAACAAGGAAATGCACAACTGCAGATGTGTGTCTGAAGGGGACATCTGTGTTTGTCAGAGAAGACGAGGAGGAGAGAAATGAGGAGCCACCCAGCCATGTATGTGTGTGTCTTGGAGTGGTGGATGAGGATGTTGAGCAGCCATGTGCATGTGTATTTGTTACTTCTGGGGGAATTCTACCCCACTGCCTCCATAGATTTCTTTGCTTCCCCGCAGAAAAATGACTTTCTGATGAGGAAGCGAAGAGAAGCTGCAAGAGCAGTCAGACAGCTGCAGCGGCACAGGAGCCAGCAAACAGAGGTGTAAACAGGGGAGTTTTGAGTGGGAGTTCTGTTGGAGGAGTTTGCGGGGAAGACAAAGGCCGTGGCTACACTCGAAACTTCAAAGCGCTGCTATGGGAGTGCTCCCACAGCAGCGCTTTGAAGTGCGAGTGTGGTCGCGCGCCAGTGCTGGGAGAGAGGTCTCCCAGCGCTACAGGTACTCCACCTCCACGAGGGGATTAGCTTACAGTGCTGGGAGCGCAGCTCGCAGCCCTGGGGCACTGTTTACACTGGCGCTTTACAACGCTGTAACTTGCTGCGCTCAGGGAGGTGTTTTTTCACACCCCTGAGCTAGAAAGTTGCAGCGCTGTAAAGCGCCAGTGTAGCCATAGCCTAAGAGAGGCAGGTAGAGGAAAAGACAGACTAGTGAATGGAGTGTGTGGTGTTCTGGCAGTGTTTTGGTGCTCATTGGGGGTTTGTGTTGCTGTGGGTGGTGGTTGTTTGGTTTGGTTTGTGTTTCCCGGACTAACAGGTTTTAGGTGGGAAGGCTATGACAGATACAGAGGCAGCAGTGGAAGACACAATGAAGATGACTGGATGTAGAAGCTGCGGCATGTACATGATCCTGGAGGGGGTACCTGAAGAGAGTTTCGTCTGCATGAAGTGCCGCCTGATAGAGCTGATGGAAGAAAAGATCCGAGCATTGGAGATGCAGGTGGAAACTCTGGTTGAGTTTAGAAGGGGGTTCGAGCAGAGCAAAGACATGAGGAGGCTGAAGGGAAAAGCTCAGACTTGCAGATGGAAACAGGACCAAAGAACTCTGAGGGGAGACTGCTGGGTGAGGAAAGTGGACAGTGGAAGCATGTAACTAAGAGAACCAGGCAGAGGAAAAGACGGGCTAGTAAAGGAGAAATAGAGCTCAGGAACAGGTTTGCGGAGTTGGAAAATGAAGAAGGGGCACAGTAGGTTGTCACTGAAGGTGAGAGGGCAAGGAAGAAGAGAAGAGCAGCTAGTCCTATAGGAAGAGGGGAAGAGTCAATGGAGATAACACCAAATATGAGCCCCAGGAGCATACATGATAGGTTGCGGAGGATTACAAGGGACAATAGGAATCGAGAGGACTTGCAGCTGGAGGGAACAGGGGATAGACCGGAGAATCGCACCATCACCAGGAAAAGGCAGGTCTACGTGATTGGGGACTCCTTACTGAGAAGAATAGACAGGCCTGTAACCAGAGCTGATCCAGAGAACAGAAGGATGTGCTGTCTGCCGGGTGCTAAGATACGGGATGTGGACCTCAGGCTGAAGAGGATCCTAACTGGAGTGGGAAAGAATCCACTGATTGTCCTTCATGTGGGAACAAATGATACGGCTAGATTCTCGCTGGAACGTATCAAGGGAGACTATGCCAGGCTGGGGAAGACGCTTAAGGAAATCGAGGCTCAGGTGATCTTCAGTGGGATTCTGCCTGTTCCTAGAGAAGGGCAACAGAGGTGTGACAAGATTATGGCGATCAACAGATGGCTCAGGCAGTGGTGCTATAAGGAGGGCTTTGGGATGTATGGCCACTGGGAAGCATTCGTGGACAGAGGACTGTTCTCTTGGGATGGACTTCACCTGAGTAGGGAGGGAAATAGACGTCTAGGATGGAGGCTGGCACAACTGATTAAGAGACCTTTAAACTAGGAATTTGGGGGAGATGGTTGGGAGATGTCCAGGTAATCTCCACGCCAGATTTTAACATTGAGAGGGAAGAAAACGAAGTAAGAAAGGATACAGCCATGGGTAAGAGAATGGACATAAGGAGGAAGGGTAGTATAGATACCAGTCTAATAGGTGATACTGGCGGTAGAATGTCTGTGCCTAATCGGGTAAATTTTAATTAATGGAGATATCCTATCTCCTAGAGCTGGAAGGGACCTTAAAGGTCATTGAGTCCAGCCCCCTGCCTTCACTAGCAGGACCAAGTACTGATTTTGCCCCAGATCCCTAAGTGGCCCCCTCAAGGACTGAACTCACAACCCTGGGTTTAGCAGGCCAATGCTCAAACCACTGAGCTATCCCTCCCCCCACTGAGCTATCCCTCCCCCCATGTCAGAATGTCAGTGAAGCCAAACAGCAAAAATTAAGATGTTTGTACACTAATGCGAGGAGCCTAGGTAACAAAATGGAGGAACTAGAGCTACAGGTGCAGGAAGTGAAACCAGATATTATAGGGATAACAGAAACATGGTGGAATAGTAGTCATGACTGGAGTACAGGTATTGAAGAGTATGTGCTGTTTAGGAAAGACAGAAATAAAGGCAAAGGTGGTGGAGTAGCATTGTATATCAATGATGAGGTAGACTGTAAAGAAATAAGAAGTGATGGAAGGGATAAGACAGAGTCTTTCTAGGCAAAAATCACATTGGGGAAGAAAGCTACTAGAGCCTCCCCTGAGCAGTGGCATAGCCAGGGTTGCAGCCGAGGAGGAGCGGCGGAGAAAAAAGGCGCCGGTCCTTCGGTGGCATTTCGGCGCTGAAATGCCGCTGAAAGACGGAGCGGCGCATGCGCAGGGCCGCCCCGCTTCCCCATCCGGAGCGCTATCCGGGGCACCGAGACCCCCAGCCACGCTCTCAGGGCCAGAGTCCCGGCCGGAGCGCCGGGAGCCCGCGGCCCCGCTGCGCCGGCTGGAGCTCTGGGAGCCAGCGGCCCCGTTCCGCCGGCCGCCCGGAGCGGTGGGAGCCAGCAGGCCAGTCCGCGGCCCGGAGCGGTGGGAGCCAGCCCGCGGCCCCAATCCGTCGGCCGTCCAGAGCACCGGGAGGCGGGAGCCAGCAGGCCAGCCCGCGAAAAAAAGAAAAGAAAAACCCGGAAGCAGCCGAGCAGGAGGGGGGAGGGTGCCCAGGTGGGCGGGGGGGTCAGTGCACCGCTGCTGTTGCTACTCACTTCATCAACAACAAAAGAAGTCTCCTCCCCTGACTGGAACTCGTCCATCTTTCCTCTGTCTCGGACCGCAGCCGCTCACGCCGCCAGCCTGTAGCGAACGCCCCGTCCCCGTCCCCTGATAATGGCGGAGGAGTTATCAGGGGACGTGGACGGGGCGTTCGCTACAGGCTGGCGGCGTGAGCGGCTGCGGTCCGAGACGGAGGAAAGATGGACGAGTTCCAGTCGGGGGAGGAGACTTCTTTTGTTGTTGATGAAGTGAGTAGCAAGAGGGAGGAGACAGCGGAAGGGCCCGGAAGCGGCGCTGAGTGAGGCCCGGAAGCGGAAGGACCCAGAAGTGGCGCCGAGTAAGTATGAAAATTAAAAAGGCGCCACTTTTGGGGAATGTGGTCAGGGGAAGCGGCCGCTTCACCTGAACCCCCCTAGCTACGCTACTGCCCCTGAGATAGTGCTTGGGGTGTGCTATAGACCACCGGGATTTAATTTGGATATGGATAGAGACCTCTTTAATGTTTTTAATGAAGTAAATACTAATGGGAATTGTGTGATCATGGGAGACTTTAACTTCCCAGATATAGACTGGAGGACATGTGCTAGTAATAATAATAGGGCTCAGATTTTCCTGGATGCGATAGCTGATGGATTCCTTCACCAAGTAGTTGCTGAACCAACAAGAGGGTATGCCATTTTAGATTTGGTTCTGGTGAGTAGTGAGGATCTCATAGAAGAAATGGTTGTAGGGGACAACCTTGGTTCGAGTGATCATGAGCTAATTCAGTTCAAACTACATGGAAGGATAAATAAAAATAGATCTGTGACTAGGGTTTTTGATTTCAAAAGGACTAACTTTAAAAAATTAAGGAAATTAGTTAGGGAAGTGGATTGGACTGAAGAACTTGTGGATCTAAAGGTGGAGGAGGCCTGGAATTACTTCAAGTCAAAGTTACAGAAACTATCAGAAGCCTGCATCCCAAGAAAGGGGAAAAAATTCATAGGCAGGAGTTGTAGACCAAGCTGGATGAGCAAGCATCTCAGAGAGGTGATTAAGAAAAAGCGGAAAGCCTACAAGGAGTGGAAGATGGGAGTGATCAGCAAGGAAAGCTACCTTATTGAGGTCAGAACATGTAGGGATAAAGTGAGAAAGGCCAAAAGCCATGTAGAGTTGGACTTTGCAAAAGGAATTAAAACCAATAGTAAAAGGTTCTATAGCCATATAAATAAGAAGAAAACAAAGAAAGAAGAAGTGGGACCGCTAAACACTGAGGATGGAGTGGAGGTTAAGGATAATCTAGGCATGGCCCAATAGCTAAACAAATACTTTGCCTCAGTCTTTAATGAGGCTAATGAGGAGCTTAGGGATAATGGTAGGATGACAAATGGGAATGAGGATATGGAGGTAGATATTACCACATCTGAGGTAGAAGCCAAACTCGATCAGCTTAATGGGACTAAATCAGGGGCCCAGATAATCTTCATCCAAGAATATTAAAGGAACTGGCACATGAAATTGCAAGCCCATTAGCAAGAATTTTTAATGAATCTGTAAACTCAGGGGTTGTACCGTATGACTGGAGAATTGCTAACATAGTTCCTATTTTTAAGAAAGGGGAAAAAAGTGATCCGGGTAACTACAGGCCTGTTAGTTTGACATCTGTAATATGCAAGGTCTTGGAAAGAATTTTGAAGGAGAAAGTAGTTAAGGACATTGAGGTCAATGGTAATTGGGACAAAATACAACATGGTTTTACAAAAGGTAGATTGTGCCAAACCAACCTGATCTCCTTCTTTGAGAAGGTAACAGATTTTTTTAGACAAAGGAAACACAGTGGATCTAATTTATCTCGATTTCAGTAAGGCATTTGATATGGTTCCACATGGGGAATTATTAGCTAAATTGGAAAAGATGGGGATCAATATGAAAATTGAAAGGTGGATAAGGAACTGGTTAAAGGGGAGACTACAGCGGGTCATACTGAAAGGTGAACTGTCAGGCTGGAAGGAGGTTACTAGTGGAGTTCCTCAGGGATCGGTTTTGGGACCAATCTTATTTAATCTTTTCATTACTGACCTTGGCACAAAAAGTGGGTATGTGCTAATAAAGTTTGCGGATGACACAAAGCTGGGAGGTATTGCCAATACAGAGAAGGACCGGGATATCATACAGGAAGATCTGGATGACCTTGTAAACTGGAATAATAGGATGAAATTTAATAGTGAAAAGTGCAAGGTCATGCATTTAGGGATTAATAACAAGAATTTTTGTTATAAACTGGGGACGCATCAGTTGGAAGTAACAGAGGAGGAGAAGGACCTGGGAGTATTGGTTGATCACAGGATGACTATGAGCCGCCAATGTGATATGGCTGTGAAAAAAGCTAATGCGGTCTTGGATTGCATCAGGTGAGGTATTTCCAGTAGAGATAAGGAGGTGTTACTACCGTTGTACAAGGCACTGGTGAGACCTCATCTGGAATATTGTGTGCAGTTCTGTTCTCCCATGTTTAAGAAGGATGAATTCAAACTGGAACAGGTACAGAGGTACTAGGATGATCCGAGGAATGGAAAACCTATCTTATGAAAGGAGACTCAAAGAGCTTGGCTTGTTTAGCCTAACCAAAAGAAGGCTCAGGGGAGATATGATTGCTCTTTATAAATATATCAGAGGGATAAATATCAGGGAGGGAGAGGAATTATTTAAGCTCAGTACCAATGTGGACACAAGAACAAATGGATATAAAACTGGACATCAGGAAGTTTAGACTTGAAATTAGACGAAGGTTTCTAACCATCAGAGGAGTGAAGTTCTGGAACAGCCTTCCAAGGGGAGCAGCGGGGTCAAAAGACATATCTGGCTTCAAGACTAAGCATGATAATTTTATGGAGGGGATGGTATGATGGGATAGCCTAATTTGGGCAATTAATTGATCTTTGACTATTAGTGGTAAATATGCCCGATGGGATGTTAGATGGGGTGGGATCTGAGTTACTACAGAGAATTCTTTCCTGGGTGCTGGCTGGTGAGTCTTGCCCACAGGCTCAGGGTTTAGCTGATCGCCATATTTGGGGTCGTGAAGGAATTTTCCTCCAGGGCAGATTGGCAGAGGCCCTGGGGGGTTTTCGCCTTCCTCTGCAGCGTGGGGCATGGGTCACTTGCTGGAGGATTCTCTGCACCTTGAGGTCTTTAAACCATGATTTGAGGACTTCAGTAGCTCAGACATAGGTTAGGGGTTTGTTACAGGAGTGGGTGGGTGAGATTCTGTGGCCTGCGCTGTGCAGGAGGTCAGACTAGACGATCATAATGGTCCCTTCTGACCTTAAAGTCTATGAGTCTGAGTCTATGTGCAGTCACGCAGCCTTTTCCAGCAGTATGTGTTGGGTGCCCACGGCAGCTGGCAGAGAGTTAAATCACTGTAGGGCACGGGGCGGGACTGGGGAAGACCTGGCTGGTCGCTCCTACCGTGCGCCGGGCTCAGCTGCTAGTCCCGGCTGGGGCTGGGGAGGACAGGATTTCCTCTTCCTTTGCACGGCATCCAGGCCTGGGTCAGACCCACCCCCAGATTTCTCCCCAAGCTGCAGGAAGCTCTGCAAACACAACAGTCCCCCCCCCCCCGTTTCCTGCACCCATCGCTCCTCAGTTGCAGGGGGAGGGTTCACTACGGGGAGCTGCTCCCCCAACCGCCGTGCATCCAGACCCCCCTCATACTCTCCCGCCAAGCCTCACCCCCCATGCACCCAGAACCCCCCTGAGGAGCCCCACTACCCCTGCACCTGGACCACCCCGATGAGCCACTCGCACCTGTATCCCCACCCCACCAAGCTCCAACCAACTGCCCCGGATCCCCACCCCACTGAGCTCCACTCCCCCAACATCTGGATCCCCCACTGAGCCCCCCACACCCAGACCCCCCTGCCGAGCTCTATCCCCCCCATACCCGGACACCCCCCCTCATAGAGCCCCAGCCACCTTCACCTGGACCCCCCTGCAGCATCCCATTACCGTTGCATCCAAAAAACCCCAACAAGCCCCTGTGCATCCAGATCCCCCCCGCACCTGGATCCCCCACTGAGCCGCCCGCACCCAGATGGCCCCACACAGAACCCTCTCAACCCACACCTGGATCCCCCCACTCTAAAATCCTCCATACTTGGATTCTGCCAGGCTGAGCCTGCTTGCCCACACCTGGTGCACCTGGCATGGAGGGGCAAGGCACTGGGGTATTTCTGGGGCAGGCCCGGTCCTTGTGCTGTGTCTGGGTTGGGTTCAGCCTCACTGCTGAGTCCATGTCCTGCGGGGAGCTGCAGAGTGATCTCCCACCTCTGTGCAGCCAGTGGCCTGTGCTCCCCAATGCCATGCTGGAGCCTCCACGTTTATTTGACAAATAAAATTTGCAGAATTTTAAAATATTGTGTGCAAAAATTTTATTTTTTTGGCACAGAATTTTTAATTGTTGTCACAGAATGCCCTCAGGAGTTGTGTGAGTGTGTGTACCAGGGTGGGGTAGGAGGAGAGCAAGGAATCCCCCATCTTCATGTATGTTTGTGATTGGGGGAAACCTGCAAGGATCCCCAGTTTCAGAGTGTGGTAGAGGGGCCGAGGAGGCAACCATATGTCTTGGAACTCTTAATTCTTCTTGAGTGATTGCACATGTGCATTCCACTGTAGGTGTGTGCATGCGCCAAGCACAGTTACTGGACATTTTTCCCTCAGTGGTACCCATCAGGATGGCTCAGGCACCTTCTGGTGCTGCAGGATCATAGTGACGGTATAAAGGGCCCAGCTGACCCCATGGCCCCTCAGTTCTTTCTTACCACCTGTGAATGTTGCTGGAACTGTTCTCCTATGGCAAGCTTTCTCAGTGATCTTCGTTTTTTTTACATTGTTTTTGGTTAGTAGTTGTAAATAGTTAATTAGTTCTAGTCAGTTACTATAGTTTGTATATCTTTGTTAGTGGAGTTTCGTGTGTACCCAGTGCTGAGACATGCCTCGGTCATCAGGCTTCAAGCCCTGTGCCTCCTGCAACAAGGCTATGCCCTTCAGCGACCCGCACTCTAGCTGCCTGAAGTGCTTGGGTGTGGCTCACATTGGGGACCGCTGCCAGATTTGCAGGGACTTTACACCCCTTACAAAGAAGGACTGGGAGGCCAGGTTAAAGTTTCTGCTTATGAAGGTGGCGCTGAGACCTTCCTCCAAGCTGAGCTGGTCAGACTTGGCTGCAAGCACCTTGGTGTCAGTGAGGAGTGCTCCACCTACCGTGCAGGAGTCCAGCACCGTTTGCCATGCCCAGTGCTGAGGAAGAGGCACAAGAAGCAGCCAGCTGAGAGGGGACATTCCCCGACACCAAAGAAGGCCAGGCACGGGGAGCAGAGCAGAGTGCAAGCCAAGCCAAGCCACTCCTCTGCCTTGGCATCGCAGCAGTCAGCAGCATTGATTCTGCCCCTTATGCAGGCACTGTTGAGTTCAGTACTGAATGAACTGTCGGCGCCTGAGGGACAGCATGGTACCAGCGTTTTCCGCTGCCGCCAGGGACCTGTTATCGCTGTCAGTACCGGTGTCACCAGCACACGAGTCAGTGGTATCAGTGTCAATGTGCAGGAGGAAGCATGTGGCCCCCCAGTTACTGTTCGGAACTGGGCACAGTGGTATTGTCTAAGGGGAAACCGACCATGCTGGCCCCAATGCAGGGTTCCTCGGTCTCCAGCATCAGTGGGAACCGCACCTCCTTGGTCACCAGACAGGTGACTTCAAGGAAGCACTACAGACCTCAGCAGTTCTCCCATCAAGACCCGCAGAGGAAAAGAAGCAGGGGCTTTAGGCATAGACCATCCCCTTCTACATATGTCTGCCTCACCCAGACACCCAGAAAGCTCTAAACAGACCTTTTGATGGGATGCTCGAGGATGTTGTACCAGTTCCCATGTTTCTGGATCCTGTTTCCCTTTTATTTATGGACCGCCTGTCCCACTTCACCAGTGTGTGGTCCCATATCACCCCAGAACGTTGGGCGCTGAACACAGTGGAAGTTGGATATACCCTTCAGTTCATTTCTATCCCTCCTTCAATTAATTTCTATCCCTCTTCCCACCCTGCCTCCCCATCCCTCTTCAGGGACCCCTCTGACGAGCAACTTCTAGCCCAGGAGGTTCAATCTTTCCTTCGGGTGGGATCCATGGAAGAGGTTCCACAGAATGTAAGGGGGAAGGGGGTTCTACTCCCGTTATTTCCTAAACCTGAAAGCCAAGGGTGGTCTCAGACCTATTCTAGACCTGCGCCAGCTCAACAACTACCTCAAGAAATTAAAGTTCCGCAAGTTTACCTGGCTTCCATTATTTCCTCCCTGTATCCCGGGAACTGGGACGCCACCCTTGATTTAGGAGACGCCTACTTTCATATACCGATCTGCCAAGGCCACAAAAGGTTCCTCAGGTTCATTGTGAACCACACGCAATACCGATTAGCAGTACTCCCATTCGGCTAGTTGGAGACTCTGCAGGTGTTTACAAAACCATGGCGGTAGTGACTGCCTTCCTGAGGAGACCGGGGGGGTACGAGTCTACCTGTATCTGGACGACTGGCTAGTCACAAGTCAGTCCAGGGCTCAGGTGGAGTCCAGTGTCCACATCATCCAATCAACATTCAAGGCCCTAGGCCTGCTAATAAATGTAAAGAGGGCTACCCTCACTCTGATAGAGTTTATTGGACCGGTACTCGACTCTACAGGCCAGAGTAGGGTGACCAGATGTCCCGTTTTTATAGGGACAGTCCCATTTTGGGGGACTTTTTCTTATATAGGTGCCCATTACCCCCCACCCCCGTCCCGTTTTTTCACAGGTGCTAGCTGGTCACCCTAGGCCAGAGCCTTCCTCCCAGAAGGTCAGTTTCAAACAATCATGTACCTGATAGTACACCTCAAGGGCCTCCAGACCTGATTACAACAGCCTGAAATTGTCGGAGGCTTTTGGGTCACATGGCCTCATGTACATACATAGTGCAGCACGCAAGACTGCATCTCAGACCCCTCCAGGCACGTCTGGCCTCGGTGTACTCACCAAACTGCCACTATCTGGACTCGGTTCTTACTGTACCTTCCGCGGTCCTCACCTCCCTCAACTGGTGGCTAGATCCACTTGCTCTTTGCGCGGGTGTCCCCTTTTCATGGTCCCAACCATCAATATCCTTGGCTCAGACACATCAGCACTAGGCTGGGGAGCTCACCTGGGACCCTCAGAATTCAAGGTCTTTGGTCTCCAGAAGAGCTCTTACTACACAGCAATGTCAGAGATTTCAGGGCAGTTCACCTGGCCTGTCAGGTGTTCCTGCTTCACATTACAGGCAAGAGCATGTTGGTTCTTATGGACAACACTGCAGACAAATTCTATCTCAACAGGCAGGGAGGGGCTCGCTCTTCCCCCCCCTCTCTTAAGAGTCAATTCAGCTGTGGGACTTCTGCATAGCCCACTCAGTCCACCTCGAGGCTTCTCACCTGCGGGGGGTACAGAATGAACTGGCAGATAGCCTCAGAAGGTCTTTCTTCAGTCACCCCAAGTGGTCCCTTTGCCTGGAAATCGTGAGGGATGTTTTCCAGCAATGGGGTCTTCCCAGATAGACCTGTTTGCAACCTGGTACAACAGGAAGTGTCACCAGTTCGCCTTCCTGCAAGGTCCCAGCCTGGAATCTCTTTTGGACGCCTTCCTATTCCAGTGGATAGGTCACATGTACTATTCTCTCCTTCCTGTCCCGCTTGCGCACAAGGTCCTACAAAAGATCAATCAGAACTGGGTGCGTCTAATTCTAATACCCCTCTACATCGGAATTGGCTGGAAAGAAGGAACTGAGGGGGCGCGGGGTTGGCTGTACCCTTTATACTGGCGCTATGAGCATGCAGCAACAGAAGGCACCCGAGCTGCCCTGACAGGTACCAGTGAGGGGAAAATGTCCAGCAGCTGTGCTCAGGGCACGCACATACCTACAGTGGAATGGACATGTGTAACATATCTCGAAGAACAGTAGTTACAGAAAGGTTAGTAACTTTTTTCTCTCAACAAGAAAACAGATAATTGCCTCTCTTGTGCCCATGAACTTCTGTGTTACCTCTCTCCATTGAGAGTTCCTGGGCAGATGCCCATAGAATTCTAGTGAGGCTGCGCTTTTCATTTTTGTTCTGTGTTTATTTTATTGCCATTTCACTACGGTCTGATGTGTAGCTCCAGTATGAAGATATCATTCTTTTTCAATTGATTTTAAATGCATGAGGAGCACAGAAAGCAGAAAAGCTGTGAGCAAGTGGTTAAAGAGGAAAGTAATATGTAGGGGTAGATTGTAGCCGTCCCCGTGCAGGTTCGCAAGGGATTGAAGCCCCATCACTTGAGATATTTAAAATTAGGCTGGATAAAACAGTAGAAAATGTCCAAGAGGAAGCAAACCTGCCCAAGTACAGAGATTAACTAGATCAGTGGTTCTCAACCTTTTTTCATTTGCAGACCCCTAAAAATTTTCAAATGGTGGCATGGACCCCTTTGGAAATCTTAGATATAGTCTGCGGACCCCCAGAGGTCTGCTGACCCCAGGTTGAGAACCACTGAACTAGATGGTACAGGAGCTCTTACAATTCTGGATTCTATGAAATTTCTACATTTAAAAATGATTGGAAACTTCATAGTGAAAGTCCATCTAGCGCGCTGCTCTATAGGTTAATTCTTTTGGAGAATGTGCAGTGTAGTTTTCACAGTAAACCATAATACTGAGGGCTTGTTGTCGTGGGACGTTACTGCACAGCAAGCCAGAGTGTGAATCTACAGTGCACCAGTTTGCCACACAGTAAAGTCCTGTGTGGACACTGCTACAGCACACTAAAAGTTCTGAATGTGCTTTTGATGTACTGCTGTTTGAAACTGGAGTACATCAATGTACTATGGAACTTTTAGTGTGCTGTAGCAATGTCCACATGGGATATTACAGGCAAACTAGTGTGCTGTGGATTCACATCCTGTCTTGTTGTGCTGTGGAGTAACATTGCATGTAGACAAGCCCTGAGACAGTGTTCTGAAAGGTGTATAACAGGCTCCAATGAAATTCCAGGTTTGATAGCTTAGCTTTTTAAAAATGTTTTGAATGTAGATGGGATCCCACTTTTGAAACTTTCTTTTCAGTGATGAACGTTATCTTTTCTGTAATCATTTTATTTCAATTGTTTACTTTCTGTTAATTTATCAGTTAAATCAAAAATCCAATCTCTTAACTATAACTAGGGAAAAAGTTAACTCACTTCCCAAACAAAACTACAGTAAATACACTTTATTGAATTATCTATGCTATGTTTTCAACTGTGCTCCTCCCTGGAAATGTTTGTGCATTTGTGTGCCTGCCATTTAGTGTAAATTGATGCAGTCAAAAAAAAATGCATTTCTGGCATCTCTTGAAGAACAAGAGATAAATCCTCTTTGACGGAGGTGGCTTGGCATTACCCAGAGAGAGGGCAATGAACTCCCCCAAAGGCAAAGGAAATACCCGGCATCACTTCGCAGCCTGGTATACCTTATAAAGTGTTCTTAGTATAAGCTGTCTCCCTCCCTTCCCACCTCCATAAAGAGATGCCAAACACTTCTTAAATCAAGGTCCTGAGATTAGATGAGATACAGAATAATCATGTATATACATACACCACTCACTAATCTCCTAAAATCCTATCTCAGGACAAGCTCGGCTCAGTGTGAAATATGGGAAGGATTCTTTGCTGGTGATCTCTTCATTGGTTACTGCAAAGTCCTGGTAAGGATTATAGAGGGGATATCCTTAGAAGATTATAGGAGTGTTTGTCCAGGGCACAGGATTGAACCTCGGAAAAGTGAGCAGATCTTCAGATGTCTCTCAACTTGCAAAGGAAGGGGGGGGAAAAGAGAGGTTTAATATTTTTTACTATCTTTTATATACAGCAGAAAAAGAACACAGCTTTTTATGACTCTTGTTTCTCTTCAGAGGACCTAGTGGATGGAGCACTGGACTGAGATTCAGGAGACCTTGGTTCTATTCCAGACTCTGCCACTAGCCTACTGGGTAACCCTGGACAGGTCACTTCACCTCTCTGTGTCTCAGTTTGCCTATCTGTAAAATGGAGATAATGACACTGACCAGTTTTGGAAAGTGTTTTGAGATCTACAGATGAAAAGCTCAATATAAGAACTAGGTAGTTTGTTTGTTTATTTATTTATTTATTTATTTATTTATTATAAAACATAGCAAGACACATTGTCTGCCCCAACCAGCTTCAAATCTCAGGCACAAAGACAGAAATTCAGGTAAGGAAAGGTATGGAGATAAAACTGGTGGGGGAAAAAAAACAAGATAGGAAGGATTCCTGGAAGGAAGTGGGTTTTAAAGGAAGGATTTTAAGAAGTAGAGAGAATGTTTGATAGATAACAAGTGGTGGCATGAAAAAAAGTATGAAGCTGAGAGAAGGCGATAAAAAGAATAGCATGGAGAGAGGAGTGTAGGGAAGAAGGAGGTAGGAGTGGGTGAGATATATAGAGGTTTGAACTGAGTCAGGGGTTTCAAGTAATATGGAGGAATTGATTGTTACACTTGAAGCAGGAATTATGGGGTGAAATTCTATGGCCTTTGTTATGCAGGAGCTCAGACCAGATGATCACAATGACCCCTAATGGACTTAAAACCTATGAAAATAACATTCATAGTGTCCAAAAGAAGGAAAAAGAAAAAAAAGTGGACAGAAACTAGTAAGGATTAGAAACAGAAGCAACTCTGATTTAGTGACAAAATCCAGACTAGATAGCTAACTGTATTAATACAGCTATCTTTCTTAGTATCCCTGAAGATGAACCTATGGTATAGCCTGGCTACAGAACCTCAGTTTGTTCTCCAGTTCCCCCACCACTCAGATGCCAGAGAGGTATCACTCATTCCGCAGTGGTGGGTTTCATATAACAATCTAGATAAACAATAATTAGGGCCCTACCAAATTCACTGTCCGTTTTGGTCAATTTAACTGTCATAGGATTTTAAAAATAGCAGTCAAGCGATTAAAAAAATTAATCGCAATTAATCGTGCAATTAATCACACTGTTAAACAATAATAGAGTACCATTTATTTAAATATTTTTGGATGTTTTCTACATTTTCAAATATATTGATTTCAATTACAACACAGAATACAAAGTGTACAGTGTTCACTTTATATTTATATTTTATTACAAATATTTGCACTGTAAAAAACAAAAGAAATAGTTTTTTCAATTCACCTCATACTGTACTATAGTGCAATCTCTTTATCATGAAAGTTGAACTTACAAATGTAGAATTATGTACAAAAAATAACTTCATTCAAAAATAAAACAATGTAAAACTTTAGAGCATACAAGTCCACTCAGTCCTACTTCAGCCAATCGCTCAGACAAAACAAGTTTGGTTACAATTTGCAGGAGATAATGCTGCCTGCTTCTTGTTTACAATGTCACCTGAAAGTGAGAACAGATGTTTGCATGGCATTTTTATAGCTGGCGTTGCAAGATATTTACGCGCCAGATGCACTAAAGATTCACATGTCCCTTCATGCTTCAACTACCATTTCAGAGGACATGCTTCCATGCTGATGATGGGTTCTGCTCGATAACGATCCAAAGTAGTGCGGACCAACGCATGTTCATTTTCATCATCTGAGTCAGATGCCACCAGCAGAAGGTTGATTTTCTTTTTTGGTGGTTCGGGTTCTGTAGTTTTCGCATCTGAGTGTTGCTCTCTTAAGACTTCTGAAAGCATGCTCCACACCTCATCCCTTCAGATTCTTAAACCTTGGGTCAATTGCTGTAGCTATTTTTAGAAATCTCACAATGGTACCTTCTTTGCGTTTTGTCAAATCTGCAGTGAAAGTTCTTAAAACAAACAACATGTGCTAGGTCATCATCCGAGACTGCTATAACATGAAATATATGGCAGAATGCGAGTAAGACAGAACAGGAGACATACAGTTCTCCCCCAAGGTGTTCAGTCACAAATTAAATTAACACATTATTTTTTTAACGAGCATCATCAGCATGGAGGAATGACCTCTGGAATGGTGGCCGAAGCATGAAGGGGCATAGATTCATAGATTCTAGGACTGGAAGGGACCTCGAGAGGTCATCGAGTCCAGTCCCCTGCCCGCATGGCAGGACCAAATACTGTCTAGACCATCCCTGATAGACATTTATCTAACCTACTCTTAAATATCTCCAGCGATGGAGATTCCACAACCTCCCTAGGCAATTTATTCCAGTGTTTAACCACCCTGACAGTTAGGAACTTTTTCCTAATGTCCAACCTAGACCTCCCTTGCTGCAGTTTAAGCCCATTGCTTCTTGTTCTATCCTCAGAGGCTAAGGTGAACAAGTTTTCTCCCTCCTCCTTATGACACCCTTTTAGATACCTGAAAACTGCTATCATGTCCCCTCTCAGTCTTCTCTTTTCCAAACTAAACAAACCCAATTCTTTCAGCCTTCCTTCATAGGTCATGTTCTCAAGACCTTTAATCATTCTTGTTGCTCTTCTCTGGACCCTTTCCAATTTCTCCACATCTTTCTTGAAATGCGGTGCCCAGAACTGGACACAATACTCCAGCTGAGGCCTAACCAGAGCAGAGTAGAGCGGAAGAATGACTTCTCGTGTCTTGCTCACAACACACCTGTTAATACATCCCAGAATCATGTTTGCTTTTTTTGCAACAGCATCACACTGTTGACTCATATTTAGCTTGTGGTCCACTATAACCCCTAGATCCCTTTCTGCCGTACTCCTTCCTAGACAGTCTCTTCCCATTCTGTATGTGTGAAACTGATTTTTTCTTCCTAAGTGGAGCACTTTGCATTTGTCTTTGTTAAACTTCATCCTGTTTAACTCAGACCATTTCTCCAATTTGTCCAGATCATTTTGAATTATGACCCTGTCCTCCAAAGCAGTTGCAATCCCTCCCAGTTTGGTATCATCCGCAAACTTAATAAGCGTACTTTCTATGCCAATATCTAAGTCGTTAATGAAGATATTGAACAGAGCCGGTCCCAAAACAGACCCCTGCGGAACCCCACTCGTTATGCCTTTCCAGCAGGATTGGGAACCATTAATAACAACTCTCTGAGTACGGTTATCCAGCCAGTTATGCACCCACCTTATAGTAGCCCCATCTAAATTGTATTTGCCTAGTTTGTCGATAAGAATATCATGCGAGACCGTATCAAATGCCTTACTAAAGTCTAGGTATACCACATCCACAGCTTCTCCCTTATCCACAAGACTCGTTATCCTATCGAAGAAAGCTATCAGATTGGTTTGACATGATTTGTTCTTTACAAATCCATGCTGGCTGTTCCCTATCACCTTACCACCTTCCAAGTGTTTGCAGATGATTTCCTTAATTACTTGCTCCATTATCTTCCCTGGCACAGAAGTTAAACTAACTGGTCTGTAGTTTCCTGGGTTGTTTTTATTTCCCTTTTTATAGATGGGCACTATATTTGCCCTTTTCCAGTCTTCTGGAATCTCTCCCGTCTCCCATGATTTTCCAAAGATAATAGCTAGAGGCTCAGATACCTCCTCTATTAGCTCCTTGAGTATTCTAGGATGCATTTCATCAGGCCCTGGTGACTTGCAGGCATCTAACTTTTCTAAGTGATTTTTAACTTGTTCTTTTTTTATTTTATCTGCTAAACCTACCCCCTTCCCATTAGCATTCACTATGTTAGGCATTCCTTCAGACTTCTCGGTGAAGACCAAAACAAAGAAGTCATTATGCATCTCTGCCATTTCCAAGTTTCCTGTTACTGTTTCTCCCTCTTCACTAAGCAGTGGGCCTACCCTGTCTTTGGTCTTCCTCTTGCTTCTAATGTATTGATAAAAAGTCTTCTTGTTCCCCTTTATTCCCGTAGCTAGTTTGAGCTCATTTTGTGCCTTTGCCTTTCTAATCTTGCGCCTGCATTCCTGTGTTGTTTGCCTATATTCATCCTTTGTAATCTGTCCTAGTTTCCATTTTTTATATGACTCCTTTTTATTTTTTAGATCATGCAAGATCTCGTGGTTAAGCCAAGGTGGTCTTTTGCTACATTTTCTATCTTTCCTAACCAGCGGAATAGCTTGCTTTTGGGCCCTTAATAGTGTCCCTTTGAAAAACTGCCAACTCTCCTCAGTTGTTTTTCCCCTCAGTCTTGATTCCCATGGGACCTTACCTATCAGCTCTCTGAGCTTACCAAAATCCGCCTTCCTGAAATCCATTGTCTCTATTTTGCTGTTCTCCCTTCTACCCTTCCTTAGAATTGCAAACTCTATGATTTCATGATCACTTTCACCCAAGCTGCCTTCTACTTTCAAATTCTCAACGAGTTCCTCCCTATTTGTTAAAATCAAGTCTAGAACAGCTTCCCCCCTAGTAGCTTTTTCAACCTTCTGAAATAAAAAGTTGTCTGCAATGCAGTCCAAGAATTTGTTGGATAGTCTGTGCTCCGCTGTGTTATTTTCCCAACATATATCCGGATAGTTGAAGTCCCCCATCACCACCAAATCTTGGGCTTTGGATGATTTTGTTAGTTGTTTAAAAAAAGCCTCATCCACCTCTTCCACCTGGTTAGATGGCCTGTAGTAGACTCCTAGCATGACATCACCCTTGTTTTTTACCCCTTTTAGCCTAACCCAGAGACTCTCAACACTTCCATCTCCTATGTCCATCTCTACCTCAGTCCAAGTGTGTACATTTTTAATATATAAGGCAACACCTCCTCCCTTTTTCCCCTGTCTATCCTTCCTGAGCAAGCTGTATCCATCCACACCAACATTCCAATCATGTGTATTATCCCACCAAGTTTCAGTGATGCCAACAATGTCATAGTTGTATTTATTTATTAGCACTTCCAGTTCTTCCTGCTTATTACCCATACTTCTCGCATTTGTATATAGGCATCTAAGATACTGGTTTGATCTTTCCTCCCAGTTTTGTCCTGACCCTCCTTTCTCTCTGCCAATATAGCCCACACTCCCTCTCGTTTCTGACCCGTCTCCCAGGTCTCCATGTTCCCCACTTACCTGCGGGCTTTGCTCACCTGTCCCCGTCGAACCTAGTTTAAAGCCCTCCTCACTAGGTTAGCCAGTCTGTGTCCAAATAGGGTCTTTCCCCTCCTCGAAAGGTGAACGCCATCTCTGCCTAGCAGTCCTTCCTCAAATAGCATCCCGTGGTCTAGGAAGCCAAAGCCCTCCTGGCGACACCATCTTCGCAGCCAGGCATTCACCTCCATGATGCATCTGTCTCTGCCCGGGCCCCTACCTTTGACAGGAAGAATCAAAGAGAATACCACCTGCGCTCCAAACTCCTTCACCCGTACTCCCAGAGCCCTGTAGTCACTCTTGATCCGCTCAGTGTCACACCGCGCAGTATCATTTGTGCCCACATGGATGAGTAGCATGGGGTAGTAGTCAGAGGGCTGGATAATCCTCGACAATGCCTCCGTAACGTCTCGGATACGGGCTCCCGGCAGGCAGCATACCTCCCGAGATGAAATGTCAGGGCGACAGATGGGCGCCTCCGTCCCCCTCAGCAGAGAGTCTCCGACCACCACTACCCTACGTTTCCTATTCGCAGTGGTGGCAGCAGACCTCCCAGCCTTAGGGGTACGAGGCTTCTCCTCCTTTACTGTAGGGGGTGATGCCTTCTTTCCTGTATCAAGAAGAGCATAACGGTTACCTATTACCACAGCGGGAGGGTTCGGAGCAGGGGTGGAGCACTGCCTGCTGCCAGAAGTAACCAGCTGCCAGTGTCCACCCTGAGCCATCTCCTCCTCCACCAGTGGTGTATCAGCAGTCCTGTGTACTGGGACAGCTACCTCAGCTGTCTCCACATGGACACTGTCCAGGAATTGCTCGTGGATTCGGATGCTTCTCAACCTAGCCACCTCCTCCTGTAGCTCTCCCACCTGCTGCCTGAGAGATTCCACCAGCAGGCACCTTTCACATTGGATGGTCCCCCCAGCCTGGATACAAGTGGAAATTGCAAGTTACAGTCTCTGCAAAACCACACCAGGATCTGGGTAGAAGCATCCATGCTCAGGCGCTCTGTCTGGCTACAGGCGCAGGTGGAGGAGACAGAAGCAGTGCTGGCACAGGTGTTGCGGGTCTTCCTAACCATCGTAAGCCTCCCTCTGTCAAACTCCCGTCTGCAGCCCCCTGTCCGCTGAAAGGGTTGTTTAAGCAAGAAGTTTTAGGTTTTAAGGGGAATAAAGGGAAAACAGATAGAACCGGCAAGGGACCCTCGCCCCTTCCCACTCCCCTTCCCAACTCCCTTGCGAAACTCCCTGTTAGCAGTCCCTGGTCGCTTGTGCGCTGCTTTATAAAGCCCTGGCCTGTATGAATGCCCGGCCCACTGATTAAGGCTCAGCCAATTACCAGAGGCTTCTAGGTTTCAAACCTTCCTTTGAAGCTCACAGCTTCCAACTGCCAGCCACAGCACACGGTCCTTCAAACAACCAAACAACCAAACAGACTGAGAAACACAAGCTCAGCACACAGCAAGTAACCCCCAAACACAAACAAACACACACTACAGACAGTCACTTACCCCAAAAGGGTGCTGTATTGCTCCTCCTTCACCTGGAGAACTCCCTTGCGAAACTCCCTGTTAGCAGCCCCTGTTCGCAAAAGGCATACAAGTGTTTAGCATATCTGGCACATAAATACCTTGCAACGCCGGCTACACAAGTGCCATGCGAACGCATGTTCTCACTTTCAGGTGACATTGTAAATAAGAAGCAGGCAGCAGTATCTTCCGTAAATGTAAATTAACTTGTTTGTCTTAGTGATTGGCTGAGCAAGAAGTAGGACTGAGTGGACTTGTAGTCTCTAAAGTTTTGCATTGTTTTGTTTTTGAGTGCAGTTACGTAATAAAAAAAATCTATATTTGTAAATTACACTTTCATGATAGAGATTGCACTGCAGTACTTGTATGAGGTGAATTGAAAAATACTATTTCTTTTGTTTATCATTTTTACAGTGCAAATATTTGTAATCAAAAATATAATATAAAGTGGGCATTGTATACTTTGTATTCTGTGTTCAAATATATTGATTTCTATTAGAATAGAAAAACATCAAAAAATATGTAATAAATTTCAACTGGTATTCTATTGTTTAACAGTGCAATTAACGATTAATTTTTTTAATCGCGATTTATGTTTTGAGTTAATGGCGTGAATTAACTGCGATTAATAGACAGCCCTAAAAATAGTAAATTTCATGATTTCAGCTATTTAAATCTGTAATTTCACGGTGTTGTAATTGTAGGGGTCCTGACCCAAAAAGGAGTTGGGGAGGCACAATGTTATTGGGGGGGGGGGTTTGCAGTACTGCTACCCTTACTTCTGCGCTGCTGCTGGCGTTGGCACTACCTTCAGAGCTGGGCAGCATAGAAGTAAGGATGGCATGTTATGGTATTGCCACCCATACTTCTGCGCTGCTGCCTGCAGAGCTGAGCCCCCTCAGCCAGCAGCCACCACTCCGGCTGCTCAGCTCTGAAGTCAGCAGCGCAGAAGTAAGGGTGGCATGGTATGATATTGCCACCCTTACTTCTGCACTGCTGGCTGGGCACTGCCTTCAGAGCTGGGTGCCCGGCCAACAGTCGCCGCTCTCCAGCTGCCAAGTCTTAAGGCAGCGCAGAAGTAAGGGTGGTAATACCACAACCCCCCTAAAATAACCTTATGACCCCCCTGCAACTCCCTTTTGGGCAGGACCCCCAATTTGAGAAATGCTGGTCTCCCCCGTGAAATCTGTATAGTATAGGGTAAAAGCACATAAAAGACCAGATTTCACAGGGGGGGAGACCAAATTTCATGGTCTGTGATGCGTTTTTCATGGTCCTGAATTTGGTTAGGCCCTAACAATAATTAATAAATACTTAACATTTATGAAGCTATTTAATCTTCAAAGCCTAGGAAAAACAGTAGCATAACTGGTTTGTTTATACAGGATTTTGCACATTTAAAGTGCTGTATAAGTGTTGAATGTAATGTTACCACTTTTGACCCGAGTGGCTAGCCAAAAATTTGGGATCTTTGCAGGTTGTTCCAGTTAGGAGGAGAAATTGACATTAGGTATTTCAGGCAATTTTGTTTATTTACAAAGAATGTACAAAGTCCTGTTTCCCTGAACACAGTAGGAAGCAAACAACAGGAGACAGTTCCTTTGTTTGCTATTCCAAACCTGTCTTTCCAGCCAGCACATAGGCACCGACTCCGTGGGTGCTCTGGGGCTGGAGCACCCACGGGGAAAAATTGGTGGGTGCTTTGAACCCATCAGCAGCCAAGCTCCCCGCCCCCCCTCCTCATCTTGCCTCCTCCCCTGAGCGCGCCACGTCCCCGCTTCTCCTCCCAGCGCTTGCTGCCGCAAAACAGCTGTTCTGTACACGGCGCGCTCAGGGGAGGAGGTGGGGAAGAGGTGGGGCCAGGGCGAGGATTTGGGGAAGGGGTTGGAATGGGGGCAGGGGGGAGGCGGGGCAGGGGTGGAGTTGGGGGCAGAGGCGGGTCGAGCACCCACCGGCGCCAGCAGAAGTCGGCGCCTATGAGACAGCACTCTGTACCCAGCCAGTTTTTTTCTCTTCACGTTCTCTCAGGCCTACATTACCAACCTGCTGTCAGGGCTGGCTTTAGGACCTGCGGGGCCCGATTCCGCGGTCCGGGTCTTCAGCGGCACTTCGGCAGCGGGGGGTCCGCTCCGCGTCTTCCACGGCACTGAAGGACCCCCCCACCGCCAAAATGCTGCTGAAGACCCCGGAGCAGCCCCCCCCGCCGCCGAAATGCCGCTGGAGCGGACTGCCGCCGGGTGAGCCTAATGTGCGGGGCCCTCTTGGGCGCGGGGAATCGGTGGAATTGGCCTAAAGCCGGCCCTGCCTGCTGTTACTGTCTGATTGGCTTTCTCTCTGTGCTTCAGCTTGTGCTGTTTCTCGCTCATTCTCTCACATAGATACCAAAACAGTTTCACCAATCAAAGTGCTAGCCCCTGCATTTGAAATCCCTTGGGCTTCTACTCAGATTTAGCTTCTACTCAGTTTTGCCATGTGCCTGTGTTCTGGGTGCTACTGCTACTGTTTCAGCCACCTGATTACAATGGCTTCTTTACATTTATCCTGATTGTAATGCAATAGCCATGCCTGACCCATAACAACAAGGTTTAACTCAATCCATAAGAATAAGAATTGAAGTGCTAGTGACTGTTATAGTAAAGGTTGCTTGATTATTCTTATTATAAACCCCTATTTTCATTTCTGAAACTTCCTCTTTCTGGCTGAAATCTTCTAGGTCTCATCTCTCCCTAAAGATGATTTTTAAAAGTTGGAGCTGAAACAACTATATCATATTTAGGTCCACAAGCGAGAAAACATTTTCCCACTTAAAAATAAGTGATTACATTTTTTTTAACCATGCTAGCACCAAAACAGTTGGGGCTAGGAAGTGTAAATATGGCAGAGAAATAGCCCTCTTTAGAAATGCTTGGTTTCATTGGGCAGAGATGTGCATCACTGAAAATTTTACTTTGCACATGTGTAATATTGGGGGTATAGGGTTTTTTAGTACTTTTAACCAGTGTTCTAAGGGAAGGAAGACTGCACTGCACATGCATACTTGTCTAGCATAGCTAACAGTGTGCTGAGAAGAGTTGTCTCAACTACTGGGCTGCTGTTAAGGTGCAAACTAAGGCCCTGATCCAGCAAACAATTACACATATGATAACTTTATGCACGTGACATGTCCTGATAACTTCACACATAAGTTGTCCCATGTAAATCAAACACTTGTGTACATGTTCGCAGGATTAGGTAATAAATGTAGTTCTACCTCATTCTATCTACAACTACATACAAAAAACTACATTAACATATTTTTAATGTTGCAAATCAAACAGTCAGAATGTAGGAAATGCTATAATTAAGGTGGCCTGTGTATTCTTAATTCTGCCCCCTTGTGCATTATGATTATGGATATGATTTTGTCACGGTAAAATTAGGCAAACTTCACGGAGCAGTCATGGTAAAAATATACAAAATCAGGGTATGGTCACGGTTGGGGCTGAAGCCAGAGCCGAAGAAGTCACAGAGATCTGTTAAAGTCATGGAATCTGTGACCTCCATGACCAAACCATATCCTTAGATATGACACAGTTTTGAAGTATATGATTACATACTGTTTTTTCCTCATTCACTGCACAGGATGAATGGTGCTCACATCATGATAAGATACTCAATATTTTGTTTTATCCTCAATCTTCACCGTGTGGCCCCATGCTGTATTTACTGCACACCATTCAAACTATGCTCTGAATATGGAATTATTAATTTTGTCATGAACTTTTCTGTGGCACTCCTGATGGTAGAATCTTCACGCTTCACTAACATTAATGAATTTATCTTCACAACATCCCTATGAGGTAAGGTGGTATTATTATTTCCATTTTACAGATGGGGAAATGAGGCACAGAGACATTAATTTCAGAAGTGTACGCAATTTTTGGGTGCCCAATTTGAGATGCCTATGCCCTGATTTTTCAGAGAACTTAATATTTTATAGCACTTTATAGGTTCAAAATATAACTCCCATTGACTTCAGTTGCAGCTGTGAGTGATGAGACCTAAGATCTGATTTACAAAAGTACTAAAGTTAGGCACCTAGAAAATGGGGACTACCCAATTGGTGACCACTTGTGAAGTAAGTGTTAGATTTAAATGTCTTTCCCAGCATCACATAGGAATTCTGTGGCAAAGGAATAGGATTCTATCCATGCTTCAGGGTGACATTCAACTGCATTAACCGCTAGACCATCCTTTCTCTTCCTGCAGTCCCCTGTCTCATTCATTACCTGGCTACTTTTCATAGATTCCTGTTTCAGTCAAACACTGGGATACTTGGGAAGCAAAGTTGTAGATCTAGGAGTATTGGCATATTGATGACACAGCATACTCTATAGTATTTCACAAACAGAAGTTGGTCCAATAAAAGATATTACCTCAGCCACCTTGTCTCTCTAATATCCTGGAACCAACACGGCTACAGCTACATTGCATACAACAGTCTTTCCAAGCATTCTATCATAGGTTGAATGAAAGAGGTGATTGAACTGAGAATTTAAGAGACTTCACAGTTGAGAGCTAGACATCACATTCAGTAGTGCACTAGAAATGCAGACTTAGATCGAACTTTCAAGAAGGAGATGCAACTCCCACCATAACCCTTTGAGATGCACGCAAAAGAAATTGATGAAGTCAGCATAATACACTATCCACTTGTGCAAGATCTTGAGACAAGTCAACAGTTCCCCTTCATGGACAGGATCAGAAAACTACAAAAATATCTACTAGTATCAACATGCATATTTGGCCTTTGTCCATTGCCATATAGAAATTGTTTATCAGTTCTACAACCAGTCTCGTTTCCATAGTATGTCCAGGTCTGAAATCTGACTGGAAACCACCAAAGATATTGGTACAAATCAGTTTACCACTTCAGCAGAGAACTAATGTATTAATGCAAATTCAGTGCTCCTGAGTCATAGGCACCAATGAAATAAGTTACTGTTCCATACACTGTTATTGAAACTTGATGATACTATTTTGTTAATTTTTTAAATTAAAAGACACACAAAAAAGTTGGGTTCTGCACAAACTCACTCCAAACTTTTTGAAACTTAATTTTCCTGTTCAGAATGTTAACTGGTGACATTTAATAAATTTGTAGGGAAAAAACTATCTTGAATCAAAGTCCTAACCTCTTTCCTTGGGTCAGCAGGGCTCAGCTAGAGGTAAGCAGCACAGGGGTACAAGCGCCATATGTACAGTCATATTTTGACACTACGCTAGCTAACTTGGACACTAGCTTCAGTAAGATATAGGTGTATGAGTCTGTATGTTTATGTCTAGGAAATGGATTAAATGACCTAATGCCTCTAGGTCTTTTACACCTCAAATTTCTATGATCATTTTTATACGGGAATACAGAATTGACCTCAATCACCTCTTGCATGGATTTTTTTTTCTTTTGGAATTGTTCCTCAGGCTCCAACTGTCCTAGCCTGTTGTATAACTGCCTTTGTGACATATATTTTCTGGAAGCAATTTCCAGACTGTTGGAATGTGCTAGCTGTGTCAAGCACATTTGCTGCCAAATACACAGGAACATGATCCTAAATTCATTAATTCCATAGATTCTTCTATTGTGCAAATTTAAATAACCTATATAATGTCTCCCAAATCTTTGTTTTTAAGATTATTTTAATAATTTTGTTTACAAATGCATTTTGCTTATTTTATTTATATATTTTTAAACAGAACCATCTCAGTGTTTTTTCAGTGGTTAATCCACTTGCTTCAAGTATAACCTCCAGTATAACTTCTAGTCTGGCTTCCAGTATTGGATCAGATAATTCATCCCCAACAGCTCTCTCAGTTATCAGTGCCAAAGCTCTCCCATTCTACTCTGGCAGTAATACAGTTGAATCAGTTATAGGTAAGTCTGAGCATTTCCTCTTTTATTGCACGTTTTGTATTTTTTTCAAGATTATTCTATTTTAATATACGTTCAGAAAATGCATACTGAAAAGGGCGGTTACATTTTTACATATTTGCTTTATTATCTGCAATTAAAATTAATACTTGGAATTGAATTTAATGTTTTTCCAAATCAGCAGCTTTTGTAAATTCTCAGATGGAAATTTAGGAATTATCAACCTGGAACAGATCAGTGGACCATTTAATCTGGTATTCTGTTTCTGATAGTGGCCAATATTTAAGAAGTTATAAAACTTTGATAATGTATCTAATTGTGCTCTTATAGGAGAGGGGTTATTCTCCTGATTCCTGCTGGTGATCAGTTCATGCCATCGAACATGAGGACGGATATTATTTTACAATTTTATTCCAGCAAGTGTAATTGCCGATTATGTTCTATTAATAGAAATGTGAATTCTTTCTTTGAGTGATTGTCCCTATATATTCCATTCTTAATGCTCATGAGATTGGAATCTTTTGGCCAGCAGCGTCCATCGGGGCTGTGCATGCGCCCTGAATGTCCTTGTGCCCTGTACTGCGGGCATAAATGATAGAGCATGCCCAACTGTCCCTCAGATCCCTCTTCACCACCCGTAGCTGGCAATGTCTGTGTCATGATGCACTCACAAGAACTTGCATGCATCTGAAAAAATGGGGTTTTTTACCCACAAAATCTTATGCCCAAATAAATCTGTTAGTCTTTAAGGTGCCACC
This sequence comes from Emys orbicularis, assembly GCF_028017835.1. Lineage (NCBI taxonomy): Eukaryota > Metazoa > Chordata > Testudines > Emydidae > Emys > Emys orbicularis. Next base: position 61,412 of record NC_088692.1, on the reverse strand, counting down.
AGACTCCATGTTGTTTTCACAAGAACTATTTTTTTACATAATTTGTAAACAATTAGTATTACTAATATTTACTATAGTTAGTGTAGTTTTTGCCTGTTGGCATATGGGCTTGTTGTTTTTGTTTTTATTTTCAGATTTTTGAGGGAAAGTATTTTTTCCTGGTACCAATTATAATGTGTTTTCACGTCCCTGTGGCCCGCACCGCTTCCCGCAGCTCCCATTGGCCGGGAACGGTGAACCGCAGCCACTGGGAGCTGCGGGTGGCCGTGCAAATGTAAACAAACTGTCTGGCGACCCGCCAGCAGATTACCCTGATGGGCCACGTGCAGGCCGCAGATTGCCCTACTGTCCTAGAAAGTTTAATGAGAGCCCCATTTGAGCCGTTGGCAACTTGCTCTTTGCTATATTTATCCATGAAGATAATATTTAAGTAGCAATTATCAGCCAAAAGAATTGGGGAAATACAGGAACTTATTGCAGGCGTTCTTCATAAAATATTCCATAAGGATAAGGTCATCCTGAGGCCCCATCCCAAGGTCTTCCATAAAATAGTCGCCGATTTTCATTTGAACTAAATTAATTTGCCAGATTTCCGCCCACCCCCCAAACACATTCTAATCAGGGGGAGGCTAGTTTACATATGTTAGATGTCTTTAGAGCACTTTTGTACTATTTACATAGGACTAAATCGTTTAGAGCCTCCCCAAGAAATTTTTATGGCATTTCTTGATGGGGCTCATTATTTCAACCCTCAGGCTTTTCATAGATTCATAGATTCTAGGACTGGAAGGGACCTCGAGAGGTCATCGAGTCCAGTCCCCTGCCCGCATGGCAGGACCAAATACTGTCTAGACCATCCCTGATAGACATTTATCTAACCTACTCTTAAATATCTCCAGAGATGGAGATTCCACAACCTCCCTAGGCAATTTATTCCAGTGTTTGACCACCCTGACAGTTAGGAACTTTTTCCTAATGTCCAACCTAAACCTTCCTTGCTGCAGTTTAAGCCCATTGCTTCTTGTTCTATCCTCAGAGGCTAAGGTGAACAAGTTTTCTCCCTCCTCCTTATGACACCCTTTTAGATACCTGAAAACTGCTATCATGTCCCCTCTCCGTCTTCTCTTTTCCAAACTAAACAAACCCAATTCTTTCAGCCTTCCTTCATAGGTCATGTTCTCAAGACATTTAATCATTCTTGTTGCTCTTCTCTGGACCCTTTCCAATTTCTCCACATCTTCCTTGAAATGCGGTGCCCAGAACTGGACACAATACTCCAGCTGAGGCCTAACCAGAGCAGAGTAGAGCGGAAGAATGACTTCTCGTGTCTTGCTCACAACACACCTGTTAATACATCCCAGAATCATGTTTGCTTTTTTTGCAACAGCATCACACTGTTGACTCATATTTAGCTTGTGGTCCACTATAACCCCTAGATCCCTTTCTGCCGTACTCCTTCCTAGACAGTCTCTTCCCATTCTGTATGTGTGAAACTGATTTTTTCTTCCTAAGTGGAGCACTTTGCATTTGTCTTTGTTAAACTTCATCCTGTTTAACTCAGACCATTTCTCCAATTTGTCCAGATCATTTTGAATTATGACCCTGTCCTCCAAAGCAGTTGCAATCCCTCCCAGTTTGGTATCATCCGCAAACTTAATAAGCGTACTTTCTATGCCAATATCTAAGTCGTTAATGAAGATATTGAACAGAGCCGGTCCCAAAACAGACCCCTGCGGAACCCCACTCATTATGCCTTTCCAGCAGGATTGGGAACCATTAATAACAACTCTCTGAGTACGGTTATCCAGCCAGTTATGCACCCACCTTATAGTAGCCCCATCTAAATTGTATTTGCCTAGTTTGTCGATAAGAATATCATGCGAGACCGTATCAAATGCCTTACTAAAGTCTAGGTATACCACATCCACAGCTTCTCCCTTATCCACAAGACTCGTTATCCTATCGAAGAAAGCTATCAGATTGGTTTGACATGATTTGTTCTTTACAAATCCATGCTGGCTGTTCCCTATCACCTTACCACCTTCCAAGTGTTTGCAGATGATTTCCTTAATTACTTGCTCCATTATCTTCCCTGGCACAGAAGTTAAACTAACTGGTCTGTAGTTTCCTGGGTTGTTTTTATTTCCCTTTTTATAGATGGGCACTATATTTGCCCTTTTCCGGTCTTCTGGAATCTCTCCCGTCTCCCATGATTTTCCAAAGATAATAGCTAGAGGCTCAGATACCTCCTCTATTAGCTCCTTGAGTATTCTAGGATGCATTTCATCAGGCCCTGGTGACTTGCAGGCATCTAACTTTTCTAAGTGATTTTTAACTTGTTCTTTTTTTATTTTATTTGCTAAACCTACCCCCTTCCCATTAGCATTCACTATGTTAGGCATTCCTTCAGACTTCTCGGTGAAGACCGAAACAAAGAAGTCATTAAGCATCTCTGCCATTTCCAAGTTTCCTGTTACTGTTTCTCCCTCTTCACTAAGCAGTGGGCCTACCCTGTCTTTGGTCTTCCTCTTGCTTCTAATGTATTGATAAAAAGTCTTCTTGTTCCCCTTTATTCCCGTAGCTAGTTTGAGCTCATTTTGTGCCTTTGCCTTTCTAATCTTGCGCCTGCATTCCTGTGTTGTTTGCCTATATTCATCCTTTGTAATCTGTCCTAGTTTCCATTTTTTATATGACTCCTTTTTATTTTTTAGATCATGCAAGATCTCGTGGTTAAGCCAAGGTGGTCTTTTGCTACATTTTCTATCTTTCCTAACCAGCGGAATAGCTTGCTTTTGGGCCCTTAATAGTGTCCCTTTGAAAAACTGCCAACTCTCCTCAGTTGTTTTTCCCCTCAGTCTTGATTCCCATGGGACCTTACCTATCAGCTCTCTGAGCTTACCAAAATCCGCCTTCCTGAAATCCATTGTCTCTATTTTGCTGTTCTCCCTTCTACCCTTCCTTAGAATTGCAAACTCTATGATTTCATGATCACTTTCACCCAAGCTGCCTTCTACTTTCAAATTCTCAACGAGTTCCTCCCTATTTGTTAAAATCAAGTCTAGAACAGCTTCCCCCCTAGTAGCTTTTTCAACCTTCTGAAATAAAAAGTTGTCTGCAATGCAGTCCAAGAATTTGTTGGATAGTCTGTGCCCCGCTGTGTTATTTTCCCAACATATATCCGGATAGTTGAAGTCCCCCATCACCACCAAATCTTGGGCTTTGGATGATTTTGTTAGTTGTTTAAAAAAAGCCTCATCCACCTCTTCCACCTGGTTAGGTGGCCTGTAGTAGACTCCTAGCATGACATCACCCTTGTTTTTTACCCCTTTTAGCCTAACCCAGAGACTCTCAACACTTCCATCTCCTATGTCCATCTCTACCTCAGTCCAAGTGTGTACATTTTTAATATATAAGGCAACACCTCCTCCCTTTTTCCCCTGTCTATCCTTCCTGAGCAAGCTGTATCCATCCACACCAACATTCCAATCATGTGTATTATCCCACCAAGTTTCAGTGATGCCAACAATGTCATAGTTGTATTTATTTATTAGCACTTCCAGTTCTTCCTGCTTATTACCCATACTTCTCGCATTTGTATATAGGCATCTAAGATACTGGTTTGATCTTTCCTCCCAGTTTTGTCCTGACCCTCCTTTCTCTCTGCCAATATAGCCCACACTCCCTCTCGTTTCCGACCCGTCTCCCAGGTCTCCATGTTCCCCACTTACCTGCGGGCTTTGCTCACCTGTCCCCGTCGAACCTAGTTTAAAGCCCTCCTCACTAGGTTAGCCAGTCTGTGTCCAAATAGGGTCTTTCCCCTCCTCGAAAGGTGAACGCCATCTCTGCCTAGCAGTCTTTCCTCAAATAGCATCCCGTGGTCTAGGAAGCCAAAGCCCTCCTGGCGACACCATCTTTGCAGCCAGGCATTCACCTCCATGATGCATCTGTCTCTGCCCGGGCCCCTACCTTTGACAGGAAGAATCAAAGAGAATACCACCTGCGCTCCAAACTCCTTCACCCGTACTCCCAGAGCCCTGTAGTCACTCTTGATCCGCTCAGTGTCACACCGCGCAGTATCATTTGTGCCCACATGGATGAGTAGCATGGGGTAGTAGTCAGAGGGCTGGATAATCCTCGACAATGCCTCCGTAACGTCTCGGATACGGGCTCCCGGCAGGCAGCATACCTCCCGAGATGAAATGTCAGGGCGACAGATGGGCGCCTCCGTCCCCCTCAGCAGAGAGTCTCCGACCACCACTACCCTACGTTTCCTATTCGCAGTGGTGGCAGCAGACCTCCCAGCCTTAGGGGTACGAGGCTTCTCCTCCTTTACTGTAGGGGGTGATGCCTTCTTTCCTGTATCAAGAAGAGCATAACGGTTACCTATTACCACAGCGGGAGGGTTCGGAGCAGGGGTGGAGCACTGCCTGCTGCCAGAAGTAACCAGCTGCCAGTGTCCACCCTGAGCCATCTCCTCCTCCACCAGTGGTGTATCAGCAGTCCTGTGTACTGGGACAGCTACCTCAGCTGTCTCCACATGGACACTGTCCAGGAATTGCTCGTGGATTCGGATGCTTCTCAACCTAGCCACCTCCTCCTGTAGCTCTCCCACCTGCTGCCTGAGAGATTCCACCAGCAGGCACCTTTCACATTGGATGGTCCCCCCAGCCTGGATACCAGTAAGTGGAAATTGCAAGTTACAGTCTCTGCAAAACCACACCAGGATCTGGATAGAAGCATCCATGCTCAGGCGCTCTGTCTGGCTACAGGCGCAGGTGGAGGAGACAGAAGCAGTGCTGGCACAGGTGTTGCGGGTCTTCCTAACCATCGTAAGTCTCCCTCTGTCAAACTCCCGTCTGCAGCCCCCTGTCCGCTGAAAGGGTTGTTTAAGCAAGAAGTTTTAGGTTTTAAGGGGAATAAAGGGAAAACAGATAGAACCGGCAAGGGACCCTCGCCCCTTCCCACTCCCCTTCCAAACTCCCTTGCGAAACTCCCTGTTAGCAGCCCCTGTTCGCAAAAGTTTCATTAGTCTATTATAAGCTAGCCAATTCAGATTTCACCAGCTCAGGTTAGGACTCATTTCAATAGGGCTCAGGCATCATCTGCGGCTTCCTTGGGAAGCATACCCATCTCAGAATTACACAGTGCAGCAACTTGGGGTTCAGTCCATAACTTTACAAAACATGTTCCCTCATTGAAGCATCAAGATATGATGCTGCTTTTGGCAGAGCTGTGCTACAGTCTTTGTTTAGGTGGACTCCAAACACCCACCTCCTCCTCATCAGGTCAGTGCTTGAGAGTCACCAAGAGTGGCGTATGTATGGAAAATCACTTGAAGAATAAGGAATGGTTACTTACTTTACAGTAACTGTGGTTGTTTGAGATGCTCCCTCCTTCCCTGCTACTATGGAGTCCCTTAACATCTGGATTCTGTATTGACAAAATAGCTAATGGGCGGTTGGGCCCACTCTACCCTTTGTGCCTTTGGTACAGGGCATGAGGACACTAGGGGCACATGCATGGCCCCAATAGGCATGGCTAGCTAAAAGAGTCTGGTCTCGAGATCATGGTGTCCATGCATATCAAGAGTGGAATATATGTATGGACAGCACATCTTGAAGAACCATCGTTATTTTAAGATAAGTAACTGTTTCTTCCTTTTTAGAACCTTCCTAAGCTGTTAGCCTCACTAATACATAAGTGAATTTCACAGCATAATTATACATTAGGTAAAAATTATCTTTTTAATTGTTAATTTTGTTGCCTCCTCTTTTGTAGCCCAAAGTGTTTAACAGCTATCTGTTCTCTTTATTAGTTAATTTGCTGTACTTTGATAACCGTTCCACTGGGCAGTTAGCTTGCTTAAAATGTTGAAAGGGCATATTCTTTGAGTATACAACATAACTACAATGTTAACTTTAACACGCTCAAGATTAAATTGCTGTATGCTACAGAAGATGGGTATTTTTCTGTACAAGAGTTCTCCATGACGGCTCATTCCCTCTTGCTCACATTGGTATAACTAATGTGAAATCCCTCATAATGCCCCTCTCTTCCAGCACACAAATCTTCCTGCCCAATTCCACTGAGTCCAATGGGTTTTGCAGCTAGAAGGGATAAAGGTATTTACCCTCTCAACTGAAAAATGCACCTGCACGCCCCTGACAAGAACCCAGTGCTTACATCTCAGCCTTTAGAACCCATCCAATTCCTCCTGAGTGTTTCTTAGCTGCTAGTTAGGGCTGTGAAAGTTACATTCCTGGTATAATTTGCTTTGTTGTTTTAGTTAGCTAATAAATGTGAAAGCCAGGTGTGTCCTAAATAAAATTGGATTGCATCTTCTTAAATTTCTGTATTAGAAATTCAATTAGATGGGTCAATTCTTACAATTAAAGCTCACATTTGAAGTTTCCTGTTATGAACATTATGTTTACATTCTTATCTATGAATGACTGTAGGAAAGTTGGGATAAAGATCCGCTAATTATTGTCATTCACAAAATTTTTATTCTTAAATCTGTCAGGAGCTCAGACAAATTTGGGAATAAAACTTGTGAAAAAACAAAATTTACAGGTGTTCAGCAATGAATTGTGCTATGATACATGCTTCTGTTTTGGGACCCAATTCAACTCCTATTAAAATCAATGGAAAGACTCTCTCTGACTTTAGAGCAGTGGTCCCCAAACTGTGGGGCATGACCCCTAGTGGGACATGGAGGAACGTTTTGGGGGTGCACAGTGGGCCAGCCCCCACGGTGGGACGGGGAGTGAGTGCCATGCTTCCAGCCCTGCTCCATCCCCAGACCAGCTCAGTCTCCAACCCTGTTCAGCCCCCAGTCCTGCTCCACCCCCAGCTCCACTCTGTCCCCAGACCAGCTCTGCTCTCATTCCCTCTCCATCCCCAGACCAGCTCCGCCTCTAGCCCCAGCTCCTCCCCCATCCCCAGTTCCGCCCCCAGCTCTGCCTTCAGCCTAAGCTCCACTGCTGAGGAAGCCTTGGCTGTGCAGTAATGGAGGGTGGGGAGGCGCGGACAGATTCCATTAATGGTAAGGGGGGGGGAGGCATAACTAGAAATGTTTGTGCACCACTGCTTTAGAGAGTGAGTTAGAACTAACCCTTTGTGGTATGTGACATTTCAAGCCTATGGAGCTTTTTATCTGCGTTCTCAAATGAAACTATCTGCATCCCATTCAAACAGGTCTCTCGCTTTTTTTTGTTGTTGTCCTTTACATGATAGATAAGATCTATCTGGATTGACAGAGGAGGATATATATTGCTTTAGAATTTGCTTTGTGTATGGCATTTTATACTGTGATTTTTACATGAATTTTATTAAGTTATCTAGTTTTATGATTAATACTGCATTATGGGTGTGCATGGTGCTTTACCATATTTAAGTACAATTAAGGTTGTGCTGAAAGCTGATTGATGTGTGAGAACGATTCTGAGGAGAATCCAATCAGCAGAAATTACACAGAAGAAACAATTCAATTGAAATCTTTAGAATCTGTCATTATTATGATTATTTGTGGTGTGTGTGTAAGTAAAATGAAGCTCTGCCTGAGCTCAAGTTTATAATCTATGAGCATAGATGCTCTCATTCCCTCCTTCTTATTCTACCACCATCTTTATTCCAGCTATACCTTCAGTTCTTCTTCCCTTCATTCACCCAATACCTCACATTCACTCTCACCTTCTTTCCAACACCCTCTCCCCATCCCATATCCTCTTCCTCACTTTCACTCAATAATTGACCCAGGCATTTTTCTTTCTCAAATCACTCTTTCCGCTTCCTTAGAAGGTGAGGTTATTTGCTCCCTCTACAAGGCAAGGAGGCATTTGTATTGTATTAAAGAGGCTTCCTTGCATGACAGACACTGGGCAGTGTATAGTACCCATCAGCAATGTACGTGGTTATGTATCTACATGGTTTTGGGGAACCTTGATTACTACTAATTTTAATTATGTATTGTATAAGTGTCCACTTTGTGTTATAGAGCACAGTGGACAGGGTACATGTCATAACAAATCATGGGGATGGGGGGGTTGATGGGGTCCCTCTTTCATCACGTCATGATACAATTCAACTAGGGCTGTCGATTAATTGCAGTGAACTCAATACGATTAACTCAAAAAAATTAATTGTGATTAAAAAAATTAATTGCAATTAATCGTACTGTTCAAAAATAGAATACCAATTGAAATGTATTAAATATTTTTGGATGTTTTTCTACATTTTCAAATACATTGTTTTCTATTACAACACAGAATACAAAGTATACAGTGCTCACTTTATATTATTATTTTTATTACAAATATTTGCACTGTAAAAATGATAAAAGAAATTGTATTTTTCAATTCACCTCATGCAAGTACTGTAGTACAATCTCTTTATTGTGAAAGTGTAACTTACAAATGTAGATTTCTTTATTGTTACATAACTGCACTCAAAAACACAATGTAAAACTTTAGAGACTACAAGTCCACTCGGTCCTACTTCTTGTTCAGCCAATCGCTAAGACAAACAAGTTTGTTTACATTTACGGGAGATACTGCTGTCTGCTTCTTATTTATAATGTGAGAAAGTGAGAACAGGTGTTCGCATGACACTTGTGTAGCCAGCGTTGCAAGGTATTTATGTGCCAGATATGCTAAACATTCATATGCCTCCTCATGCTTCGGCCACCATTACAGAGGACATGCTTCCATGCAGATGATGCTTGTTAAAAAAATAATGAATTAATTTAATTTGTGACTGAACTCCTTGGGGGAGAATTGTACGTCCCCTGCTCTGTCTTACCCGCATTCTGCCATATATTTCATGTTATAGCAGCCTCGGATGATGACCCAGCACATGTTCATTTTAAGAACACTTTCACAGCAGATTTGACAAAACGCAAAGACGGTACCTATGTGAGATTTCTAAAAATAGCTACAGCACTCAACCCAAGGTTTAAGAATCTGAAGTGCTGTCCAAAATCTGAGAGGGACGAGGTGTGGAGCATGCTTTCAGAAGTCTTAAAAGAGCAACACTCAGATGCGAAAACTACAGAATCCAAACCACCAAAAAAGAAAATCAACCTTCTGCTGGTGGCTTCTGACTCAGATGATGAAAATGAACATGCGTCGGTCCGCACTACTTTGGATCGTTATCGTGCAGAACCCATCATCAGCATGGATGCATGTCCTCTGGAATGGTGACTGAAGCATGAAGGGACATGTGAATCTTTAGCGCAGGGGTCGGCAAATGTCAGAAGTGGTGTGCCGAGTCTTCATTTATTCACTCTAATTTAAGGTTTCGCGTGCCAGTAATACATTTTAACATTTTTAGAAGGTCTCTTTCTATAAGTCTATAATATATAACTAAACTATTGTTGTATATAAAGTAAATAAGGTTTTTAAAATGTTTAAGAAACTTCATTTAAAATTAAATTAAAATGCAGAGCCCCCCGGACCGGTGGCCAGGACCCAGGCAGTGTGAGTGCCACTGAAAATCAGCTCACGTGCCACATTCGGCACACGTGCCATAGGTTGCCTACCCCCGCTTTAGCACATCTGGCACGTAAATATCTTGCAACCCCAGCTACAACAGTGCCATGCGAATGCCTGTTCTCACTTTCAGGTGACATTGTAAACAAGAAGCAGGCAGCATTATCTCCTGCAAATTGTAACCAAACTTGTTTTGTCTGAGCGATTGGCTGAAGTAGGACTGAGTGGACTTGTATGCTCTAAAGTTTTACATTGTTTTATTTTTGAATGAAGTTATTTTTGTACATAATTCTACATTTGTAAGTTCAACTTTCATGATAAAGAGATTGCACTTCAGTACTTGTATTAGGTGAATTGAAAAATACTTTTGGTTTTTACAGTGCAAATATTTGAAATAAAAATAATAATATAAAGTGAGCACTGTACACTTTGTATTCTGTGTTGTAATTAAAATCAATATATTTGAAAATGTAGAAAACATGCAAAATATTTAAATAAATTGTATTCTATTATTGAAGCACTGGAATGGGTTACCTAGGGAGGTGGTGGAATCCCCTTCCTTAGAAGTTTTTAAGGTCAGGCTTGACAAAGCCCTGGCTGGGATGATTTAGTTGGGAATTGGTCCTGCTTTGAGCAGGGAGTTGGACTAGATGACCTCCTGAGGTCCCTTCCAACCCTGATATTCTATGATTCTATATTCTATGATTGTTTAACAGCACGATTAACCATGAGATTAATTTTTTTAATTGCTTGACATCCCTAAATTCAACCAAATAAAGGAAATAGGACAATGTGTGCTTATAGCTCTGAACTTTCCACGAGCAGCAATGAGTGGGGAGCCAGGCTGAGAGAGCTGTTTACAACTTCAAACTGCTTCCACCTACTTGCCCCTAGGATTTCCACCGGGTTGTCTGTTATTGCCGCAGCCCAGACTTTTCACAAAGAGTAGAAACAGCAATAAAGGTGGATAAGGACTGGGGGCAAGAGCCCTTTAGAACCTCCGACTTCACATTCACCCATAGATCTAGTTCTCCCATAGACCATCTGTTACTGTGGGTCAGCTCCCAGACTAGCTTCCAGAGTCTATTGGTTTTGATTTTGAAGAGGAAAAAAGGAGGCCTGACTATTAAAAATAGAAACATTGTTTTGACTGAAAGTGTTCTGGGTGGGAGTTAGGTGAGGACAGATCTAGTCCATTGTGGGTTGACTAGTAGAATCAAGAACTATGATAGCACAAAGGAGCATCAGGCATCTCCTGCCAACCACAGACGTGATGAAATGAAGGAGAGCAGAGATGGAGAGGTTTTTCTTAAAAGTATGTTTGTCATGTTCTGGGCTGCGTCACGGCCTGCCTTGCAACCCTGGGTGCCTTAAAATGCTCTGTTGCTGTGGTTTTCTTGTCAGGATGCTTCCAACCAAGACACAAGCATGCAGTATCCTGAGTGTTTGTGTGCTATGCAGCCCTGGTCCAGTGCTCTGGCCCCAGCAGCCTGCCTACAACACAGCAGCCCCATTCTGGAACTCACCACTCTTTGGTTACTTCTTGCAAAGATGACCCCAACACACTCCCTGTCCCAAATTTCCCCAAAACTACACTGAAGCATCCAACCCTCTCCTGGAACATTCAGAGAAATAATAATGTTTGTTCGCTCCTTTAAAGAAACAAAAGCACATCACAGCTTATTAACTTACCTGGGGTAAATGCACCCTTCTTTTCAAGCACAGCACTGAGTTGGTTTATTGTAAAAAATAAAACAAGTTTATTAACAAAAGAATATCGGTTAAGTGATACCAAGTAAAAGGAATAAAGTTAGAAAGGGTTACAAACAAAAGTAAAAATATGCTTTCTAATTGCTAAGACCTAACTTAACAAGCTACAGTCTTTGTTCAAGATCCTTACCAATCTTCCATTCCGAGAGACTTTAGCCCCCTTGTTAGATGGACCCGTCATTATCAGCTTGCGAGAGCTCTGGCCTCTTGTGTCCAAGATGGCTTCTCCTCTCTCCTTATATCTTCCCAAACTTAACTGTTTTGTCCGGATGACCTCATGCTGTCCTTCTCTTCCTGTGGGCTTCCCAGCCCCCTGCTGATTCATATGTAAATGGGGCTTCCATTGTTTTTGGTCATACCTTGCTTAATTTCATTGGAGACAGGTAGATAGCTCCCTTAACTCCTGTCTGGGAGAAAACCTATTTCTCCCTGTGTTTGGTCACAGATTTTAAAGCATAATATAATTAAGTATCCATATTTCCTCCTATAGTGTTAATATAGTACATACATTTCACAGTGATATTACTCTCCAATGTGTCTTTAGCTTTCATAAGACCTTAATTGATACACTTTTATAATACAGTAATATTATATCAGAGGGGTAGCCGTATTAGTCTGGATCTGTAAAAAGCAACAGAGGGTCCTGTGGCACCTTTAAGACTAACAGATGTATTGGAGCATAAGCTTTCGTGGGTGAATGCCCACTTCGTCAGACGCATGGGAAGTGGGCATTCACCCATGAAAGCTTATGCTCCAATACATCTGTTAGTCTTAAAGGTGCCACAGGACCCTCTGTTGCTTAATATTATATGCAATCAGTTGATTCAGTTACTTATCATTTGAAGTTCAGACCCCCTGTGATTATAGCCCAGATAAAGTTTTTCTCTCCTGTTGGGGGCATAGCTGCCATACTAATTTCTTCCCAGCTTGATAGCTTGTTTACCTTTTATGTAAATGGACTGTCATTGTCTCTGCCTGAGACAAATGTACTTTCTTTTGTCTAGGGCAAACTGGGCTCATGCATTGCTTGCCAAACACATTTTAAGAACATAATGCTAACATGTATTCATAATCCTTTGTACACACCCGGTGCATACAGCATTCAAGAATATTAATGTTCAGTGAGTTATTAATTTTCCAACTATACCCTTACATGCCATCTTTTATATACAGATTATAACAACAGTATTAGGTGCAGTGAGTATTTCAGGCTTGACAAGAGCTGTTGACACAGAGTAGTGAACTACAGATGATATTATAGCATAAGGGACAAAGACTAAAACACAGAGTAGTATCCCAAAATGCAAGCAATATAAATCCCCATGAGTTTATTCAGTTAAGGCAGGGGTGGCCGACCTGTGGCTCCGGAGCCACATGCGGCTCTTCAGAAGTTAATATGCGGCTCCTTGTATAGGCACCGACTCCAGGGCTGGAGCTACAGGTGCCAACTTTCCAATGTGCCGGGGGGTGCTCACTGCTCAACCCCTGGCTCTGCCACAGGCCCTGCCCCCACTCCACCCCTTCCCACACCCTACCCTGAGCCGGCCGTGCCCTCGCTCCTCCCTCCTCCCCCCCCAGAGCCTCCTGCATGCCACGAAACAGCTGATCGGGAGGGATGGGGAGGCGCTGATCGGGTGGGCTACTGGTGGGCGGCGGGGGGGGAATTGATGTGGGGTTTTTATTTTGAATTACATTTGGGGGGGCACCATAATCTTTTCAGTGCTTAGGATCTCTAAAGATCTTAATCCGGCCCTGCCTACATCCATCCTTCAGGTAAGGGGATAAAACTTCACAGGGCTGTTGCTGTTGTTTTTCTCGGCATGAAACCCAGTTGGTCAGGACTAAAGGTAAGGGGAACTCTGGCAGTCCCTTCTCTCACAGCTTCAAGCTCAGGGCCCCAACAAAATGCAGATGGGGAAAACAACTCTAACTTCTTCTTTGAGTAGTGCCCCTATGGGTGCTCCACTATAGGTGTATCTGTGCCCCTACACCTCTAATCAGAGATTTTAGGTAGCAGTGTCTGTTCAGCCTGCATATGCGCTTACCCTCCCTCATAGTCTGCCTCAATGCTATCTATCAGTGTGCAGGCAAACCTTCCCTCAGTTCCTTCTGGCCCGCCTTTGGCCTTGGATGGGGTGAGAAGTTGTCCCTTCCTTATCTGCATCATTAGCATAAGTAGTGGTTGTTTTTGTTTCCTTTGTTCTCCTTAATAGTTAGTGTTTCCTTTTTACCCTGTTGGGATAAAGAAAAAAAGAAAAGAAAAATAACTTTAGTTTACATTGCCTGCCCTGTCTGGGTGGATTCCCCCTCCCCTCCCCCCCCCTGGGGGTGGGGATGTTTAGAAGACTTTCTAAGTTCTTTAAATTTAAAAAAGAAAAGAAGAGGAAAGAATAACCTTCTTCTGCATTTCTCACTGCTAGAGGGTGACACACACCCCGGGGGGGGGGGGGGGGCATGCAAGGCTTCCCCAGCTTCAAGAGGTGCCTCTTCCGCAAGGAGTTGATTCCTGTAACGGACAGAAACTCTCACTATGTCCAGTGCCTGGGAGAGTCCCATATCTCTTAGAAGTGCTCTCTCTGCAACCAGCAAAAGCTGAGGTCTTGCAAGAATTGGGAGCTGAAGTTAAAACTCTTCCTTATGGAGAAGGCAGGTCAGCCTGCAGGGGACACCAGTGCAGACCCCAGATCATCTCTGGAGCCTTGAATTTCAAAGGGGGTAGGGTCATGGAAAAGACCAGCAGATTCCACCCATAAAGGGCTCCAAGCCCCCCAACAGAGTCATTGGCCAGCCAGAGGGGTTCCCTAGTGCGATTAGCCACCTCGGTACCGGCAGCTCTGAAGCGTAGTACCCATAAGCATCAGGGTGCCTCTGCTATGAGCTCTGCCACACTGCCTAGAGACACCAGTGCCTTGTCTGGAGTTTATCGGCGCCAACCTCGATGCAGCACAAGCGAGAGCATTTCTCCTGCTACACAGATTCACCACCTTTTGGAGTCTCATAGAGACAGTCCAGGCCAACCCTCAAACATTAGCCAGGAACTGCCTGCAGCTGCCAGTTCATATGCCAGCATGCACCTTTGTCACCCCCTAATTCCTGCATATTCATGATGTGTCTTCAGATGTGGCTCACTTCTGTCTATTCCCCAAACAGGGACAGACTAACCAAAATGCTATCACAGCCTTCCACAGTAAGGCATTCCCTGAACTGGTGGAAAGACCCATCCAATGTCTGAGCAGGTGCTCCATTTGTGCAACCGCTACCAATGCTGACTCCAATGACAGATGCTTCCCTAATAGGCTGGGGAGTTCATCTACATGGCCACAAGGTTCAAGGCAAGCAGTCTTCCACAGAAGCAACCCTCCATATCAATCTCTTGGAGCTAAAGGCCATCAGGAATGCTGTGCACACTTTCTGCCTTTCATGAAGAATACCCACCCAAAAGTTATGGCAGACAATATGACCTATATGTCTTACATAAATTGCCAGGAGGGTGCCAGATCTTCCTCCCTCTGCATGGAAACATTCAAACTTTGGAATTGGTGCATCCATCACAATGTGCTCATCTCAGCTGTCTATCTACCAGGGATACAGAATGTGACAGCTGACAGCCTCAGTTGGAACTTTTTTCACGACCACAAATGGGAACTGAACTCAGAGGTGCTTTGAGACATATTCACCCATTGAGGAACTCCAACTATGGATCTCTTCACTACTTACCGGAACAGGAAATGTCCTAGTTACTGCTCCAGGACTGGCCTGGGGAAACATTCACTGGAAGATGCTCTCATCCTCTCATGGGACAGGGTCCTTTTGTATGCCTTTCCTCCATTTCCTCTTCTGTCCAAGGTCCTGTTGAAAATTTGACGAGACAAAGTGAGAGTTATTCTGATTGCCCACTGCTGGCATACACAAGTCTGGTTCCCTTATCTGACACAGATGGCACTATGTCCTCCGGTTTGTCTTTGGCTCATTCCCCACCTGCTTGCTCAAAGCAGTGGGCTGATCCTTCACCCCAACCTGCAGGTCCTCCGCCTCCAGGCTTGGCTCCTTCTTGGTTCCAAGATTTAGAAGTAGAATTGTCTGACAAGGTGAAAGACGTGTTGCTGCACAGCCGAAAGTCAAGCGCTTGACGTACTTACCTACAAAAATGGAAACGATTCCAAGTTTGGTGTCATTCTAGCACACAGACCCAACCTTGTCTTCCCTCCCTCTAATTTTAGACTACATTTTAGACCTCAAGAAGTCAGAACTCTAACTCAGCTCCCTTAAGGTACGTCTTGCAGCCATAACGGCTTTCCACCATCAGGTAGATAGCTACTCGGTGTTCACTCACCTGCTGATGCATAGATTCCTTAAGGGCACTGGAAATCTCTTCCCGCATGTGAGACCACCTGCTCCAACCTGGGATCTTAACCTTGTTCTCAGAGCTTTGACTAGACCTCCCTTTGAGCCCATGGCAACTTGCTCGCTCTTACACCTGTCCCTGAAGACAGCATTTCTAATTGCCATCACCTCAGCTAGGCGCATAGGAGAAATAGCAGCCCTAATGGCACACCCACCATACACTGTCTTTTTTTGAAGACAAAGTAACTCTGAGGCCACATCGCAAGTTTCTCCCTAAAATTGCCTCCACTTTCCATATGAATCAACAGATTCATCTTCCTGTTTTTTTCCAAAAACCACATCGTGACAACAGGGAGGCGATTCTGCATATGCTAGATGTTAGAAAAGCACTAGCATTCTACAGGACTAAAGACTTCAGGAAGTCCCCTAAACTATGCCTTTCATTCACGGAAAGAGCCAAAGGCTCCGCGATATCAGCTCAAAGACTATCCAAATGAGTCTTGGATTGCATTAATCACTGTTATCAAGAGTGCAATCTGTTGCC
Organism: Emys orbicularis; assembly: GCF_028017835.1. Classification (NCBI taxonomy): domain Eukaryota; kingdom Metazoa; phylum Chordata; order Testudines; family Emydidae; genus Emys; species Emys orbicularis. Next base: position 45,266 of record NC_088692.1, on the reverse strand, counting down.
TCTGTTTGGAATCCGTACTCACTCCACAAGGTCAATTTCTACCTCTCTCTCATTCCTTAAAGATGTCCCTATCTCGGAAATCTGCAGAGCAGCAACTTGGGCCTCTGCCTACACTTTCACAGAACATTATGTCATCACTAGAGGTTTGGCCTCTGATACCATCTTCAGCTCCACAGTATTCTCCGTAGTAACAGACTCCACTCCGAAGCCCCAGCCCTCCATGGGGGATACTACTGTGAAGTCACCTACAGTGGAGCACCCATAGGTACTGTACTTGAAGAAGAGGAAGTTACTCACCTTGTGCAATAACAATGGTTCTTTGAGATGTGTGTCCCTATGGATGCTCCATAACCCACTCTCCTCCCCTCTATTTCAGAGTTCTGCATAAGGGGCTCTGCAGTAGAGGAGGAACTGAGAGGGTTCGCCCATGCAGTGCTAGATCGCCTCAAGGCAGACCACAAGGGAGGGAGAACACATGTGGGCTGAACAGACACTGCTACCTAAAATATCTGATTAGAGGTGCAGGGACGCAGATACACTTACAGCGGAGCACCCATAGGGACACACATCTCGAAGAACCATCATTACTGCACAAGGTGAATAACTTCCTCTTTTAACTGCAGCTGACGTTTCCCCCCCCAGACCCTTTCTTTATTCCAAGTAACAGCTTGCTTTGTTATAGGGCAGAAGTGCTGTATCTGAACATTGGATTCTTACTTTTGCTCCCTGCTGGGGTTTTCATGTTGGGTGATGGAGAATTATTCAGATCCTTTCCAACCTAGTTCTCAGTGGCAATGGGAATGGGGCAGATGCAGGGTGGGTAATTAATTTGCCAATCCAGTCAAGGGTGGGTGTTTGAGGTAACCTTAATAGGGTTCTGTTTCATCATGCAGTTTAGAGTGGCGATGATTAAGTTTTCATGCCAAACACTTTTTCTGATGTTTGTGGGGATGAAGATTGATGTAAAAAAGAACAAAACAAATCTGAAATTTAAATGGTTTCACCAAATTTTTAACTTACTTTTATAAGTGAAAAACTGTATCTCTGTGTATAAGTTAACAGCTCAAAGTATTCACAATTGTTTTGTTGTAAATTGGGTATTTTTGAAAACAAAGCATTCTTTATTGTTTTTAACTTTATGTTCCACTCATCCACAAAAGTATATAACCTTTATAGACATTATTCATTTGTTTTCTAAATGCATTACATTCTTTTCAGAGTAAATACACATTCATGAAGAACTGGCTATATGGCTGTTGTATAATGTGATAGAATAGGAACAGTGTATTGCATTCATTAGAGAGACGAGGTGGGTGAGGTAATACAAGAGAGAAACAAGCTGATTCTTCAACTCTGTGTCAGGTTGAAAGCTTGTCTCTCTCACCAACAGAAGTTGGTTCAATAAAAGATATTAACTCACCCACCTAGTCTCTAATATCCTGGGACCAACACAGCTACAGGCACACTGCATATTGCATTCATTGGCAGATTCTGTGGTTTAGGGCATGTGATTAGGGAGTTGCTGTGATTAGCTGGTGCATCTGAACAATTCTGTTTAAATTGGTATGTACCAGAGACCAGGAGACTGCAGACAAGTGAGTCAGCACTTACAGAGAGGGTAAGTTAGGCATCTGATTTCTTTCCGTAGAGAAATCAATGAAGAATATTAAATGGAAGATGTTTTCACCGACTTTATAATAAGTGCATAGTTGTTTTTCTAAAAAACATATTTAATGAGCTCTGAGATACAACTGAAAATAAGTGATTTTAAGCTATTCTTAAATTGCAGATTGTTTAAGATTGCAAATCCTGGTCAGTCTTATTTCTGATTATTTTAAAATAAAAGTAATAGAAATATAATTTAAGTTTTCATAACCAGTGTTTAAATTTGGCAATATTCAAGTAAATCATATTTTACTAAGAAAGATATTCTAGCTGAAATATTTTGGTTGGTTGGATGTAATGTAATGTTATTAATATGACAGTAAAATACATACCAGTGTAGTAAATTTGCTTTAATTTAAAAATTAAAATATTAAAAAGATCAAAATTGAACAAAATATTTGAAAATGAAATATAGCATTTTAAATAATACTTTATTGGCATGAGAAGCTGGACAGATGTTGCAAAGCACAATGACAAATCTGGGCTTTTCATGATATACTGTATTTGATTATTTTTGATGTTCCAGTTGAATTAGGTGTTGAGGTAAGCAGAATGTTGCTTCTCTTACTGTAAAATATTCTTATGGTGTGTGTGTGTTTTTGCATATATAAAAAAAACGTACTGAAGTTTCAGCTGTTTCTGTTAACAGAATCAGTAGAATTGGGCTAACTGGGATCTCTTTTATGCATACATTGCTGTGTTTACAGTGACTTATTGCCTTCTCTCTCTCTAAAGCAAGGACTTAGCCCCTTGAATTACTGGCATGTGTGAATATAATTGCCGGAGTTGTGATAGCTATGCCTTGTGTGTATGTGTATGAGTGCAGTGAAAATAATGTGCTCTATTTCTGTCACTGTCAAGACAACCCATTAGAAAACCCAGTTATTTAAGTGATATGTAACTTTGCCCTACGAGTGTGCTTTATGCTGGTGTTTGCCACAAAGCTCTAACTTTGAGCGATCTTGGTTTTAAACTAAAAGTTGTGAATTATATAAATATAACATCTTCTCGCCTCTATCTCTGTAAGCTTGCAAGACTAGGGTGGTTTGGTTACTATTCTAATTTAACAAAAAAATTCAAATATGGCTAATTAGGGTTCATGATCTTCCTCTAATTCCTTTTGGTATTTTGAGGGGGAAATATTAAACTAGCCAAATGATTAAACTTTGAGGAATAGTTGCTGTGCATATTCAGTATTTGCTGTTTATGAACATTAATATCGGTAAAATCCACCCTAAGTAATTTACATGAAAGATGAGTACTGTAGCTTTGGATGACACTGCAGCACATCATGGTATTCTGCTTTATGGTTTTTAATAATGCACAGGTGCATGTATTATACTTTTTTATATACTGGGAAAAATGAAATATAGAATGCACTCTCTTTAACTTAGCCCCAGTCAGGAAAATCCACTTAATAGGAATGCTTCTGAGGGAACTAATCTCCAGTGTTGTTCACTGGGAAGAATTGCTGCTTAGTAGTAACAGTAATAATGTTGGTTAATTGAGAAATAAGGTACAGCCCTTCCCACTGAATATAATTGGGATTTCTTGTTCAATGCAGAATTTCTGATCTCTGCAGAATCTGTTGTGGAACGTCTACGCTTTACCGGCACTATCTTTGGAAAACAGAAAATTCACTGAAACATGACAATAGGTATGACCTTTCTCGGTGGAGTCCAGACCACTGAGGGACTATCACCCTTGCCCTGCAACCTTGGGTGCCTTACAATGCCTTTCTGATGTAGCTCCCACCTGGGCCGCTCACAAACAGCCTTCCCGCAAGCAAGTCATGCCCTGAGTATCTGTATAGCTGAAGCCTGCCAGCACACTTCAGTCACACTCTGGCTTCCACCAGCCTTAGTTACTACATGCAGAGTGACCCCAACACACTCTCAGTCCCAGATTTTCTCCCCCAAAATGTGTATTCTATAGTGCGCTTGTCCAACCCTCTCCTAAACAGTTCACATAACAAAGGTCTGTTGTCCCTGTAAGGAAACAATATACATCAACTTGCCATCTTAAATGGAGTTACTCACACAGATTTAGAGAACAAAAAAAGTTTATTTAACGACAAAGAGGTTTCATAGAATCATAGAATATCAGGGTTGGAAGGGACCTCAGGATGTCATCTAGTCCAACCCCAATCCAATCCCCAACTAAATCATCCCAGCCAGGACTTTGTCAAGCCTGACCATAAAAACCTCTAAAGAAGGATATTCCACCAACTCCTTAAGTAACCATTCCAGTGCTTCACCATCCTCCTAGTGAAAATTTGTTTTCCTAATATCCAACCTAAACCTTCCCCACTGCAACTTGAGACCATTACTCCTTGTTCTGTCATCTGGTACCACTGAGAACAGTCTAGATCCATCCTCTTTGGAACCCCCTTTCAGGTAGTTGAAAGCAGCTGTCAAATCCCCCCTCATTCTTCTCTTCTGCAGACTAAATAATCCCAGTTCCCTCAGCCTCTCCTCATAAGTCATGTGCTCCAGCCCCCTAATCATTTTTGTTGCCCTCCGCTGGACTCTTTCCAATTTTTCCACATCCTTCTTGTAATGTGGGGCTCAAAACTCAACACAGCACTGCAGATGAGGCCTCACCAATGCCGAATAGAGGGGAATGATCACGTCCCTCGATCTGCTGGCAATGCTCCTACTTATACAGCCCAAAATGCCGTTAGCCTTCTTGGCAACAAGGGCATGCTGTTGACTCATATCCAGCTTCTCGTCCACTGTAACCCCTAGGTCCTTTTCTGCAGAACTGCTTCCTAACCACTCGGTCCCTAGTCTGTAGCAGTGCATGGGATTCTTTCGTCCTAAGTGCAGGACTCTGCACTTGTCCTTGTTGAACCTCATCAGATTTCTTTTGGTCCAATCCTCTAATTTGTCTAGGTCCCTCTGTATCCTATCCCTACCCTCCAGCATATCTACCACTCCTCCCAGTTTAGTGTCATCTGCAAACTTGCTGAGGGTGCAATCCATGCCATCCCCCAGATCATTAATGGAGATATTGAACAAAACCGGCCCCAGGACCAACCCTTGGGGCACTCCATTTGATATCGGCTGCCAACTAGACATGGAGCCAGTGATCACTACCCGTTGAGCCCGAAGATCTAGCCAGTTTTCTATCCACCTTATAGTCCATTCATCCAGCCCATACTTCTTTAACTTGCTGGCAAGAATACTGTGGGTGACCGTATCAAAAGCTTTGCTAAAGTCAAGGAATAACACGTACACTGCTTTCCCCTCATCCACAGAGCCAGTTATCTCATCATAGAAGGCAATTAGGTTAGTCAGGCATGACTTGCCCTTGGTGAATCCATGCTGACTGTTCCTGATCACTTTCCTCTCCTCTAAGTGTTTCAAAATTGATTCCTTGAGGACCTGCTCCATGATTTTTCCAGGGACTGAGGTGAGGCTGACTGGCCTGTAGTTCCCCAGATCCTCCTCCTTCCCTTTTTTAAAGATGGGCACTACATTAGCCTTTTTCCAGTCATCCGGGACCTCCCCCAATTGCCATGAGTTTTCAAAGATAATGGCCAATGGCTCTGCAATCACATCCACCAACTCCTTTAGCACCCTTAGATGCAATGCATCCGGCCCCATGGACTTGTGCTCATCCAGCTTTTCTAAATAGTCCTGAACCACTTATTTCTCCACAGAGGGCTGGTCACCTCCTCCCCATACTGTGCTGCCCAGTGCAGTTGTCTGGGAGCTGACCTTGTTCGTGAAGAGAGAGGCAAAAAAAGCATTGAGTACATTAGTTTTTTCCACATCCTCTGTCACTAGGTTGCCTCCCCCATTCAGTAAGGGGCCCACACTTTCCTTGACCTTCTTCTCGTTGCTAACATACCTGTAGAAACCCTTCTTGTTACTCTTAACATCCCTTGCTAGCTGCAACTCCAAGTGTGATTTGGCCTTCCTGATTTCACTCCTGCATGCCTGAGCAATATTTTTATACTTCTCCCTGGTCATTTGTCCAATTTTCCACTTCTTGTAAGCTTCTTTTTTGTGTTTAAGATCAGCAAGGATTTCACTGTTAAGCCAAGCTGTTTGCCTGCCATATTTACTATTCTTTCTACACATCGGGATGGTTTGTTCCTGCAACCTTAATAAGGATTCTTTAAAATACAGCCAGCTCTCCTGGACTCCTTTCCCCCTCATGTTATTCTCCGAGGGGATCCTGCCCATCAGGATGAGTTTCAAGTGAGTACAAGTATTAAGGCATTAAAGTCTAGGGCAACTCTTCAGTCGCTGGGCATCTACAAGCCAGGACAAAAAAGAGGGTTCAGTCCCCAATCCAAGCATAGACTGCGCACATCTCAGTACATGGCTCAATGCCACTATGAGCCACAGAGAAAGAAAGGCAAATTCCCCAAGCGTAAACCATCTGGCCCACAATCTTCATCATCCCAGCCCTCTACGTCCAAACACCAGTTTTGACGGGTGGGTCAAGGCACCGTTAGACCGCTCCGCCCAACTAATTCAGCAGACCATCGCTTTACACCCATTTGGTCACTGATTGGCAGCATTCCACAGTGCCTGGGAACGCATAACATCAGACTGATGGGTCTTTGAGATCGTTCAAACTGGGTACTCCATCCATTTTACCTCCCTTCTCCATCCCTCTTCAGGGACCCTTCTCATGAGAGTTTACTGCGATAAGAGGTAGATGGTCTTTTCCAGTTAGGAGCCATAGAACTGGTACCTCAAAATCTATGAGGCAAAGGGTTCTACTCTCATTATTTCCTAATACTCAAAAGGAAGGGAGGTTGGATACCCATACCAAACCTGAGAACTCTCAATAAGTGTGTCAATGCTCAAAAGTTCAAGATGGTCACCTTATCAACGATCATTCCAGCACTGGAACAGGGAGATACGTGTCCTGAAGATCAGAGGTTGAAAACCAGTTTTCATATTTTCAGTCCTGCCGACTCTCAGATGATTTCTCAGATTCACTGTGGGCCAAGAACACCACCAACACAGGGTGATTCCCTTCAGCCTATCATCGACCCTGAAAGTATTTTCCAAGGTCCTCTCAGTGGTGGCCAGTCACCTGCGCTCCAAAGGGATCATGATTTATCCATACCTGGATGACTGCCTCCTCAGAGCCCAATCCCTCCAAGAGGCTCACCAAGTCACCAAAGCTGCAATGCACTTGTTTATGGAACTTGGCCTACAGATCAACACCCAGAAATCAACCCTCACTCCAGTACAATGGCTGGAATTAATAGGTGCCGACTTCGACTCGTTACAGGCTAGACCTCTCTTGCCTCAACACAGGTTCCTCTCCTTGGTCACGCTCATAGAGACCATTCAGAGCAGCCTGCAAATATCAGTCAGACTCAGTCTCCAACTCTTGAGGCATATGGCAGTGAGCACAGCGGTGATACCACTAGCCAGGATTCACATGAAATGCTTTCAAATGTGGTTCAGCTCAGTTTACAGACCAAACAGACACAGACTAGACAAGCCCCTGTCACCACCCACTAGGATCAAAAACTCCATAGACTGGTGGAAGGACCCAGCCAATGTTTGGAAAGGGATCCTCCTCTTGCAAGCCCCACTGTCGTTACTTCTCACCACTGACACATCACAAATAGGATGGGGCGTGCATCTAAACGGCCTCACGACACAAGGCAGGTGGTCGCCCATGGAGATATCTCTTCACATCAGTCTCCTCAAGCTAAGAGCAGTCAGGATCACCTCTGCCCATTTCCTCTCACTGATCAAAGGATCCCATATGAAGATCCTAATGGACAATATAGCCTGTCTGTACTACATTAAGTGATGGGGGAGCCAGATCTCCCTCCCTCTCTGTGGAAGCAATGAGGCTATGGAACTGGTTCATCTCCCATGACGTCCTACTGTCTACAGCTTACCTCCCAGGCACACAAAATTCAATAGCGGACAGTCAGTTGCAAATTCCCACACGACCACAAGTGGGAAATGGACCCAACAATACTTCATGACCTATTCAGATGTTGCGGGACACTGTCCACAGATGTGTTCGCCACTCACTTGAGCAAGAAATGTTCACGCTACTGCTCCAGAGTGGGGATGGGACAGCATTCCATGGGCGATGCTCTCCTCCTCCCCTGGGATAGGGACCTTCTCTACAACTTTCCTACATTTTACTATGATATTATTAACAGTTAGTTTTTTCAAATGATACCTTACAAAGCATATTTTATACAAAGATTATTACAGTAGTGTGTAGGGTGTAAATATAGGAGTGTATTCTATTACAATAGGCCACCCCAATTAAGCAACTTCTGCTACGTGTATCTTGGCTTTATAAGAACAGTATTGTTCTGTGTTTATGTGAAAGAGATTTTCAAAGGCAAAAATGGGAACTAGGTTCCTAACTGTCATTTGTGCCTTTTGAAAATCTCCCCTGTAACATATTGTATAACTATTTTCTGAAGACTGACATCTTATTTCTTTGTTGCTTCATTCTTTTCAGGTACTCATGTTCCATTGAGATGTTAGCAACAGGTGGACACTTCGAACTGATGTACATGAGGCAACAAGTGATGCATTTTGCCTCAGCTGTCAATAATTAATTCTTATTAATATTTAAGAATGTGCCTGAGGTTTTAGAAGTCTTGGTAGATACATTTGTGAAATTCTGCAGGTGCAACAGTGCGGCAGAATTTTCTTTTTTTATTATATTTATCTACTTTCTCAGACTGATTTTTTTTGTTTTGTTTTTTAAGGCAAGAAGATAAGACTGTTTTATATAAAAAATGCATTATGTAAAGAAAACATCTGGGATCTGGGGCTCAATAATAGCATAGATTCAGTGTGCTACAGGAAGTCTTTAAATTTCAGCGAAAAGATTACAGAGAATTATGAGAACATAAAAGTTAGAAATGGAAAAGACCAGTTGGATTATTTCTAGGAGGTCAGTGCAAGATTATTCCGCGCAATCATTTTCTAGTGTTTAGTCTTGCTTATTTTTAAAAGTCTCAAGTGATGGCCTTTTCACCAGATCTGTAGGGAAACTATGTTCCACAACCTAATATTGCTCACTTTCAGAAATTTTTTCTTAATGCTTTGTAATGAATAGAAAAGAACACAAAGGAATTCCTATTTGACAGAAATAAGTAATTTTTTTGCATGTGATAATTCTGTTTTTTGTTGAGTGATGGTATAATTCATTTCTTTTTGGGGAAATGGTGCACTGAAATTGCTAACTGGGGTCCAGTTAATTGAACTATTAAAGTTATGTTTTTGTGTGTCTTGGGGGACAATAAAATAAGCAGGAAAATATGATCAGAAGTAGTTTAAAACTGATAAAGACTACCCAAGAGCTGGCCTTCTTGATGTTTAAGAGGAAGGGCATTAATAGTATCTAAGCTAATGCCAGATAACACTTGGGAGTTCAAAAAGAGACTCTTAACAATCCGAAGAGGAGTAGAGCCTATCTGCATGGAGTCCAGGGGTAAGTGAGATGAGAAAGGAGGGAGAGAGAAGGAAGCATGAGAGCTTAGATGCTGATTTGAACCTAGAGTTTTTAATCAAGGAAGTTAAAGAAGGACAAGGCTGGACTTTTAGTTTGTGAGATCTTCTAAAATGAATTTTTTGTATAACACTCTGTCATAACTATAAAGGGAAGGGTGGCAGCTCTCCTGTGTACAGTGCTGTGGAATCCCTCCTGGCCAGAGACTCCAAATCCTTTTACCTGTAAAGGGTTAAGAAGCTCGGGTAACCTGGCTGACACCTGACCCAAAGGACCAATAAGGGGACAAGATACTTTCAAATCTTGGGGGGGGAAAGGCTTTTGTGTGTGCTCTTTGTTTTAAGGGGTTGTTCGCTCTTGGGACTGAGAGGGACCAGACATCAATCCAGGTTCTCCCCATCTTTCTAAACAAGTCTCTCTTATTTCAAACTTGTAAGTAAAAAGCCAGGCAAGGCGTCTTAGTTTTACTTTATTTTCTCAACTTGTAAATGTACCTTTTACTAGAGTGTTTATCTTTGTTTGCTGTACTTTAAACCTAAGACAGAGGGGGGTCCTCTGAGCTCTTTAAGTTTGATTACCCTGTAAAGTTATTTTCCATACTGATTTTACAGAGATAATTTTTACCTTTTTCTTTAATTAAAAGCCTTCTTTTTAAGAACCTGATTGATTTCTCCTTGTTTTAAGATCCAAGGGGGTTTGGATCTGTATTCACCAGGAGTTGGTGAAAGGAAGGAGGGGGGAAGGGTCAATTTCTCCTTGTTTTAAGATCCAAGGGGGTTTGGATCTGTATTCACCAGGAGTTGGTGAAAGGAAGGAGGGGGGAAGGGTCAATTTCTCCTTGTTTTAAGATCCAAGGGGGTTTGGATCTGTATTCACCAGGAGTTGGTGAAAGGAAGGAGGGGGGAAGGGTCAATTTCTCCTTCTTTAAGATCCAAGGAGTTTGGATCTGTATTCACCAGGGAATTGGTGAGAGGTTTCTAAAAGCTTCCCAGGGTAGGGAATGGTGGCAGCGGACCAGAACTAAGCTGGTAGTTAAGCTTAGAAGTCCTCATGCAGGCCCCCACTCTTGTACCCTAAAGTTCAAAGTGGGGATACAGCCTTGACACACTCATTCTGCCTACCCAGTGAGGTCCCATTAGGTGGAATTGTGAAGCTGTGTGATACACTGTTTTAATGTAATCTTTTTTCAGGATTGTGAATAAACTTATTTTTAGCTTGAGACTGCATTGGGGGATAAATTAATTGTGGTGCATTCTCAAAGGAAGACAGCATAATCAAAGGAAAATGTACATTGATGACCAGGGAAATTATTTTAATGGTGAGATCTTTTAGAATCTGGAAAGAAATGTTAGTCACAGTAATTCTGTTTGCCATAGTTCCTTCTCCTCCCTTTGTAGTCAAAGAGACAAAGCACCATGACGATGCTACCTATCAGGAACCAAGGAAGCAAAAGTTTTGCTAATTGTGCTGCGTATGTAAGGCCCCAGACCATCTACTTCCCTCAAGTCAGAGACATCCAAAGCATGAATTTATCTGAGATAAATGAAGTATAGCTGGGGGAGAGAATTCAGGAAAAAGATGAGTGGGAAGAGAGACAGCAACCTGATTTTTACAGCTTGATGATTTCCCCTTATTTTATGTCCATCTTTTCCAACTCTACTCACAGAGATACTATAGAACAGGGGTAGTCAATAGGCAGACCTCTGGCCAAATCCAGACTGCCAGACGCTTTTGACTTCTTCGGCTTCAGCCCTGGCCGTTAGAACAGCAGCCGGTGGCCGGAGCAGCGGCCAGCAGTCAGCCCTCGGCAGCAGGACGGAGACTGTTAGTCTCTTCCCCCTCCACCCCCCCCCCCGGGTATTTTTAATAAAAAATAGAGACCGGTCATGGGCTTCCATTAATTTATTATCATTATTGTTGTTTTTGTATTATTTTCTCTGGAGTCTGGACCTTGGTTATACCTTGACCAAGAAATTTGGACCGTGACAAACAATAATTAATTACCCAGGTATAGAAAAAGCAGTGGATGTAACAAACAATACACTGAAGGGGCAGGCTTCTTTTACTGAGTCATCTGCAATAATTTGAGTGAAGGAACTACTCGTAGAAGTAGAATCCAGCTGCTAATACATGGAGACGACTGTCTTGCTGCCTTATGCCCATAAAGTGGATACATCTCTGGAGGAGTGACATTGGACAAACTCCAAGGTTTGGCATCCAACTTCATTGTACACCAAAATGCATTCTCTTTCATCTTACAGTGGAAGGTTTGGTGGTGATGTGAACAAATGCTTTTCCCAACCTCCTGTAGAAATACAGTCCATAAGACTGCACAGTCTGAACTCATCCTCTTCCATTTGGCTTCATTTACATAGACATAAAATAACACAAATTTCAGTTCAAACATTGTCACCGGACTTGGTTGGTCATAGGACTATTCCTCCATCAGGACTGTTCAGCCCCAGAGTACCAGTGCCCCCTCTCATATATTCAGGTGGGGTGACAAATGAATGTATTTAACCCTTTCCCAGCAGGATTAACTACTCTTTTTTTCTCTTTCTTAATTTCTAATCCATAACAGAGTGTCTCTCTCTCTCCCCAACCTCCCCACCTTTATGCACTAGTTGATTAACATACTAAAAAATTTCTAGTAGACGAGAGGTAAAATCATTGTCGTACAAGAGCCAGGGACTTTCCTTTATTATGTGTCTGTACAGTTCCTACAATGGGGTCCTGTTCTAGGGTCCTCTAGGCATGACTGTAATAGAAATAATAATAATAACGGTCCAGATAATATTGTGAAGTTCCAGGAAACATAACAGTTTTATCAATAATTCAGATACATTTTCATTAACATAATATTTTATTTAACAGGTTCTGCTTTAGATCTACATTTTAGTGATATAAATGTTGCATCCTTAGATCAAGAATTAGAAGATCAAGAAAACAGTGACCTTGGATTAACAAGTAAGAACTCAGTTTACAAAAGTTATCCATTTTCATGTATTTATTTAAAGTATTTTTTCTTCCCAATCAGACTCTTCAGAAGATTTATCTTACAGCTGAGACTCACATAGCAACTCATAATGTTGTGGACAGCCATACTGTAAACTTTGGCCTTGATCTGGCAATTGACTCTGCCTGCATGGATCCAATTTCAGATTCAGAAACTTTGACTATCATTCTACAATTCTATTTAGTGGGGGAAATTTGAACAAGATTGCTTTAATGAAAACTAGTTTTCCAACTCAGTCCCAAGTTCAGTATCTTTCTCAGGAAAATCAAGACCTTGGCTCCCTTATATTTTAAACTTCCTGTTTGTATTATATGTGCAAGGATTATGAGTTACATTGAGATTCATCAGAGGCAGTGTTCAAAGTAAGCAGGATCTGAACATCTTGATTTAAAAAAAGTTGATTCTGTTTTTCCTTAATGAGTGACTAAAAGGAAACAATGCAAAGAATTAAATGAGTAAAATAATCATATTTGAAAGAAGGAATGACCAGTTAATTTGAAGGTCGACTGGCTTTGTTTTACAGTGCTCACTGCCGGCTATCTACATTTTCCTCTACGTTATTTGCTTTCCTGCTTAGAACTGAGAATACTTCATCCAGTTGGCCTGTTCTGAGAAAGGAGAGGAAGAGACAACACAGAGGAAGAGCAGTATTGGGGTAGAGAACTTGGGAGGAAGGATGAAGGGGAGAAAAACATCAAGGAAGAAACAGTTTAAAAATGCCACCCTTTCTAGATGAAAGCAGAAAAGGAAGGAGAAAAAGAATGGAAAAATAGGAAGTTAAAAAACTGAGCCATTGTAGTTTTATGAAATATTTAATTTGTCATGCATTTCAAAGCGACACATCCCCATGGAGCAGTGGGAAACTAAAGCAACATTAAAATAATTTATTAGTGCTGGCTGTTTCCTTATAGCACATATGTTCTGTTGACATTTACCCCAGGCCTTTCTCAAACTTTTGGTGGTGCGAATACTGAGTTACCAGGGAGACAGGAACATGGAGAGGATCTCTCCTGACCATAATGTGACGGGATCCCCCCGGGGTGCAGCCTGGGACTGTGGGACCGCTGTGCCCCCTTAACACTCTCCAGCTTGGGTCGTCTCTCAGAATGCCTTGCTAGTGACCAGCAGCAAGCCCCTCCAGGCGCTGTGATCACTCAGCACAACAGCATGTGGAGCCCCACAGACAGCTAGATTGCATGAATGCTCCCAGAGCCACTCATGAATCACACAGAGAAAGGCACCAGAGCCAAATCCCCCCACCTCCCAGCATTGTACCTCAGGAATATACCATCTTGCACTGCTCAAGATGGGCAGTGCAGATTTATTAATTGGTTCACCACTTCAGCAATGGAAAGGTGTTATACACCAGCCTTTGCAAAACCTGAGATTTGCCACACACTTCATACAAACTCACTGGTAAAGATAAACAGTTAAACAAATGTATTGACTATAAAAGATAGATTTTAAGTGATATTAAGTAAAAGGCAAAAAGTCAGAGTTAGTTACCAAAAGAAATAAAATATAAGCACGCAGTCTAAACTCTTAACCCTGTTAGACTGGGCAACATCTAGATTAAGCAGTTTCTCACCCCACTGGATATTGCAGTCCTTAATATACAGGTTTGTTCCTTAAACCTAGGCCAATCTCCTCTGTTGGAGTCTTGGCTTCTTCTCAGTGTCTTAGTTGCTTGCAACATAGGTGGGGGCAGGAGAAAAGGCCCAGTATGTGTCCACTCTGTTTTATACCCTCAGTCCATGTGCTTGGAAAACACAAGTCCAGGCATGTGTGGGTGGGCCTTGCTGAATCTCTAGGCAAGGCTGAGCAATTCCCCTGGTGTGGCCTCATACAGTTGAGTCATTGCATCATAGCTCCCTTGCTGGACAATGGTTGTTGATGGGTTGATTGATACCCCACCCGGGTGTTGGCTACTTTCCTTGCTGTTGCCTCTGGGGAGCTAATGTCTGGCTGATTCCCCAACTTACAGCATGTTTTAGTGACCACCATACAACACAATTCTCATAACTTCATATGCATTATTGATATACACATATGGATAGAGAAATGACTTCCAGCAGATCATAACCTTTCTCCTGATACCTTACAAGGCATGCTTTATATGTATGATTATAAAAAAATGAGGAATATGGAGGTTCCAGAACATTCCCCCAAGGTAATGAATGTCACATATACAGAAAGAAAAGGCTTCAGAACCACTAACATTATTATAATTTGCAGAGAGACAGAAGGGTGCTAGGTGCTTTGCACACAGTAAGAAGAATAAATATAATTTTAATAGTCAATGTGCAAGGAAAGTGTGGACGATTAAATGCAATAAAATCAGAATGGTAGAGTGCAGTGACCATTTTTCCTATCAGTTAATTCCATTAATTTTTATTAATTTTAAGAGATGTTTACAATATTTTCTATTATCTATCTTGTTAATACTTATTTGAAGAGGCTTGTTTCTAAAATTTAGCGAGGGGAGGGAACTGCATGGGAGGGTGTATTTTAGGGAAGAGGGGAATAAAACTGAGGTGAGAGTGGAAGGACAGAAAAGCAGCACGTGATATAATGTAATTACTGTGTGGACTTATGACATCTTGTGCTCTGCCACAGCTTGATTACCAAAATAACTAGTATCACCTTTAAGTTAGCTCTGGCAACAACTTTGTATTTAAATTCCAGATTTTACATTCTTTGTATACGGTAATCTGGTATTATGGATTGTGATTCCTGTTGTGAGAGCAACAAGCTGTACTGGTAGAGTGACTTTCTTCAAAGTTTGGACACGTTATGCTCTTCTGCTTGAGTGATTGTCTCCCCAGTTTTCAGTAAAGAGATACAACAGCAGGCTACTCCTTTGTTTCTGTAAGCACACAGTGTGATGTGTTAGCTGTTACTTTTCTCTACTGTGGATAGTGGTGTGTCCTCATGGAAACCAGAAAATATGTCTGACAGTTTAAGTGTGCAGCTTAAAATTTATCTCTGCTGCTGACCATAGTAAAGTCAGATCTGCCGTGAATTACGCTAATGCTATAACTTCATTAAGAGGGATTTGATCTGCTTCCCCATGTCATAAGGACAATTCAATAAGGACAAATGTGAAGTTCTCCACTTAGAAAGCAACAGTCAGTTGCACACATACAAAATGAAAAATGACTGCCTAGGATGGATTGCTGCAGAAAGGGACCTGGGGGTCACAGTGGATCGCAAGCTAAATATGAGTGAACAGTGTAACACTATTGGGGTGGGGGAGCAAGCAAACCTCATTCTAGGCTGTATTAGCAGGAGTGTTGTAAGCAAGACACAAGAAGTAATTCTTCTGCTCTACTCTGCACTGATTAGGCCTCAACTGGAGTATTGTGTCCAGTTCTGAGCACCACATTTTAGGAAAGATGTGGACAAATTGGAGAAAGTCCAGAGAAGAGCAACAAAAGTGATTAAAGTCCTAGAAAACATGACCTATATGGGAAGACTGAAAAAATTGGGTTTGTTTAGTCTGGAGAAGAGAAGACTGAGATGGGACAAGATAACAGTTTTCAAGTACATAAAATGTTGTTACAAGTAGGAGGGAGAAAAATTGTTCTCCTTAACATATGAGGATAGGACAAGAAGCAATGGGCTTAAATTGCGGCAAGGGCGGTTTAGGTTGGACTTTAGGAAAAACTTCCTAACTGTCAGTGTGGTTAAGCACTGGAGTAAATTGCTTAGGGAGGTTGTGGAATCTCTATCATTGGAGATTTTTAAGAGCAGGTTAGACAAACGCCTGTCAGGAATGGTCTAGATAATACTTAGTCCTTCCATGAGTGCAGGGGACTGGACTAGACGACCTCTTGAGGTCCCTTCCAGTCCTACGATTCTATGATTCTGTATCCTTCCCCATATCAATGGTAATACTATACAACCTCCAAAATGAAGGATATTGTAACTAATGAAACCTGCAGGGGGGGAGGTCATGTAGACGGATTGCATTTGCCTATGCTGGAGTTTGTCTAGAAAACCTAATTTAACATCCCAACTCTTGCAAAAATGGCATGAGATCTTTAATGGCCACCTGTGGTAAGGGGCTATGTGATTTTTGTCTCACCTGAAAGACAGTGGTTGTCTTTCACCATCATCCTCCAGAAAAAACACAGTTATTTTGCTGTTTAAGTGGATGCATTTCTGCCCTATGCTCATTTGGTATTTCAGTGCTTTACTTGCGAATGTTCTAACCAAATTCCAACTTGGCCAAATACATTGTGCCTATCTGAACTCTCGTTACTGGTATTCTTCCTTATTTACTGTGGTGAAGTTTTGCTGTCTGCTGTATTCCATGCTAGGGGCAGTTACATCTTTGTGGTGAGTGGTGTGATTCCTGCAAATCCCGTCTGTACCTCACATGGAGGATTGAGTTTTATAATGTTTGTAAAATATTTTGAGATCTTTGTTTGGAGGGCATTCTGGAAATGTGGTGCGTTAAGTCTTCCAGTCTTATTCAGATTTTTACTGAAATAATTCGAAAAAGGACCAAATTTTCTTTCATCATAGGAACCTCTTGTGTATGTTTGGGAGGTGGGTTGAGTGGCTCTTCAGTGTCCAGTGGGATTGAACATGTATAGTGTCTGCACTTACACATAATACAGGTTGTTTACAAAAGTAAGAGAATTGATTAACCTTTTCCTATGGGGATGGGCTTAGAGAGATCCTACTGTGTTGCTTTGTAACTCAAAAAATGTTTTTTTTTCTTTATATAGGTCAAAGGTTACTGGGAAGTTCAGCTCCTGTCAATATTCCAGGTTCTGTTGCTCGTTCCTCATCTTTACATTCATCATCTTCCCTTTCAACCTCTCCACTCAGTTCTCTTTCACAGTCGTTGTCTCAGTCTTTTATTTCATCCACTATGGCTCCTCACCAACAGCAGACTCAGCCTTTGAAATCAGAACATAGTATGTTAGGCACTTCAGCCTCTTCTCATAACTCTTTAGGTAAGTCATGTGAATGGTTAATCCTTTGTGTATAATAGAAAGGGAGTCCATGGCAAGTCAAACAGATTTTGAGCTGAACTCTGTATACCTTTCCTGTGATCTCTCATCTGGAAGTCAAAGGTTCATTATTGTTATAAATAAGTAATTTATCCTATTCTTTACAAATAGAGTAAGAGATTCATGCCTCAAAGAGCTTCCTATCTAAGGCTATGTCTACACTGGCAATTGAACGACAAAACTTTTGTCTTTTAGAAAGCAACAGAGAGTCCTGTTTAAGACTAACAGATGTATTGGAGCATAAGCTTTCGTGGGTGAATACCCACTTCGTCAGACGCATGCGCATGTTAGTCTTCAAGGTTAGTCTTAAAGTCTGTTGCTTTTTACAGATCCAGACTAACACAGCTACCCCGCTGATATTTGTCTTTTAGAGGTGTTTAAAAAAGAAACAACCCTGAAAGACAAAAGTTTTGCTGACGACAAGCGCCAGTGTGAACAGAGCTTTGTTGGCAGGAGAGCCTACAAACAGCGGCTATACTGCGCAACTTTTAGCAGCATGGCTGTAGTAACACAGCTGTGTCGCTAAAAGCTGTGTAGTTTAGACATAGTCTAAGGCTAATCAGAAAAGTAAACATAAATCATAGGACAAAGTTCAGGGAAGGGAAAGTGAGGAGAGATTATTGGCAATGGAGGAAGGAACAAAGGATTCCTGGAAATGGTGGGTTTTAAAGAGGGATTTGAAAGAGAAGAGAGGGCACTTGGCACCTTAGTTGGAGAACGTTCTAGCTACAAAAAATAGTGTGAATTACAATCCAGAGCAGAGAATGTGAGAGAGCTGAAGCTGAAAATATGAGATTTTAGGGCAACAACTACTTTTTGGAATAGAAACAGATTCCTAGTCTTCCTGTTCCCATTTCAGGGCTGTGCTTTGTGTGAAAGCAAACAAAAACCCACACACAATGAGGTTGCCGGAATGCTTTGAGTACTTTAAAAAAAATCTTTTGCTTAATGCTGCATCTCTGAACATATGTGGAACTGTTATTACATATTTTGCAGCTAAAAAATATAACTGTCTGCTTAGTGCTTTTATCTAATTGTCTAGTTCCCCATGTGGTACATTTTATTAGAGGTGTGCGACATGTTTATTTTTGTGTCCTATGTTTGGCAGGTTTAAATGGTGTTACAGGGAGCATTTGGGACTTCATAACTGGGAGTTTCTCTCCTAGTCCATCCCCAATATTGAACAGTGGTACTATACCCTCAACAAACTCAAACACCAGTGGAAGTGAATTAGCTCACATTAGACAGGAACTTGATGATGCCAATCGAAAAATAAAACGATGGGAAGATTCTTGGCAACAAGTAAAGCAGGTACAGTAATGATGGTGACACTAAATTAAGGTTTGTTTCCTGAATAACTTCTAATAAAATCACCTTCTTATTGTCTTTATTTTTACCAAGGCATCTTTAATTGTAATTTGAATTTAGGGGTTTTATTCCATTTTACCAAATTATTAATCCTGAATTCTGGCTTTTCATGTCTAAATTGTGCTGGAGGCATGAAGGAGACTGATCAATAGTAGCCAAGAGAGAGAGCCAACTTGTTACTTCCCTTAAATCATTCTGCTTTTATAGACAGACAAAAACAAACAGAATGGCTTTATGGAGCATGTTCAACAATTACCTCTGCTGCTGCTGTTTCAGCAACTGGTGGCATGTCTACCCTCCAATACCTGCTTCAGGATGTCAGTAGCATACAGGAATGAATCATAGAATATCAGGGTTGGAAGGGACCTCAGGAGGTCATCTAGTCCAACCCACTGCTCAAAGCAGGACCAATCCCAACTAAATTATCCCAGCCAGGGCTTTGTCAAGCCTGACCTTAAAAACCTCTAAGGAAGGAGATTCCACCACCTCCTTAGGTAACCCATTCCAGTGCTTCACCACCCTCCTAGTGAAAAAGTTTTTCCTAATATCCAACCTAAACCTCCCCCACTGCAACTTGAGACCATTACTCCTTGTTCTGTCATCTGGTACCCTGAGAACAGTCTAGATCCATCCTCTTTGGAACACCCTTTCAGGTAGTTGAAAGCAGCAATCAAATCCCCCCTCCTTCTCTTCTGCAGACTAAATAATCCCAGTTCCCTCAGCCTCTCCTCATAAGTCATGTGCTCCAGCCCCCTAATCATTTTTGTTGCCCTCCGCTGGACTCTTTCCAATTTTTCCACATCCTTCTTGTAGTGTTGGGCCCAAAACTGGACCCAGTACTCCAGATGAGGCCTCACCAATGCCAAATAGAGGGGAACGATCATGTCCCTCAATCTGCTGGCAATGCTTCTACTTATACAGCCCAAAATGCCGTTAGCCTTCTTGGCAACAAGGGCACACTGTTGACTCATATCCAGCTTCTCGTCCACTGTAACCCCTAGGTCCTTTTCTGCAGAACTGCTGCCTAGCTGCTCGGTCCCTAGACTGTAGCATTGCATGGGATTCTTCCGTCCTAAGTGCAGGACTCTGCACTTGTCCTTGTTGAACCTTATCAGATTTCTTTTGGCCCAATCCTCTAATTTGTCTAGGTCCCTCTGTATCCTATCCCTACCCTCCAGCGTATCTACCACTCCTCCCAGTTTAGTGTCAGATTGGAGTGAGATTGGACACAACTAGTACATGGCTCGGGCTATGGGGCATAGCTGGACATTTTAGCACTCAGGATGCTAGTGTCAACATCTGCCTGGCTTCTCCACGGGTGCATTTGGGGGTGGGTAGTAAAGGGCTTTTTCTGTTCTTTTCCATCTCCTGGCATATTTGCACTGGACATTGAAAGATAATAAATAGTTTTACTATACTGTATTTTGAGGTTTTTATTGTCTTTTGCCATCAAATTATGAACTGAATAATTCCTATTTTTATTTATACAGCTCCATAAATGTGCATAGAGACTTATAGACAAGTAGATATGGAATTCTTGCTTAACATCTAAGTTAAGACAAAAAACAAAGGGAAGTGATAAACAATGGGTGGCGGGAGTAAGGGAAAGTGATGGGGACAGTAAGATCATATTGTAGCTGAAGGTAAGTATTGCATGTACCTTGAGGGCTTTTATAGTTACGCCTGTGTTCTTAGTTTACAAAATATTTTTATAACTTTCTGCAAATGTTTTTGTCCCAGGCATGTGATGCATGGCAAAAAGAGGCCCAAGAGGCAAAGGAACGTGCTAAAGTGGCAGATGCTGACAAAAAAATAGCTCTTCGGAAAAAAGAAGACTTAGAAAATAAATTAAAAAAGCTGCAGGAACAATTTGATATGTGTCTGTCCACTACAGTACTCCATATGAAAAGCTATGGCGATATAAAAAAGATACCATTACCAAAGCTTCATTCTTTACAAAACCAACTGCGTTTAGATTTAGAAACAGTAGATGGGGTAAGTGTGTCTGTACTGTGGATATTGTTAGTTAAAATAGGCAGTTTAACAGTATTATATAAGATGCTGATTCAGAGTTTCATTTCAAACTGATATAATGTTAAATCTAAATACCATTTTGGTCTGAAATATGCCATAGTTTGAATTTCCCCAATCCAACTGATTTTTTTATTTTTTATTTTGGTGCTCAGCTGTGACAAGAGCGGCAAGCAACTTCAGATATCTTTCAGTGAGAAAAAACAGATTAAAACATGCTTTTAACTACAATGCACTAAAGAGAAGCTATGTAAATAAAGAGCTTTAAATATCTGGAGAGTGCGTAGTGAACTCTCCTATTTAGAAACTGACATCTCTGCATGCAGACTAGGGTGGAAGAGGTGAGGTGGGCAGCTAGCAATGGTAAAGTAAATATAAATTTAAAACAAGAAATTGCTTTCCTTTCAAGTGGTGTATTGTTATCTCGGAGGTTAGTTTAGTTCATTTCTGACCTCTCTTGGTATGATCTCATAATTGATTATGGGTGCAAAATTAGAGGCTAATTTTTTTAAAGTTGGCCTCTATATATAATCTGAAATTTAGCAATATGAAGATGGCCTAATCACAGATGACAATTACATTTTAAAGATGCAGTCTTTCTTCTGCAAGTCTGTGGTGACCTTCTACATGTCTGAGAAAACAGAACATAGCAACCTTTTTTTCAGACTGCTGTAACCAATTTTTCGTTTTCTACCATGTAACTAAAGAAGACTATTAAAGTTTCTGGATGAAATCCTCAGCTGACCAGAGGATATGGCAGCCAGAACACAATTTCAGACTTCCACTTAAAAAATTCTAAAGAAAATCTGAACAAAAGTTATATATATTTTTATGCCCTTTGACCTCTCTAACACTGAAATTTCTGAAGAACATGAATAAGAATTAGCCACTGTCTTCATGAATGACGGCTCAAAAATCTGACAATAAAAGAAAATGTACTGGATATGGAGACGTAACCAGGCAAATTGGTTGAAACTATTGTAAAGAACAAAATTATCAGACACATAGATAAACATGACATGGGGAAGAGTCAGTACAACTTTTGGTGAGGCATGATTTTCCTTTACAATATATTAGAATTCTTTGAGGGTGTTGACAAGCGTGGTTCAGTCTGTACTTGGACCTGTGCTGTTCATTGTATTCATAAATGATCTGGCAAACAGGATGAAAAGTAAGGCGGCAAAATTTGCAGACAATACAAAATTACTCAAAATAGTTAAGTCCAAAGCTAACAGTGAAGTGTTGCAAAGGGATCTCACTAAACTGACTAACTGGGCGACAAAATGGCAGGTGAAATTCAATGTTGATAAGTGCAAAGTAATGCACATTGGAAACATAATCACAACTACACATACAAAATGATGGGGTCTAAATTAGCTATTACCACTCAAGAAAGAGATCTTGGAGTCATCATGGATAGTTCTCTAAAAGCATCTGCTCATTGTGCAGCAGCAGTCAAAAAAAAAAAAAAAGCTAACAATGTTAGGAACCATTAGGAACGGGATAGATAATAAGTAAGGGTACGATTCTGTCACAGAGGTCACCTGGATTCCATGACTTTCTGGGATCTCCGTGATTTCTTTGCAGTGGCAGAGCTGGAGCAACTGTCAGCCCCGTGGCAGCCAGAGCAGCGTCTGAAGGAGCGGATGGGATTGGGTCAGCCCCCTTGCGGCTGGAGCAGCTGCTGGAGGTCAGCCCCCAGCAGCACTCCAACTGTTAGTCCCTCCCCCCCACAGGGTATTTTTAGTAAAAGTCACAGACAGGTTGTGGGCTTCTGTGAATTTTTGTTTATTGTCCGTGACCTGTCCCTGACTTTTATTAAAAATACATGTGACAGAATCTTAATCTTTATAATAAGACAGAAAATATCATAATGCCATTATATAAATTCATGGTATTCTGGAATACGGTCAGCAGTGCTGGTTGCCCCATCTCAAAAAAGATGTATGAGAACTGGAAAAAGGTACGGAGAAGGGCAACAAAAACAGTTATGGATATGGAACAGCTTCCATAGGAGGAAAGATTAAAAAGACTGGACCTGTTCATCTTGGAAAAGAAATGACTTAGGGGGGATATGATAGAGGTCTATAAAATCACAAATGGTGTTGAGAAAGTGAATAAGGAAGTGTTTATTTACCCTTTCATGTAACACAAGAATTAGGGGTCACCTGATTAAATTAATAGGCAGTGGACTTAAAACCAACATAATTCCCTGTCAACCTGTGGAACTCATTCCATGGGCTGTTGTGAAGGCCAAAAGCATAACTGGATTCAAAAATGTATTGAAGATGGGTCCATAAATGGCTGTTAGCCAACATGGACAGTAATGCAACTCTATGCTCCAAATGTCCCTAAACCTCCAATTGCCAGAGGCTGGGTCTGGGTGACAGGAGATGGATCACTCGAAATTGCCCTGCTCTTTTCATTACCTCTGAAGCAGCTGGCACTTGCCACTATCAGAGACAGGATAGATGGGCCTTTGGTCTGACCAGTATGGCCATTCTTATGTTCTTAACCAAACACTAGCAAGGAGAAGACCAGATCAGCAAAACAAGCTAGTGCTAGTAAAAAGGGGATAAGAAGTGTTTTGTTTACTTTGGGAACTTGTTTTGATGGCCTTGTATCAGACATCAATGGAACCAGAGTTTCCAGAGGGCTTTGAGGAAGAAGAGGGTTATTCTTATAGACTACTCTCTCTGGGTTAGCAGTACTTGATAATTGAGAACAAAAGATTATAAACACTGTGGCTTATAAGCACACTCTTCACCAAGTTCAGCCTCACAGCTCATCTTCTTTGGATGATGATCTACAACCGGTAAAGTGAGAGAGAAGACAGTTGGAGTTACATAGAACAATTAGGTCAAAGATTTATTTTTTTATCCTTCTGCTGTGGCAAACACATTTATTTGCCAACATAATAGCTTCCCCAAAGCCTTGATCAGCAGATTTGTATTGTGTTGTGTATCTGGGAGGTCTCCACTCTGACTGATGCAAATTACATGCATTGTGAGGAAATATGTCAGATTGAAATGTCAATATTCACAGTGGCAGACCAACCTCTCAAAAGGACAGATGCTCAGTCTTCTCAGTTTTAGAGCTTGTCTTCATGTACAGCAATACAGTGGTGCAGCTGTGCCACTCTAGCACTTTAGTGAAGATGCTCCTATGCCAAAAGGAGAGCTTCTCCCTTCAGCGTAGTTAATCGGGACTTGGGGTGGTTAGGTCAGTATAACTATGTTGCTCAGGGCTGTGGATTTTTTGCACCCTTGAGCGACGTAGTAATACCAATATAAGTCTGTAGTGTAGACCTGGCCTGAGTTTCGGTTGGTATTAGTCATCCAGGTTTTGGTTGTGCTGGGAAAAATTTGAGCCACAGCTTGTTTTGCACTTGTGTCCTTCCTGAACACATTATTGCTTTATAGGCATTCTTAGTTCTGTTTACCCTGTTCTGGTGCTTGAACTAGCTATTAATTGTACCAACAGAAGATTCTTAAGTGTTATTGAAGTAAGAATTTATCATCAAATAATATGGATACAGTAATCACTGTGAGACATTACACATTGGAATTTTTATTGAGAGCAATTTTCTTTCTACAGGTAATTTTCCAACTTCATTCAAAGAAATGTGTTGTATGCCAAGAACATGACCGTAGTGTAATCCTGCAGCCATGTCAACATTATGTACTTTGTGAACACTGTGCAGCTAAACAACAGGAATGTCCTTGCTGCAGGACGAAAAAAAGAAATGGTGACGAAAAGTCATGGTACTTATAATCATGTTAATTAACTAAATATATTTTATGTTCTGGTATTTTATATAAGAATTATATCTGTAGTAATTAATCCATTTACTAGTGCTAGACTGATCTCCATTTTAACCTTATAAGATATTTTAGTTGTTTTTACTATAGGAAATGTGGTTTGGCTGCCTTTACATATTGAATTCTATTAATGAAGTTCTAAAGTTCCGTGGTTATTTCTTTCCCCACCTGGCCTTTTCAGTTTTCCACTTACATTCCTGGTGCACAAGCTACTCAGGTTCACTTACAGCATAATCACTTCTTACAGGTGTGTACTCGCAATGCATGAATGGGGGATTTATGTCCGTGCCTCCCATTAGCATTAATGTAAGACACTCATGTAAATACAATACTTGTTGATGGGAGGACCTTACACCTCACCATGTTTATGGTGTGCTGTAATCCTTTGCCAGTATTTCTGAATCAGTCTAACACTACTGTTTACTTGGTTATTTGAAGAAAATTGATTCCTGTAAAAGCACTTTGCTAACTGTTTTTTGTTAGAGATTGTTATAAATTGCTTAACCTGCTTTCTAGGTTTTAATGTTTATTTTTTTAATATGCAGTATGAAGCTTTGTGTGTGTACTGTGAACTTAAAATATTTATATCCGTTTTACTGTTAAATCATATTATGATAGTATAGTATAGTTAAATTTCATTTTTGGCTTTAGTAGTTACTAAATGAACAGTTACATATAAATGAGAACTTGCCTAGAATTTTTACAGTTTAAGGCAACTGAAGACTAATAGTATTTATAAGTATACTAGCAGAGAGTGACATTGAAAGAGACACATATGCGTAAATATTAAAATACTTTTTTTTTTATTTTGTGAAACAAACCAGTTTTCTTAAACAACTGTGCATTTGCATATTGCCCCAAGTTGGATTTTTGTAGTCTTAATGAAAGCATTTGTATATCTCCTAATCTGTGTGATTACCTATCATGAATTGATATAATCCATAGCCACTTTTACCAAGTGCCTGTGCCTTGCACCCAATAAAATTGCAAAATACGTGAAGGAAACAGTTTGCAAACAATTTATACCACCTAATTCTGTACAGGATAATTGGATGATAATTAAAATTCTCAACTTTCTGTAATAGAATTTCAAAATAATACCTTGCAATGGACGAAAGATACTAGGTTTTGTTTTTACATAAATAAATACAATACACCTTTGGGTTTAGCGCTAAAATTATTTAAATATTTTATCAGACAATGGTGCTTTGTTGTAATGATTTTTTTTTAAAAGTTGTTGTCCATATTTAATGCTGATGATTAGGAGTATGCAGTTTAGGAGAAGTTAATTATTGTATCTTAACACTGTATCTTGTTACTTTCCTTAAAGTTAACTATTCTTTTAGGGAAGAGTTACCTGTGGTGTTACTTTTCTTTCCTATTAAATACAGGTATGACACAGTACAGCTTACATTCAAATGACCTACCACTGTGTTACATAATGTGTATATTCCTATTAATTAATACATTAATGAACAAGAAGTGCATTCATATGACCAGCAAAGAGTTTAATTATTTCTGAAGTTTGTTCAGATGCATTGCAATAGAAACAAGATATATGCTAAATTGTATTTATGATCTTGAAAAATATCTTTTGAGATTTGTATCAGTGTTAAAGAATTCAGAGCCCAATCCAAAGCCCCTTAAAGTCAATGTGCTTTCATTGATTTATGCGGACTTTGGCCTAGGCCTTAAGTTAGCAGAAACAAGCACATATGATTACATTTATTGTAATAATAAAATCTACAGAATCATCACTACCTTGTTCTATCAAACTGTGAGAACATGGAGATCTTTTGAGAATGAGGGAGGGAAGATAAAACCCATGATGGATTTACATTTGGAACAGGAGCTCTTAAAAAGTAATTTACAAACACAATAGTCTGAAGATAATTGTAGAACATTTTTAAACAGGTTTTAAGGTTGAGTTTCATAATACAGCCTGATGCATTTTTCACATAATTTTTAACATTTTCTCTCAACATTGTATATTGAAATACTTTATTACTATAATTTCATTTTCAGCAATATATTTCTCTCTCCTGAAAGATGATTTTCTGTTATCATAGAAGTAGAACCAGTTTAGATTTTTTTTAAGTGGTACTTTGAATCACTAAGCTTTGCTGTGAGTATTAATGGACTTCTGCACTTGTGGAGTCTTTGCCAAAGACTTTTTTTGAACATTAACAACGTTTTGGACTAAAATAAAGTGAGTAGGTAAGAATTTTTATCAGTGACCAAATTAGAAAGTGGTGTATTATAGAAATAAATTATTTTAAATGTTTTAAAACATGCAATTGATATCAGACAGTGGTTTATTACATCCATTATAGAATGTGGAACAACATTCTCTAGCTCTTTGCTAACATAGTTAATTAATATTCTTAGCAGATTTTAGTGAAATAAATCCAAATTAGATTGAAATGTGGCCAATGTTCAGTTCATTACTTAAGAAATTTTGAAATATTTTTGTGCTACAGTAACTCCTCACTTAACGTTGTAGTTATGTTCCTGAAAAATGCAACTTTAAGTGAAACGATGTTAAACGAATCCAATTTTCCCAAAAGATTTAATGTAAATGCAGGGGGTTAGATTCCAAGGAAATTTTTTTGGGGCAGACAAAAGGCATTATATACTGTACAGTACTGTACTGTACTGTGGTTGGGAAGTGCCCCTGGCTTACCCCACACAGGCACAGCCAGCTGCAGGCAAGGACGCTAGGAAGCACCTTCGCAGCAGCAGCTGCAGCTTCCCCGGAGAAGAACAGGCGCCGACTTTGCTGGGAATACTCCAGGCCCGCCTCTTCCTGTCCCCGCTCCACTCCTGGCCCACCTCTTCCCACCCCTACTCCAACTCCTCTCTGGAGCACACCGCATCCCCGCTCCTCCCCCCCCCCCGAAAGTCCTAGGACTTTCTGGGAGGGAGGGGGAGGAGCGGAGACACAACGCATCCCCGCTCCCCCCCTCCCTCCCAGCGCTTCACACTTAGGACTTTCTGAGGGGGGAGGAGGAGTGGAGACGCAGCGCTTCCCCACTCCTGCCCCTCCCTCCCAGAAAGTCCTAAGTGCCCCCAGACAGCTGTTTGGTGGTGGGGGAAGCACTGGGAGGGAGGAGGCGGAGAAGAGGAACTTGTGCAATGCTCTCTTGTAAAGTCGCTGCTCTTCCAGCCAAACGACGTTATAAGGGAGCATTGCACAACTTTAAACGAGCATGTTCCCTAATTGAGCAGCGACGTAACTTTGAAACAACGTTAAGCGGGATGACGTTAAGTGAGGAGTTACTGTACTCTTGTCACAGTTTATAGTTCTTTATATACATTGCTGTGCATTTGTGTATCATCCTAGGACCTTTTCTTTGGCCTTTTCTTTTTGTAATAATAGGAGGTTTTTTAAATCTCTAGCTGATGCTTTTCAATTTACAAATGAGTTTTAACAGCAAGGGCAAAGTAAATTGTCACATTAACGTGCACAGTTTGCACATACTGTCTTTTTAGATGAAATCAACAATTATTGGGGGGCGGGAATTCAATTTTTTAGCATTTGTATGTTACATAATTAATGCTGAGAATTATTACATCGCTGTGTATTGTTGTGGGGAAAAAAATGTAAATATATCCTGGAAGCAGCTGAGTTGGCTTTTGGACAGATCTAAATTTGAGTCTTGAAGGAAAAAGATAGACCAAAGAAATGTTACCTATGAGTGAAATTCCCAGAGTGAACAGCGTGTTGCTTGTTACCGTGTGGAAATATTGTTAGGTAGTTACATGAACTACATGTAGCATTCACATAAAAAATGCTATAATTATTTTCCAATAAGACCATTCCCTGAGGAATTATAAGCAAGGTCTTATTAACTTTTTTCTTTTTACAGATTAACTTCAGTTACTTAAAAATTAAGAATTATTGGATACACTTTTACAGTGATACTTTTAAATCCAGGATAATGAAATATATGCAGCATAAATTAGCAGTTGTACTTTAATGAAAAAATATTACAAGGGAAATATTTACATTTGTGAAGTTTTGTCCTGGTGATACAAACACTATGTAGATGCACTAAAAATATATTTGAGTAAGAATATAATAATGTAATTTGTTAGATGAGCAAATTATATAAAGGTAAAATACACTCATTAGTTAGTTTCATTCTAGTATTTGAAAACAGTTTGACCAAGTTATCATGTAAATTTATGTAAAAGTATAATACTTTTATGTGAATGCCATTAACTTTTCATAATGGCCTGGGGTGTAGTAGATGAAAATTACAGTTTCTCAGGGTTTAAAGTCAAGAACTGTAATTTAACAGAACATTTGCTAAATTCAGATAGATCCCAAGCTGCATCTTATGGGTTTGTTATTTAGTCTTTTTTGAATAGCAGATTATTAAAAACATCTGTTTTGTTATGTATTGCTATTCAGAATATCCTAGTGTTAAATATTAATAGTAATATTATTACTGTCACAATATATTTGTGTAACTGGTCAGCAAAAGATCTTAAATGGATGTGGAATTTTCACTTGTATTAATTTATGGAACCTATTAATGTTCTGAGTGCATAGACAGAATTGGTATTGTGAATGGAATTGTTCTTAACTGAGAAGGTATTTATAATGCATAATCATTTACTTGTAGTGAATTGTTAACACTTGTTAAAACTTTTTTACACTATAGCATTTATGCAATGGTTTACAGAATTCATGGAATTATTTTTATTATCGATATGAAATTAAAATTTTTGATCTTTATTGCTTAGCTTACTGTGTTTGTAGACAATTGAGGTTTGAGGCCTTTCATTTTATTTTACAAGATGTATACATATGGTAACTGTGGGTTTATATTTCTAAACATATCATATTGGAAAGATTTTACTTAGATCAATATTTCCAGGGATTCTGTATTGTGGAATAGTCTTCTTCTGGAATCAGGTCATGGCATTTCTAGCATTGTGATTGCACTTGCCTGTCTCCAAAGGAAACCCAGTACTTAATATTATCAAAATAATTGACTTAAATAGCACAGATTAGTGGAGATATGATGTTTCAAATTTTCCACTATTGTATGCAGTGTTATTATAGCCATTTCAATTCCAGGATATTAGAGAGACAAGATGGGTGAGGTAATATCTTTTATTGGACCAGCTTCTTTTGGTGAGAGAGCTCACCCACCTTGTCTCTCTAAATTTTCCACTGTCACGTACTGTGAAACATAACATTCCCAGATGCTATTTCCCATCAGCCATGGCGAGGCCTCTGGCACCATGAAAGAGAGTTCTTCATAGTTGTGTTACATTCCCTGTAATCTTCCTGTTTAAATTTTGATAACTCTTTCTGACTTAAGTTAAGACGTCACACACTTTGTAGCCTGTGTAGGCTGAGCGTATTGCACACACCAGGGCTTCTTTTCATTTCTCCATTCCCATCCCCACCCCCAACAAGCTCCTTGGGTGCCACTCTCTTATCCCCCTTTTCGAGGGACTCCCTGCAATTCCTCACAATCTCTTCCCTGCCAGTGTCTGTGTGCACCCATTCCCTCCATCCCCCCCATACCCATGGCTCTGTGTGCACCCCCTTCCCCTTCGTTCCATGGGCTGTGTGCCCTATTCCCCCTATGCCAGGGGATGTGTGCACCTTTGTTTCCCCCCCTCATACCTGGTTCCTCCAGTCCCTCCCCAACACCCCCCCCCCCGGGGTTCTGCAGGTGTCAAAACCCTGTGATAGTCGACAATACTTAATAAGCATATATTGAGCCCTGTGCATCACTAGAGTTGTAATCTCGCTCCCCAGTGTGTTTGGCAAGCAGACGTCGTGATTTTTCAGTGGTATTTTTAAGGTAATTTTAATTTTGCAAAGACCCCCCAGAATGTCAGCCCAGGCTC